>NC_073628.1:122910000-123535000 GCF_029407905.1 Bubalus kerabau
TGTGAAATGCACAGGAAAAGTTCTTGAGGAAATTAAAAATGCTACTCTAGTGAGCACATGAGTGGTAAGAAAGCAAAACAGCCTTACTGCTGATGTGGAGAAAGTTTCAGTGGTCTGGATGAAAGATCCAATTAACTACAAAATTTAATTCAACCAAAGCCTGATGGTGAGCAGGGCTCTAACTCTCTTCAGTTTTATGAGGATTGAGAGAGGTGAGGACGCTGCAGAAGAAAAGTTTGAATCTAACAGAGCTTGGTTCTTGAGGTTTCAGTAAGGAAAACATGCGCAAGGTGAGGCAGGAAGTACTCACATAGAAGCTACAGTAAATTATCCAAAGGATCTAGCTAAGGTAATCATTGAAGGTGGATAAACAACGGATTTTCAGTGGAGATGAAACAACCTTCTCTTGGAAGAAAATGCTATTTAGGACTTCAATAGCTAGAGAGGAGAAATCATTGACTGGCTTTAAAGTTTCAAAGGATAGGCTGATTTTACAGTTAGGGACTAAATGCATCTGGTGATTTTAAGTTGAAGCCAATGCTCATTTACCATTCCAAAAAGCCCAGGGCCCTTCAGAATCTACTCTGCTGTGCTCTATAAATGGGACAACAAAGCCTGGATGACAACATATCTGTTTACAACATGATTTATTGGATATTTTAAGCCTACTATTGAGACCTACTTCTCGAAACAAAGGCCTTTCAAAATATTACTACTGTTCATTGGCAATGCAGTTATTACCCAAGAGCTCAGATAGAGATGAAATTAATGTTGTTTTCATGCCTCTTGACACAACATCCATTTGACTCAAGTCTTGTTCTTTAAGAAGCAAATTTTATATGGCAGTTGCTGCCTCTGATTGGTCTGAGCAAAGTCAGCTGAAAACCTTATTAAGGATTCTCCATTCTGGATGCCATGGAGAACATTTGTGATTCATGGAAAGAGGTCACAATATCAACATTCACAGAAGTTTATAAGAAGTTGATTCCGACCCTCAAGGATGACTTTGAGGGGTTCAGGATTTCAGTGGAGTAAATAACTGTGGTGGAAATGCTGAGAGAACTAGAACTACAACTAGAAGGGAGCCTGAAGATGTGACTGAACTGCTACAGTCTGATTGATAAAACTTGAAAGGATGAGGAGTTGCTTCTTACGGATGAACAAAGTGTTTTCTTCAGGTTGAATCTATTCCTTGTGAGGATGCTGTGAAGACTGTTGAAATGACAGTAAAACAATTAAGATATTACATAAACTTAGTTGATAAAGCAGTAGCAACGTTTGAGAGGATTGACTCCAATTTTGAAAGAAGTCCTACTCTGGGTAAAATGCTCTCCAATAACATTGCATGCTGCAGAGAAATTTTGCTTTGAGGAAGAATTAATTGATGCAGCAAACTCCATTGTTGTCTCATTCTAAGTAATTGCTACACACACACACAGGAAATTGCCATAGTCAGCCCAGTCTTCAGAAACCACCATCCTGGTCAGTCAGCAGCCATCAACATTGAGGTGGGACTCTCCACCAGCAAAAGATTATGACTCACTAAAGGCAAACTATTCAGTATCACAGTAATCAAAGTATGTGCCCCAACCACTAGCGCTGAAGAAGCTGAAGTTGAATGATTCTATGATAACCCACAAGACCTTCTAGAGCAAACACAGAAAAAGATGTCCTTCTAGCTCAGTTGGTAAAGAATCCACCTGCAATGCAGGAGACCCTGCTTCGATTCCTGGTTTGGGAGTATCCACTGGAGAAGGGATAGGCTACCCACTCCAGTATTCTTGGGCTTCCCTTGTGGCTTAGCTGGGAAAGAATCCACCTGCAATGTGGGAGACCTGGGTTTGATCCCTGGATTGGGACGATCCCCTGGAGAAGGGAAAGGCTACCCACTCCAGTATTCTGGCCTGGAAAATTCCATGAACTGTATAGTCCACAGGGTCACAAAGAGTTGGACACGACTGAGTGACTTTCACTCTCATCATAGGGGACTGGAATGCAAAAGTAGGAAGTCAAGAGATACCTGGAATAACAGGCAAGTTTGGCCTTGGAGTACAAAATGAATCAGGGCAAAAGCTAACAGAGTTCTGCCAAGAGAATTCACTGGTCATAGCAAACACCCTCTTCCAACAATACAAGAGACAACTCTACACATGGCCATCACCAGCTGGCCAATACTGAAACCAGATTTATTATATTCTTTTCAGACAAAGATGGAGAAGCTCTATACAGTCAGCAAAAACAAGACCAGGAGCTGACTGTGGCTCAGATCATGAATTCCTTATTGCCGAATTCAGACTTAAATTGAAGAAAGTAGGGAAAACCACTAGACCATTCAGGTATGATCTAAATCATATCCTTTATGACTATACAGTGGAAGTGACAAATAGATTCAAGGGATTATATCTGATAGAGTGCCTGAATAACTATGGACAAAGGTTCGTGACATTGTACAGGAGGCAGAGATAAAGACCATCCCCAAGAAAAAGCAATGCAAAAAGGCAAAATGGTTGTCTGAGGAGGCCTTACAAATAGCTGAGAAAAGGAGAGAAGCTAAAGGCAAAGGAGAAAAGGAAAGATATGTCCATCTGAATGCAGAGTTTAAGAATACCAAGGAGAGATAAGAAAGCCTTCCTCAGCGATCAATGTAAAGAAATAGAGGAAAACAACAGAATGGGAAAGACTGGAGATCTCTTCAAGAAAATTAGAGATACCAAGGGAACATTTCATGCAAAGATGGGCACAATAAAGGACAGAAATGTTATAGACCTAACAGAAGCAGGAGAAATTAAGAAAAGGTGACAAGAATACACAGAAGAACTATACAAAAAAGACCTTAATGACAAAGATAGCCATGATGGTGTGATCACTTACCTAGAGCCAGACATCCTGGAATGCAGAGTCAAGTGGGCCTTAGGAAGCATCACTACAAACAAAGCTAGTGGAGGTGATGGAACTCCAGCTGAGCTATTTCAAATCCTCAGTGATGATGTTGTAAAAGTGCTGCACTCAATATGCCAGCAAATTTGGAAAACTCAGCAGCGGCCACAGGACTGGAAAAGGTCAGTTTTCATTCCAGTCCCAAAGAAAGGCAATGCCAAAGAATGCTCAAACTACCGCACATTGCACTCGTCTCACACGTTAGCAAAATAATGCTCAAAATTCTCCAAGCCAGGCGTCAATAGTACACGAAGAGAGAACTTCCAGATGTTCAAGCTGATTTTAGAAAAGCTAGAGGAACCAAAGATCAAATTGCCAACATCCACTGAATCATAGAAAATGCAAGAGAATTCCAGAAAAAATCTACTTCTGCTTCACTGACTATGCTAAAGCTTTCGATTGTGTGGATCACAACAAACTGTGGAAAATTCTTTAAGAGAGGGAAATACCAGACCTCTTTACCTGCCTCTTGAGAAACTTGTATGCAGGTCAAGAAGCAACTGTTAGAACCAGACACAGAACAGACTGGTTCCAAATTGGGAAAGGAGTATGTCAAGGCTGTATATTGTCACCCTGTTTATTTAACTTACATGCAGAGTACCTCATGTGAAATGCTGGGCTGGATGAAGCACTAGTTGGAATCAAGATTGCCAGGAGAAATATCAATAAACTCAAATGTGCAGATGCTGCTACTGCTGCTGCTGCTGCTAAGTCACTTCAGTCGTGTCTGACTCTGTGCGACTCCATAGATGGCAGCCCATTAGGCTCCTCTGTCCCTGGGATTCTCCAGGCAAGAACACTGGAGTGGGTTGCCATTTCCTTCTCCAATGCATGAAAGTGAAAAGTGAAAGTGAAGTCGCTCAGTCGTGTCCAACTCCTAGAGACCCTGTGGACTGCAGCCCACCAGGCTCCTCCGTCCATGGGATTTTCCAGGCAAGAGTACTGAAGTGGGGTGCCATTGCCTTCTCCGAATATGCAGATGATAAGACCCTAATGGCAGAAAGAGAAAAGAAACTGAAGAGCCTGTTGATGAAGGGGAAAGAGGAAAGTAAGAAAGCTGGCTTAAAACTCAACATTCAAAAAACTAACATCTTGGCATCTGGTCCCATCACATCATGGCAAATAGATGGGGAAACAATGGAAACAGTGAGAGACTTTATTTTCTTGGGCTCTAAAATCACTGCAGATGGTGACTGAAACCATGAAATTAAAAGATGTTAGGTCCTTGGAAGAAAAGCTATGACCAAGCTTGACAGCATATTAAAAAGCAGAGACATTACTTTGCCAACAAACGTCCATCTAGTCAAAGCTATGGGTTTTCCAGTAGTCATGTATGGATGTGAGAGCTGGACCATAAAGAAGGCTGAGTGTCAAAGAATTGATGCTTTTAAACTGTGGTGTTGGAGAAGACTCTTGAGAGTCCCTTGGACTGGAAGGAGATCAAACCAGTCAATCCTAAAGGAAATCAGTCCTGAATATTCACTGGAAGGACTGATACTGAAGCCGAACCTCCAATACTTTGGCCCCCTGATGCGAAGAACTGGCTCGTTAGAAAATACCCTGATGCTGGGACTGATTGAAGGCAGGAGGAGGAGGGGATGACACAGGGTGAGATGGTTGGATGTCATCATCGACTCGGTGGACATGACTTTGAGCAATTTCCGGAGTTGGTGAAGGACAGGGAAGCCTTGTGTGCTGCAGTCCATGGTGTCACAGAGAGTCTGACATGACTGAGCAACTGAACTGAATTGAAAGGCTGAGATGCTAGTTAGCAATAAAGTATTTTAAATTAAGGTTTGTACATTGTTCTTTGGACACAATGCTACTGCAGACTTAATAGACTACATTACAGTTTAAATATAACTTAATATGCCCTGGGAAACCAAAGCATTTTTGTGCTTAGTTTTATTGAAATATTCCCTTTGTTGCAGTGGTCTGGAACCAAACCTGCAATATCTCTGAAGTGTGTCCATGATTGGGCTTCCCTGGTACTAAGACAGTAAAGAATCCACCTGCAATGCAAGAGACATGGGTTAGATCCCTGGGTCAGGAAGTTTCCCTGGAGAAGTAAATGGCTATGCACTCCAGTATTCTTGCCTGAAGGATTCCATGGACAGAGGAGCCTGGAGGGCTACAGTCCATGGGGTCCCAAAGAGTCGGACACGACTGAGTGACTAACACCTTCAGTTCACCTTCACATGTCCATGATAACCCCCCCTTTTTTTTTTCCTGTTTCCTATAATTCTAGGCAGGGAAAAGTGTTAGTCAGTCCTGTGTCTGACTCTTTGCGATCCCATGAACTGTGGCCTGCCGAACTTGTCTGTCCATGAAATTCTCCAGGCAATAATACTGGAGTGGGTTGCCATTTCCATCTCCAGGGGATCTTCCCCACCCAGGGATTGAACCTGGGTCTCCTGCATGGTGCAGATTCTTTACTGCCTGAACCACCAGAGAAGCCAATAGGTGGGGAAAGAGAATGACAAAACCTTCTAGTCTGTGGGTATTTTTTTTTTTTTTTTCACCTCCCCAAGAGAAGTCCATCTCTCCTGCCAACATGACTAACAGGGTTTTGGATAGACCACACACTATGAAGCACTCACTGAAAGCCAAGAGTTACATCGCACCGGCAAGTGTGTGTCGAAAAGTGTATCTGCATTTCCCCCTCATTAGTGTTCAGGAAGTATCTAATTACAGGGAAGGGAGGGCACTAAAAGAATAAAAGAAACTATGAGCTTCATATTTGTTGCTTCAGACTTAAAAGACTGTACACTCACTACGATTGGTTATTCAGCTTAATTAGTAAAAACAACCCTCCCCCCAACCCTGCTCCAAACTGCTGTTTTATAAGCATTCATGATAGTGGTTATGCAAACTGGTTGCAATAATGTTTCCAGGCTGTGCTAGTTGCCAGGGGTGGTGGGGGGGTGGTGGCATTTTCTCAATGTTTAATGTGTCTAGGTGGACAGAAATGTCGTAATTCCACAGAAACTGAACATGTCTATTGCTACTATTAACAGTGTAGGGAAGTAAAGGATGAATGGGTGCCTATTTGTAACTGGAACTGAAAATGTCATCACTGTCTGGCAATAATAACCAATGATTTTTTTCGGAAGAAACTGAACCTTACCCAACAGTTTTCCCATATGACTGATGTTGCTTCTTTAAGTTTGGAATGAAAATTGTATGTATAAATTGCACCTATTCACATATAGTGGACTTTTAAGATATATTTTTTATTTTGAAATAATCTAAGTTAAGAAACAGCAAAAAAAAAAAAAAAACCAGCAAAAATTGCCATTTCCATATATTCATTACCCAGATTTCCCCAATATAATATCTTATATCCTTCAGTTGCTAAGTCCTGTCCGACTCTTTATGACCCCGTGGACTGTAGCACACCGGGCTTCCCTGTCCTTCACCGTCTCCCACAGTTTGCTCAAACTCATGTCCATTGAGTCAGTGATGCCATCCAGCCATCTCATCCTCTGTCGTCCCCTTCTCCTCCTGCTTTGAATCTTTCCCAGCATCAGGGTCTTTTCCAGTGAGTCAGCTCTTCACATCAGGTGGCCAAAGTATTGAAGCTTCAGCTTCAGCATCAGTCCTTCCAATGAATATTCAGGGTTTATTTTCTTTAGGATTGACTGGTTTGATCCCCTTGCTGATCAATGGACTCTAAAGAGTCTTCCCCAGCACCATAGTTTGAAAGCATCATTTCTTCGGCTCTCAGTCTTCTTTATGGTTAACTCTACATCTGTACACGACTGCTGGAAAAACCATAGACCTGGGCAGTTAGCTATTGTATGCATGTTGCCTATTTTTGGCTCTAATATGGAGAGAGCCTCTATCTAGGTCCTGATGCAGGATACAGTAATGACAGAAGTGGGGAAGAGTTAGGTGGTAAGCACAGGGGTTATGAATGGAGTTGCTAGAAATGGAAAGAGGAAGTAAAGTTACTGAAACCAAACTTTGGGCACCAGCAACAAATTTCCTGTAAACATTCTGAGTACTAGTCTCACTTCTTCTGGGATTTCACTTGTTCCGATCTTTTTCTTTTAAAATTAGAGATGGATATTTAACATCCTTTTACATTAAGAATAGTTAGGAATGAAAAAGAGGGACATCAAAAGAGAGTACCAGTACTATTCTGTGAATTTCCTTCATACATAATCCTGAAATTATGTAATATTTGTCCATCCATCCACCCATCTATCCAACAAATATTATCCTCAACCTACTATATTTTAGGCACAGCACTAGGCAATAGGGATGGATAACTCTATGAACAAGATAAATATGGTCACCGACTTTATGCGTCTTTAGTTCTCTCAGAAAAGGCAGACACTGTGTAAGTGGAATGAAAGACTTGAAAAAGAAGTACAAGGTACAGATGAAACTGGGAACAGGCAAACCAAACCTATTCTGAACATCATGAAAGTCTTCTCAGTGGAGGTGATGTTTAAGCTGAGTCCTGGAGGGTGGGTGAGCTCTATCTAGGTGAATAGCTGTTGCTTCCATGGCCTTGCATGATCTGCTCCTCCCCATATGTCCAAACTCCCCATGAGCCACTTTTACTCTTGCTCGCCATTCACCAGCCAATGTTTTCTCTCACTTCCTCAAACGGCCTGCCTGGAACTCTTCTAAATTCACTCCTCCTCACCCTCTATAGTTGCTCCTTTACCGAGATCAAGTTCCCAGTTATTCTCTAGTTTCACTTGCTTGTTTCCATCATTTTGTACAGCACTATTTTTAATCACTTAAAATTTCATTTAACTGCTTTCAATTTAAACTGGTACTTTAGAATGAACAAATCATTTCTTTAAAATAATCAGCATTAAAAGTTGAAATTTAATATGAATATGTTTTTAAAACTCTTAACACATAGCTAAAATGATAAGCATTCCTTTTTTAAAATTGTGAATGTGTATAGTACTGATCCAATTAAGAAAACAAATGATAGCATGTGGCTTTTTGATTATAAATAGTACAAAAATAATTTTAATTTTCCACAATTTCAATAAATTTCTCATGAAGTACTTGGCAAATGCAAAAAAAATAATCCTGGAGTTTCCTAATAATTACTCACAGAATAAATTTATCAAATACGGAAAGTAAGCAGTAATAGCAGAATATGTTTATCCTTTTTAAGTGATGTGTGTATACCCACACGTATAAACAATTAGGGAGCTCAATCCGCATAAGTCCCCTTGAGTAGAATTTACTTCCTAAGAGTCACATCCATCATCATTTAAATCTTGTAAATGCATCCAAGAAAAGGCTTAACTATAAGGACTGTTTATTTTGTAGGTTTTAAAGAAGCTAGAGTGCCAAAGAAGACTTTTGAAGTGTGAAGAGATTTCTCGTAATTGAAACCAACATGTCATTTATAGATCCTTATCAACACATTATAGTAAGTCATTTACTGCTTATATATTCTTCTGGGAGGGGGTCAGACATACTTTTGTGCATGAGTATCAGTGATGTTGCTTGTTAAGTGTCAGTTACAAATTGGCACTTGCCATGGGCACTTGCCATCTACCTACCTTTACAAGTATTAAATCATGTGCTTCTGCTGAGACCTTCAACTACCCCCTGAAAGGAGTTCAGGGTAGAGAGTATAAATGAAGCAGGTAGTGAGTATAAATGTGCTGAAGGTGGGGAGCAGGGGTGGGGAACTGGCAGAATAGGTCTTTAGATAGATATTTTCAGGAGCCCATTTTATGAGCCTGATTCTTATATCTTCCATGTCTAGAAAAGCATTAAAATCCTTCATGGTGACAACTGATCCTTGTGACTAACAACACCTTCACAAGACTAGTAGAAACCTTCTGGAAAATATGTGCTTGATTGCATGTATTCACCCTTCACCAAAATCACATATATACTGACCTCTTTGGAGCAGATTCTTAGAGCTATCTGAAGTTCTGTCTCCTGGATTGCAATCCTCATTTTGCCCCAAATAAAACTTAACTTGAAGCTTTCTTTTAAGTCGACAAAAATATAAAAATCTATGAAAAGTCTAACATTTTTAGATGAAAATTATGTGAACTTACTGTGGTTCAAATAAGGTAGAATCCGTAATAAAACTAACTCATCTCTTCTTTTTATCACTGTAAGTTTCCAGAAAAGAGGGATTTGGAAGGGAAAAATGCCAAAATATCTGAAATAGCATTGAATGTTCATGAAACAATAAAAAGTGTAGTTCAGTTCAGTCGCTCAGTCATGTCCGACTCTGCGACCCCATGAACCACAGCAGGCCAGGCCTCCCTGTCCATCACCAACTCCCAGAGTCCACCCAAACCCATGTCCATCGAGTCGGTGATGCCATCCAACCATCTCATCCTCTGTCATCCCCTTCTCCTCCTGCCTTAAATCCTTCTGAGCATCAAGGTCTTTTCCAATGAGTCAGCTCTTCACATCAGGTGGCCAAAGTATTGGAGTTTCAGCTTCAACATCAGTCCTTCCAATGAACACCCAGGACTGATCTCCTTTAGAATGGACTGGTTGGATCTCCTTGCAGTCCAAGGGACTCTCAAGAGTCTTCTCCAACACCACAGTTCAAAAGCATCAAATCTTCGGCGCTCAGCTTTCTTTGTAGTCCAACTCTCACATCCATACGTGACCACTGGAAAAAACCATAGCCTTGACTAGATAGACCTTTGTTGGCAAAGTAATGTCTCTGCTTTTTAATATGCTGTCTAGGTTGATCATAACTTTTCTTCCAAGGAATAAGCGTCTTTCAATTTCATGGCTGCAATCACCATCTGCAGTGATTTTGGAGCCCAGAAAAATAAAGTCAGACACTGTGTAGTTCTCACTTAGCAAATGTCAACCTTCACTCTTCATATGAAATGATAGAGAGAGAAAATAATTATTGCATTAAGGACTATACTTTAGTATGCATTTTCAAGGTAATTAATTTTGTAAACTGTCCTTTAGTTAGATATATTGTGTGTGCTCAATCTCTCAGTCATGTCTGACTCTCTGTGACCCTATGCACCGTAGCCCACCAGGCTCCTCTGTCCATGGGATTTTCCAGGCAAGAGTAATGGAGTGAGTTGTCATTTCCTATTTCAGGAGATCTTCCCAACCCAGGGATTGAACCTACACCTCCCATATCTCCTACATTGGCAGGCAGATTTTTTACCACCAGCACCACCTGGGAAGCCCAAGATATATTTAAACAAAGTCTTTTATGGTTGGGTAATTTTTAGTAAAATGTTGAGCATTTCAGATTTTAGTGTGGAACTTTCCAAATTCCATTAGAAGTGTACTCTCTCTTCTGATTGTAGAAGCAGAGGAGAAAAAATTTCTTTGCTAAGTTTAACACTTGAGATCCAGTTAGATTTATATGGACTAGAAATAGTTTTTATGGATATTAAGGAATAATACAAAGCCTCATTTCTATTTAAATTGAACTGCTCTTCTCTTACCCAAAGCCTCACAAGCTGCCATCCTCTCTCTCTGTGCTTGGATAGCAAGGATTACTGTACTGTAACTTTGTGTAGTTCTTTCTTCCATTCACAACTTGAATCATTGAAAACTGTATTCAGCTTTTCTACTTCACAAAAGGGTCTCATCACTAAGGACCTCTTTGCTGCTGAATTAAATAGATTCTTCAGGTACCCCTCACCCCCATCTCTGCTAGTCATTCTCTTCTTTTTAAAACTCCTGAAAACTTTTTTCTTTGCAAGCTTCTTTTAATGTTTGATTTTTTTTAAAGAACTGAAACATATAATATATAAAGTGCATAAATTTTAATTGTTCAGCTTGATGGATTTTTGCACATGTATTTCACCCATGAAACCATCATCCAGATAAAGGTATGCATTATAAGTACCCTGAAAGAGTTGCTTATGTCCCTTCCAGTCCGTAAGCTCCACAAAACTAACCAGCTATTTGTCTTTTATTACCAAAGATCAGTTTCCCTATTCTTGACCCTCATTAGATGCCTGCATTCCACTCTTTGTGAGATTCATTCATGCTGTTGTGAGTAGCAGAATTCCACACTTTTACACTGCCATGTAGTATCTCATTATTTGAATCCTGTGCTCATGCGTGCCAAGTCTATTCATTCATGTCTGACTCTTTGCAACTCTGTGAATGGTAACTCACTAGGCTTATCAGTCCATGGGGATTCTCCAGGCAAGAATACTGGAGTGGGTTGCCATGCCCTCCTTCAGGGGATCTTCCTGACCCAGGGATCGAATTTATGTCTCTTAAGTCTCCTGCATTGGCAGGTGGGTTCTTTACCACTAGCACCACCTGGGAAGCCCGGAATACAGTGTACTGCAAACTACTTATCTAGTCCACTGATAACCCTCATGCCCTCACTAAATGGCAATGGTACCTTTGCTAATCGGGCAATGTATGATTTGGTTTCTTTTCAGTTCTATTGGTCTTTGTTTGCCCCAATACCAATCTACTTTAATGTCTATGGCTTTGAAATGGTAGTGTAAATCCTCCAACCTTTTCTTCTTTGAGATTCCTTGTCTTTTTTTTGGCTTCTGCATTTCCATATAAGTTTTGAAATCACTCTGTCAACTCACGTACACACACACACACACAAATGCTGGGATTTTTTTTAGAACTGAAATTGTTTTGAGGTAATTTAGGGGAGAGATGACATGATAATAATATTGAATCTTTCAATCTATTTACAATGCATGAAGCGTTAGTCTCTCAGTCATGTCCAACTCTGTGCGACATTATGGACTGTAGCCCACCAGGCTCTTCTGTCTGTGGGATTTTCCAGGCAAGAATATTGGAGTGGGTTGCCATTCCCTTTTCCAGGGGGTCTTCAAGATCCAGGGATCGAACTTGGGTCTCCTGCATTGCAGGCAGATTCTTTACTGTCTGAGCCACTAGGGGAGCCCTCAATGCATGAAACTAACGTTAAACTAATGTTCAACTAGAAACTAAAATACCAATGTTGCATTTATATGGAAACAGTTTTTGCAGATGCAGTGAACTTACTAAATTTCTTTATTAATTCTAATAGTTTGTAGGTTCTTTTAGATTTTTAACTTGTACATTCCTGCTATTGGTGAATAACTCATTTTATTTCTTCCTTTTTAATTTTTAATATTCATTTATTTTTCCACTTTACTGATTGTAGACCATCTATTTTAGGTATAGCTTACAAGTTTGAAAATATTTTATTTTCATAATTGTTCAATTAAAAGAATTTTCTAAATTTTATTATGATTTATTTTTTGACACATAGATTAAACATTTATTTCTTAATTTTCAAACATTTGGTAATTTTTTTTTGTTTCTCTTTGTCATTAATTTCTAATCTCATTCCTTTCTGTTCAGAGAATATACTCTATAATTTTTGCTGTTTCAGTTTTTACATGAGATGCTCTCGCACATTGTCTATTTTGGTAAAGGTTCCATATACAACAATGTGTTTCATATTCAACTTTTGCTTTATGAATTTTTAAGATATATTATTAATGCATATAAGTTTGAATTGTATATATCTTTGTTTAATTGATATTTTATCATTATAATAGGTCTTTTTAATCTCATTATTAGAGACTGAATTTTTACTTTGTCTTTTATTAAAATAATCCCTTTTAGTTTCTTTGATAAGTGCATCCTTTCACTTTCAGTTTATATTTTCCTTATATTTAATGTGTGGTTCTTGTAAAAAGCATATAATCAAGGTTTAATTTGAGATAATCTTTGTTTTCTGAAACAATATCCTACATTCCTTCCACCATTATGGTTTTTTGTAGATGAATTTAAAAAATGAAGGTAAGTTCTTTTTAACTGGTTTTTCATAATGATGACATTTCTATATTTTTTGTGCAAATTAGTTTTTTTCCTCACTCTACCATCTCAAGATATATGGATAATTTCTGTAACTCAGAGAATGCAATCAAAGTGTTGACATGGACACTTTGGCACTTGAAACTGAGGAGAAAGATAAGGTTAAAGTGTATAACCCTGAGCTTGGGATGAAGACCAATTATAATTCTAAATCTTAACATTTGGACTTTGAATTCACTCTGACTCCAAATTTATTTTAATTTTTTTTTTTTCTGAGCACTTATCATCATTTATTTTATTTTTTAATTTTTATTTTTTTGGTTGCAGCTTGTAGGATCTTAGTTCCCAGACCAGGAATTGAGCCTAGGCCCTTGGCAATAAGAGTGTGGAATTCTAAACACTGAACTGCCAGGAAATTTCCTTTATCATAACTTATTGAATGCCCATTGTGTTCTAGTCCCGGTCAGTAGGCACTGGGAATCAAAATAATCCCTGAATCGAGCTTACAGTGCTATATTAGTGCTCGGTCAATTCAATTCAGTTCAGTTGTTCAGCCGTGTCCAACTCTTTGTGACCCCATGAATTGCAGCAAGCCAGGCCTCCCTGTCCATCACCAACTCCCAGAGTTCACTCAAACTCACGTCCATCGAGTCGGTGATGCCATCCAGCCATCTCATCCTCTGTCGTCCCCTTCTCCTCCTGTCCCCAATCCCTCCCAGCATCAGAGTCTTTTCCAATGAGTCAACTCTCTGCATCAGGTGGCCAAAGTATTGGAGTTTCAGCTTTAGCATCATTCCTTCCAAAGAACACCCAGGACCGATCTCCCTTAGAATGGACTGGTTAGATCTCCTTGCAGTCCAAGGGACTCTCAAGAGTCTTCTCCAACACCATAGTTCAAAAGCATCAATTCTTCGGCTCTCAGCTTTCTTCACAGTCCAACTCTCACATCCATACATGACCACTGGAAAAACCATAGCCTTGACTAGATGGACCTTTGTTGGCAAAGTAATGTCTCTGCTTTTCAATATGCTGTCTAGGTTGATCATAACTTTCCTTCCAAGGAGTGAGCATCTTTTAATTTCATGGCTGCAATCACCATCTGCAGTGATTTTGGAGCCCAAAACTCAGTCACTTAGTCATGTCCAAATTGAGCTTATATCTGGCAGACAAACAATCTATAATAATCGTAATGACTCTGATAGCAGATAATGAAGATTACTCTGGGGATATACAATGTGAATAACTAATAACAGGAATCCTTCTGGAATTCCCTGAGAAAGTGACATGTAAACACAGACCTGAAGGTTAGGAAAAGAGCGAGAAAATGACTGGATTGGAAAGGGCATGTGTGAAGTAAGTAGTCTGGAGGTAAGAAAGTACATACCATTAGGAATAGAAAGAAGTTAGGTATGGTTGGAGGATAATACGTTTTGAAAAACATTATTTCAAATGACCTTCGCTTTTCTACCTCATTTGACCATTTACCTCATTAACGCCTGTGCAGTCCCACAGGTCTCATGGCAGTTGACCATATTACCTGGCCATTTAGTTTCTCTTTTTTTTTAAACAAGGGATAAAATATTTAAAATCAAACTGTATCTGAATATTTTAAGGCTCATTTCTGTCATCTTTCCTTGCAGATTTTGTTAACTATAGCCAAATACGTAGGTCATAATAATTATCTCTCTCTCTCTCTCACTCAGTTGTGTCTAACTCTTTGCGACTCTGTGGACTGTAGCCCACCAGGCTCCTCTGTCCATGGAATTCTCCAGGCAAGCATACTGGAGTGGGTTGCCATTCCCTTCTCCAGGGGATCTTCCTGACCTAGGGATCGAACCCAGGTCTCCCATATTGCAGGTGTATTTTTTGCTGTTGGAGCCACCAAAGAAGCCCAATAATTACCTGTATGGCACCCTAATGTGATGAAATGTGCCAAAGCCACATACCTGTATCACATTTTTCTTGACCTTCCCTAGCATCAGAATTGGACACTCCGTCAACATTCCAATGTATAGCCCTTTTCTTTTTAAAAAACTTTTTATTGTATATTGGAATATATCCAGTTAACAATATTATGATAGTTTCAGGTGGACAGCAAAGGGACACAGCCATACATATACATGCATCCATTCTCCCCTCAAACTCCCCTCCCATCCAAGCTGCCACATAACATGAGCAGAGTTCCCTGTGATTGTATAGCCCTTTTCAATACAGAGGATCCTAAGAGCTTTCTGGTATTATTCATGCTTGTTTTTGTTATGTGTTTAAAACAAACAAACAACTATGCATGTGTGTGTCTGTGTGTAAATTGCTTTTGTGACAAAATTTCCTGCTTTAGTTTTCACAGAAAGATACTATTCACAATATACAGGTGAGTGCACTCAACACAGAACAGTTTTATTAAAAAGGAAAGATGTGGAAAGCTAAGCCAACTTACTCGTAGTGAAGGGTGCCAGATGGGCCAACGCAGTTTCAGCTGCCTCAAGGCAGTGAAGATTGGACTCATCTTCACCATACCTGTGATGCAGGGACTTGTTGGAGAATCCTGTGGGCTGATACAGCAAGTTCTCGTTTCCACTGGTGCCAACTTTTAAGAATGGAGGAGAAAGTGGAGTAACACATCTATGGCAGAATAATGTCCACAGGTCTAGAGTTGTTCTGAGGTTCTGTCCAACCTGAAGGGTCTTTATGTCTCCACAGTCTACTGAAGTTGTGCTGGATTAGGAAGATATCAGTGTTACAAAGATAGATCAAATATAAAATATTTATTAAAAAAAATTCCATCTTTTTACTCTGAAGGGATGAGTCACTTCACTGGAGTGAAAAAAATCCAGAGCTCTTCCCACCACCTATTAGCAATGGAGGGCCAGGGCCCCACATCCATGGAAATCTGAGGTTGTGTCCACACTGAGGTCAACCACCTGGGTATGCGAGACTGCCTGCCTGCTAAAATACAGGGACCTTTGAAAAAGGTCATTGTAGGATGACTGGAAATGTTACCAAAAAAGTACAAAGCTATTATTCTAGATTATTATGGTAACATGGTGGGGTGGGGGAAACCACTGAGTAGGTCATCAAAGAACTAGTGTTTTAGAGGCAATTCCAGACTTCAGTTACGTGCTCTTGAGCACTTAAACTTTTAGCTGCTTCACATGTAGTATGAATAGTACCTGTATGTCTGCTCCACAGGGCTTTATAAATAATAAACTGTTACGTACATAAGTATTCTTTAGAAACTTAATGAGGCAAGATATTTCCAGGGGGCAGCAAGAGGTGAGATACTGCTGCTGGGAAATCAGAAATATAAAGGTGACAAAACCATTACAGAAATACCAGAACAGTGCACAAAGGAATAAGGAGGTTTATGGCAATAGCATATTTTTGGTGAGCACTAACAAATTCTAGCTAAGTGAGAAAGAGGACGGTTAATGATAAGCTTCTGCTGTTTTTCTGATACCAGCGTTCCCTGCCACAAGCCTTTCATTTGAGGCAAAAGTATGTGCATTTTAAGTAATGTCCGTATCTCTGCTTCTTCACCACAGAGCACAGGCTGGGGATCCCTAGAAAGTCACTGGGTTCACTTCTTAGTTCTTGAATTTTGATTTGGTTCTTTTTCAAAACTTCTGAGCCTTTTTTTTTTTTTAGTCGTACTGAAGTTTGACTTCAATTTCCTTAAACAGGGTAAGTGTAGTTTCACTGTTTCATGGAGAGAACTATTTCTGTGTCTGTTAATTAATTGTGCTGGTTTGTAGTCTTGGTGTGATACCCCCTCATGTTCCTAATGACCTTTGATTTTGCTGAACATCATTATAATGAAAAATCATCTCTGGAAATAATTCTTCAGAATTTCATTGGTTTCCATCAGGCTCCTTGGGAAGCCAGCAGTCTGGGATAAAGGAAATCCCAGTTTCAGGTTAGGAGAAGGCAATGGCACCCCACTCCAGTATTCCACTCTAGTCTTCCACTCCAACCCACTGTAGTATTCTAATATTCTTACCTGGAGACTCCCCATGGACAGAGAAGCCTGGCAGGCTACAATCCATGGGATCGCAAAGAGTTGGACACGACTGAGCAACTTATAACAAGGCACTGAACAGTACTACGGACTGCTTGGCTTATAAACAATAGAAACTTATTGCTCACATTTATGGGATCTGAGAAGTCCAAGATTGAGACATGAGCATGGTTGTATTTGATGAGGGCCTGGTTTGTAGCTGCAGTGCCCACTTTGTGGATGTGGCAAAGCATCTCTCTCAGTTCTTTCATAAAGGCACTTAACCATTCATGTTTTTTTTTTTTTTTCCTTCCCAAATGTCCCATCTTCTAATACCATCATCTTTGAGGTTTAAAATGTCAACATGTATTTTGGGGGGACATGAACATTCAGACTATACCAGATTGATCTAGCCATGGAGATATATTGTGAAGAATTGTCTTATGAGGTTATGGAGACTGAAAAGTCCCATATCTACCATCAGCAAACTGGAGATCCAGGACAGACAGCAGTGTAATTCAGTTCAAGACAGGAGATAAAATGAGCTCAAGCAGTGAGATAGGGGAAAAAAGGGCAAATTCTTCCTTTTATTCTTTTCAGGCCCTCAACAGATTGGATGATGCCAACCCACAATGGAGATGGCAATTTCCTTTCCCAACTCCAGTGATTCAAGTACTCATCTTATCCGCAGACACCCTCATAGACACACACAGAAATGATGTTTAATCTGGGCACTTTGTGGCCAAGTTGACAAATGAAATTAAACATCATAGTCACTTTTAGGAAAATGCTTACTTACCCTGTAAAGCCTCATTCTGTTTTTATTTATTTTCTGTGGGAAGTGGTAACTCAGATTATTTAGTCTGCCATGATCACAAGTGAAATTTAACGTCTTCCTTTTACTCTAAATCCGTTGTGCCTCTAGATAATTCGAAGAAGATAATTATCTCATCTTAAAAGATTTCCACAGATGGTAAAACTATCCCCCAAACTTGACATTCAATATTGCCTTGTGTGAAATTCTAATGTTGGAATCTGTGTTTGTAACAGGGGACCCTTGAGAAATCCCATGTAGTTGGTAATATTATAGTTGCCATTTTACAGATGAGGAAACCAAGGCTACAAGGGGTTCCTGGACCTAGTTCCAACATGTGTGTGAAGGGTTCTCCACATCAACAAACAATTCTTGGATACTAGCAGAGTGACCAAGAATTCAACTCAATTCTATGATTATAAAATGCATAATTATATAATTATAAAATTGTTATGATGATATATGTATATTTGATTATCTGAAAAACCAAATATATATATATATATATTTCTTATAAATCATAGCACTGCAGGGGTAGAAAATGAAGATGGAGAGTACAAAACACTATATTGTAAATACCTTTCTGACTTTTGCCTGTGTCTTTTAGATATTAATCACTTTACAATTAATGCTTAAGGAAAAGAACAAGTAATACAAAGAGGTTTTTAACAAGTCCCTTAAAAGGGGTATATTATCCAAAATAGTATCTGTAAATATATTCATATTTTCAAGTCTGTTGGGTCTACTAGACTTAAAGTTCACCTCTGAAAGTCATCAGTGCAAAGACATCTTAGATTTGAATGAATATGACATATCACCTAGGTCAGTAATTCTAAACCAAATAAGTATCTGACACCCAGAGGACTTTAAGGATTTATGGGGAGAACTTTTCAAGTGCACATGCTGCTTCTTGTGTTCTAGTGAGCCCCTCCAGTAGGGCAAAGGTGTATCTATACTTCACAGGCCTTACCTTAGCCATAATTACTCCTAGGAGAGTGTAGATTTTTTTTCAGGATTATTGTTACCTGAAAACTGGGTGAATGTTGAACCAAAAGACACATCAAGCAAAAGATCAAGAGAAGGAAGGATTTACTATTTGCAGCAAGTAAGGAGAATGGCAGGCTTTTTTCCCCAAATAGTGTTTCCAAAACTGCAAAATTGGGGAAGTTTTAAACTAGGGTACATGCATCTTCACGAAGAGGCTTGAGCCTTTAGTCTGGCATAATTGCAGCAAAGACTGACAGAGTCCAGGCTTTTGTTGACTGAAGTCACAAAGGCTAGAAAAGCTGCTGCTGCTGCTAAGTCGCTTCAGTCGTGTCCAACTCTGTGCACAAGTCATATTTCTGATTCTAATTTTTCTTAATGATGTCTGCTAAAGTTAAATTTTGTTGCCAAATTTGGTGTTTTGGACATTAGGGTAATTTGTACATACAGCCAATCCATGACTAATAGTTCTTAAAGCAAGTTTAGATAGAACTGTTGATTTTAAATAAACTGATTGCTCTTTTCTTTAAAAAATGTGGAAGAACAGTGTACAAGGTCTGTGTCCCTTAAATGTATTAGAATGAAATCACACTAGAATGTGACATTTAAAATAAGTATTTTATCTAAACAAGCATCTTGACTCTTGGATGACATCAATGCAACAATTCTTCTCAAAATTGCTGAGATCTGTTTGAAGTTGCCTGTGGCTGATTATGGTGATCACAATCTCTGTGTTCAGTATTGAGATTCTGTAGTCCTTATCATCCTAACAGCCTTTAGTTTTAATATGAGTTAAAATTAGGCAATGGTAGTTGAGCAGAAAAAAAAAATGTGTGCAGAATCTACCTTTTCTTCCATCAGATTTGTTTCATGCTTGTTCTTTGGTTCTTCTTTGTAACAGTAGAACTTTCAACAGATTAGGATAATCATCAAATTGATTTTATATAAATTGATTAGTTCTTTTCTCCAATCATTTTGGTTACAGATGTCAGTATCATTCTCCAGAATGAATTTAATGCAGTAGCAATTTTCATGATGACTTGGAAGTTGTAGTTGTGGGGAAAAAAAAGAGCCGGGAGGGGGGCGGGTCATGATTTTCACTATGAAAAAGATTTTGCATAAGGAAAGACACTCGGAGTAAGGTAATCCAAGACCTGAAGGCAAGGCTTAATCTTGGTGACTGAGTCAGGGCATTGAGCTTATATTTGACGTCTTACTTGAAATATGGCCTCTCTTTTGTCAACTACCAAGTAGTACTGTGCTGAGTCATTAGGTTCCCCACGGCACCACAGGGAACACTGGTTTTGTATTCAATAACATTATTTCCTCTGGCATCATTCCTGACACATAATCAAAAGTCTCTTATCCAAGTTAGAAGCTAGCCTAGTCCATACTAGTTTGAAACTGTATGTGATACTGGCCCCAGGAAACATGGCTCTCTACAGCACTTAAAAAGAGCATGATTTTGACACTCTTGTTTTGAAGGTGTGACCATTAATTTACTGGTCATCTGAAGATTTGTGATGCCTCCAAAATTAACATAAAAACCAAGAAAGTGATTGCTCCTTATCTTCTGTGAGCAGTGTGCAAGTTCATATATACAAGTTCTGACTGTAGTTAGTAAGATAGAATTGAGGCTAATGGAAATAAAAACAGGTTAAAATGGACAGTTGAATGACAGAGAAAATTACCCAATTACTAGAGAGACTTTAGATTAACTTCAGATATAATAGACTAGATTGTAACTACCTGTAAAACTTTAATAAATGGAAGTAGCCCTTTTTTACTATCAGGAATCGGTGTTGGTATTATTATTCTCTATAAGTAAAGGAATATAGAAAGAACAAAGACACTGGGGACAGGAAGACTGGTTTCTAATTCAATTTTAGCTTTTATTGTCTGTGAGATACTGGAAATTACTTAATATCTCAGAATCTTACTTACTCATCTGTAAATATATATAGTAGCATCTATTTTGTAGGATTATTGGGAAACAGAATTTGCATCTATTAGAATATTTAACATATGGTTCATTCTCAATGAATCCTTATAATAACAATACCATCTCTTTGCACATGTTATTAATAAACATTTGACATGAGTACATTTGTAGCAATTTCAAAAATTGTGTTAAATAATAGATGAGTATTGATAATCATTTTTATCTTACAGGAAAGGTTTTAGACATTTGAAAAATCTTGTGGTATTAAAAGTTCTAGGATATGCAGTCTAAGCACGGAGTCCTAACCCATGGACCACCAGGGAATTCCTTTGATTCTCTTTCTCTCTCTCTCTTTTTTTTTTTTTTTGGTGGGAGGAGTGTGTGTGATTTTTGGTAGTAGTATAAGACAATATGCCTGTTTTTAGGGATTCATTTTTTTTATGAGTGATAATTTCATTTATGTGGAATAACTTTGGCTCTTCAGAGCTCTTCTGAATATGGAAGGTATTTCTCTTTGACAATAATCTTGAATAAAAATTATCTTGAAAGATTTTATATGCTTCTGTCTTTTTAAACAAGATATGCTTATTCATGACTTCATCTCATTTTGATGCTGTTATAAATCTGAACATAAATTACTCTGTTGATAGAGTGATAATTTCAGAAATTGTTGAATACTTTATAACATTTACTTCTATATTTCACTACTGCTGGTTCTTTTGAATTTATTCTTTAATTTTTTTTCTGCCTCCTTGCTTTTAGACTCACTTCTCAGTATTGTCAGTTTCTTAGCTTCTTTTAATTAGTTATGGACTTTTCAACCAGTTTAGCAAGTCTATTAAAATTATGAAAAGTAGGAGTACCTTGGGTTTCAAAGGTGGGTCAGTGGTAAAGAATCCACCTGCCAACGCAGGAGACACCGGTTTGATCCCTGGGTTGGGAATGGCAACCCACTCCAGTATTCTTGTCTGGGAAATCCCATGGACAAAGAAGCCTGGTGAGCTACAGTCCATGGGGTCACAAAGAATTGGCTATGACTGAACACGCATGCACGCACGCATGCACACACACACACACAAACATACACAGTTGCTGCTGCTGCTGCTGCTAAGTCGCTTCAGTCGTGTCCGACTCTGTGCAACCCCGTGGACTGTAGCCTACCAGGCTTCTCCGCCCATGGGAGTCTCCAGGCAAGAACACGAGTGGGTTGCCATTTCCTTCTTAAGTGGAAAGTGAAAGTGAAGTCGTTCAGTCGTGTCTGACTCTTAGCGACCCCATGGACTGCAGCCTACCAGGCTCCTCCATCCATGGGATTTTCCAGGCAACAGTACTGGAGTGGGGTGCCATTACCTTCTCCCAACATACACAGTAATAACTTATAAATGTGAGTCTCTCCTAAAACAAAAATGGTTGAACTTTAGATAAAGACTGTAATCTTTACAGTTGCTCAGAGAACTTTGTGAATTCCTGCTTTCCCATTCTGCTTTGGTGAGTAGAGTTATTTGAAAACTAGTTTCCAGTTAGGTGTTTAATAAAGTGTTTAATTAAGTCTTCTATCTCTTAATATTTCCTATGTGCATACAAGCTATTAAGCTAATAGAAACTTTTGACATTGTCATGTATGGTTTTAACAGATATGTTAAAATTAAGTAGTTTGCTGGTTATTATTTTAGATCCAAAGAATTTTGAAAACTGCTCTGGAAATGTTATACCAGAAAAAAGAGTTTTATTGAACAGTAACAATAAAAACAAGCAAATTTAGATAATGCAAACATCTTCCTCTGGACTTCACCTTCCTAAGGCAGGTCTTACTTATCACCCAGTACAAAGCCTGATTGTACACTGAGAAAGCCTGCAGTCCTTATTTACATTTTTCCTCAGGGCTTGATAAACCCTGTAAAGTAGGGACTGCAAAGCTGTTCTAGCAGTCAGGCTGTAGGGACGTTATAAAGCATGATCTAAACATCTCAGTCGTCTGTGCTACAGAGAGGAGAGGATCAAAAAAGGAAGAACCTCAAGATCAAATAATGTTTCTGGTATGCATGTTACTTCCTTTCAACTGGAATATTTTTGATTTGTCTCAAGGAAGCAATGAGAACAATTTGCTTGAATCTTATATTTCAGGCTTGTTTTAAATTCATTATTGCTTATTTTCTTCCAGGTGGAGCACCATTACTCCCACAAGTTCACAGTAGTGGTGCTGCGTGCCACAAAAGTGACAAAGGGAACCTTTGGTGACATGCGTAAGTTCTCTTATTTGCTCTTCTGTTGAAAATACATAAATATGATTCACTCTTCAGTGGCTTGAGTACCTTGACAAGCCAGGGGCTGTCCCTTCTTCAGATGTAATTATCTTTGTCTACAGCTTTGAATGATAACATTTCAAATGGTTCTATGATGCTCTTTTATCTGTTGGAATAGTGTTCTATGTTGACTTTACATCAGTTGCGAGTTCAGTTCAGTCGCTCAGTCGTGTCCGACTCTTTGCGACCCCATGAACCGCATCACTAATTTCCTGTCCATCACCAACTCCTGGAATCTACCCAAACCCATGTCCATTGAGTCGGTGATACCATCCAACCATCTCATCCTCTGTCGTCCCCTTCTCCTCCTGCCCTCAGTCTTTCCCAGCATCAGGGTCTTTTCCATTGAGTCAGCTCTTCACGTCAGGTGGCCAAAGTTGTGAGTACTTGGAGTCAGATAAAATGACTGTCCTATGACATACAGAGTTTCGGATTTCAAAGACATTTGTATTCTCCTTTAGAAGGAGGACTGAGTCAAGAATTTAAATTACCTGCGTCTGTGAGATATTGTGCCTATGGGATTTTTTTTACAATGCAGTTTATCTAATTCTTACTCCTTTAAGTTGTGTTTTTTATGTGTGAAAATAGCTATAGAAACTGGTGTGGGACAGTTTGAAATGATGTGAACAAAAGCCTGAGGATAATTTTGAGTTAACTTGTTGGCAGTATCCTTCTCTGTTTTAAAATGCAGTTTTCCTGGTTAATCTTACCATTCAAATGACTGGGAGTCATGGATGTGGGCATACAAAGAAAAATGAATAAGTACTGTGATGCTGAATTGGGTAAAGTTAGTTGTAGATTATTGCTAAAATATGGAAATGGCAATCTACCTCTCAGAACAGGTTCTGAGGAAAGAATGGAGATTGCCATTAATCAGTCTGGGAAACAGGGAAGTCTTTCCTGCTGAAATGGCATTTAAACTGGTACTTGAAGGAGGAGGATCTAGTGCTGAGAGCAGGGAGAGTCTCAGGCAGAGAAAATAGCATATTCAAGGGTGAGAGAAGGGCAGAGTACTTGTGAGGTCGTGAGCTGTTGGACGTACAGCAAAGGTGAAGGAGAATGAGACTAATTCAACAAGGCTGCAATTTTATCAGAAATGCAGCAGGAAGAACTTGATGGCATTTGAGTCACAAGTCACGTGATTCTCCCTTTATTTTAAAATATATTTGTTCTGCTTATGGTTGCTGGGGGAGGGGGGAAGGATGGCGGGAAAAGATAGTTAAGGAATTTGGGAGGGACATGAGCGCACTGCTATATTTAAGATGGATAACAAACAAGGTCCTACTGCATAACACAGGGAACTCTGCTCAAGGTTATGTGGCAGCCAGGATGGGAGGGGGTTTGGGGGAGGATCGATACATGTATAAGTGTGGCTGAGTCCTTCCGCTGCCCACCTTAAACTATCACAACACCATTGGTCGCCTATACTCCAACATGAACTAAAAAGTTAAGAAAAATGATCTTGCCATAGTATGTTAAATATATTTGAGGTGACTGTAGAATATGCTTTTTATATTTAAAAATAGGAGTGACTTGAGCTTGTTGAAATCACAATGAAAATGGGCCACGAGAGAGAGAGGTTAAATACTAAGGAATGAAGAATTTGAGCTCAAGCCTTCAGTGATTGAAGAAGAGTGTCCAGGAAGTTAGTAAAAGTTGGAAATCAGGGGGTGACCAGGAGGTGGGATCTGATGAGCAATGCTTCTCAGGAGACATGATGGAACAAGGACAATTTCTTTACATCTAATCTGATCAGGGATTTATTTTCTAAATTTTTTCTCATACAGTGATACACTTCAATTAATCATGCCTCTGCCAATGTTTTTATTGTTATTCTTCTTTTGCTTTTTATACTACTTTGAATTTTCATCAATTCAATGAGAGTTCACCAGAAGAAAGGTATTTGTGAAAAAGAAGTCAAATCAGATGCCATATTTAAAATCTGGTAACCCTGTGACCTTGAGAAAAGCACATGCCTTACAACTCTAGATGTACTGTTGGTTAGAAAAGCCATTTATAATTCGACTAAAGGCTATGTCAGTGACTCATCAGCCATGCAAGTTACTGACCTAATTTGACTTTAAAAATTTTCATTATCTCTTATACAAAGTAGTATGGGCTTCCCGGGTGGCTCAGTGGTAAAAAAATTCACCTGCCAAAGAAGGAGACACAGGAGACGTGGGTTCAATCCCTGGGTCGGGAAGTAGGAACTACTTACCTTGGAGTAGGAACTGGCAACCCACTCCCATATTCTTGCCTGGAAAATGCCATGGACAGAGGATCCTGGAGGGCTACAGTCCTTGGGTTTGCAAAGAGTCAGACAAGACTAAGCACATACATATAAAGTAGCAGCATCCTTTTCTGTTATATCAGTGCAGAACTCTGTCCTAGAGAGACAAGGATCTTTATTATGCTTGAGGTGAGGTCACCAGCAGTTTAAATTCTACTCTGAATCTCTTCAACTAGTATGGATCTGATTTCTGAGCAGTCAGTACTTTCTCCATAATCCTCAGGCGCTTTGGCAGTGCTTATTTATTGTAGTTCTGGAGAAGGAAATGGCAACCCACTCCAGTATTCTTGCCTGGAGAATCCGCTTGACAGAGGAGCCTGGCAGGCTATGGCCTGTGGGGTTTTGAGAGTCGGACACGACTGAACGACTGAGCACACACACACACATTTATTGTAGTCAAGACTGGAAAGAGAGTAATGTCACAAATGTCGTTTTAAACCTACTTGAGTTGATATTGCTAACACTATTCAAAAATAAACATTGGACATTAATTCATCTTGCAAAATAGCCAACAGGTATGTTTTGGATCCCCATAGTGTATACAGCACAGGTTGCTCTCCTGAATTCCAGAAAGCTTGTTATTTATTTATTGACGTATTTATTTGCTGGCCATGCCAGGTACCTTGTGGGATCTTAGTTTCCTGACCAGTGGTTGAACCCAGGCCCACAGCAGTAAAAGCATCGAGTCCTAACCGCTGGACCACCAGGGAATTCCCCAAGGCTTCTTTTTTAAAGTGAAGCACCCATGAAAAGGATAGTCACCTGACATTAATCACTACTGGAGAAAGGATTGTGTTGTGAGATTCTCCTAACATTTTTAAACAGCATTTGTCATTTGACTTTATCTTGCTTGAGTTATAATCTTTTTTTGAGGGGGAGGAATTATTGCCACCCCGTGATGTCACCTTGACGAGTTTACAGAAAGAGAGTCTTAGAGAAATAAATTCAATAATAAGGTTGGTAAGCAAAAGTAGAGGGACAATACACCGTGCCAAACTATTTTTGAGAAGTTGTAGGTGATTATTGTGAGAAAAGGCATGGGCCGGCCTGAGCTGTCACTTAAGAGTCTTGATGGTGTTGCTTGGTGAGCTTGGTCCATACAAATTACCTAGTAAACAGAGTTTGGCATGTTTGTGCATAGAAGTTCTTTAAAGATAGCCAAGGATAGAACTATAAAAAATGTCCTAAGATCTGCAAAGGATGACAGGAAACTAGGCGCACTTCTGCTGTTGATAGTGTCTACATTTATTTAAAAAGGCAAATTTCCATATAGGTTTGCATGTTGGTAGAGAAGCGTGACCGATTGCTATTGGGTTTTTCAGTTTTTCCTGTGCATGTGGCGGCTGAATCAAGGATGCCACTTGAATCAAATAGCTGACACCTAACAAAATACCTATGTCTGATTTTTTAAAAAAATCTAATACTAAGATTGTATCTATTTTTTATTTTGTCCCTTGTAAAGCCCTCCTATTCTAACTAGATTCATTTTGGAATACCATCCCATGTTGCTAAAACATCATCACAGCATCAGGAGCACCCCACAGTCTCTCTTGAGAGGAGTAAGAGCTGACATCTGAATCATAACATCTCACTCTTTTCCTTTTTTTAATTTTTTTTTTAACCTCAGAGCACTGGGCCAGCCAAGGACAAGACAGCCCCTTCCCAGACATTGCTGTTAACCTCGGTTTGTTCAAATGTGTCATTAATACCCAGGGCTTCAGGGCCACCTTTCCCTGCCTTCGTACGCTCAGGCCATATGAAGAGGTAGTTTGAAGTTCAGATACGCACCTGACTCATCCTGTGTTGCTCAGTTGCTAAGTCATGTCCGACTCTTCGTGACCATATGGACTGCAGCACGCCAGACTCCTCTGTGTTCCACTGTCTCCTGGAATTTGCTCAAATTCATGTCTGTTGAGTCGGTGACTCACCATAGACTTATTTTTAAAAAAGTAGTTTGCATTAATTTGACCTGCCCAGGAGCCAGTCGGTTGTGCCAGTGCCAAACGTTGGTTGGATTAGATAACATTTTATTAAATATTATATTAAACTCTGTATTTTGGATTGCTCCTTTCCTCTTCTAACAGAAGATATATATTTGTAGAATGAGCACGGCAACAGTACAATTTCAGTTGGTTATTTAGTTTCCTTTGTGCATATATGAAACAAAGCACACATCCCTGGCCACAAATCTCATTTTATAACCAAATAAGATCGCTGGCACAAATGCGGTAGCTCCTTCATTGAATTTCTGTTCCTTTAAAGAAGCTGGGGAAAACAGATCATGTATGATAACAACTGATAATGGAGGCTTGTCTCAGAATTCAGAACTAGGTTGATGAAATCATTGACTAAGATGAAATCCCTAAGGGTGATATCAGATAATAAATATCATAGTGTTCTTGAAACAATAAAATACCTTATCAATGCTCAACATTTTTAATATCCTAATTATGCACATGTACTGAGAATTCTTGTCTCCTTGGATGCTGAACTCTTCACAAAATTAGCATCATAAACATTAGGGCTTCTAAGGACAGTTATAGAAATGCAGATAGATCTTCTTTCAGCATTCAGGAGACAACAAAGCTTAATGCCAACATTTAAACTCTATGAAGAAAATAAAAATACTTGGATGAATTGTGAACTCATTGTATTTAAACCAATTTTTACAAATTCTTCCTGCTTAATATTTTAAGGAAACTTTTCAAGGTTCTTTTTTTTTTTTAAGGATCCCACACTTTAATTTTTCATAATGTCTTTGTCTATGGGTAAAGTGTATTTATTTCAGATAAACTCAACAAGATCTGTATCAAATTCTTCATTTTTAAATAGCAGATCTGAGGCTGACCTAGTCTCTCCAGATAGTGCTTCTCAAACTTTAATGTGGCTATGAATCACCAGGGGATATTGTCCAAAATGCAGATTCTGATTCAGAAGGTCTGGGGAGTAGATTCTAACACACAAATGATGCAGACATTGCCCATCTATAGACTGCATTTAGGGAGGCAAAGTGAAGTCTCTCAGTCGTGTCCAACTCTTTGCGACCCGTGGACTGTAGCCCACCAAGCTCCTCCATCCAGGGGATTCTCCAGGTGAGAAAACTGGAGTGGGTTGCCATTTCCTTCTCCAGGGGATCTTCCCGACCCAGGGATTGAACCTAGGTCTCCCACATTGCAGGCAGACGCTTTAACCTTGTACCACCTTGGGGAGGCAAGGTCTAGGCAATTTCTTTTATGTTTGCTTATTCTGAGTCTGGGGCTTCTCAGGTGGTTCAGTGGGTAAAGAATACACTTGCAGTGTAGGAAATGTAGGAGACGGGGGTTTGATCCCTGGATCAGGAAGATCCCCTGAAGGAGGGCATGGCAACCCATTCCAGTAATCCTGCCTGGAAAATCCCCATGGACAGAGGAGCCTGGTGGGCTACAGTCCATGGGGTCGCAAAGAATCAAACAAAACTGAGTGACTAACACACACACATCCCGAGTCCACAGTGCTTAAAAGCTCAGAGAAAAGAAACAACATTGAAACTTTAAGTATTCCAAAATGGGCAAAGATTCTAATGTTTTGGGGTGTCTGCTGATTTGCCTTTTCTTAAACAAAATAACCATGAACACTTTAGTACATTTTATTTTTTAAACTCCTATAAAGGATTAATTACATGCCTCAATATATTCCTTGAGACAAATGATAGAAATAAACACAAAGATCTTAAACGTCCACCACAATTATATTATGAAATTCTGAAATTTATAATATAATTGCATGATCATTCTAGATGAAAACAATGAAGAGAGTAAGGCATCTATTTTTACCATTTCAAAGGTCAGTTCAGTTCAGTTCAGTTGCTCAGTTGTGTCCGACTCTTTGAGACCCCATGAACTGCAGTACACCAGGCCTCCTTGTCTATCACCAACTCCCGGAGTCCACCCAAACCCATGTCCATTGAGTCGGTGATGCCATCCAACCATCTCATCCTCTGTTGTCCCCTTCTTCTCCTGTCCTCAATCTTTCCCAGCATCAGGGTCTTTTCAAATGAGTCAGCTCTCTGCATCAGGTGGCCAAAGTATTGGAGTTTGAGCTTCAACATCAGTCCTTCCTGTGAACACCCAGGACTGATCTCCTTTAGGATGGGCTGGTTGGATCTCCTTGCAGTCTAAGGGGCTCTCAAGAGTCCCACCACAGTTCAAAAGCATCAATTCTTTGGCACTCAGCTTTCTTCACAGTCCAACTCTCACATCCATACATGACTACTGGAAAAACCATAGCCTTGACTAGATGGACTTTTGTTGGCAAAGTAATGTCTCTGCTTTTTAATATGCTGTCTAACTTTCCTTCCAAGGAGCAAGCGTCTTTTAATTTCATGACTGCAATCACCATCTGCAGTGATTTTGAAGCCCAAAAAATAAAGTCAGTCACTGTTTCCACTGTTTCCCCATCTGTTTGCCATGAAGTGATGGGACCAGATGCTGTGATCTTAGTTTTCTGAATGTTGAGCTTTAAGCCAACTTTTTCACTCTCCTCCTTCACTTTCCTCAAGAGGCTCTTTAGTTCTTCTTCACTTTCTTATATAACAGTGGTGTCATCTGCATATCTGAGGTTATTGATATTTCTCCCGGCAATCTTGATTCCAGCTTGTGCTTCCTCCAACCCAGCATTTCTCATGATGTACTCTGCATAAGTTATAATAAGCAGGGTGACAATATACAGCCTTGATGTACTCCTTTTCCTATTTGGAACCAGTCTGTTGTTCCATGTCCAGTTCTAACTGTTGCTTCCTGACCTGTATACAGGTTTCTCAAGAAGCAGGTCAGGTGGTCTGGTATTCCTATCTCTTTAAGAATTTTCCACAGTTTATTGTGATCCACACAGTCAAAGGCTTTGGCATAGTCAATAAAGCAGAAATAAAGATCAGAGTACACACTTAAAGTGAAATGATCAAACGTATGGAAGGTACTGTATACCTGTACAAATATATGTACATGAGAGAAAGAGTGCACTGTACAAATATAGTGCACTCTTTCTCTCATGTACATAAATATACTCTCCCTGTCATATACACAAATATACTTTTCCTCTCATATACACAAATATATTCTCTATAAATATTTTAATATGGTTTAATGCTCCCTCAACTTAGTAATCTGTGATTTTATTTAGGACATTTCTAAGAACACAGTCAGGGTAAATTTAGGTACTCTGCTTTTCATTGCTGTAACATTGTGAAATACTATTTCTCTCTCTGCAAAGAGCTTTGACTGAGATGTGCACTCGAAGTGTGTTGACTGCAAGAAGTTTGGATAAAAGCTTATCATTACTGAAAACTTGGCTGTTCTTCACAAAAGAAGTTTCAATTGTCATCTTTCACTTATTGTCAAAGAATGTATAAAAACATGGTGCTTCAAAAGGAATGGAAGACTTTTAAAATATTCTGGACCACCTGACTTCTTGTGGGGATTCAGGAAGAATGTTGGGTTTGTACCCCTTGGTCATCTTGCGGAGAGAGGAAACACACACTTGTGGCTTTACTCCTACTTTCTGGGGTGGCGTGGAGTTGAGGACCAATCAAAAACGGTACTAATTCAGGGCTTGTGACCTGGGGCAAGTGGAGCAGCTTTAAGATGGTTTGAACTAAACGCAGAAGTTTGTGTACACTTATTCATATGTAAAATAGGCATCAGGTGCTAATTGTTTGCAAGTGCTCAATTCCTTTTGAATCATTCTGTGCTGCTTTTTATGGTTTTCAGTCCTATGGAGTAATTACTCTTAGAGTTCACACATCTCTGTGTAGCCAAACAACTATTCTCCACGCTAATCAAGTCCATAAAGTTTCATCTCTTATGATTTTTCTAAATCACATTAACTTTGGCTCTGAGCCCCTGGCTCACAGATTAGGTAGGGGATTAAGGGTGATCTCCCCCTCCTCAGGGTCCTTCAGGTGTTTTAGTCACTTAGTGCTTAGTTTCTCCATTGTGTTCGACTCTTTGCGACCCCATGGACTGTAGCTCACCAGGTTCCTCTACTCATGGGGTTCTCCAGGCAAGAACTGGAGTGGGTAGTCATGCCCTTCTCCAGAGGATCTTCTTGACTCAGAGTTCAAATCCAGGTCTCTTGCATTGCAGGTGGATTCTTTACCCCCTGAGTCACCAGAGAAGCCCTCAGGCACTTCGAGTTGCCTTTAAATTAGGAGTGGGCCTGCCATAAGCCTTGGTGGCTGCCGTCATTGGTATCAAACCTTCAGCTAAATGTTGTTTGCATGGATCTGGGCTTTCCACTTGGACAGGCACTAGGATATGTCTCAGAGTAGTCTTCCTGGTGATCACATGCCATACCAGAGAGAGATTCTACTCCTGTGCTCAGGGCTACAGTACTTATAGACCAGACTCCGTGACCATCCCGTAGTCATCATGCTGTGCAGAGAACAGCAGAAGCATGACTTTTCAACTCTTGTAGAAACTGCAGAAAATTGAAACTCATTTGAACTTTAGGACAGGTAGCCCTCTTAACTCCAGTCTTATCTCTCCAAAGCAGCAGTCTGAATCCCGTCGCCTCTAGACTATCCAGAGGATTAAACTTCTTCAAAGGATGTGACTCCCAACACAAAGTGTTAATAATTCCCTGGGAAAGGCAGTCAGAACTCATCCTTCCTATTTGTAAATGTTGGGCCAAGAGGCGTGGTGTTGGGTCTGTATGTAGAGAAACATCACCTATCAATCTTTTGAGAATCTTCATTAGAAGCAAGGGCAATGTAGAAATTACTATGAAAATACATTATCCTCTCCTGTAGCCATTAAAAAAAAATTTTTTTTTGGGCCACACCATAGGGGATCTTAGTTCATGACTATAAGGGATCTTGGTTCCCAAACCAGCGCTTGACCTCAGACCTCCGATAGTGGAAGCATGGATTCTTAACCACTGGACCACCAGGAAAGTCCCTTCCTCTAGCTGTCCTTGAGTTCCACAGTGATCAGAATCCCCAGGGAGGAGGCAGGATGTATTTATGAAAGAAAGTGGTCTTCGGGGCAAAACGCTACTCATTAGTCTTGTGTCTTCAGGCAAGTTTCCTCTTTTTTTTCCTCATCTTAGAGATGTTGATACATGTGATGCATTTACATGCCTCATGCATAGTAATTACTCGATGAATATTATATATTATTGTTAAAATGATTTTGGATATGCACGTAAGAAGACATTAATTTCTTATATATAATCTTTATATGAATCAAAGAATTTTCTATTAGGTAGATTGTGCACTTGACATAATTTTCAGTTTTTCATCTTGGAAACAGGAAATTTCCATTCTGAATTTCTGTGTTGAGCATCTGCTCATCTGCTGATTGGATCCTTGCCACCTGCCACCCCACCTCCCCACCCCCCGCCAACACTCTGGTCTTTTTTTTTTTTTAATTTATTTATTTTTTGATTGAAGGATAATTGCTTTACAGAGTTTTTTCTGCCTTTTTTTTTTTTTTTTCTTTTTCAGCTCAAGAGAAATGGTGGCATGGTGCTTTCACTGTCTTGTTGATAATCTTGGGCACAATTCACTCCTTTGCTGCCTTGACAGCTGTCCAGGCCTCTGTTTAACACTTAGCACATGCAGAAATTCCCTGGTGGTCCAGTGGTTAGGACTCTGTGCTTCCACTGCAGGGGACCAGGGTTCCATCCCTGGCCTGGGAACTAAGATTCTACAAGCCACATGGCATGGCCCCCCAGTGAAACAAAACAACCCCTTCCCACAAAATACTTGTCACATGTACTTGTAAGGCAGGGGCCTATTTCTCACTTTTTAGAAAATAAGTGCTTGAGTCTGGAAGATCTCAGAGGATTTTGGATGAATTAATAAAATGCATAAATATGTATAACTATACCTTTCTTCTAGGATATTGCTTCCTTTTTTGCCTCAGTAGAGAGAGAATTAAAAAAACAATTTCATACTGCATTTTTGTAGATTATAAACACTTCTGCTATTTTTATCCATACCTATCCAAAATTTTCATAGGTTTCAAACGTGTAACACCGTGGACTGATTTATAACATAATTAACCTTTTCTTGGATTAATTATGGAATTGCAAATACTTCTTTTTATAAATGGCACTGCTCTTGTTGTCTCTTCTGAATCAAACTTTTCCCTAACATCAGTTGTGATTGAACATGAATTTTGGTTTACTAAATATTTTTGTAATATTTTTGAGTATCCACCCATGACTCTAAAAATTCTGAAATATTTCCCAGTGGGCTTTTTATGCAAAATAATTCCAAGATGAGCAAAGTATTCTGGAACACACACATCTGTCTCTTATCTCTTATCTAGTATTTTCTATGTGGTAGGAAAATAGAAATGTATTAGAAAGGCCTTGTTGTTTAGAACTTAATTAGAATGTCATGCAATTTATTAAGTTGTCAAATGGTTTTGTGAGTATGGTTAGTCTTTTTCCTCTCTATCTAAATTTCAATGGATTTTTTTGTTTGCTTGTGGGTATATATTTGTGTGTTTTCAGTAAATGTAGTGAACCATTCTATTTTATGATATTTTGTTAACATCCGTGGATCCTTGGTGGTTTTCACCACGTTTATTCAATAAGATAAATGGAGCTATATTCCAGTGGTATATTTGGCAGCCATGCTTTTGTGAGATAATTTATTAGCAAGTTCCTGTCAAGGTGAAGAGTACATTACCAGTAGAGTAGTAGGGACACAACCCATGTGTTCTCTTTTTATTTTTTTAAGACCTATCAGTAATGGATCCTACTCACCTAGTCTTCCGGGGAATTCCCTCCTTAGTTCTTTATTGTATATATATCTTATACTTGAGCTTCTTCATCTTAAAAACTTTTTATGTTTTTCATACATGCTATTTAACATCTCAGTGTTCTACAAAGTATCTTTAATTTTCTAAAGTTAAAGGAAAAAAACTTTAATTTTTAAAACCATTTTTACAGCTGAGGGATGATAACCTTCTTGTTATGTGCTAAGTAGACACTCTTTTGTCCAAAATCATATGCCACTTCTATTAATATATTGAACCGCTGTGATTAATATCTAGTGGAATTAAATTAGAAAACAGGTTAAATGTTTCTTAAATTTCCAAAGAAAAGCATACTGTTAAAGTTTTCATTTCAAAGAGCGTGGCTCTGCTGGTCTAAAATTTATGGGAAGACACTTATCATATATATTATTTTAGTATATTTAATATTTTAACTTTTTTCTTAAAAAGAAAATTGTATGATGCAGAGATTGAAATGACTAGTTACAGTTCACTGAGATCTGGTATGAGGGGTTTTGTAGATTTTACTACTCTTTGGAAGCACTTTTACCTTCTCACTCCTCATTTGCTGTATCAGCACATTTTTCATAAAATATTTTAGATAAAATCCTAGACAAAATTATTTTAAGTTGGTGTTCAAAGTGTAATCTAAACCTCCAGATGCAAAATGAAGTAACAGTTCTGAAATTTCAACTTTGGAAAAGAAATGTTACACATAACCCAGTGCTTATCCCAGCACTATTAATGTCATCAATGCGTGCTGAATCAGTTATGTGTGTACGCACACACACACACACACACACACATATGATTATTTCAGATTTTTTTTCCCTTATGGGTAATTACAAAGTGTTCCCTGTGCTATATAGGAGGTCCTTGTTGGTTATTTATTTTATATATGTTAATGGTAGTGTGTTTATGTTAACCTTAAACTAATTTATCCTTCCTCCATCCTAGACTTTTTTTAATGAGGATTAAATGCGACTGTGAAATGCTTAGAAAAGTGCTCGATGCATAATGTACACAATGTGTTTGTTAAATGAATAAACAAAAATGCTAAGCAGAGTTCTTAGGATTTTATATTTCATATACTCATTTCTGTAGCACTGTGAGATATGTGATGTTGTTAAATTTACCAATGTAGGGATTTGTTTAAAGACATTAAATGAATAGCCCCAAATCACACAGCTATTCTGTTTTGGGGCTAGAACTCAAGCCTGTCTCATGCTGATGTCTATTCGTGCAGCAGCTTTTCCTTTGCGCTATTTATAACCTAGTTGGGAGGATGAAATGAGTGTAAATAGCTCAGAGATTGTGTGTTTAGATTACACAGTATTACTAATTTTGAAAAGTGTTGACAGTAAGCTTCTGAGAAGACTTTGCAGCTTGAATAGAGGTAGAGATGGGTTTTATAACTTAAGTAGAGTTTTAATGTCTGGAATGGATATGGATGTGGGATATTTCAATTTGGAAAAAATATAAGAAAATATTTTAAAAATGGGATTGACATAGCCCATTGAATTACACTACTTAGGGAATTTGGCTAATTTCTAATGATTTATCCCAAGAATAAATATCAGATAGCAGGGATAATGCCCTCTAGTGCAATGGTTCTAAACTGGTGATTAGTTTTGGCCCCAGGCACATTGGGAAATGTCTGGAGACATTTTTGTCTTGATTTATTTTTTATTTTATTTTTTAATTTATTTGGCCACCCTGTGAGGCATGCAGGATACTAGTTCCCTGACCAGGGATCAAACCTGCACCCCTGGCATTGGAAGCATGAAGTCTTAACCATCAGACCATCAGGGAAGTCCTGGAGACATATTGAGTTGTCACAGTTGGGAGATCCTGCTGCATTCTAGTGGTTATAGGTCACAGACAGCGCCCCAAAGGATTATCTACCCTCAAATGTCAGTAATGTCAAAGTTAAGAACTCCTGTTTTAATGAAAAAGAATTATTCTTGCATAGAGTGGAATTATATATACATATAATATATTGATGAATCCACATATCTAAAATTAATGATATAAATATATTAATATGATTTATAATACTACAGAAGAATTTCTAGAGATTTACTCTCCAACCTAAAGGGATTCCAAGAAACATCCTTAGTTTATGAATCTTTAAAACGTTCCAAGCAGAAATACTGATAACAGAAGTATTTTTGTTTTCTTCCAAAAGGGTATCATAGAGATTTAATTAAGAGGGCAATGCAGGCAACAACAAAACTTGATGTTCTGTTTTAGATCTATGTTTAGCTTTCTTTGGGTCATTTTCCATGTATCTTTGTTCTTTCATCAACACCAGCATTCTTTACAATAAGTCATTTTTGCTATACACCAGATGGTAGCTTGCTTTGTTACTCTAGTAAGTCATTTGTTAGTACAAAATGTACCAAGTCAATTGTGAGTAGATGTTATTGGGCTTTCTTTCTGACATCAATTTGGCTGATGGTACATTCTGATAGTTTCATATTCATTTCAAAAGGAAACATGTGACGCTGAGAAGACACCATGCAAGATCAGAGGCTGTGAGAAAAAAGGAAAGTGAAAAATAGGAGGTGTTCAAATTGGAGACTCTGCCTGATAAAGGGATCCTCAAACAGTGTTAATAAAATGGCTTCATAATTTAAAATGAAGAAAAAACATTCTATAGTTATTTGAGTTCCAGACAATGCTGCCTTAATTATAAGGGTTTTGCACGTCTCTCCCCAATTTATATAGAATCACTGTCAAAGATCTGTTTTACTAAACCACATTGAATTCTTCACTAACTTTTCCAGCTTCTGCATTTCCAGAAATTTGCAGGGGTTGCCCTTCAGCACCTATAGCCATAACAATTCTAATTTTGAGCACATTCTGGAGGGAGTAGGGGCTGCTACTCATAAACCCTTAGCACTTTGCCCTATTTTTTGAGTTATTAAGGAAGGCACTCTGGGATTTGGAGATTTGCTTATTTATTCATTTATATTTGTGTTTACTACTTGGAAATAAAAGTTAAATTCAAATGCACTTGGAAAAAAATAAATGACACTGATATTTGTGTATTAAAATACAAATAAATGGGGTAGGACAAAGTACTAGGAAGTATGAAACATACTAACAAAGAGTGGAAAGAAGTTAGAGAGGAGAGATGGTTGTGCCTATAATAAAGGTCACCACTTCTACAGTATTGCTGAGAGCTAGTTAAAGATTATGTGGAATTATTTTTATTTTATGAAGATGAGGCCACTAGGAGACACGATTGACAGTGCCCAATGTAACCCGAGAGGAAAATAGAAGTTGACTTATGAACTAGATAAGGGAAGCATAGAGAGAACATCTCATTCCATGCATCTTTTAAATGTACCGTCTTTGGACCCTTATCTTGGATAGTCTTAGGACAAGGACAAAGACGTGAATAACAGTTAGTTATAAATGACTAGTGTTTGGCTATCAGCTAAACTGTCCAATGAAAACACAATGATATGCTTAAGTAAAAGAGAAGCAATGTTCTCTTGGATAGAACAGATGCTTCTGCCGTCAATGTGACTGTGCAGTGTGTTTGAAATGTGTGGATTCCAGAGATGCTCCATGGCCTGAATGTTCTAGTGCCTGTTGGAAGAGGGTCACTGACCAGAAAGAAACCTGGGGTCCAGTGGGGGAGGCCCTTGTAGGCCTGTTATCACAGTGGTTAGGCTTGCACTGAAGGTCAAAAGTGTTTCACAAAGACAAGTATGGCAGTATTATGGAGAGTGGCTTCAATGTGGGATGACAAGCAACAAACACAATTATGTGACTAGTCCAGTTGACTTAGTTGAACTGGGTAGGTGACATTTCGAGAGGAACTGAGGAGCCAGCATGTTAGAGGTGAAATAGGTGAAAGCTGGAAACAGGAGCTGTGAGGAAAAGAGAACGACTCTCATGTTTCTGGCTCAAACAGCTAGAAATGATGGTACTCTTAATAAAATAAGAAATTTGGGAAAAAGAACACATTTTTATTTTAGTTTTGTTTTGCTTTGTTTTTTCTTTCCTTTTGCATTTAGGGAAAAAAATTCAAAATGGACTACTTAGCAATAGATGATATATGGGTGTGTAATGAAGAATCTTGTATTTGTCATTTCCTCAAGGCTGCAAGGAGGAATGTATGACTGCCATTTAAACCTGAAGATGATTGGCTTTAGAGGATCTGAGAATAGTTATACTATAGGATTGATATGTGCCGTGTGACTTGAAGGGTGCACACTGAGTATTCTTAAGACTGTATAGGACTTCCCTGGTGGTCCAGTGGTGAGAACTCTGTCCATCCACTACAGGGGACATGGGTTTGCTTCCTGGTCATGGACCTAAGATCCCACATGCTGTGTGATAGGGCCACAAAAACCCAAAACTGGATAAGTAGCTGTGATAATTCCTTTTCAAATGTTTTTGACTACGTTAACACTAAATTTTTTAGAGTTCACTTTCTTCTAAAACATTCTAATGGAGATTTGTAAGACCAATGACGAGAAAGTCCATAGTTCAGTGGTAAGATTTCTTACCACTGGGGTTAGTTTCTTACTAAACTGGGGGTAAAAGATTTCAGATACAATGAGGAAACAGAGATGTAGTTAGGGAATCAGAAGAAAAAAAAAAGATGTTTTGAACACAAAAGAAGATAATTGCGTAAAGGGCATTGCATATATGCCAAATCAAATGAAAATTGAGAAAAAAAAACCTACTGAATTTTACATTGAAGTTATGATAGGGGCATGGTGACTGTCAGGAGTTAATGAGAGGAGGAGGTCGACATAGAGAGATGTTTGTTAAGAAGTACACACTTCCAGTTATAAGAAGAATAAGTTCTGGGGCTGTAATGTACAGCATGCTGAGTGTAGCTAATTGCATTGTACTTTGTTTCTGGGACTTCCCTGGGAGTCCAGTGGCTAAGACTCTGCCCCCCCAATGCTGGGGACTTGGGTTCCTTCCCTGGTCAGGGAACTAGATCCCACGTGCCACAACCAAGACCTGGCACTGTCAAAGAAATAAATGAATCTAAAATAAAAAAAACAAACAAACAACTTGTATTATGTTCCTGAAATTAGCTAGGAAAGTAGATCTTAAACGTTCTTACCATAAAAAAGAAACGGCAATTATGTTAGGAAATGGAGGTGTTAACCAGCTCAGCTGTGGTAATCATTTGGCAGGTAGGTATGTGTAGCAAATAATCATATTGTATGCCTCTAACTTACACAGTGTCATTTGCCAATTACATCTCAATAAAATTGCGAAATAAGAGAGAATAGACATGATGGTAATAAAATAAGGCAGAGCATAATAGGTTAGGAGTTTATGGGTAATGGGACTTAGAAGCAGTAAATATGAACTATATTATTTTTCCAAAAAACTTTGATGGAAGAGAGGAAAGATCTTGAGGAATTGGCAGAATCAATTAAAGTTGTGTTTGTTTTTTAGAATAATCAATATTTGTTTGCATTTATAGGTTGAAAGGAAGTAACCATGCCCAAGCAAATATATACAGATTACATTTGGGGTTGGAGATAAATAAATGAGAAATCTCTGAAAGGAGGTGGAATAGTCTGAAATTGAGAAAAGAGTGTATGGAAACTTATTCTTCTAAGACATCAGGGAAGAATTTAAGTATGAATAAATGCAATTTCCTTTTATAAATATATTTTTTAAATTGTGAGGGATGGGGAAGAGAAACTAGAAGAGAACATTCAATCTTCTCCTTCTTGTTTTCCTAGTGAAGTGTGAACCCGAGTTGTTTTCTTAGATGAGAAATAGTGAGTAGGGTAGGCGACTAGAGAAAAGCAGTAAATGTTTGAACAACCACGTGGAGGATGGAAATAAAAAAGAATAGGGATTGGTTATATGTTTGTTCAAGTTAATAGTTAAATGATCATTGGACTATGCTGAAGTAACTAACAGTGGAGCATTCCTTTCTCCTAAGAGCAATTTAGAAAATACAGATTAAATTAATTTTTTAAATGTCTGAAAGATTGAAAAGCCGCTGAGTCAACTAGGATTTGCGGGACTAAGATCTCAGTGAGAGGAGGAGTCACTGAATTAGGTCCAGTATTCTGCTAGCCACTTCCCGCTCAATCCACTGTGGAATCTCAGTGGGTGTAGGGGTGATGGGGATGTGAGGTGTGGCCAAGTAGTGAAGAAGCAGGGAGTCCACTAGAACTTTGGCAATCTCAAAGGACTTGGGGATATGAAAGCTGGATTTCAGAACCAAGTCAGTTAGAATTTGAGGGACAAGATCCCCGAGAGAAGAGAAGCATAGACAAGCCTGGAAGTCAGCACCTGCACCATGTATAGGAGCCAAATTTGTAATTTATGCAAGGCAACAGGCTAAGAAGCCAACACAAAATATGAGAAAAGCAAAGCAGTGTTGTTGGCAGTATCATAGTGCTAAGAGGGAAAGAAAAATGGGTAATAGAACTGCCAAATAAAAGGGGCCAAGGAAACACCCCAGGCCCTCAGTTGAGAGGTTTTGGATGAGAGTGGATAAGAAGTAGACTGAACTTTAAAAATTCTGGGTTGTAGGCTACACATATCCCCAAATGTTCAAGATAATGCCTTCCTAATGATTGCCAACAAAGGTCCATCTAGTCAAGGCTATGGTTTTTCCAGTGGTCATGTATGGATGTGAGAGTTGGGCTGTGAAGAAAGCTGAGCACCGAAGAATTGATGCTTTTGAACTGTGGTGTTGGAGAAGACTTTTGAGAGTTCCTTGGACTGCAAGGAGATCCAACAAGTCCATCCTAAAGGAGATCAGTCCAGGGTGTTCTTTGGAAGGACTGATGCTAAAGCTGTAACTCCAATACTTTGGCCACCTCATGCGAAGAGTTGACTCATTGGAAAGGACTCTGATGCTGGGAGGGATTGGGGGCAGAAGGAGAAGGGGACGACAGAGGATGAGATGGCTGGATGGCATCACCGACTTGATGGACATGAGTTTGGGTGAACTCCGGGAGTTGGTGATGGACAGGAAGGCCTGACATGCTGCAGTTTATGGGGTTGCAAAGAGTCGGACACGACTGAGCGACTGAACTGAATTGAACTAAAGGAAGTTGAAGAGAGAGAATTAGTAAACTGAATAGGCCAGTAGAAAGTATCCGGACTAAAATACAGAGAACAAAATGTGAAATAAAATATAGTTTAAAGTATAATGAATATCTGGGGTATGATTTAAAAATCTCTGGGGAAGAGAAAGAGAATGGGGCAGAAATAATATTTGAAGATATAATGGCTGAGAATTTTCTGTAACTGATAAAAATGCTGTTATGAACTCAAGGGTAAATACAAAAAAATCAGATATATTGCATTAAAACTGTTGAAAACTAAAGGCAAAGAAAAAACATCCTAAAAACATCCAGAGGGGAAAAGACATATTCAGAACAGCAAGAGCTGATTCATTGGAAAAGACCCTGATGCTGGAAAAGATTGACAGCAGGAGGAGAAAGGGGCGACAGAGGATAAGATGGTTAGATAGTATCACGACTCAACGGACATGAGTTTGAACAAACTCTGAGAGGTGATGAAGGACAAGGAAGCCTGGCGTGCTGCAGTCCATGGGGTCGCAAAGAGTCAGACACGACTCGGCAACTGAACAAGAGAAAAGCAAAAAACTGAAAGTAAATTCCTCAACAGACCAGATCGAAGCCATGAGGTAACAGAATGACATTTTTTAAGTGCTGAAATAAAATAATAATAATAATTTACAGTATAATAAATTACTTAAAATGCAATAATAATTATCATAGTTTATGATAAAACTATTATTTATTATAAATTGTAATAATACTAATTGGAGTTGCTACAAGCTTAAATGAATACAGCAGTCTATAAGTCCATAAACACTTATACAACCTCTTGATTAATGAAATGTTTTTATTGTAGTAATAGGGTTAAAGGCAGCATTTCTAATTAATAATGCCAAGTTTATTGGACAAAATTTTGAGTATGTCTTTTACTTAAGAACATACCCAACTGACCAATAGAAACACATAAAGAATTATTCAACCTCAGATAGTCATGCAAGATGTGTGAATTTAATCTACAGTGAGATATTGTTACATATCCACCAGATGTTTAAAATTACAAAACTGACAATATTAAATATTGAGAAGGATTTCTGCCATGTGAGTATTAACATCAGGATGTGCAAAGGCGTAATAATTCCACATCCAAGGAATTGCATTCTTAGGAATTTCACATCAGAAACATAAAAATGTGTGCAACAAATGTCACGTCCAAGAATGTTCATAGCAGCACCATTAGTAATAGCCCAAAGTAGAAACAATCCAACATCCACTAATGGTGGAATGGATAAACATTTTATGAAATGCTCAAACAGTAAAACAGTTTACACTAAGAATGAATGAGTGTGTCGATATGGATGAATCTCACAAATTTAATGGTGAGCAGAGTAAGCCAGACTGATATGTACAGGAGTACATACTGTTCTTGATTCTATTTATATAAGGATAAAAATAAAAGTAAAAATATTCTCTAGTGACAATGTAATGGTCACCCTTCTGGAGGAGGTGGGGAAGGCTTTTGGAGTGCTGATATTGTTCTGTATCTTGATCCGGGTGGTGGTATCATGGATGAATTCATTTTATGAAAATTCAGCAAACTGTATGGTTAAAATAATCTATTAACAATTTTTCTGCATCTATCTTATACTTCAATAAAAATATTACATTAAGAAAGGAACTGAACTGTTACTGAAATTCATATGTTTATAGTGGAGCTAACCATCACTTTCCCAGGGTTTATGTTAGTAAATGAGCCGGCTTGGTGCAGGGAGCGCTGAAGAAGCCTGAGCCCCAAATTGATGCATTCAAACTGTGGTGTTGGAGAAGACTCTTGAGAGTCCCTTGGACAGCAAGGAGATCAAACCAGTCAGTCCTAAAGGAAATCAACCCTGGATATCCATTGAAAGGATTGTTGCTGAAGCTCCAATACTTTGGCCATCTGATGTGAAGAGCTGACTCTTTGGAAAAGATCCTGGTGTTGGGAAAGATTGAGGGCAGAAGGAGAGGGGGTCCGCAGAGGATGAGAAGGTTAGATAGCATCACCAACTCAATGGACATTAATTTGAACAACCTCTGGGAGGTAGTGAAGTACAGAGGAGCCTGTACTCCTTTGTGTGTGTACAGAGAGTACCACTCCTCTGGTGTGGCGCAGTCCATGGGGTTGCAAAGAGTCAGACGTGACTTAGCAATTGAACAACAAAAAGTGTGGAAATAGTGAAAAGGTTGGCATCATAAAACATTGATGTTTTTAAACCTTTAAGTTTAAAAGCTTCAAGTTCTCCATCTAATTATTATTCCTAAATCATAAATATTTAAAGGAGTGACCCCATTGGAAAATAGTATTCAGAGGCATTTTTCAACAAATTACCATTTAATTTTTGGTCTTACTATGGCATTCATACTTTGGTGGCAACTGAAACAGAACACCTGAATATTAGTCCATCACCTTAAATAGATTGCCAGCTCACACATCCTCATGTACTTTATTCTTGTATTTGTTTTCATTTGGTCACTTGAAAATGTATTTAATGGCTAGAGAGAAACAGACATGAATTAATTTATTGTGCTTAATATAGTCTACAGGCAGAATAACTCCATGACGAAGTCTGGTGAGCTTGTTGACTTCTCAATGCCAAAATGTTCCTACTTTTCTGTGGGTATTAATAAACCATTGTTCTTTATTTGATTGTCATGTGTGTGCTATCTGCTCAGTCATGTTCGACTCTTTGCAACCCCATAGACTATTGCCCACCAGGCTCCTCTGTCCATGGAATTCTCCAGACAAGAATACTGGAATGGGTTGCCATTTCCTTCTCCAGGGGATCTTCCTGACCCAGGAGCCAAACCCGGGTCTCCTGCATTGCAGGTGGACTCTTTACTATCTGAGCCACCAGGGAAGCCAGTGATATATGATTGTCATAATGTACTTTAAACCCCACTTTTCAAACTTGTGTGCCTAAGTATCATCTGATAAAGTTGTTAAAATGCAGATTTCCAGGTCTGTGCTGAAGACTGAAAATGCAAGGTGTCTGCATTTTAACACTCTAGGTGATTCTGTGGAGATACTTTAGTGGACTGTGTTTTGGGAAACACTACTTTAAGCTCATTGTCAGTGGATTGCAGCTATTCAGAATGGGATTTTTTTTTTTTTTTTAAATTTATCTGGCTGCCTTGGGTCTTAGATGTAGCACTTGGCCCTTTTGCTGCATCATGCAGGATCTTTCGTTGTGGGGTACAGACTCTCAGATGTGGCATGTAGGCTCCAATTGCAGTTCATGGGCTTAGTTGCTCAGAGGCATGTAGGATCTTAGTTCCTTGGCCAGATATCCAACCTGAGTCCTCTGCATTGAAAAGTGAATTCTTAACCATTGGACCACCAGGGAAGTCCCCAGAATGGGATATTTTACTGTAGATTTGGTGGGGGGACTTTTCCTTTGTTTTTTGTTTGTTTGTTTGTTTGCTGCATATATCACATGAATTGTAACATTATGGGGCATCTTTGGGCTTCACCAGTAGCTCAGCAGTAAAGAATCCACCTACAATGCAGGAGACTCTGGACACTCAGGTTTGATCCCTAGATCAGGAAGATTCCCTGGAAGAGGGCATGGCAGTCAAATCCAGTATTCTTGCCTGGGAAATCCCATGGACAGGGGAGCCTGGTGGACTACAGTCCATGGGATTGCAAAGAGTAGGACATGACTGAAGCAACTAAGCACAGCATGAGTCATCTTTATTTGAAGCAAAGGGTTTAAGGTGCTACTGAGCAAAGTGGATATGAGAAAGCAAATGGAGCATATTTAAAATCAAACTAGGAGTTTGGAAGCTGCCACCAGCTTCTGTGATGAGTCATAATATATGACTCAGACAAAGCTGAAATGACAGATGGCCTTGTTATGACTTTAGGCGGGCACTCCTTCAACTACTGAAGTTTATGAGAAGTTTTACAACCCGGGAATTCTGAAGTTATTTCTGATGCGTGTAGTTTCATGTCATCTTTATGGGAGCAAAAAAGATCTGTATCTCACACCCCCAACATGTTTGTTAGTCACGATTCAAACAAAAGGATATCATGTAAGAAAGTCTGTGCCCACACATTGCATCTTTACCACCCCTTTCATTGGAGCTAATCAAGGTGAAGCTGAATCAGTGGCTCAACACCCTGTTAATCCGATAGGCATTAATTCACAAAGGCATGAAATAAAGTTTTTTTTTCATGTGTTTGACTTTTTCTCCCCTTAATGCATTTCTAGGAATTACTCTAAAGTATGGGCTACGTTTTGCTGTCAAAAATGGACTGATGTCCCCTTTCAAAGCTTCCTGCCAATGAAGATTATAGATTATGTTTTTTTTTTAAAGTGAGCTGAGATATGTAATTCTCTTAATCCAATTTTAAAATAGCTTCTTAAAACTTCCTTTCATCCTGTGTTGTCCACCCCTGCTACAGCTGTTTCTTGACTTGCAGAGATAAGCAGTGGTGCAGATTGCAGTATCACGGTTTGCAGCTGTTAGTGGTTTTCCACTGTCTAGCAACCTTTGATGTCTCCTCTTTGATGTGTCTTATTAATGAAGCAAAACTAGAAAAACCACCAGTCTTGACAAAAACTTTTAGAGTATTGACTGTATTCAAAAGTAAAAATAAGAATCTACAATGACAGCTTTGCACCAGATTTCAATTTTTTCTTTTTTAAAAAATGTCTGTTGGACTTCCCTGGTTGTCCAGTGGTTAAAGCTGCAGCGCCAGGGCAAGAGGCATGGGTCACTTCTGGACTGGGGAACTAAATTCCTCACGCCATGTGGCATGGCCAAAAGATTAAAAAAAAAAAATCTGCCGCTGTTCTGACATATAAACACAGGGCTGGCATCATGTTGTATGGTATTTCTTAATTATTTTGCAAGAGTTAGAATCTGGAAAAGCATATGACCCAATGAGAGTCCAAAATGAGAAGATGATAATATCGCTAGTTGATTCATGCCACTTCAATTTGCTGCTTCCTGCCCCTATCTAGTTCCTCACAAAGAACTTCACTTTCTACTTTCTCTTTCTTATTTGACTGGAGAAAACCTGTCCCTTCTCTTTTTCAAAGATTCAAATAAAGATCAAACCTCATAAGGCCATTTCCCCACCTACGATTTAACATTATGTACGTGTAACCACCTGGGTGACTGAGTTACTAGTCACTAGGTTAGTGTATCTGCTTGTCTTCCTTGCCTCTAAAATTAGGCTCTTAGCATCTGACTCACTTCCACGTTTCAAATCTGCGCCTTCATGTTTGACTCCCTCAAACTGCTTCTTGAAGTGCAGTCCCTGGCGTTCAGTAGGCACCCAAATATTTGTTGAATGAGTGAATGATGTTTACCATGCTTACTTCCCCTTCCTGGCATACTTTTTGCTTTCCAAGATTGCTTTTGCTTGGTTTTTTGTTTTCCAATATTTTCTTGTTGTTGTTAAGTCTCTAAGTTGGGTCTGAGTCTTTATGACCCCAGGGACTGTAGCCCGCCAGACTCCTCTGTCCATGAGATTTACCAGGCAAGAATACTGGAGTGGGTTGCCATTTTCTTCTTCATTTCTAATATTTTGGGGCGGGTTGAGGGGGAAAGAGCATTAGTCCCACAAAAAACTAAATTTACGGGATGAGGAAGGGCTACGTTTTTGTACATTTAATGTGAAGTGGCATTGCATATTCTCTTTAAGAGTATGTATTTACTTCTACTCAGAAAAGGAAAGGTATTTTTCTTTATAATCTTCCACCTCATGCTATTCTAATAATTTTATTTAGTTATTTTTGGCTGCTCTGGGTCTTCTTTGCTGCATGTGGGCTTTCTCTAGTTGTGGCCAGTAGGAACTACTGTCTAATGGCAGTGCATGGAATTCCCATTGCAGATGGTTCTTTTGTTGTGGAGCACAGGCTCTAGGATCAGGGGCTTCGATAATCGTGGCTCTTGGACTCATTAGTTGTGACACCTGGGCTCTAGAACACAGGCCCAGTAGTTGTGGTTCATGGGCTTATTTGCCCCACAGCATGTGGAATCTTCACAGACCAGTGATCAAACCTGTATTCGCTGCATTGGTAGGTGGATTTTCAACCACTGGACCACTAAGGAAGTCCTCTACTTGCTATTCTAAATATGTAGTTTTATTTGTGGTTTGCAGCCCTGAGCACTGGTAACATGGCAGAAGCATGGTTAAGGAAAAGGAACAGTCATCTCTTGGTTGAGGAGTGAGTTGAATCCCCTTGTAGCATGTCCTTCTCTTGTTTGGCCCATTTTCTCTTGCCATCCTTCCTGCCTAGTCTTCTGTTAGTCTTCTAATTTGTCTACCATTGACCTGTCGAGAGAGAAAAGCATCAAGTTAGAAATTGCTATATATAAATGTTCTAAACCAATACATTGTGTACCTTACACAGTGTTACATATCAATCATATCTCAATATGAAGAAATACATAAATTCAATGAAAATAACTAGCTATTTCCTTCTGTATAAAAGAAAGATATCAAAAGTGTGAACAGACACGACCTCCTCAGATCAACTGAGTAATTGTTTAAAAATGCAGATCCCCACTCTCTCTATAGATCTGATTGTGGGTCTTATGGAATGAGGGTCAAAGTTTTGTGTATTTAATCAAAACCCTAGGCATTTATCTTATACTCTCAGTCTAAGACTCAGCTGCCCTTGACTAATGATGCATAAATTTCAAGTGGAAAAATTAACTAAATGAGAATCTCAAATGCTTATTCTTCTTTTGTAGATCTTCTAACTTAACAGTTAAAACAAAAAGCCCACTTAAAAAGTCTGATAACCACAGAGAAGAACTGTGATGGGCATCAATTACATTATTTGACCATAACTATTATAAAAGGACAAAGTATATTTTAAAAAATTATTCAAAAAATTATTCTTTGAAAGCCAGTCATTTAAGAACTATTGTTTTTGCTTTTCCTTTGTTTTCAATGTTTGCATCTTTTTTTGTGTGAACTTTTGCACTTCTCTCTCTTTCTTTCCACCCTTACCCTCTCTGTTTCCACTCTCCCTCTCTTCCCTTCCTCCTGTCTCCCTTCTTCTTCTCCAAAACTCCTTTCCAGCTCCTCTTTCCTTGGCAAGCCACCCATTGTGATCACATCTTTAGCACTTAGGAGCATGATGTCAATGAGAGAATGACCGTTGCAGTCGCATCTTGCTCTGATACTTACTAGCTGTGTGATATTAACACTTCTCATTTCTTGTTGCCTCAACACTGAAAGTACTTTATAGTGCTGTTTTGTGAGATTAGAATGAGACTCCCGCGTGTGAAGTGCTCAGCAGAAATCCTGTCAGTCATCACTTGATGGCTGGTTTTCGTGGTTTTGAGTTATAATGGCCACACAGGAAAGGATGTGTTAAAGAGAAAAGTTGAGTCCTTAAGTTAGAGGACCTTAAATATTGTGATAGTTGTTAGATTCTGGAGATGTTGTTCACAGTCTTGTAGGAAAAGTGCAGCAGTGTAAGATGAGGATTCAGAGGAGCCACTAAAGAGAGAACGATCAATATTTCCACACACAGGGTCAATTACCTTGCTATTAAATATATATAGAGAGAGGGAGGAAATTGAAACAGTTCATTGCACTTATTTCTCTCAGTTTAAAATGGTACTCATATCATGTCCTGACTCAGTGGGTCTTTGCATGCAACTGAAAAAGCTGTCATTTCCTTGATATACTCACTTCCATCTGATTGAGTACCCCCATAATAAATACAGAAATATGTATTGACTACTATTGTAAATGCCTCCTGTTAGAGTTTTTCAGTATACAACTTGTACAACCATCCAAGGCAGCTTTATAACCTTAAACAGTATTTATGTCACACTGGCTTCATTATTTGGTTTGGCAAATAACGTAGTTGGGTAATTTTTCTAATACAAACAATCATGATGATCCTGAGCTCATAATCTTGTCACCATTGTAGTCCTGGGGTAGAGGTTATGTTGTGGTTAGCTAAATGAGATTGTTATCATTGTCTGTAGTTGGACTGAGATGTTGATTGCGGTGACCATGACCTCTAGGCAGTCCGAGGAATTCTGAATAGGTCACCTAATAAATGATTCCCTCTCAAAGGACTGTTAAGAAGTACAGGGGCATAATATTTAGAAAGCATATAACTTACAACGTTCTTCCATTATATATTATTTGGTCTCAGACATTTCAAATATGTAATTGTAGATTCATTGAAAATAACCTAACACATGTCAATAAAAACAAATCAGAATTTAATCACATTTTTGCTTCCTTCTCACTTGTGTTTAATGTCTACAGTTGACACTCCAGACCCTTATGTGGAACTTTTCATCTCTTCAACCCCCGACAGCAGGAAGAGAACAAGACACTTCAATAATGACATAAACCCTGTGTGGAATGAGACCTTTGAATTTATTTTGGATCCTAATCAGGAAAATGTTTTGGAGGTAAGTGAGTCATTGGGGGATAGTGGGTCAGTGGGGGTCAAGTGAGTCATTGGGGGGGGGGCGGTTATCTTCAAGTTGAGCTTGAAAGCATCAAATTTTTCCTCTCACTGCCTTCATCCTTCTCGGTTATACAGCTGTGCAGTATATGGTAGATGAGCTTCTAGCTGCTACACATCAAGCTATGTGAGCGTCCAAATGCAGAAGTTAGGTGGGGCTAGAGTCTTTAATCGGAGAAGGCAATGGCACCCCACTCCAGTACTCTTGCCTGGAGGATCCCATGGATGGAGGAGCCTGGTAGGCTGTAGTCCATGGGGTCGCTGAGAGTCGGACACGACTGAGCGACTTCCTTTTCACTTTTCACTTTCATGCATTGGAGAAGGAGATGGCAACCCACTCCAGTGTTCTTGCCTGGAGAATCCGAGGGACGGGGGAGCCTGGTGGGCTTTCGTCTATGGGGTTGCACAGACTCGGACACGACTGGGGCGACTTAGCAGCAGCAGCAGCAGAGTCTTTAATCCTCACCATGTACTTTGCTACAGTCCATGGGGTCACAGGAGTCAGACGTGATTTACTGACTAAACCATGCCAATCAATTGCACTTTGGAGAAAACATTCTTTCTGTTTTAAAAGGGAGGATAGGAGTACAAAAGATAAAATATTGCCAATTGATTAGGATGTCAAAATAAGTTAACTTTATTAGCTTAAATTTGAAATACTTAGCTTTAAAATAAGTTCACATAGATCTTTTTCAACCGTTGCATGAGTTTTCTACATTAACTTCTTTCTCATATTCCAAAATAGCATTTCCTCTGAGAGGAGAGAAATTTCATTTTTCGAAATGTGATAATGAACAGGTCAATCACAAAAGTGAAAACATGAATGATTATGTTAGAAACTCAGAAAAGACAAAGTATTATTACTAGTAGAATATTTAGGATTTCAAATGACTATTAAATATTACTTGAAATTTTTCATTTTTTTAAAGTGTGGTGGAGATTTTAGATATAATTTCCAAAGATCCCGGAAAAATTTGATACCTGTGCTCTATTTTTAACTCTCTACAGATCACTTTAATGGACGCCAATTATGTTATGGATGAAACTCTTGGGACGACAACGTTTCCCATATCTTCTATGAAAGTGGGAGAGAAGAAACAGGTTCCTTTTATTTTCAATCAAGTAAGCAACACAACAGAATTATTTTTCAACCTTATATCAGATAAAGTCTAGTTAATCTGGAAAGTTGGAGTTTAATGTTTGGAAATCCTTCCCTTCCTTCCTTTCTTTTTTCTTAGGTGTGCTGCATTTCTGAGATTTCAATAATTTTTTTAAGAATAATAAAACTCTAGAACAATTATTTACACTGAGCAAACATTAGATTCTTTTTACAGGAAACTAGCATTTTACAATGAGAAATGTAAGCAACTGGTAGACCAGGATTCAGAAAATGTCAGTGCATTAATTTATTCTTGTTGGGTACAGCTCAGTGTTTTTGTCTCTTCAAATGATTTTCCAAATCTCTCTCCTCTCACCTAAATGTACATATCTCTTAATCTTACCTCCTTTCCTAACAGTTACCATCCTGAATTATCTTTTTCTTCATGAACCTCCATGATAATTACATGTTGTTCATTGGGACTGAATCTTTTAACTTCTTCAAACTAACATCCTGTAGGCCAGGAATTTAGAATAGTGGTCATGCATGCCTAAGAACTGACTTAAGCCCTGAGGACTACCTGATCAGTTCTTGTAGTCAGAGGAACCCTGGTGCCTTATGAACGCTGCACACACTCCCCACTGATTCCTTTAGCTGCTCCAGGAAGCATGTCTTCTATATGTTTTCTGTCCAGTGCCAAGAGATACACTGGTCACATTTTAAAGTTATTTCATTCATTCCTCTTTCAAGTGTTTACTGGAGTCTACCCATCATTGTATTGTGTTCAAGGCATCTAAAGAAGAATAAGATATAGGAAGCTTTTCCCTCAATTATCTTCATCTGGGGCAGAGGTGAGGTAGAGGTTGGGAAAGCAAATGGGTATAGGGAGATATATGGGATGAAAAGAAACCACCACACAGCAAGATTAAGTATCAGTGAGGTATATACAGAATGCAGTGGGAAGACAGAATAAAGAGTGTGTTATGAGAGGAGGCCAGGTGTGGATCCGTATCAGTGGGTGATTTTGAGCAGGTCCAACAGTGAACATAGCTGTTAACACTTTGTCATTTGAAGCCAGATTGTTTGGTGTTTAAATCCCACCTTTGTTTCTTACCACCTGTTTCATCCTGGCAAAATCACTTAGCTTCTCTGAATCTCGATTTACTCACCTGTGAAGTGGAGATCCCTCAAGGAGGAAATGGCAACCCACTCCAGTATTCTTGCCTGGAAAATTCGATGCTCAGAGAAGCATGGTGGGCTACAGTCCATGGGGTCTCAAGAGTTGGACATGACTGAGTGACTGAGCACGCAAAGTGGAGATAATATCTCATAGGAGAATCGCTATGATTAAATGAGTTAATTCTATTTATATATATCTATATAATTTATATATAATATAGTAAATATATTGTAATGCATATTACATTTAAATATACTCTGATATAATTATTCAGTTCAGTTCAGTTCAGTTCAGTCGCTCAGTCGTGTCCGACTCTTTGCGAGCCCATGAATCACAGCAAGCCAGGCCTCCCTGTCCATCACCAACTCCTGGAGTTCACTCAAACTCATGTCCATCGAATCAAAGATGCCATCCAGCCATCTCATCCTCTGTTGTCCCCTTCTCCTCCTGCCCCCAATATCTCCCAGCATCAGACTCTTTTCCAATAAGTCAACTCTTCGCATGAGGTGGCCAAAGTATTGGAGTTTCAGCTTCAGCATCAGTCCTTCTAATGAACACCCAGGACTGATCTCCTTTAGAATGGACTGGTTGGATCTCCTTGCAGTCCAAGGGACTCTCAAGAGTCTTCTCCAACACCACAGTTCAAAAGCATCAATTCTTCCGTGCTCAGCTTTCTTCACAGTCCAACTCTCACATCCATACATGACTATTGGAAAGACCATAGCCTTGACTAGATGGACCTTAGTTGGCAAAGTAATGTCTCTGCTTTTAAATATGCTATCCAGGTTGGTCATAACTTTCCTTCCAAGGAGTAAGCATCTTTTAATTGGCTGCAATCACCATCTGCAGTGATTTTGGATCCCCGAAAAATAAAGTTTGACTCTGTTTCCCCTGTTTCCCCATCTATTTGCCATGAAGTGATGGGACCAGATGCCATGATCTTAGTTTTCTGAATGTTGAGCTTTGAGCCAACTTTTTTACTCTCCTCCTTCACTTTCATCAAGAGGCTTCTTAGTTCCTCTTCAGTTTCTGCCATAAGGATTGTGTCGTCTGCATATCTGAGGTTATTGAGATTTCTCCTGGAAATCTTGATTCCAGCTTGTGCTTCTTCCAGCCCAGCATTTCTCATGATGTACTCTGCATATAAGTTAAATAAGCAGGGTGACAATATACAGCCTTGACATACTCCTTTTCCTATTTGGAACCAGTCTGTTGTTCCATCTCCAGTTCTAACTGTTGCTTCCTGACCTGCATACGGGTTTCTCAAGAGACAGGTCAGATGGTCTGGTATTCCCATCTCTTTCAGAATTTTCCACAGTTTATTGTGATCCACACAGTCAAAGGCTTTGGCATAGTCAATAAAACAGAAATAGATATTTTTCTGGAACTCTCTTGCTTTTTCGATGATCCAGCGGATGTTGGCAATTTGATCTCTGGTTCCTCTGCCTTTTCTAAAACCAGCTTGAACATCTGGAAGTTCACTCTTCACATATTGCTGAAGCCTGGCTTGGAGAATTTTGAGCATTACTTATATTTATATAATTTTATATGAAATATGATTATATATTAGTTTATGCATTAAGTATATAGCATTACATTTAAAATGTGCTCAGTCATGTCCAACTCTTTGAGGCCCCATGGACTGTAGCCCGCCAGGCTCCTTTGCCCATGGAATTTTACAGGCAAGAATACTGGAGTGAGGTGCCATTTCCTACTCCAAGGGATCTGCCCAACCCAGGGATCGAACCCACATATAAAATATATATGAATAATTGATTATAGAAATATATATAATACTCACATAGATTAGCCATCCATACATATAGTATTTAGTGCCTCATACATGTGTGTGTGCCTATTAAGCAGTATATAAATGTTTGTAAAGAGCTGAATTTCAGTAGGCAGAGAAGCAGTTATGAGCATTCTAGTTCCTAGTAGAAACTGCAAAGGCATGGAGTCTTGAAAAAAGAAAGCAAGCTGAGGCATGACAAGTTACACAGCTTGGCAAGTACATGCTGGTAGGCACTGGGTAGAGAGTTAGAGGTAGTTAAAGGCTAACATTACCTGGGCATGTTACTAAGGTCAGTTCTCAACAGACCCTTGTTGAGGGCTTTGTAAGCACGATGGGCCTTTCCAAAATGGAACGTTTTTTTCTGCTCTTCAGTCTATGACTCAAAGATTGATTTTAAGAGAGGAAATTGTAGGAAAACATGCATTACCTCTCCTGTCATTTCCTATGCTCAGGTGTGTGGCTGCCGGGCTCTGAAAAAGACTTTCTGCATTCCTGAATTTTGAGTAGCTTATATAATTATTTTCTTTAACGTGCTTGAAAAAACAGTTGGCCAAGCAACTTTTTTTTCATTACACCATTCTCAAGAGTCCTTTGTAGTTTCAATCTGAATGAGAGTTCTTTTTTTTAATTAATTAATTTATTTCTTAAAATTTATTTCTTTATTTTTGGCAGCACTGGGTCTCCGTTGTTGCCAGCTAGCGTTTCTCTAGTTGCAGCGAGCAGGGGCTAGTCTCTAATTCTGATGTGCAGGCTTCTCATTGTCGGGGCTTCTCTTGTTGCTGAGCGCGGGCTCTAGGAGTGTGGGCTCTATGGCATGGCCTCAGTAGCTGTGGCTCATAGGCTTAGTTGCTCTGAGGCATATGGAATCTTCCCAGTCCAGGGCTGGAGCCTGCACCTGCTGCATTGGAAGCACTGAGTCTCAACCACTGGACCACCAGGGAAAGTCCCTCCATTAACTTATTTCTAGATACTTTTTAATTCATGAATTTCTATGCACTAGAAAGAATGTCATTTATCATTTGACTGTTTTTACCCAGAAGTTTCCAATGCTTCCCATTTACAGATATGGAGAATGATAATGTAATAATTAAAATCTAATGATAATGCAATAATGATATCTAATGGAAATGATAAAGTAATAATTAAAAAAATCTTTTTTAGGCATCTTTGAAGTATTTACGCAGCCATAGCTTATTTTTTAATATGAGAATCTGAGTCTTTACAGTGTACCTAAACTTTGTTTAATATCAGGAAAGCTATCAAAAATTTCATTTTCAAGGAACTAATAGTCTGTTTGGAGAAGGAGTAAACATTCATGGTAGGCTGATAAGTAATAGAATAAGCAGTCTCATGACACATCTATTCACTGATTGATTTGTTCAACACTGATTGTGTTCCAGGGAATATTCCAGGTGATGGGCAGACAGCAGAAGACATGGTGAATGATGGTTCCCAGGGAGCTTGCATGTTGAGGGGAAAAGTAAATAGGCACCAGCAAGCAAAAGGATAATCAACATGACATCAGCCAGTGATAAATACTCTGGGGAAAATAAAATAGAGGGGTGTGATAGAGAACAGTTGGTGGGCAGTGGAGTTTATATAGCCAAAAAAGGCCTTTCACAGGTATTATTGTTTTCTTTAAATTTTCTTATCAAAATTTCCAAGCATATGCAACGTTGAAATATTTTTACATTGAATAGCCATATAAATGCTACCTAGATTCTACAATTAACATTTTATGCTATTTGCTTTTCACATATTTTTCTATCTGGTCCATCCATCAAACCATCTTGATACATACTTATGTATGTGTGTATATATATATATATATTGTGGCCATAATAAGGCTTGTGAGATCTTAGTTCCCTGACTGGGGATCAAATCCAGCCTCTCAGCATTGAAACTATGGTGTCCTAACCACTGAGAATCCAGGAAAGTCTCCATCATGATACATTTGAAAACAAACTGCAGGTCAAGAGGGATGGGACATATGTATACCTATTGCTGATTCGTGTTGATGTTTGGCAGAAACCAACACAGTTCTGTAAAGCAATTATCCTTCAATTAAAAAATAAATAAATTTCTAATTAAAAAATAAAACAGACTGCAGACAACAGCCTGTTTCATCCCTAAGCACACTTCAGCACATCAGTAACTAGAGTTCAGGATTTATGAATTGTAATTGCAAGTACCAAATAAATCATGTAGACAGTGTAGACAATGAGAATTATACGGAGGAATTATTCATCCATTTATACATTTTGCAAATAACAATGGAGCACCTACTGTGTGAACAGTCTTTAGGCACTACTTGTTCAGCAATACACAAACATACAGGAATCCTTCCCCTCCTGGAACTCATATTCTATTGGATTGGCCAAAAAGTTTGTTTAGGTTACTCCCATAACAGCATACAGAAAACCTGAATGAACTTTTTGCCTAACCCAATACCTAGTAAGATAAATAAGTAAAGGATACCTATGTTGGACAGAGAGCTAAATAAATCAAGGAAGGAGGAGAGGAAGTAGGCATATGTCTGTGAAGAGGGTTGCAAATGCAGTTCCAAAAATGTGACTAAGAACAGCATCTGTGATGCTATCTGAAGGCAGAAGGCGCTTTTGAGTGGGAAGGTCTTGAAGTAGAAGTTGGCCTGACTTGTTGAGAACAGCGAGAGGGAGAGCGTGGCTGGAGCACAAAGAGTCACAGGGAGGGTGGCCGGCTGGAAATGAGGATGGGCCTGTGGTCACAGTGGACCCTTGTGGGTCAGTGGTGGGGGCTTGCTCTTAAGGGCAGGATGCAGTTGGGTCACTGAAAGGTCAGAAGTCCATTCTGGTGGAGAGAAGAGCCCTGAGCCCTTGCTCACAGTTCCAGGACTAAAAAGGACAAGCATGTTCAGGAAATGGCGTCTAGACGAGTGCCGGTGGGAGTGTGGGGGTGGGCAGAGCATTCATGTGTAAAGGAAAAATAGGTACGTGGAGATCAAGCCTTAGCAGGGCTCAAATTCGAGATGCTGAAATTCGAGTATCATCTTACTGATATCAGTGAGTCATGGAAGGTTTTTGACCAGGTCATGGGGGAATTTAGAACAAACAGGATTTGGCTTTTCCTCAGAAGTATTACTAAGTCAAAAGTTGGTACGTAGAGATATAGAATGTTTGATATTGAAAACAGAAGGTTGATATAGCTTTAACAGACTAGCTCTGTTGAAAGTGGCAGGTATAGATATGAGGAATACAGGGTGACATGAGCAAACAATACGTGTGGCATTAGCTTTAATGTGTCAGGAAAAGGAGAATGAAATGATTGCTCAGTGACAGTGAGAATCAACTGAAGTTGGAAAGCAGGAAGTTTTTCAGCTTTTCCTGAGACTATGATTTATCATTCAATTCAATTTTAGAATGCTCTTTCTCTTTCGCTCTCTTTTTTTTTTTTTTTGAGGAGAAAACTAATTTGAACCCCACAGTTTTGTTTCCCAGCTAACGTTCATAAAATCTGGGTTAGGCTGTGCTTGTTGGAATCATAAGTTTGGAGAGAGTCAGAGTTGTCTTGCGAGCGAGACTGGTGAGACGTGCAGCTTTTCAGACCCTAGGCTTAGAGTCAGACAGACAGCTGTCTGGGTTGGAATCATGATTTGGCTCCTTATTCACTGTGTGATGTCGGATGAATTTTTTTTTTTTCTTTTAGCCGTGCATTTCTATTTGTGAAGCAGAGTTATATGTAGTACCTACCTCTAAAGGTTGTGGTTATGGTTAAATGAGTTAATAGATGGAAAGTTTTAGAGCAGTGCCTGGCTCACTAAGCACCAAATAAATATTAAATATTCTCATTATAATTATACTGGCTGGATTGAAGTATGAACCTGACTTAACTATTAACACTTGCTGATTTGAACTTACTGACCGAAATGAACTTCTTTATATACAGGTAGAGACTGTACCTGATTTAGTGATCATTGTTTCAACCCAGTTCAGAATCAAAAATGCTCTAATCACCCATTCAGTTCAGTTCAGTTCAGTTCAGTCGCTCAGTCGTGTCCGACTCTTTGCGACCCCATGAATCACAGCACGCCAGGCCTCCCTGTCCATCACATCTCCCGGAGTTAACTCAGACTCACGTCCATCGAGTCGGTGATGCCATCCAGCCATCTCATCCTCTGTCGTCCCCTTTCCCTCCTGCCCCCAATCCCTCCCAGCATCAGAGTCTTTTCCAATGAGTCAACTCTTCACATGACGTGGCCAAAGTACTGGAGTTTCAGCTTTAGCATCATTCCTTCCAAAGAAATCCCAGGGCTGATCTCCTTCAGAATGGGTTGTATATCAAGTGTGACGTTTGTTGCAGTATCTCATTTTTAAGTGGAAAGATACGGTTTCTTCTGAATTTAATATGTTTTGTGTAAGCAAAATCACCCACTTCAATAAAATCATGAACATGCTAAGGTTTTGAAGTTAGATGGGTAAAAATTACACTTTTTTTTTATTCTCTAGATGAATCTTTATCTTGGCCAATACTCTGAGGAAGGTAGTCTTGGATTTCCCACTGTATGGTGTTTCAATTGGACATATTTATTTAGAAGTTAGTGTTATTGTTTTAAAATAGCCATATCTCATGTTTTCTGTGGTATCTTAACTTTGACTGAATGTTTTCTTTGGTTATTGTGCATTCCTGATTGTGACTTGAAAATGAATGAGAGAGTCCTATAGAAAAGATAGTGGCAAAATTAAGAAAAGGTAGTTTTGATGGTGAGTTAGTATCAGAATGATTGCATTGGAAAACTATGTATTGATGTGTGAAGGCAAAGACTACGATTTAGCACAGTGAATGAGACAGAGCAGACTTTGGAGGGAAAGCAAGAGATATATATAATTTTGTGAGAAATTTGGGAGATCTTCAGCTAAGATGTGAATGCCATTGTATTAACACAGGGCAGAGTTCAGACATAGGTCAAACAATTCCTGACTTTATGAGAGAATGCATTTGTATTTTGGCGTACTAGCAATGAAAACTTAAGTGAATCTATTTTGATACTTCTACAATTTATAACTTTTAAACTTCGAGGCACCTGAGCATGCCCTTGCATCCTTGGGATCCTCTTCTGGACCGAAGCTCCATCAAGGACTAGAACACTTTCAGTATGTTTAATGTTACTTATCTGACCTGACAGGCATCAGATACTTTCATTTTTGAATGAATGGATAAATAAATGTGGGAAATACAGGAAACCTGGAAAGTGCTCAGATGAGCATAATGAATGTAAATGAAGTTTAAAAAAGAGAAAAACTTAAGAGCATGAGAGATTCCCATTTGAAAAAGAGGTAGTATTTTGGTTTCATAGTAGTGCTATAAGAAGTCTGATTTATTGTATGATAGCTAATGGTTACACAGTTCTTTCTGAATTTCCAATCTCCATGTTAAAAAAAAGGGACTTTATGGAAAAACAGACTGTTGTCAAATGTAAACAGGAAAACTCTGTGATAAAGTGAAACATGGCTACAGAAATAATAGTGTATTTTTTTTGTCTTTCAAATCTTTTAAGACTGCCTGGGATATTTTGGGAGGTACAACTGCCCTGAATTCTTGGGTGATAGATTATATGATTCCTGGTAGTGAATGCAAATTTAATTTTATTAAGAAGCTGTATTTGTTAGCAAGACTTACTGTGGTGATCCTATGGCAATATATACAGACACCAAATAATTGTTATATACCTGACACTAAGATAATGGTATATGGAATTACATCTCAATTAAAAAATGTTAGTTTGCAGTGATATCAAAAAATCATATGTATTTTAAAAAGATGATTTTTAGCAGCGTATCATTCAATTTTAAACATGCAAAATTTATTTAGATGTGACTTGTATTGGTGAGATTATAATTTCCCCTCTGTACCTGGATTGCCTACTTTTTTACATCCACATCTGATTCCTTCTTCATAGGATGAAGTTACAGTTTATGTAAACATGATTCTTTGTAAAAATGACCCTTATTTGTTGATATAATTTTTTTTTTGTTATCTTGCATAGGTCAGGTAAATACAGATAAAGTAGAAAATATCATGTAATTCTCCTGAAAGATGTAATGATTATTGAGTCAATACGGTAATAAGCTGCTCTTTGTTTCTAACAAGGTGGGGAATGGGTAAATTGACTTAGGAAGGATCAGAATTCAAAACCAGTTTTATTGAAAGTAAAGTTTGTAAATACTGGAGTGTTATAGTAAGTGATAGTATGGCATATTTGAAGAGCTCTTTACTAATACAATAGATTTTCAAGTTAAAACTTATTTGACTGTGTGCATCTTTTGGAAATAATTCTAACGGACTTTCTTAATGCTGGGCACTATGCTGATTTTATTTGCTTTATTATTTCAAAATAACCCTCGGAAGTTTGCAAGAGAATTAGTGGGTTAGATACTTTAAAAATTATTTTTAAGTCTGAAATGGCTTTAGAAAAATAGTTTCTCGCCTATAGTTCCCCTACCCTGCCTTCCCCAACTGAACATCTTCCATTTTAAGCATAGAAAACTGTTTTACACTGTGAAATTCAAAGAAGAGATTGTTGTTTATCCCTAGAATATGCAGTGAGTATAGTCTGCTTTTTATATTAGTAATTCCTAGAAGAGGTGGACTTCTCCTCATTGTCCTGGCTAAGTGTATTTTGGGCTTGAGGAGCCCAGGGAGATTTGACCACCTTTCCTTTTAGTAGCCTTGATAATGCAAGCAACCTGGAAGAGGGTGATGTAGAACTGCTTCATGTGATGTGTGGGAAGGAGTTTTCAATAGTTGTTTAATGCCTCACAGGAAGTACATATTTTTGTGGCTCTTTTATCTGTAATGATACGTTCCAGGTGAAAGATGCAGAGAGATTGTGAATGTCCATCTTCATAGCATGTCTGAACATAGAGCATCAAGTAGGGGAATTTAAAATTTCCTCCAGGCTGTGGGTGGTCCTCTGGGGCAACACATGGAAGTAAGGACCTGAATCCATGTGACAAGAACCATGGCAGCACCTTCTATAATGCTCCAAATTTAAGAAAAATCATGTCTTCTCTTCTCTCCTCCTGCCTTCATTTGAAGAGTCTTATCAGTCTGTCTAGGATCACGAGTGTCTTAGCCAAGAAATGTTGCATTTGGTTGTAGAAGGGACATTCTCATGGAGAAAACAAATATGATGATAAACATAGCAGTTAATTTTCCTTTTATTATTGTTGGGACAATGCATTAGATATATTCAGGCGTCAGATGTTTTTAAATATAAAATATTTAGAGAGCTTCTGAGAGCAGTTGAGAAGCCAGCTTTTTTCCACTTTCTGTCATGAGGTGGCATATTGAAATAGAAAGCCCATTCCAACTTAGAATTTTTCCATGAGTTAGAAAACTCCATAGTGTAATCTTGTTCTTTTAATTTCCATTCTTTCTTGGGGCTTTTGCCCTTTGAAGATAAAAACAGTAAGTCTAGTCTCATTTTAATACCAGTTTTCATGTATTTTTTTTTTTTAAACAAGCAGACCGTGTTTTATCCACTTGTTTTTCTTACTGAATATCTGAAGAAGTAACCTCACTCAATGTAAAATGTTTTCCAAGCCCCTCTTTGGGAAAGACTCCATTTGAAATGTGGAAATGGAAATGTGCTGAAATGTGGTCTGAGCAGTGCTTTCCTTGATAGAATGCACAGCAATTACATAAATTGTTTAGAAGCCAATCACCTTTGTGACTTAAAACTGAACTATATAATTTATCTAGGCATGAATAATTCCATTTGTACTGGGATTCTTGGTTATTTTATCAACTTCAAAGTAATACTGAATATTCATAGAATTCCTTATGAGAACTGCTGTGTGGGTGGGACCAGCCTATGATTTTTCCCTCTAGTAGCAATGAAATATTTCTTGACAGGAAATGATACCTCATATGCTCCTCTTCCACACACACATGCACAGTAATTCAACAGATACTTATTGATTGTATGTTATATGCCAAACACCATGCAATGAACTTGTAATAGAGACCTACTTAAGACAGAGCTTACAATCTACAGGCAAATTTTTGTACAGATAATTTCCATGCCTTTTTCTTACTCATAAAATTCAGTACTGAGAACTACCCATGAGATTATTTTAACATTTGGAAAGCTCCATCTAGTTTGTTTTATTCCATCTCCTGAAACTAAAAAAAGAAAAAGTCAATAATCTGCAGCATTTTATGCAGGCTCAAAAAATATCCTCTTCCCAAGTTAAGAGGCATATCCTCAGTTCAGTTCAGTTCAGTTGCTGAGTTGTGTCCGACTTTTTGTGACCCCATGAATCACAGCATGCCAGGCCTCCCTGTCTATCACCAACTATCTGAGTTCACCCAGACTCACGTCCATCGAGTCAGTGATGCCATCAAGCCATCTCATCCTCTGTTGTCCCCTTCTCCTCCTGCCCCCAATCCTTCCCAGCATCAGAGTCTTTTCCAATGAGTCAACTCTTTGCATGATGTGGCCAAAGTACTGGAGTTTCAGCTTTAGTATCATTCCTTCCAAAGAAATCCCAGGGCTGATCTCCTTCAGAATGGACTGGTTGGATCTCCTTGCAGTCCAAGGGACTCTCAAGAGTCTTCTCCAACACCACAGTTCAAAAGCATCAATTTTTTGGTGCTCAGCCTTCTTCACAGTCCAACTCTCACAAGACCACTGGAAAAACCATAGCCTTGACTAGACGAACCTTTGTTGGCAAAGTAATGTCTCTGCTTTTGAATATGCTATCTAGGTTGGTCATAACTTTCCTTCCAAGGAGTAAGCGTCTTTTAATTTCATGGCTGCAGTCACCATTTGCAGTGATTTTAGAGTCCAAAAAAATAAAGTCTGACACTGTTTCCACTGTTTCCCCATCTATTTCCCATGAAGTGATAGGACCAGATGCCATAATCTTCGTTTTCTGAATGATGAGCTTTAAGCCAACTTTTTCACTCTCCACTTTCACCTTCATCAAGAGGCTTTTGAGTTCCTCTTCACTTTCTGCCATAAGGGTGGTGTTATCTGCATATCTGAGGTTATTGATATTTCTCCCGGAAATCTTGATTCCAGCTTGTGCTTCTTCCAGCCCAGCGTTTCTCATGATGTACTCTGCATGTAAGTTAAATAAGCAGGGTGACAATATACAGCCTTGACGTACTCCTTTTCCTATTTGGAACCAGTCTGTTGTTCCATGTCCAGTTCTAACTGTTGCTTCCTGACCTGCATACAAATTTCTCAGGAGGCAAATCAGGTGGTCTGGTATACCCATCTCTTTCAGAATTTTCCACAGTTTATTGGGATCCACACACTCAAAGGCTTTGGCATAGTCAATAAAACAGAAATAGATGTTTTTCTGGAACTCTCTTGCTTTTACCATGAACCAGCAGACGTTGGCAATTTGATCTCTGGTTCCTCTGCCTTTTCTAAAACCAGCTTGAACATCTGGAAGTTCACGGTCACATATTGCTGAAGCCTGGCTTGGAGAATTTTGAGCATTACTTTACTAGTGTGTGAGATGAGTGCAATTGTGCAGTAGTTTGAGCATTCTTTGGCATTGCCTTTCTTTGGGATTGGAATGAAAACTGACCTTTTCCAGTCCTGTGGCCACTGCTGAGTTTTCCAAATTTGCTGGCACATGGAGTGCAGCACTTTCACAGCATCATCCTTCGGGATTTGAAACAGCTCAACTGGAATTCCATCACCTGCACTAGCTTTGTTCGTAGTGATGCTTTCTAAGGCCCACTTGATTTCACATTCCAGGATGTCTGGCTCTAGGTCAGTGATCACACCATCGTGATTATCTGGGTCGTGAAGATCTTTTTTGTACAGTTCTTCTGTGTATTCTTGCCATCTCTTCTTACTATCTTCTGCTTCTGTTAGGTCCATACCATTTCTGTCCTTTACCGAGCCCATCTTTGCATGAAATGTTCCCTTGGTATCTCTAATTTTCTTGAAGAGATCTCTAGTCTTTCCCATTCTGTTGTTTTCCTCGATTTCTTTGCATTGATTGCTGAAGAAGGCTTTATTATCTCTCCTTGCTATTCTTTGGAACTCTGCATTCAGATGCTTATATCTTTTCTTTTCTCCTTTGCTTTTCGCTTCTCTTCTTTTCACAACTATTTGTAAGGCCTCCTCAGACAGCCATTTTGATTTTTTGCATTTCTTTTCCATGGGGATGGTCTTGATCCCTGTCTCCTGTACAATGTCACGAACCTCATTCCATAGTTCATCAGGCACTCTATCTATCAGATCTAGGCCCTTAAATCTATTTCTCACTTCCACTGTATAATCATAAGGGATTTGATTTAGGTCATACCTGAATGGTCCAGTGGTTTTCCCTACTTTCTTCAATTTCAGTCTGAATTTGGCAATAAGGAGTTCATGGTCTGAGCCACAGTCAGCTCCTGGTATTGTTTTTGCTGACTGTATAGAGCTTCTCCATCTTTGGCTGCAAAGAATATAATCAATCTGATTACGGTGTTGACCATCTGGTGATGTCCATGTGTAGAGTCTTCTCTTGTGTTGTTGGAAGAGGGTGTTTGTTATGACCAGTGCATTTTCTTGGCAAAATTCTATTAGTCTTTGCCCTGCTTCATTCCGTAATCCAAGGCCATATTTGCCTGTTACTCCAAGTGTTTCTTGACTTCCTACTTTTGCATTCCAGTCCAGTTCTGTTCTATTTGAAGTTATTCAACACATTCATTCAAACTATTTTCTTAAGGTAACTGATGTAATAAAAATAATAGCACCATTTTACAATTGTGCAGCAAACTTTGAAACATTTTCTCATTTGCTTCTTGTAACAATCTAAAGTTACATCGTTTATCACTAATGGCAGGAATAACATTGAGAAGGTCTTTCTATACAATATATTTATAGTCTCTGGAAAGACATTTTCTAATACCCCTTTTCTCTGTGGATGTTAGTCATTCTTTTCTTCATTAAACCCATATCGGCCTGTTGGAAGGATTGAGTCCTCCCATACATTTGGTTGGTTCACACAGTATTGAAAAAATAAAACCTTGAGCCCCACATCCCACTTTCAGATGCTTCTTACACTGACCGCAGTTGGCTGCCCCTAGGTCTTGCTGTCCACCGTGGACAGGCGTTCTGCTTTTGGTTTACTACAGCGTACATTTGTCACAAATGCACAAATGTGACTTTTCATCCAGGTTTTCTTTAACTTTGGCCCCTGATTTTGAGGCCTGGGGATAGCCCCTAAATAATGGTACACATCTCTATAGTTTTAAATCTTAGGAAATTTTTATGATTTTTGAAAAATGATTTTTAAATGCACTGCTTTTTTTTGATGAAAGAGGATAACAACTCTATCAAGGCTATTCTTATGCTTGTTAAAATCACATATAAGACTTCTCTGGTGGTCCAGTGGTGAAGACCCTGCCCTTCCGCCATAGGGATGAGGGTTCATGCCCTACAGTGGGATGGATCCCTGTTCAGGGAACTGTGATCCCACATACCCCATGGCACAGCCAAAAAGTAAAAGGAAAAAATGGTTATAAAGTAGGCTTATCTCATCAAAAAAATAGCAAAAAATTATTTGTTGAAATATACCTGTAATTCATGATCTTAATAGAGCTATGGTACTTTTATTTTTAATATAGTTTTAGGTTAAAAGTCCTCTGTCACTCAAAAATTATTTTGACTTTGTTTGCATTATAAATAACACACATCCATTTTATGACCTAACTGACTAATTTATCTGTTCCAGGTCACTGAAATGATTCTGGAAATGTCTCTTGAAGTTTGGTAAGTGCATTTATTTCATTGGATGGAAAATATTGTGAGCCACAGATTTTAATTGTTAAAACATAATGCTTTTAATATACGAAGTAATTCTGACAGCTTTGAGTATCAAAAATGTGCACTAAATGTAGTTCACTTTTCTTTAGCTCTCTCCTAATAGCTACAGCAGTAAAACAAAACAAAACAAAACTAATATTCTTTGCTTAAGTTTCCAGTGATTTGGTGGTTAAATCATAATTGTCAGAAGAAGAGCCTTTAGAAAGGGCCCTCCATCAAGTTAAATATATATTCCCATAGAAATAAATACAACTATGGAAGCTGATTTTTCCTGGTTGATTCAGATGGATATTAAAAAACATGAAAGTGATCATACACAGAAAACTGTAAGAGGAAACACTGAAAATTGAGACTGCCTTTGTTCATAATGATCAGCCGGAAAACAAATGATTAAGTTCCACGATGTGTGTTTTGCTTTCAAAGTGGCCTCCAGTAATGAATGTTGGAAATTGAATTTACTTATTTTCAAATGGTGAGCCTTAGGGGAGTCAGGGCTGCCTTGAGAATAAATTCGTCTCTGATCTAAGACTGAGGTCAATAGATGCTGCCTTCCTCAAGCTCTCTGCATCTCTTTGAAGTGGGTTTTTACCAAAGTTACTAATACACACTTTATTTACATGAACACCACAGAATCAGTGTAACATTTTATATCTTATAATTTGCTAAATGAATGAGGATACATTGACACTGGGTTTATATATTTTTCATATTTTGATCCCTGGATAATGTTGATTCAACTTAGAAAATTATTACATAAGTTACTGTTGCCCTTCAGTATATATCAGGATATATCAAAGGACAGTCCAGCTTTTTTACTTCTGTTATTTTGCATTACATCGATTCTCGCTTATAAGTGATATATTTTGGCATGAGATTAGAAATATTTTTGTTACTTGACTATGAAAGTAATGCTATTCATTTTAATGGGAAATGATCTCCATTGGTGTAATTAGGACACTATCTTGCCTGGAAAATCCCATGGACGGAGAAGCCTGGTGGGCTGCAGTCCATGGGGTCGCTAAGAGTCGGACACGACTGAGCAACTTCACTTTCACTTTTCACTTTCATGCATTGGAGAAGGAAATGGCAACCCACTCCAGTGTTCTTGTCTGGAGAATCCCAGGGACGGGGGAGCCTGGTGGGCTGCCGTCTCTGGGGTCGCACAGAGTCAGACACGACTGAAGCGACTTAGCAGCAGCAGCAGCAGCTTTAGCAAAGCAGAATTATCAAAAATAATGTAGGAAAAAAACTGCAGCTAAATAGTATACATAGGTCTAGAAGCAATTTACTATATATCTACAGTAAACTTTAATCAAACTCTAGTTTTACGTGTTAATTTGTCTTGATTCTAAAATGAAATGCTCTTTAAAGAAAAATTCAATTTTTATGGAAAGTCTTCAATTAAATAAAAAATAAAATCAGGAAATAAATTAATTAGAGAGCTTAAAGATGGTACAGAAGATATGAACCATACTTCTGTTACTATATTTGCCAAATTACTCAGAACGTTTTGAATTTTCTTTTACATATTTTCATACTGATATCTTTTAAACATCTATGTTCATTGCTTTATTTGTAGATCTTTTAAAAATCATGCTTCTTGTGCTTGATGTAAGATAATGATCAGTATAGTTTATTACAAAGAACATGAGTTGTATAATGAGAAGTCCTGGATTTAAGTATCTGCTTGCTAATTTTGGTAATGGTTGAAATATTTCTAATCACTTTTTTATTTGCTGCTACTCAATCCTCAAAAAAAGTTCAATGGAAAAAGTGATTTGCAGAATACACCTGGTTGATAGCATTTACACAAAATATTAAAAACCTATAAAATGACTCTATATTATTTAGACCTAAATGCATAATGTAAAATTATAAATAAGTACATCAGAAAAATAAAGAGCAAGTTTAAGGTAGTGGTTACCTGTGAGGAACAGAAGAGGAGATAAAACTGAGGGGTGTCCCTTGGATGTCGCTGTGATAAGATCCAGTAGCATCGTTTTATAGTTTCATTTCAGATCCCCTCCTAGGAAATGGCTGAGGGAAGAAGTGAGAATATATCAGTGTAGTTATGGGGGCTTGTGGGAACTGGATGATGTATAACAAGGCTATAGACTTGAGGACATTAGTTTATTATCTCTGTTTTATATGCAGTTCATCCCCAGACCTCCGATTTAGTATGGCTCTGTGTGACCAGGAGAAAGCTTTCAGACAACAGAGAAAGGAAAACATTAAGGAAAACATGAAGAAACTGCTGGGTCCAAAGAATAGTGAAGGCTTGCATTCTACACGTGATGTGAGTTGGAAATTTTTCAAAATGTTTTTGCAATTTAATAACGATTTTGTTTGTGCTTTCTCTCAAATTCCTCTCAAATGTGAAGATATTGAGACTGAGTATTATTTCTTTATCTTTCTAAGGTAAGGTGAGTGTTTCATAAATGGAGACTCTTTGAGGAAGATCATCACAAGGACTGCCCATATTTCATAGTATTTATCAGATGTAATTTTTAAAGAGGCATAGGCATACTGATGCACAAACAAGATGCTCATTTCGTTTGTAGGAAAAGTTTAATCTGTAAACGGATCATTGAATTCATTTTAATACAAACTAAGATTAAATAATTGTGGAAATTATCTTTACTGAACCAGAACAAAATGTTATAAATCTTAATGACAACAATAAACAAAATTTTTTTTCTTAAAAGACGTGAATAGGGGAGATAAAAGGAAATGTTTCAAATTATTACTATTTCATAGCAAGGAGTGAAAAGATATCCAAAGTTGACCAGGTAGTTAAAACAATGATCTCCACATGTGAATATTTTTCATGATTCTAATTATAGAGAGATGTTAAAATTTAAAAAGTTTGTCAACGAATATTGAAAGTACAATCCTTCAATTGTACTTTAACTCCTTTTTCTTCCCTTAAATTCCAGCAAAGTAAATGCCATTTATTTTATTCAGTAACATATATATAATCCAGTTTTTGTCTGCTTATCTACTTATCCCTTCTCTGATTTATGTATGTAAGTATGTATGTATGTATGTATGTATCTACGTGCCTACCTACCTATCTACCTATTCATCCGTCCATCCACCCATCCATCCATCTATTGGTCTATTCTTCTTTATGAAATCTAAAAATAAATTCCTGCCATGGTTAATAATTCTGTATTATATATTTTAAAGTTGCTAAGGGTAGATATTAAAAGTTTTTATCACAAGAAAAAATTTTTTAACTATGTATAGGGATGAATATTAGCTAGACTTATTGTGGTGATAATTTCACAATATATACAAATAACAAATCATTATGTTGTACACCTAAAGCAGTTATAAAATATATCAATCATACCTCAATGAAACAACATTAAAAAAAGTGCTGTAGTGATGCTCATCAAATGATGATAATGGAATTTCTTCTTAATGGCATATCAGGTAATAGTTTTTACTTATTGCTTTGAGCTTTTCTGTTCATTGAATATTTTAGATGAATATAATTTACTTTTAGAAAGATATTAAATGCATAAAAGTGGAAGTCGCTCAGTTGTGTCTGACTCTTTGAGACCCCATGGACTGTATAGTCCATGGAATTCTCCAGGCCAGAACACTGGAGTGGGTAGCCTTTCCCTTCTCCAGCAGATCTTCCCAACCCAGGGATCGAACCCAGGTCTCCTGCATTGCAGGTGGATTCTTTACAAGCTGAAACACAAGGGAAGCCCAAGAATACTGGAGTGAGTAGCTTTTTCCTTCTCCAGGGGACCTTCCTGACCCAGGAATCGAACTGGGGTCTCCCGCATTGCAGGCGGATTCTTTACCAACTGAGCTATTAGGAAAGCCCCTATTAAATGCGTAAGCCAATATATATCTATAAGCATGCATATTTATCCCCATGCATGTACTCACAGACCAGGGATTCAAGATTATTGTAAATTAAGGACCAAATGCAATTGGAAATGAGAGAGAAATTCTGAGTAAGGGGACCAGATGTGTACCTGTTCCATATGTGATGACAGAGTATCTACCTGTGTTTCTAGGTGAATATCGGGGTCAAAAGCTGGTCTGCTGATGCTGAAATGGCTTTGCTATGATAGGAGCAAACTATAAGATAAGATGTTGCTGATGGGGAGTTTTTGCTAAAAGGAAGCTTGGAGGAGGAGCAAAACCTCCGTGGATATTTCTATTTAAGAAAAAATGAGAGACTTCTCTTCAGTCCTTCATCTTGTGGTTGTCTATTGTCTCAGTTAGCGTGACTTCCCTGGTGGCTCAGACGGTAAAGCATCTGCCTACAATGTGGGAGACCTGGGTTCGATCCCTGGGTTGGGCAGATTCCCTGGAGAAGGAAATGGCAACCCACTTCAACATTCTTGCTTGGGAAATCCCACAGATGGAGGAGCCTAGTAGGCTACAGTCTGTGGGGTTGCAAAGAGTCAGACACAACTGAGTGACTTCACTTTTTTCACTTTTCATTGTCTCAATTAATAAGTCCTTGAAGACACATCCTTGACTACATATTACTCAGGAGTTTCTGGTTTCCTGGGATGTCTTTATGATTTTGGTTTCTGCCTTTCTTCAGCAGTTCCATACCTTCTTTTTGTCCCCCGCCTTGTCCCACACTGTTGTATCTTTGGAGCAGAGAAATGATATTTCAAGTTAGTTTTCATTTCTGCCATTTGTCATTTGTTGAGACATTGTGCTAGGAAATGAAGGTGAACAAAGCTGAAATGGTTAATACCAAATAGTCACTTTCCTTGGTGAGGTTTACAGCCTCCCTGGGGAGAAAGACATTTAAGCAGAAAAAAAGTGATGGAAATGGGTCCCGCTGTTAATTCATGGCTCTCAGCTTCATTTGGGAGACCCTTTCTGGCTGTCTCAGTGCTTCCTCACCTTGCTGCTTTCCATTTATTTGCAAATGGAATGAGATTGTTTCTTATTCCCAGCTGCTTATCCACCCTCTGGCTCCCTCACAACGGATAGACTTGGCTGCTAATCTGGGAAATTAAAGTCATGAGATGATAAATCTTTCATTTCTTGCCAGAGGACTGACATATTCCATACCCCGGGCTTAGCCTTTGCCACTTCCATCTGAGTTCAGTAGAAGAAACCACACCTTTTCTTTCCAATTCAGTCACCTCACACCACAGATAGGGATCGCAAACCCCGATTAGGAATCCCAACATAGCGACTTTCCAGTCTTTGCAGGACCACTCCCCGCCTCTGTTGGCCTCGACCTCTCTGTGAACTTTCCCTATAAAAACATAAGCATGCTCTAAACTCTGATACATTTAGAAAAAAAAAAAAAAAAGAACCAGAAAAATCCCCTGGAATGGACATTCCCTTCTCTTTTCCGCTCTGCTTCTCTCCTTATCGTCACAAACTTTTTCACAGTTTCCTACACAATCTCATTCTACTTCCTTGCTTTCCTCAGGCGTCTGCCCTCATGACGCTACTGTAGCTGCTCCGCAAGGAACACATGCAAAAGGATCTTCTGGCTCTGTCTTAAACCTAACTCGATAGCTGCAAAGGACTCATGTTTTCTGCTATTTGAAACAATCACTCTCCTTCACTTACTATCTTCTCTCTTTTATAAAAATTAGTTTTTTGTCGGAGCATAGACACTTTACACTGCTGTGTTGGTTTTTACTGTACAGCAAAATGAATCAGCCATACATACACATCTATCCCCTCCCTGTGGGCTTCCTTCCCATTCAAGTCACAACAGTGCATTAAGAAGAGTTCCCTCTGCTATTTGGGCTTCCCTTGTGGCTCAGATGGTAAAGAATCTGCCTGCCATGCAGGAGACCCTGGTTCAGTAGGTTCTCATTAGTTACCTATTTTATACATAGTATCAATAGGGTCTGTGTCAATGCCAATCTCCCAAGTGTTCTCACCCTTTCTCCCCTTGGCATCAATATGTCTACTGTCTTCTCTTTATTCTCATCATGCCTATTTGGTTCCCTTTACCAGATCTTCTTTCTCTGCACATTATTTATGAGTTCTTCAAGACTCCGTGCCAAGCCCCTTTTGTCTTCATTCTGCGCTCTTAAGAATTTTCTCTCTCTTCCATGTGTCACCCAACACCTTTGGGCTAAGATGGTGTTTCTCAGTGACTGAGAACCTTCATGTTTCTCAGTGACTTAGAACCTCCCTTGTGATCTTCAGACCTGAATATTGGTACCTCCTTTTACTGATTCATTCACTTGTATTCTTCACATCTCACACTCAGCATATCTGAATCCGAACATCAAATCCTCTCCTTTTTATAGTTCTACTGATGCTTGTCCTCCTTCTTTCCATTTTTTGTTCACACTGAAGTCTCAGCGATCTTTCCAAAACACAAATCTGATTTTATCAAACTCAAGCCTAAATTCCTTCCCCTGCTCTTAGGACTGGCCTCAAAGCATCTTTCCAGCTTCACATGTTGCTGTGAGTGCTAAGTCACTTCAGTCATGTCCACCTCTTTGCAACCCTGTGAACTGTAGCTCACCGGGCTCCTCTGTCCATGGGATTTCCCAGGCAAGAATCCTGGAGTGGGTTGCTGTGCCTTCCTCCAGGGGATCTTCCCAATCCAGGGATCTAACCTGTGTGTCTTATGTCTCCTGCATTGGCAGGCGGGTTCTTTACCACTAGCACCACCTGGGAAATAAAGTATACAGCAAAGTGTGGACGTCCCTGCTGATCTAGGTGGCTGAGACACCCACGTGCTGCTAGTTCATCCCCAATCCCCTCCAGCCTCCCCACTGAGTACCTCTTGGCTCCAGATCTCGCAGAACCCTTTCCCAGTTTGCATTCTCGTGTACACATTGTTGCTTCTGTCTGCCCCCATCCCCTCTCCCTCCATCCCACCCCCTTTTCAGTGAACTTACAGCCTCTCATTCTTGAATCAGAACACGTGTTACTCAAGCAGTCTTTGTCATTCGCTCCTCCATCCTTCTGTCTCTCCCCCTGGGTCCAAATTAGGTCTCTCAGTCATGTTCTTTTATAGCACAGGTATGTACATTATCTTCTCTGGATTTCCCACAATCGAACTTTTAAAATGCTTGTACAAATATTCATTTAATGTCTGTTTTTTTTCCATTAGAATATAATTTTCATGAGGAGCAGAGCAGTGTCTGTGTTATTCACCTTTATATGCCCAGCACCAGCTCAGCTCCTAGCTTGCAGTAGACCCTCAGTAAACATGGAGTTGTAATTAAAACAGGAAGGAAAGGGGCAAGGCACAACCTTTAAAAGAATGACATAGCCATAAGGTACGACAAAAAAACACCAACTAGGTTCAAGGTGGTCACATACTCGACTTCCAATGGACCTTGAGCCTTATTATACGCTCATTATAATAGTTAACTAAATGATACACCCACCAGCGCCATGACAGTTCTGAGGCTAACCATCAGAGGCCAAAAAGTGAACCATGGCATCATTCCTGGAAATCTCTGCCCCTTCCCCCAGATAATTGGAATATTCCTCCCACTGATTAGGCTGATTACTCAGCCCGTTAAAACTAACCACACTAGTTTTCAGTGCTCTCTAGCTTTCTGAGAGGGCTCATACTCGGTGGAGTGTATTTTTCTCTAAATAAACCCACTTCCGACCTATCAGTTTGTCTCTCGCTGATTTCTTTCACAGTGAGACATCAAGAACCTCAAATTCATCAGGAACAGTAAGAGTCAGGGCACAAATGTGGGCAGTGGTTTGGCATTTCAGCCAGGGGATGGGTTCACTAGAGAGAGAGAGAGAGCAGGGGCTCATAACTGAGGAATATTTGATCAGGTTATTGGGGAGGAGGGGGTTTCTCAGGTGGCGCTAGTGGTGAAGAACCCGCCTTCTGAGGCAGGAGCTTCAGGAGATGCGGGTTCAATCCCTGGGTTGGGAAGATTCCCTGGAGAAGGGAATGGCAGCCCACTCCAGTATTCTTGCCTGGAGAATCCCATGGAGACAGGTACAGTCCAACTCTCACAAAGAGTCAGACGAGACTGAGTGACTAACACAGACTGGGGAGGAGACAGGTTTGGATGAAAAGATCGCAGTTTGAAGGGTTGAATTGAAAGTCTATGGGGCATGTTGCCACAAAAGCCCAGTGGCCTTTGGTCATAGGTTTTCCTTTTCAAAAGGAAAGTTGCTGCCTCATCTCCTAGGCACTCCTGTTGTGAAAAGGAGTCTTTCTGGGAAAATGAAATTTGGCATACTATTCCTACATATTGACTTTTCTGCAGCAGATGGAGAATGAAGTAATTATGCTTTTCTCTGGGCTAGTCTTCAAAAATATTAAACTCATGTTTTTGGTAGTCATTCCTAGAATTAAAACTTTTGATGTTTTAGTTGAGACTTTTTGGCAGAAACCATCCACTTAGATGTATTCAGCACCACCCATTCCCATAACACAAGTATCACTTTCCTATTTTGTGTTTCTCCTGGGCCAAGGGCCTCTTAAGCTCCCATTTCCCTTGCTCCCTGCCAAGATCTTCACCTTCGATTCAGTACTGGCTAGTTGGCCTCCTGAAGGTAAAAGGAGCAGACTGCTATAGCAGTTTGTCTAAGACAGAACAGTCCTACTCAATATTGATGCAGAGATGGTGCCTGTCTTGTTCCCAGTTTCCAACAAATATTTTGCAGCATCCAGTTTAGGATACCAATGTCGACTTAAAATGTAGAATGAATTTTGGCAGAAGGAATTTGGGTCCCTTGCTTCTTCCCTGTGTTTCACTTGTGAAATAGAGACAATGTCTCTTATTCAGCTAAAAGGATGAGTATAAAGTCTTGTAAAGCAGCCCGAACAATGTGTAAGGCACATCTTGATTACTTAATACTATAGTAGCACTTAATACAATAGTAGCTATTAAACCAATATGTGGGTTTTGCTGTTACATAACACTCCAGGGCAATGTCAAATTCAATAAAACCTTAGCTTTCCTACTTGGATAATGCTGTGTTTATTCGTGCAGTCATGTCTGACTCTTTGCGAGTCCATGGACAGTAGCCAACCAAGCTCCTCCATCCATGGGATTTTTCCAGGCAAGAATATTGGAGTGGGTTGCCATTTCCTTCTCCAGGGGATCTTCCCGACCCAGGGATCGAATCCCGGTCTCCCACATTGTAGGCAGACGCTTTACCGTCTGAACCACCAGGGAAGGCCTGATGAATATAATTCCTCCATAAATAAAAAGGGCTGAGGTCTTTCTTGTAAGATCTGTGACACTTTGTGTGTGGAATTTTTGTCATATTTGGATTATTTAAAGGCCAGTTCTTTTAAATGTTCTTGTACTTAATACAATAGTAGCTATTAAACCAATATGTGGGTATTGCTGTTATATAACACCCCAGGGCAATGTCAAATTCAATAAAACCTTAGCTTTCCTACTTGGATAATGCTGTGTTTAGTCGTGTAGTCGTGTCTGACTCTTTGCGAGTCCATGGACTGTAGCCCGCCAGGCTCATCTGTCCATGGAGATTCTCCAGGAAAGAATACTGGAGTGTGTTATCATGCCCTCCTCCAGGGGATCTTCCCAACCCAGGGATCGAACCTGCATTGCAGGCGGATTCTTTAACATCCGAGCCACTTGAATAAGTCAAATAGTTAATGTTTCAAGTAACCCAAGAGTTTCTTCTCCTAAGCACTAAGACTTAAAAAAAAAAAAATTATCCTTGATAATAAAAAGTTCTAAAATATATTGATTTTAGTCATTTGGATGAAAAGTTTCTAAAAAGCATAACTCTTTGTCTAGACTGAAGTGGTTTAAATGCTCTCGTGTCTGCAGCCATTGCGATCAGCTGCCATTTCTCCAGGCTCTATGTATTCCCCAAAAGTAATTTCTTCAAATCATCCCTTTCTCTTTCAACTTTGTTTTTGTGGAATTAAAATCTGATAAGTGAGCTTGTTATTGGAACAGTGTCTCTGATGAATATAATTCCTCCATAAATAAAAAGCGCTGAGGTCTTTCCTGTGAGTAAGATCTGTGACACTGTGTGTGGGAATTTTTGTCATATTTGGATTATTTAAAGGCCAGTTCTTTTAAATGTTCTTGTTCCAAAATAGCTTTTAATCAGATGAAGTTTCCAGATTAGGGTCTCTTATTTGAAGAGAAATGCTACTTAACAGTTTTCATGTCCCCACATAACTGACTATAAAGAGAGAAAGGACTGGTTAGGGGACTCAGATTTGAAATTAAATTAGCAGGGAAATGAGAGAAGGAAATTTTGCTCCAACTTTCATGGAAGAATAAAGATGGAAATGTTTCTTCTCAAGGCAGAATATAAGGAATACACAGACAGATAGCTTTGTATGAAAATAGGAGTATAAGTAATCCTTAAGTAATATATTCTGTTATCTAGACTACTATTATGTACTTAAGTTTGTCAGATAAATTAAGTGAAAAACTAGAGAAATAAGAGACTGTGTAGTGACAGAGGGGGAGAAAAAGCCAAATAATTTCAAAGAAGGAGGTAATAAAAATCAATCTTGGGTTTTCAGTCAGAATTTTTATTTCTTTGTTTATTCGATTTCCTTCATTAAGAATATTCTTCCTCTCGCTTCCACCTTCATTATGACAATAGCACTTTCCTGTGTCAATTCTTATTCCTTTTAGTCATAAACATGGTTGGACAATCAGTTGGAACTCCCCTTAGCTAGTTTTGAATGGGGTCCAAAACAAGAGAAGGCTCTACAATAGGACTCAGTTAAGTTGTGAGCTGCTCTGCCCCGGGGGCCATATGACCATTCAGATCTGTTGCTGCTTGACGTGTGTGTGGCAGATAGGAATGCTCTTTGCAGGCTGGGGTAGGTACTTATAGGTGGATTGCAGCACAGGCACCCTGGGTACAAGACCTTGCCATCCTCTTTGATTAACTACTATCCTTCGGAAAAGTAGCTTTTGGCCTACTTACTGGGCCTTAGTAGAGAGTGCATGCTTAACTATAGGTGACCAAGTTATCATGTGACCTCAGCTGACTGTCATGTTATCTGATCCACCCAGCCATAAAGTTGGGTTTGCACAGATGCACTCCATCATACTATAGAAGTTTTATCTATGAAATCAGGCTGACCAGGCCCTGAAGATACACATAAATTCCATTAAGAAGTGGCCCAATTGCCCATGTGTCCCACTTTTGTTACCCTAACCTCTCTTTCCATCCTGCATCCAGAGCCTCATAAGGGAGTCAGTTGACAAAAGGAAAGAACACTTGTTTCTTGTCACAGGTGATTTTGCACCGAGTTTCGGTAGCACCTGAAAGAGGACAGCTGTAGGACCCCAGTCCCTTTCTGGGATACCCTTGAAGCAAAGTTGTGAAGGGAAATCGTTCCCAGAGGGCAGAGTTATAAGAGGCACCTAGTCTTTCATTTTGCTTGGGTGGGGAAATGGCCAGACATGAAATTATATACTGATACATGGCCTGTGGCCAATTCTTGGGCTGCTTAGTCAGGGACTTTAAAAGAACACAATTAGAAAACTGATGACAAAAAAGGAAAAGATTGTACAGGAGGTGTATGAATTGATCTTTTTGAATGGATGGAAAATAGCCATGTCTAGGTCTATGCCCACCAAAGAGTAGCCTTAGCAGAGAAGGATTTTATTAATGAAGTATACAAGATGAACTGTTCTGTGGATACCAGTCAGTTTCTTTCACAAGTCACCCCTGTCATCACCCAATAAGATCATGAAAAAAGTGGCCATCATGGCAGGGATGGAGGTTATGCTTGGATTCAGCAGTGTGGACTTCCATCTGCCAAGGCTGAACTGGCTACAGCAGCTGCTAAGTACTCATTTGGCCAGCAGCAGAGACCAACACTGAGTCCCCAGCATGGCATCATTCCTATGGGTCGTCAGTGGCAGATTGATTACACTAGACTGCTGCCATCACGGAAAGAGCAATGTTTTGTGTTTACCTGAATAAACACTTACTCTGGATTCAAATTTGCCTTCCCTGTACTCAAGAATTTTGCCAAAACTTCCATCTGTAGACATACAAAATGCCTTAGTGTCATAATATTCTGTACAGCATTGCTTCTGATCAAGGAAATCGCCTCTCAGCAAATGAAGTATGGCAATGAACCATGTCACGGAATTTACCTGCTTTATCATCTTCTCCACCATCATGAAGTAGCTAGTTTGATGGAATGGTAGAATACCTTTTGAAGACTCAGTTATAGTGCCAGCTCAGTGGCAATACCTTGCAGACCTGGAATATGGTTTTCTGGGAGGTTTAAATCCTCTGAATCAGCATCCAAAATTGGTGCTATTTATCCCCAGGATTCATGACTCCAAGAGTGGAAGTGATTGGACTCATTATTACCCCTAGTGACCCACTAGCAAAATATTTGTTTCCTGTCTGCATGACCTTATACTCTTCTGACTTAGAGGTCTTAATTCTGAGGAAGGGATACTTCCACCGAAAGTGCAACAGTGATTCCACTGAAGTATAATTTAAGACTGCTCCCTGACCTTTGTGGGCTCCTCTTCACTCAGCAGATAAAGAAGGGAACTACTATCCTGGTGGGGGTGATTGATTCCTGACTATTAAAGAGGGATTGAACTCCGGGAGTTGGTGACGGACAGGGATGCCTGGCGTGCTGTGATTCATGGGGGTCACAAAGAGTGGGACACGACTGAGCGACTGAACTGAACTGAACTGATGATGTGGTAAGGAAGAGTATATCTGAGATACAAGAGATCCTCTGTGGTGCCCGTCTGTTAGTATTACCATGCCCTGAGTTACATCAAGGGAAAACTCGAAGAACCCAATCCAGGAAGGACTGCTAATGACCCAGAACTTTCCGAAATGAAGGTTAGATCACCCACCAGCTGAGGTGCTAGTTGAAGGCAAAGAAAATACAGAATGGATAGTGATAGGAGGTAGTTATAAATATCAGCTATTACCAGATGACTGAAATGAGATTGTATTTGCCATGAATATTTCTTCCTTAATTTATTATGACTGTGTGTGTGTGTGTGTGTGTGCATGCACACACAGCATTATAAAAACAGATTCATATTTAAGTTATGAGGTATCAAGGAGAAGAATAAGCATATCTAAGGACTTGGCATTCTTTTCTGGGGAAAGGATTAGTGCATTTCCATTTGCACACAGGATATCTATATCATGTTAGGTAGGAGTATGACCTCGTTGTCTTTATTTGGAGATTAAGTATGGTTAAAGGGATGCATATAGCTGCTGAGTTGAGAAGGGATGGACTTGTGATAGTCAATTTTCATCAGTGTGGTGGATGTTTTTTTATTTGATTAGTATTTATTTATGTATTTGGCTGCCCAGGTATGACTTGTAGCACATGGGATCTTTAGTTGCTGTATAAGAATTCTTGGTCACAGCATGTGGGAACTAGTTCCCTGATCAGGTATCAAACCTGAGCCCCCTGCATTGGGAGCATGAAGTCTTAGCCACTGGACCACCAGGGAAGTCCCTTGATTGATCTTTAAGTCAGTGAAATTTGAATAATCAAGTTGTCATCTATAATGTGGGTGGGCCCCATCCAATCAGTTGAAGGCCTAAATAGAACAAAAGGATCAACCTTACCAAGCAAGAGAGAGTTCTCCAACAGACTCGGGCTTCACCTGAGTCATCAGCTCTCTTGGTTCCTTACCTATTAGCATTTGGACTACAACTGCAAATCTGGACTTGTCATTCTTCATAATTGTGTGAGTCACTTTCATACATAGATAGATAGATTATCTTCCTATCTATCTACCTACAACTGGTTCCATTTCTTTGGAGAACTCTGACCAATACAGGAACCAAGAAGGCAAAAATCTTATATAAATTGTTGGAACTTAAAATCTATTAAAACATAAAAAAAAAATCTTTGAGCATTTTCAAATTTTATTTTGCAAAGGAGGAAATTAATAATATCCGCAAGCCCATGCATGAGAATAATTTAATCAAAATACAGGGATTCTGGTAAATAAAATTCATTTCCTGTAATCGTATGACAGAAGTATGAGAAATATTCATTGATATCATTTATACACAAATATTGGTGCAATTAAGTCTAAATATAACCTAAAATCTCACAGCAACTTTTATTTGTTTCATTTTTTTAGACTTAGAGCCAGGACTAACATCTGCACCTTATAAGTCCCCCATTATTCTTTGCAAGTTATTTCAGAATGACTACCACTATTAAAACATCCAAAGTTAGTCTTTATCCGTTACATAAAATTGTGCTGGCATCTGAAGTGATGCATAAATCTGAAATGTGACTTAGGGAATTCCCTGGTGGACTATGTGCTTTCACTGTTGAGGGTGCAGGTTCAACCCCTGGTCAGAAAGATCCCAGCAGCAATGAGCCATGGCAAAAAAAAAAAAAAAGAAAAGAAAGTAATTTAGCTGAATACCAAATGGTTTCTCTCAACAAGGATTACCCTTTTCTTTTTGAATAATGGGGAAAAGGAAAGAGCATGGATTATGTGTCCGTGACTCTGCATCTCACATTCTGATTATCAGCAATCTGGATGCAGATATGGTATAATGTGTGCACTTAAATACCTCCTTATTTGAGACATGAAAATAATAATAATCTCCTTTTGAGGAGGTTTCCTAGGTGGCACAGTTGGTAAAGAATCCGGCTGCCAGTGTAGGAGTTACAAGAGACACAAGTTTGATATTTGAATCAGCAAGATCTCCTGGAGTGGGAAATGGCAACCCACTCCAGTATTCTTGCCTGGAGAATTTCATGGACAGAGGAGCCTGGTGGGCTACAGTCCATGGATTGTAAAGACTCAGACACAACTGAGCACACACACACACACACACACACACACAAGATTAAATGAAATAAATTTTCTTCGTAAGTCTAAATTTCCTTTCTATTTATAGTTAATAAAATTTTTAATTTTATATTTTAAAAATGCATATTCTGTATGACTTATGGAATCCAGAATGTTACCAGTAGCAAAAATTTTATTAATCTTACCCTCAAATTTTTTCAAAGAGGATTTCCTTTGCTAAGGTCCCTGTAGTTATGGGGGAATCTTTCCGGTGGAGCACAGTGAATTTAAAACTTCAGAATCTGACAAACCCAGCTTTAAATCCACAGGACACCACTTTCTGGCTTTATGACAGTGGAAAAGTGATGTTTCTTGTGTTTCAATGCCTTTATCTTTAAAATGGCAATAAGATATATCTCATAGAATTGCAAAAATTAAATGATGCACAAAACATAGTAATTCATGTGCAATAAATAAGGTTGTAAATTGTAATCTGTACAGTTCAATTATTTCATTATTTAATTTTTATATACAAATAATATGGCATTTTCTTTCAAATGATAGCAATCCAAATTTCTGACCTGAAAACCTCTTTAGGTTTACTGTAAAGCAATGATGAAAACTGAGTTACATGAGTCCCAGTTTAATAAGTAGCTGTTTTCAGAAATTCCTAACATAAGATTGTCATCCATAAGTATGTGTTGGGCTCCTGGCATGTGAAGAAGGACATCTGGGGAATTGTTTTCTTAGGATTAAAGAGGTCTTACATTCAATTTTCCAACTTCTCTTATGAAATTTCTCTTTGAACAATATTGTAGGTTTTGTATTATATGTTGAAATGAAATAGTGTTACCTGTTACTTTTACTCTGAACTACCTTATTTGTATTGGGCTTATTGTTATTTTCAATAACACAGTGTTGCAAGTAACCAAATCAACAGACTTAAAGGCCCCCACATAATTTTTGAATATAAATAGTCTTCCACCTTCTAAAATATCAACCCTGACATTTTTTTCCCTTTAAGTCTTTCATAATCTTTTTTTCCTAGCTCCCTAGTATAGTCCTACTACTAAGACTGATCTTTTCATCTCAGAATCACATACCTTTTCTTATTTGTGGCTATTTTAGTGAAGTCACTCAGTCTTGTCCGACTCTTGGCAACTCCATGGACTGTAGCCTACCAGGCTCCTCCATCCATGGGATTTTCCAGGCAAGAGTACTGGAGTGGGTTGCTATTTCCTTCTCCAGGGGATCTTCCTGACCCAGGGATTGAACCCAGGTCTCCCACATTGCGGGTAGATGCTTTACTGTCTGAGTCACCAGGAAAGTTATCTAGTGTTTGGCACATAGTAACAGTAAATCGTTTTATTATTATCATTATTATTATAGTACCTATAAACTCAGCCCTTCATTCAAGGCCTAACTCAAATCCCTTCTCCTAATTTCTAACTGGCATCCTTACAACTACTCTTAATACTGTATTATACTCCATTCGCCCACTTTATAACCCATTTTAGTTTCCTATCTTAGCTTTCATCCCTCTCCATGTAAGTTTTTCAGAACTTATATATTTTACTTTATTTACAATTTAAAAACTATGTTTCAGAGCATTCTGTTCATCTAAGTATACACAGGTTCAAAGCCATTTCAATTGCTTCATTGCTCTGTGTTTTCATGAATGAGGGCTTCAATTGGCTTGAAATTTGATAGCCACCAAGTACTGCAGAAGAGCTCTGGATTAGGAAATCAGTTCTGGTTGTCCTGCCATTCACTGTTCTGCCTCCAGTAAGACCTAACCCCTATAGACTTCCCTTTCTATATGTAAGAATTCTATAGCCTTTTTGGTCCTTTTAGTTCTCAAAAAATGGTGTCACGAATATCTATATTTATCCCACTGGTGAGTGAACACCCAAGCTTTAGGATTTAAGTGCTTGAAACTCAATGCAGGTTATTCTTATATGTGTTTTTAAATTCAAACTGTTGCTATATCTAATATCATATAGTCTCTGGAAAATTCCATTTTACATTCATGAGAAAATGAGATTGAAAGAAGGAAAGTAAGATCTTCTTGTTATGGTGAAAAGACTTTTGACTTTGTGGGCCCCCTGAAAGCTATGCACACGTGAGATAAGGCATACTACCAGGGCCGAGGGTATGACTCTTGACTCAACCATGCTACTTATTGGTTGCATGACTCTACACAAGTTTTCCAAATAAACACACTTGTATTTCAGTCATGTTACAGACAGTCTATGCCTCTCTGTTTCGCTGCAAGTACTCTTCATTGGCCTATGCTGTTCCCATTCCCCAGAACAGCCTTCTCCCTTGTCTTTATCCCTCCCTATGGAATAATTTTGCATCTTTAACATCAAGCTCAGGTTTCTTTGTCTGTGAAGCTTTCTCCACCACTCCAGTCCTTCTGATTAAAACTGACCACACCTTCTGGACCTGATGTGCTGCCAGCCTGAAGCACTTGACTTTAAGGCATGCTGACACGTTGAGTGTGTGACTCTTGACTCAATTCTGCTACTTATTGGTTGCGTGACACTTAACACAAGTTTTCAAGGCGTGGGTTTCCTCACTTGTAAAACAGAAATCTCATAGGGATTTCCTGAGGATTAAATAAGGCAATGTCTACAAAATATTGAGAACAATTCCAACCAGATAATAAGAGCTCACTGAATGTCATCTATTCCTTTTTTTGTTGTTCTTGTCATAATTACTATTACATTTCTGCCTCACTTAAATTAACTATATTCCCCAGATCCACTGTGGGGATGCCTGAAACATAAAGGTCACTTAATCAGATTGATGAATGAATTAAAGATAGAAGAAATAAATTTTATATGTCTTTAAGATGATTACATTCTTTTTGATGGCTTAAATAATAGCATATTTTTTGAAGTGGGTCAGCATAAAGGATCGCTAAGAATTCTGGACCAAGAAGGCAAGGTGCTTCCTCAACTATAGATTACCAGCTAATGGATCTTATATAAGTAATAGCATCCTTTCAGAACTTCCATCTGCAAAATTACCAAATACTGTTTTTGCTCATTTACAGCAATTTTGAAAGGATCAATTAAAACAAAAAGTACACCCCAAAGCAAGCCCCAAACTGCAAAGAGTCAAGCAAATATAAAGGACTGCTGTTGCTATTATTGTTGTTTTCAAGTAGGGTTAGTTGTCCTTTTTAATAATGTCTGCTATCTAACAGACATTAATTCTTGATTTTCTTTTTTTTTTAATTCTTAATTTTCTTAAACATTATTTTATATTTAACAGTTAGATAATATCAAAATATGAGTAAACTTATTATCTCTTATTACCAAATGTGGGACATGTCAAAATGGAAATGAGCATGACATATTTTACGATTTTATTTGATAAATAACCCTGTGTTTCATCATTCCAGGTGCCTGTGGTGGCCATATTGGGCTCAGGTGGGGGATTTCGAGCCATGGTAGGATTCTCTGGTGTGATGAAGGCACTGTATGAGTCAGGGATTTTGGACTGTGCTACCTACATTGCTGGTCTTTCTGGATCCACATGGTTAGTATGCATTTTACATCTTGGCTTTATCATCCTAAATGCTTAGCATTTATCTACCTGAAACCAGAAAAGAGTGTTTTAAAAGTTGACATTAACTTCAAATTACTGAAATATTCCAGCTTGATGCAGAAATTTGTTTCTTAAAAATATTTTTAAGACAAATTCATACCTATTGATGACTCTCATCATAAGTTTGCTCCCTTTAAAGCCATCTGTGACTTAAAATGTAATAGTTAAACCTAAAACAAAAAATAGATCAATTGAAATAATTCTATAGAAAAATCTCATAAGTGGAATAACGTACTCCACCCATAATTAATTTAATCTTCCTATAATTTACTGATTTGTAATCTTGCAGTGATCATGTCTAAGTCTACATGATTCACTAGGTATTCATTTTCTTCTTTAGGGCAAATAGAGTGAAATGCAAGATACATTAGTATACAGAAGAAGGAAAACAACTTTTGAATGAATAAATGCAATAAATTTCAGTGATTTATATCTGACTAATTATGAAATTAATCCTTTAAATATATCTAAGTTCAACTAAATTTGGATGGAGTTAAGGCATCAGTATGTATAATATTTGTAAATATTTGTATACTGTAGGTCTGCCTTTTCAAAAATATATTGTAAAACATTTTCAAAGATGATACTATGTACCTTTTGGTGTGCTTACCTCACACAAGCACATTGAAAATCAAGTGTCTTGCTTAGCTGTCTCAAATAAAAGTATCACCTATTACAGAATGGTTTACAAGGCCTTTTAGTCATTCAGCCTGTGGTAAAACTTATCTTTTATAATATTATATTGTATGTAATTATATAACATAAGTATTATATAAGTATATATTATATAATTATATTATATATTATTATATATTATATAATATATATAGGTATATATTATATAATTACAATATATATTATATATGTCTGTATTTTAAAATTTCTGTATCTTCTCATCCCGTGAGTTGGCTGTGAGCTTCTTCGCTTTTCAAGCAAAGAAAATGTGACTCAGAAGTCAAGTGATTTGTCCAAATCATAGCAGAGCCAACATAGAAGCTCAGGGTTTCCACCCCCTATTCTGGATTCTTTCAACTCAACCGTAACCTTCTCTTGTACATCTGTCTATTCTACCTAAAGAATCTATAGTTTCTTAAATATTTGAACCAGATTCTTTAGCTGAAAAACAGGAACCTAAAACCATGATTGCCATCTATTTTGTCTGTCCCCTCAACATGATTTATCTCTTTTGAAAGAAGGGTGTAGCCCATCATTATTCCTTCCCTTGAAGGAAAGAGCAGGCACCTGCCTGTTTAATGAGTAATATGAATATGATGGAAAAACTTGGACCCTTAGATTAACTTCACCTACTCAAGCATTTTATTATTACTCTTCAGATAATTTTCTTTATCTAATCGTTATTTTTTTTTAGATCCCTTTGGTCCAGCACTGACTAATACATTGCAAGAAACTTGTCTTCTTAAAGTCATCTAATAGAGAAAGACCAGACCTTCAGTGGTATTTGCAGGGTGTAATGGTGTATATTTGGGCTTAATTAGAGCTTCAGTCATTGCTTTGGTTATACATTTAGGGACGCATCTAAAATACTTTCAGGGTTCTGAATAAAGAATAATCAAGGGAATTTTAAATATTACAGCCCAATCATTTAAATATTGTAGGTCACTGTTTTATATGTACAGCATTTCTGCTCTATCCATTAGTGTCTGATTTCCTCAGATTAGCTTTCTTTTATTTATTCTATTTCCTTAAAGGCCATGTACTCCTAAGGCCTTCCCAGATGGCTCAACAGGTAAAGAATCTATCTGCAGTGGAGGAGACACAGGAAATGTGGGTTCCTAGGTTGGGAAGATTCCCGGGAGAAGGGCATGGCAACCCACTCCAGTATTCTTGCCTGGAGAATCCCATGCCAGAGGAGTCTGGTGGGTTGCAGTCCACAGGGTCACAAAGAGTCAGACATGAATAAAGTAACTGAGCATGCACATGCGTGCACTCCTAAAATTCTTACAGTCCTTTTTTACCTGGAGACCACATAATTTCCAAATATAATGGTGTCTTTAGAAGTTATTTTCCTTGACTTTTGCAGGGAGTCTGGGAAGATGAGGTTGGGAGTTGAGACATTTCACACACTTTGTCCCTCTTTCAGATCCCACCTAGCTTGCCCCCCGCCATCCTCTCTGATTGCCCTCTCTTCACTGTTGTTTTTTCTGCTTCTACTACTTTTCCCCTTTAAATTAGCTTTTCTCCAGGACCTCCCTTTTGTTCTATTATATTTACGCATCTTCCCTTAGTAATTTCATAACCTTCTGCCACTTCAGTTATTATCATCAGTCATTCCATTTGTAGATCTCCAAAACATCCAAAATGTTAGTGGGCCGAAAAAAGAAGAAGAAGAAGAAAACAAGCAATAACAGACAGTGCAAAGTAGTCAAGGATGGGGCGTGCTTCACAAGTAGTGTGTATTTTAATAGAGCAAAAATCTGTGAGAAGCTTCGCTTAGAACTGGGTTTAGAGTTTTCATGGTTTTAGCAAAAATTAAAGTAGATAAGGTAAATGAAGGGCACCTTTGATCATGAAATTACCAATAAGAAATGAATAGAATATGAAAGGAAAAAAGGTGGGAATATGAACCTTAATAGGAGCCGTTTACTATTTCAAGAAGGGGAATATAGGACCCAGGAAATGTTTTTGTTTTGTTTTCAGAAAATAAGCGACTAGAGTGTTTATGTAGAAGTCTGAGATAAAGGAAATAGTGTAGAGGGATAGATGAAAGATAAAGAAACAGATGGATCATGGATAGAAAGATCTGGGCAGAGACAAGATAGGGACAAGATAAACAGCTGTCAACCATGGAAAAGACATACTTCTTGAGACAAAAGAAAAAGTGGTCAGGATGATTCATTTTAACAGTTTTCTTTTGAAAAGTATAGGTTAAGAAGGTAGACAGTTCAAACGAAAGGATTCGGAAAGACTTGGAAAAACAAATTACACTCTTGTGTAAGTTTTTATATTCTGCTGATACATGACCATTCCCTGGCACAAGTTAGGTAATACAGGAATATCTGGAGAAGGCTGGGACCTCCCATAATGTTTTCTGTGAGAGAGCTTTATGAAAAGACCTTTATGTAAGACATATGTAATGTTTTCTGAAGAGAACTTTATGTAAGACAGAAGCTTCTCTTGTAATTGCTGCTACCTCGATAGTAATTATTTCTGAAATGATTTTTGGATGATGGTTGTTATTCATTACATAGAAGCATCAGCCAACCAGGAGAACTGGCCTGAGTGAACTGGTGACAGTAAGCCTGTGTGCTCTTACTCAGAGAACACAGCACTCTCCCTCAGCTCAGCTGTTCATCTGGAGTATCAAAGGGCTGTTGATTTTTTTCTCCTTTTTTTTATTAATAAATTAATTTTTATTGGAGCAGAGTTGCTTTACAATGTTGTGTTAGTTTTGCTGTACAGAAAAGTGAATCACCTATTCGTATACATATATCCCCTCTTTTTATTTTTGGATTTCTTTCCTATTTAGGTCAGCCCTGAGTATTGAGTAGAGTTCTCTGTGCTACACAGTAGGTTCTCATTGGTTATCTATTTTATGCATGCCATCAATAATGTATGTATGTCAATCCCAATCTCCCAATTTATCCCAACCTTTCCTTCCCTCCCTTGGTGTCTCTGTGTTTCCTCTCTACGTCTGTATCTTTATTTCTGGTCTACAAATAAGATCTTCAATACCATTTCTTTAGATTCCACATATATGCATTAATATATGATACTTGTTTTTCTTTTTGACTTACTTCACTCCGTGTGACAGTCTCCAGGTGGTCCATCCATGTCTCTACAAACGACCCAATTTCATTCCTTTTTATAGTTTGAATAATATTCCATTGTATCTGTATTCATCTTCTTTACTCATTACTTGTTGATGACCATTTAGGTTGCTTCCATGTCCTGGCTCATTTAGGTTGACTTCCTTGGTGGCTCAGAGGTTAAAGCGTCTGCCTGCAATGCGGGAGACCTTGCAATGGGATCAACCCAGGGTTTGATCCCTGGGTCGGGAAGATCCCCTGGAGAAGGAAATGGCAATCCACTCCGGTATTCCTGCCTGGAGAATCCCATGGACAGAGGAGCCTGGTGGGCTACAGTCCACGGGGTCGCAAAGAGTCGGACACGACTGAGCGACTTCACTCACTCACTCCTGGCTGTTGTGAATAATGCTTCAGTGAACCATGCCTTTTGGAGTTATGGTTTTCTCTGGGTATATGCCCAGTAGTGGGATTGCTAGACTATTGGATATTGACTGCTGTATTTGTATGTCATTATCATTGAAAGGAAAAATGAGAACAGTTCTGTATCTATAGACCATTAAGACCTGATTTGAAGCTATAAAATGAAATTCAAGAATGAAAACTTTCAGCTTATAGTCTGAAGAATCTGTGGGACATTGAAAAATGAGCCAATTTTAATAGAAATTGACCCATAAGAAATGGTAGACTAAAAGATGAAAATTATGTTAGAAAAAATATGCTGTTTGAGGTGGGGAATATGCTTATTTTGTATGCCAATGAACCTCTCCCACTTGTCCCATATTTAATGACTAAATGAAGATTTGCATAAGTAATTGCATTTTGGGGAAAAATTAATCTAAGAATTTCTTTAGGGTTTCAGGATATTTGCTTCACAGTGTCGAGGGCCCTGTCAAGACATGAGCAGCATTAGTTACATATGAGATTTACTTCTGGAACTTTTTAAGCATAGAAATTCTAAATCTTTATCCCTGAAGATTATGATTAGAAAGATCCTGAGGCACCAGGCACTAATATTTTAAAACATTAACTCTGTGATTTGGCATCAGGAATTGAGCTGAGAATTCCTTGCTTTCTGGAATAATTTTGTTTCTTTGTTTTTTTAATTTGTATTTAGCCTAAAAGGCATTCATATGGAGAGAATGAGGTGTCCCATCATATAAATATGTTGAAAAACATAAAGGTGAATACAAAAGTTAAAAAAAAAGTTATTTTAGGAAAATTGACCATTGCCCTCTATTCCATTTTTAGCCATCACCAAAGCAAAAATTCAAGTCATAGATGTCACCGCAATGATGTCATCAAAGGTCTATCCAATTCACACTTGTTAAGGGAAATTGGCTTATAAATAATGAACAACAGAGAACATTAGCTCCAGTGCAAATGGTTGAGGTGTTCTAGGTCTTTCTGTCTCTCAATGGGACTTGTATACTTGAGCCAACCTTCTCATGAGAGAGGAAGAAAGAAAGGGGAAAGAGACTCCCTATGTGAATGAGATAACTTCAACCTTTAGATAGCATAAAATGGACTGCAGCCATTCTACACAGAGCAAAAACAGAGAATTGAGCTGACGTCCATATACATTTGACCTCTTATAAAGACCTATGTCTGAAATTGTGGCACAAAGTCCTAGATTTTGAGCAATCCCTTAAACTAAGAGGAAGGATTTTCAATCTAGATCCAGTGGCTAACATTGGGAGGAAAGAACAAAAAAAGAGGAGGCTCCAGGTTTTTCTGGAGGAAATTTATGAGGCTAAGATGCTTGTTAAAATCATACATTAATTCATTGAAAGACCAACTAAATATAGAGAAGTCTTAAGTAATGTAAATGAGATTTGAGTAATTACATCTTTCTGCTGAACTGTTAAAAACAACTTCCAATAACAGAATTATCATATTGTTTCCTTTTCACCTACCTTTAAAAAAATTATTCTGTGACTGAGTTGATTTCTACTGACATTATGTAGATTTTTTTCCTTTTCCTTGTTTTTAATCCTGCTTCATTAAGGAAATGATTTAATGTAGTTTTACAAGTAAAGTAAAACTGGATTTCATACCATAAAGATAGAAGTGGGAAAAAAGTATCAATATATGTGTGTTGTATGTATATATGTATAGAACTATAAATTAAATTAAAAATTCATGTTATAACCTATAGCTTTGGGAGGCATGAGATATAGGCTTAGGTTTAAGTTTTCTAGAATTCAAGGCTAAATCCAAACAATGCAGAGTTACATAATATACATTTTTTATAAGTTAAGGGCAAGCCAGTGGTCCATGGATGTAGAACTTATTCTTGATAATAAGTGAGACCAATAAAAAATTTCTTAATGTTGTCATAAAGGATGAAACACATTCTGAATAGTTCCAGAACTGACACTTAGAGACTCAAAGAGAATTTTTGTTTTTCCATTTTTATTGTATCTTTAAATATAAACCAATATCATTACACCAATATGTGCATTTATTGAAAAGTATGATGAGGTCCAGAATTGGATCTTTAGTTTATATAGATGAATCATGTAGTAGACCCTTGGAGTAGCTATAGAAATGAATGGACTCTCCATCTTTCTAGCAATGTCAGCTATATTTTTAGTAGATATTTGTTAATTATACCAGGCTTGAGTTCAGAGTAAGCCTGTTTGACTTAATTTTTGTTGTTGTCTTCAGTCTCTAAGTTGTGTCTGACTCTTTGTGACCCCATGGACTGCAGCATGCCAGGCTCCCATGCCCTTCACTATCTCCTGGATTTTGCTCGGATTCATGTCCATTGAGTCAGCGATACTATTGCATGTTATGAGAAATGTTAAGAATCCTTAACGTTAATGTTAAGAAATGTTTGTGTAATAAAGCTCTTTTAAGAATTTTTAATTTTTTTGCAGAGCATATGTTCCATATTCAGTCTATAATCACTCTTCATTTGTTAAGTTATGGTTAATCTCAGTTTGTCTCTAAATAACTCTGAATCCAGCAAAAAATTCCAATTCAATGAGTAGTGGGAATCATTTGGTCTCTAAAACCTGAAATCATTTTAAAGATTTTTTAAGAAATAAAACCTATCAGGGGAGAGGACAAATTTAAATTTGAGTTCTTCTGTTATTAACTGGGGAACTGTGAACATGCTATTTAAATTCATCAATCCTCTGCTTATCTTTAAAATAGAAGAATTGAAAGCTATCACAAGTCTTCAAGACAATAGCTGATGAGCAATTAGCCTGCTCAGGCCTAGAACATACCAGAGTTAGTTTTCTCCCCTGTATGAAGGGAAAATAAATCATTGTGGTGGCAATTTGACTTGAATATAAGGAAACAGGAGATTTAAATATATTCACTATATTCTCTTTGGTTGGATGAAGTGGTGGAATATTTCATTATTTTGTGCTCTCAGTTCAACAGTTCAGAACAAGCATGCTTGTCATATACTGGGCATTGGCTAATCATTGAGATAAAAACAGATATAAATAAGTAAAGCTTTCCCTGATGGTGATCATAACTAATTAAGGGAGACAGTTAAGAAAACTAATAATTAATATTTAGTATGAGAGCTACGGTAGTAAAGATACTGGTTTCCAGGAAGACTGTAACTTCATTTATCATCTCAGTATCAAATACTAAGCTACATGTTGATTTCCAGCATCACCTTAAGTGGCCAAATGACTGGTGCCAGAATCTTCATAAGAAAGTGTTTACCTGACAGCACTATTCTCTCTAGGATTTCACCATTAGATTTGTATGCTCAGAAATTCTGAGACTTACAGTTGGCAAGACTTGGGATTTTTGTCTCGTTGGCCAATGGACAATTAAAACAAAAACCACACATATCAGGAAAATTAGGCATGCACAATAGTCTGGATAGCACATTCTCTACCTATAGATAATCACCATGAAAAGTGAAATTATCAGATTGCTTGGCTAGTATTATATACTGGAAAAAAAAAGTGAAGTGTTAATTGCTCAGTCGTGACCAACTCTTTGGGATCCCAGAGACTATAGCCCACCAGGCTCCTCTGTCCATGGAATTCTCCAGGCAAAAATGAGTGGGTTGCCATTTCCTTCTCCAGGGGATCTTCCTGACCCAGGGATCAAAGCCAGGTTTCCTGCATTTCAGGTAGGTTCTTTACTGTCTGAGCCACCAGGAAAGCCCATTATATCCAGAAAAGTCCCATTTATTCACATGGCTCTCAATGTGTTGTGTCATCAGTGTCTGCTGATCAGAGAGGGATGCCCATTCCTGGAGAATAGAAAGTGGAGAGTTGGCCCAGTTGGCATTCTCTCCTCTGGACTATGCAAGGGAAGTCCAGTGTTTCCTCTGAGACCTCTTCTTTACGTCTATTGTAGACCAGCTATTTTCTGATTTTTGCATTCTTTTCTTAAATGAGTTAATATCTTCAATCAGATGGAGAAGGCAATGGCAACCCACTCCAGTACTCTTGCCTGGAAAATCCCATGGACGGAGGAGCCTGGTAGGCTGCAGTCCATGGGGTCACTAAGAGTCAGACACGACTGAGTGGCTTCACTTTCACTTTTCACTTTCATTCATTGGAGAAGGAAATGGCAACCACTCCAGTGTTCTTGCCTGGAGAATCCCAGGGACAGGGGAGCCTGGTGGGCTGCCGTCTCTGGGGTCGCACAAAGTCGGACACGACTGAAGTGACTTAGCAGCAGCAGCAGTTTCAATCAGATCAGTTAATCAACTACTTCCATTATTCTTTCTTTTTCTGATAGCAAAGATGCCTGCTTTCTTTGGAGACTACTTACTATGTGATGCCCTTTATCCTTACTGATTATCTTTTATTTTCTTTACAGGTATATGTCGACCTTATATTCTCACCCTGATTTTCCAGAGAAAGGGCCAGAGGAGATTAACAAAGAGCTAATGAAAAATGTCAGCCACAACCCTCTTTTACTTCTCACACCACAGAAAATTAAAAGATATGTTGAGTCTTTATGGAGGAAAAAAAGTTCTGGACAACCTGTCACCTTTACTGATATCTTCGGGATGTTAATAGGAGAAACACTAATTCACAATGTAAGCTCTGTCTCAGTCTACAATCCTTTTAAGACAAAAAGACCATGTATATCATATTTTTAAATAAAACAAAATGTGATGCATTTTTGTAAAAGTCAGTTGGCTCCCATTATCCTGTAAATACGCACTGAGTACATACTCCCGGCCAGATGTAACTCGTCTACATTTCATGCTGTAATTGTGCCTACTAATTTATTCTAGCTGTGTGTGTCAATTATATGTTGTTGTTGGTGGTGGTTGTGCTGCTTGGCTTTTGGGATCTTCGTTCCCCAACCAGGGACAGAACCCTCACTCTCAGCTGTTTGAGTGAGGAGTCCTAACCCCTGGACTTCCAGGGAACTCCCCATGTGTCAGTTTTGATGTATAGGGAAATACTTTTGTATTCTTTTTCTTTAGAAAGCTACACATTTTAACCAACTGCTCATTCTGCCCAAGTAGCAATATTTTTAGATAAAGAGGTGAGGACAAGTAATATTTAAGTGGCAGAGGAAGAATGGAGGTTGCCTGGAGAAAGCTAGAACAAAAGGAATGAATCACATGGAAGAAACACATTTGACACATGACCATAGGGTGATATTTTATCTGAAGATAAAGTAGGCGGGTGGAGCCTGTGCCAGAGAATCTGGGGGCTAAATTCCTTCTGGGCTCCATCGCTGCTGAATCATTTTCCAGCTCAAATGTCAACATAGTCCCCAGAGTTATGGCTGTTTTTCAGAATGAAGATAATTAATTCCAGTGAGTTTTTATTTTTTTCAGGATTAGAGATTTCTAGATAATAATAAGGCTAATTTTTATCATAAAAGTTTTAAGGGTCGTGATTGGAAGCGCTATTTTATGTAGATTTTTTTTTTCTTATCTGTAACAGTTTATATATGTAAAACCTTTCCTTTCTTCTGTGGACAGAGAATGAACACTACCCTGAGTAGTTTGAAGGAAAAAGTCAATACTGGGCAGTGTCCTCTGCCTCTTTTCACCTGTCTCCATGTCAAACCCGATGTCTCAGAGCTGATGTTTGCAGGTATGGAATTTCCTCTTGCAAAACATTTCCTGGAAACTCGGAACTGTGGTTCTTAATGATTTTCTTTAGAGGACGATCATAAACAATTTTAGTTGCTTATTTTAATATACTTTCTGTAACATAAAAACATGTGAAAATCTAAGAATATTTTACACTAGATAATTTTCTGGTTGTAGAGCTATCCTATGAAACTAGCTACTAATATATGTTCATTCAAATCAGTGGGAAAGGAGATATAAAAAAGTAAATCATGAATGTAATCAATATTCAATCTTAATTATCCATTTGTTAAGGATTTTTAACAAAAGAGCTTGCCTGTTTTAGGCAATGCATATCTTGTTGCTTGCTGCTTGTCTGTTCATTAAATTGGGTTACATGACATATTTTATCATTTAAAACTTTATTCTAATTTTTATAATTTAGTACCTTAAAAGTACCAGTCTATATTTGTGACAGATGGTGAATAAAGTGCCTCATTCTGTTAAGTCTCAGATATAAACATTTATTTCTTCTGTAGCTCTGCTTCTTGGTGGGTGCTCTCAAAATACATGACTCTCTGCTTCTTTCTGGGGGCCACTGGCAGTCCTGGTTTGCAGTGTGGTGGCATCTATGGCTGTGGCTGGGAGGGTTCATTATATTTTTAGGAAAAGTACCTCAGTGACATTAGTGACATCATGAGCTTAAAAAAAAAATCATTGTAAATGGCATGAAATTAATTCTAGGTTTATATCTAGAATTCTTTTGCATTTTTTCCAAGTCTCACTTTTTCTTCAACTGACTACCCTCAAGCAAGATTTGGAATAGTTTATAAAAGCAGTACACCTGGAAATCACTCATTCAACAAGTGTTTATCAATTATCTTGACTAAAATATTTCTCATGCATATGGTTCAGAAAGCACTTATCATATTTATTATCTTATTCAATATTAACTATAACCTAGGGAGGGAGGGAGATATATTTAGCATTGCTTCAAAGAAGAAAAAACAAAATTTCAGAAAGATTCAATGATTGCCACATACAAAGTAAGTAGTCTTAAAATACTTTGTTCCTTTTATGAAAATATTGATTTCTCTGATTGCTGATGATGTAGAATGTAGTGCTCAGGGCATGAAGTATGAACTCTCTTCCCCTCCACAGTATGTTCCCCTTTTCCTGTAAGACCTAGTAATTTGTTTGAGAAATTAACAGCAGTTATTAGAGAAGTTAAGGCAAAAGAAGAGCGGAATGCTAGTATGCACTGTTTCCTTGGCCAAGTTATGATATCATTTAGCCTGTTTCCTCATCTGTTAAAGTGAAGATGAGATTCTCATAGTTTTTGCTAAATAAATGAGATAAAGTACATGAAGAACTTAATTGTAAGCCCAAATGAAGTTTCAGTAAATCTTAACAATTTGGAATCTTCTGTGAAAACTGTATGAAAAAAGTTAGAGGTCTGGATTTTAAAGATGAATGGAATTTGTATATGTAAGCAAATTTAGTTGTCAGATGGAGATAAGACATTCAATTTTATTCTAGGATATCCTAGGATTCTAGGATAATCATGGCATACTCAGCAGTAATAAGGAACCACATTTTGTGAAAGATATCATTGTTGTTGTCAGTTGTACAATCATGTCCAACTCTTTGCAACCCCATGGACTGCAGCATGCCAGTCTTCCCAGTCCTGCACTGTCTCCCGGAACTTGCTCAAACTCATGTCCGTTGAGTAGGTGATGCCATCCAACCATCTCGGCCTCTGTCGTCCCCTACTCCTCCTGCCTTCAATCTTTCCCAGTATCAGGGTCTTTTTCAGTGAGTTGGCTCTTCATATCAGGTGGCCAAAGTATTGGAGCTTCAGCTTCAGCATCAGTGCTTCCAATGAATAATACTAAGGGTTGATTTCCATTAGGATTGACTGGTTGGATCTCCTTGCAGTCCAAGGGACTCTCAAGAGTCTTCTCCAACACCACAGTTCAAAAGCATCAGTTCTTCAGTGCTCAGCCTTCTGTATGGTTCAACTCTCACATCCATACGTGACTACTGGAAAAACCATAGCTTTGACTAAGATGGACCTTTGTTGGCAAAGTAATGTCTCTGCTTTTTAATATGCTATCTAGGTTTGTCATAGTGTTTCTTCCAAGGAGCAAGCATCTTTTAATTTCATGGCTGCAGTCACCATCTGCAGTGATTTTGGAGCCTGAGAAAATAAAGTCTGTCATTGTTTCCATTGTTTCACCATCTATTTGCCATGAAGTGATGGGGCCAGATGCCATGATTTTAGTTTTTTGAATATTGAGTTTAAGCCAGTTCTTTTACTCTCTGTTTCCCTTTCATCAAGAGGTTCTTCAGTTCCTCTTTGCTTTCTGCCATTAGGGTGATGTCATCTGCATTTTGAGTTTATTGATACTTCTCCTGGCAATCTTGATTCCAGCTTGTGCTTCATCCAGCCCATCATTTTGCATGATGTACTCTGCATAGAAATTAAATAAACAAGGCGACAATATATAGCCTTGATGTACCCCTTTCCCAATTTGGAACCAGTCTGTTGTTCTCTGTCTGGTTCTAACTGTTGCTTCTTGACCTGCATACAAGTTTCTCAAGAGGCAGGTAAGGTGGTCTGGTATCTTTAAGAATTTTCCATGGTTTTTGTGATCCACACAATCAAAGGCTTTAGTGTAGTCAAAGAGCAGAAGTTTATGTTTTTCTATAAATCTCTTGTTTTTTCTATGATCCAATGGATGTTGGAAATTTGACCTCTGGTTCCTTTGCTGTTTCTAAATCCAGCTTGTGGATCTAGAACTTCTCTTGATTCACGTTCTATCATATATGAAAAGAAAAGGGCATGATAAATTGTTTTTGTTGTTGTTGTTGTTTTGTTTGTTTGTTTTCCTTCAGCTGGTGTCTTGTGAAGTCTTGGAATGCTTGGAAATTATTTGGTAAATATACACCTTAAGTGGGTCTATTATTCTCTCTGATTCTTATTTTCATTATTAAAAAGGATATTAATAAATCAGTTTATCTTACAGAGCTATTAAGACAATTGAATGAGATATGGATATACTAAATGTGTAAAAAACATTAAAATATAATAGTTTTGTTATTACTGTTATGATTCTTGGGGCATTTTCACAGTTTACTCTTTTTATTCTATACTTCCATTCAGTGGCCATTCTCAAGAGAAAATCTCAGTAAAATAATTAAAGAATGAATAATATTTTCAGTTCAGTTCAGTCACTCAGTCATGTCCAACTCTTTGAGACCCCATGAATCGCAGCATGCCAGGCCTCCCTGTCCATCACCAACTCCCAGAGTCCACTCAGACTCATGTCCATCGAGCCAGTGATGCCATCCAGCCATCTCATCCTCTGTCGTCCCCTTCTCCTCCTGCCCTCAATCCCTCCCAGCATCAGAGTCTTTTCCAGTGAGTCAACTCTTCGCATGAGGTGGCCAAAGTACTGGAGTTTCAGCTTTAGCATCATTCCTTCCATAGAACACCCAGGGCTGATCTCCTTTAGAATGGACTGGTTGGATCTCCTTGCAGTCCAAGGGACTCTCAAGAGTCTTCTCCAACATCACAGTTCAAAAGCATCAATTCTTTGGCGCTCAGCTTTCTTCAACTCTCACATCCATACATGACCACTGTAAAAACCATAGCCTTGACTAAACGGACCTTTATTGGCAAAGTAATGTCTCTGCTTTTCAATATGCTATCTACATTGGTCATAACTTTTCTTCCAAGGAGTAAGCATCTTTTAATTTCATGGCTGCAGTCACCATCTGCAGTGATTTTGGAGCCCAAAAAGATAAAGTCTGACACAGTTTCCACTGTTTCCCCATCTATTTCCCATGAAGTGATGGGACCGGATGCCATGATCTTCGTTTTCTGAATGTTGAACTTGAAGCCAACTTTTTCACTCTCCTCTTTCACTTTCATCAAGAGGCTTTTCAGTTCCTCTTCACTTTCTGCCATAAAGGTGGTGTCATCTGCATATCTGAGGTTATTGATATTTCTCTCAGCAATCTTGATTCCAGCTTGTGCTTCTTCCAGCCCAGTGTTTCTCATGATGTACTCTGCATCTAAGTTAAATAAGCAGGGTGACAATATACAGCCTTGACGTACTCCTTTTCCTATTTGGAACCAGTCTGTTGTTCCATGTCCAGTTCTAACTGTTGCTTCCTGACCTGCATACATGTTTCTCAAGAGGCAGGTCAGGTGGTCTGGTATTCCCATCTCTTTAAGAATTTTCCACAGTTTATTGTGATCCACACAGTCAAAGGCTTTGGCATAGTCAATAAAGCAGAAGTAGATGTTTTTCTGGAACTCTCTTGCTTTTTCGATGATCCAGCAGATGTTGGCAATTTGATCTCTGGTTCCTCTGCCTTTTCTAAAACCAGCTTGAACATCTGGAAGTTCACAGTTCACATATTGCTGAAGCTTGACTTGGAGAATTTTGAGCATTACTTTACTAGCGCGTGAGATGAGTGCAATTGTACGGTAGTTTGAGCATTCTTTGGCATTGCCTTTCTTTGGGATTGAAATGAAAACTGACCTTTTCCAGTCCTGTGGCCACTGCGGAGTTTTCCAAATTTTCTGGCATATTGAGTGCAGCACTTTCACAGCATCATCTTTCAGGATTTGAAATAGCTCAACTGGAATGCCATCACCTCCACTAGCTTTGTTCGTAGTGATGCTTTCTAAGGCCCACTTGACTTCACAATAATATTTTAGCGAGTGAATATTTTTGATTCATCTAGAGTAGGAAAAGGCTACTTTATGTTCAATTAGTAGTCTTTCAACATAAATGTGCCTGATTTGGGCCAGCTGCCTAACTGAGATATCGTTACCAAGATAAGAGAAGCCCCATTAACCTTCATTGTTAAGCTTCTATGATAAGGAGGTTCAAGTGGTTTCTTCCAACAGAGTTGGACAAAACCATGAAGCATTAGTTATGTGGATTTTGTACGCAGATAAGACATTCAAAGGGGCATGTTATGAAAGTTCAAAGAGCTTGAGTTGTGGGAAAAAAAAAAGAGAGAGAGACATGTCTATACTTTATGCCGTTAAAATTTGCTTGGATTAAAATGGATCGGCTATTCAGGAAAAAAGTTAAAATATTATTTGAATTGTATTATAAAAAGTCAAAGATCCCTGTTATCTTAGCTTACAGAAGTTTTATCAACTTTATTTCAATAATACTAGAGAATGTTTTTCTTCTCTCTTAGAAAAGTTTTAAACACTTTAACCTTTTGAAGACTTTAAACAAATAAACGTTAGTTGTTTAATTGGTTACATATTTTTGACTCCTCTACTTCACTACATTTCTGATAGGATTTCAAACTTTAATTTGCATTGTCAGTGAATTTCAATTACTGAGCACAATTTACAACTTCACATCATGTTAAGTCCCTTAACAGACATTACAGAAGAAAAACATAGTACTCTTCCTCAAGAAAATTCCATTCCTATTGGCAAGAAAAATACACACAAAATGCTATTGTCTGTTAGAGTATATAGACCTGACATAAAATGTAAGATATTAGAGATTTAGTGTAGTTGTAAGAAAGACTTCATAAAAGTGGTAGAACTCAGGTTCAAGTTGAACTTGGAAAGATCTACCAATTGGGGGTGAAACATCATCTTTGTGTAAAACAGTATAAGAAAATGCTCAGAAGGGAGGCCAAAGGTATGTTTCAGGGAGCAGTAAAAAGACACTAGATTTGGTTAATATATGAACTGGTGAAGAGTAGATGGTATATATGAAAAACCCATTAGTGTCAAGCTATATAGAAAGATTTGACTTCCAGATAGTAATGTTTCTATTCAATTATGATAAGGGGAAACATTTAAAGATTTTTGGTAGGAAGCTATTTAAGTTGTGTTTTTGAAAAAAAAAAAAAAAGGTATTTTAATAGTTCATATGGGTAGATTGGCACAGAAAGAAACTAAAAGCAGTGGTATTGCTATGTTTTTGTAAATAAGGGCTTAGAACTAGGGAGATACTGTTAAGGAAAGAGAGGAGAAGATGGATGTGAAAAGCTTAAATATTACCAGTGAAATGTGTGATGGATGGATGGATTTGATGTGAGTGGGTATAGGAGTGATTTCAGTTAAGAGTTTTTTTTCTGGGCTGTGATAGCATGGTTTATAGAAACAGGTGAGCTAGATCAGGAAGAAAGGTGATGAATTCCTTTCCAGGCAAGTGTAGTGGGATGTTATGACAGCATGCTCAAGTGTAAATACACAGCAGGGAGCTGGAGACGAACAGATAGAGGTTCATGAGAGAAGTTCAAGTTTGAAAGGTACTAGATCAGCAGCAGAGAAATAGTAGCCAAGATACCATAGTGACTTCTTCAGTAAGAATCAGAGAGCAAATCTGCCTCTCAAAAATGTCTCTCTTTACTGTGTGCCCAAAACCACAGCATTAAACAAGAAGAGATTGCTGGAGAAGTAGGAACCAGGAAATCTTTGTTTCAGTACTGTGGATAAGGGTGTGAAACTCACAGATAAGAAATTACTTGTGGTGATACATAAAGTTTCCTAATGGTCTCTGATTCATTGCTAGTCATGTCTCACTAACTCTATGTAAATCATTATAAAACATACCACTTGGTCATGAAGGGTATATGTGCCATTTGGCTTTGATGTGAAATGAATTGCATTGTGTTCTCATCACAATTGTGGTTTATAACTTGTTTCACAAAAGTAGAACATTCTATTATTAAGTAAATAATAAAAACATACATATACATGATTTTTTTTCCACAACTTTGAAGACAGATGTTTTAAAATTCAGAATATTTTAGATTTTGAAGTTATAAAATATACTTACACTACATATTATATGTGCTTATACTATATATTTCATAATGCCCCACTGGGGTCTTATAATCAAATAGTGATTTCTCCAGTGGGATGTATTAATATTCACGTTGAGTGGGATATGTAAAGATTAAGCCTCATATAAAGATTAAGATTAAGACTGGTTTTCTACTAAATGAGATCAGGGCAAATTTTACCATCGAATGAATAGCAAAGGAACTGCAAAATCCAATAGCAAAATCCAATGTGAATTTTGGAGTTATTTGGATTTCAGATTGTTGGATAAGGTGTTAAAGATGCAAAAATTTTAGAAAGGGAAAACGGATGAAAAAGGAGGACAGAGGGTTTGGGGTTAGGCAGGGATGCATGGTAGTTGGATTCCATAGAAAATGGTCAACAAAGACTTTGAACTAAAGGGTAAGAAGGAGCAAGCCTTATGATTACAGAAGGAAATAGTGAGCATAAGGGCTGCAAGGTGGGAATGAGCTTGGTCTCTTGGAGGAAATTAAGAAGGTATGTGGCTGAAGTAGAATAAGCAAGACAAAATGTGCTAGAAGATTGTTTAGGACATGGGTCAGTCAGGGAGCATGAGCCAGACCATCATGAACATTTCTTGACCGTGTTTCTATTTCAGTAAATAAGAAGCCATTGGAAAGTTTTCAACTGGCATTAGTATGCTGTGATTTTTATCTTTAAAAATTCATTCTGGCAACAGGGTATCTAAAAGATAGTAGGGGAATAGAGAAAATGTTTTAAAAGGCTATTGTGAAGATCCAGGGGAGAGTATGGCAGCTTATACCAGCATGGTCTTGGTGAACAAATGGATCACTAGCCAGTTTGTAACCACATCTGATGATAGAGCCTACAGAACTTGATTTTTTTCTTTTTGAGATATAAGAGAAAAAGGACCATGAAGAATAATCCTAGGGATTTCTCTGGCAGTCCAGTAGTTAAGTGATCGCCTTCCAATACAGGGGGTGTGAGTTTGCTATCTTGTCCGGGAGCTGAGATCACACATACCTTGTGGCCAAAAAAGCAACATTTAGCAATCTTGTAATAAATTCAATAAAGACTTTAAACTTTTTCCACATCAAAAAAAAATCTAAACTCTAAAAAAGTTATTCTAAAGTGTGGTAAGGATAGTATGGATGGTGGTATGAATATATGAAAAGAAGTACCATTTACGAAGAAGGGCAAGATTGAGAGACTGACAAGGAAGTGGGATTCAGAGCTAGGAATTCTGTTTGGATAGATTAAGATTCAGATGATTTTTAGACATAGTTATAACCACAGCAATACATGAAATATAATAGTGGCTACTATTTTCTGAGTGATTAAAATGTACTATGTCCTCTTCTAAGTTCTTTAAGTTTCTTAACTCATTGGTTCCTTCCCAAAATCTTGCAAACTATCTACTGATTTTATTAGCATTTTACAGATTAAGAAACTAAGACACAGAGAACACACGTAGTCTACCCAAAGCTTCATAGTTAATAAACAACAGAACAGAATTTGAGCCCAAGTTTCTGGCTGCAGCACCTCTGCTCTGAGAAAATAAACTCTGTTGGCTCTATTCCTATGCATTTCTGAATATATATAATATTAAAGCTTTGCATTGTAATCTTTTGAGTTAAAATAATGGTTAATAAGCAAAATTAAGGAAAGATGAAGAAAAGGCAAATGTTAGACACCACTTTCTTCCATTTTTATAGTCTGCTTCCATTATGAGAAAGAGTTTAATTTCTTTTGTCTCCTCCATGTATTTTAAACATCTGAGTCAGCAGTTTTAAAACTGTCTAATTAAGATGGACTTTATAACAGATGTCTGAGTTTTTAAATGCCAAAGGATATTCAATTTGTGCAAAGTAAGGAATCCTTTTGTGTTCTCATCTTATTCATCTGTGAGCTTCCTCCCCAATTTCTATATAATGTTATACACATGGTTGTTCGTTGCTGTTCAGTCACTAAGACGTGTCTGACTCTTTGCTGCCCCATGGATTGCAGCATGCCAGATTTCCCCGTCCTTCACTATTTCCTGGAGTTTGTTCAGACTCATGTCCATTGTGTCAATGATGCCATCCAACCATCTCATCGTCTATTACCCCCTTCTCCTCCCGTGATGACTCAGACGGTAAAGAATCTGCCTGCAATGTAGGAGACCCAGGCTCAGTCCTTGGGTGATGAAGATCCCCTGGAGAAGGGAATGGCTCCCCACTCCAGTATTCCTGCCTGGAGAATTTCATGGACAAAGGAACCTGGCAGGCTACAGTCCATGGGGTTGCAGAGAGTCAGACACAATTGAGTGACTAACACTTTCACTCTCATATACATGATAGATATTTGTTAATTTTTAAAAATATTTTAAATGAATGAGAATAATTATGCCAGTGTTGGAGTACTCTGTGTGTATATCTCTGTAGTATTTTTCTACTAATGGATTGCATTTTTAAAAATCATTTCAGATTGGGTTGAATTTAGTCCGTTTGAGATTGGCATGGCTAAATATGGTACTTTTATGGCGCCTGACTTATTTGGAAGCAAATTTTTTATGGGAACAGTTGTAAAGAAATATGAAGAAAACCCCTTGCATTTCTTAATGGGTAAGTGATCCCAATCTACCATGAGTTTGTTTGACTGTTTTGAATCTTGGTACATTCTAAGTCATATTCCGTGTTTGGTCTTCTTTAGGTGTCTGGGGTAGTGCCTTTTCTATATTGTTCAACAGAGTCTTGGGAGTTTCTGGATCACAAAGTAAAGGTTCCACAATGGAAGAAGAACTAGGTATTGTAAAAACATGCTTGCATTGATCATAATTATGCTATACTGATAAACTTCATTAACACATACATATAAAGTTAAATCTTCATAAAATTGTAATTATTCTAATGCTATCAATATTTTAGATGAATCAACATAATTATTTGTAAAAATATATGCTTTTACCTCTTAACTATTGTTTTGACATTGAGGTTGTGGAGTTCATAGAAACTACTGATTCCTGAGTATCCTTTTTTTTTTTTTTTGCCCCTTACTTTTTTTAATTGAAGGATATTTGCTTTACAGAATTTTGTGGTTTTCTGTCATACATCAACAAAAATCAGCCATAGGTACTCCCATGTCCCCTCCCTCCCAAACCTCTCTTGCATTTCCCTCCCCATCCCACCCTGCTAGATTGTCACAGAGCCCTGTTTGAGTTCCCTGAGTCATATGGCAAATTCCCATTGGCTATCTGTTTTACATATGGTAATGTAAGTTTCCATGTTACTCTCTCCATACATCTCACCCTCTCCCTCCTCCCCTCCCCTTCCCCGTGTCCTTAGGTCTGTTTTCTATGCCTGTTTCTCCATTGCTGCCCTGAAAAGAAATTCATCGGTAGCATCTTTCTAGATTCCATATATTTATATGATCTATGTATATGATATTTATATTTCTCTTTCTGATTTACTTCACTCTGTATAATAGGCTCTAGGTTTGTCTACCTCATTAGAACCAACTCAAATGCATTCCTTTTTATGGCTGAGTAGTATTCCAGTGTATATATCTACAGTGGAATCAATTTTACTAGAGCATCTTTATTCCTTTTAGTTATTATGTATCAAAACATACTATTTGTATTAGAGAATACAAGTGGTCCCTGACTTACTATGGTTCAACTGACAAGTTTTTAACTGTATGACAGTGCATAAGTGATATTACTCAGTAGAAACCATACTTCAGATTTTGAGTTCTGACCTTTTTCAGGCTAGCGATAAGCAGTACGATACTCCCTCCCAATAGCAAGCTGCCACTCCCAGGCATGTCAGCCACGCAATCACAATGGTAAACAACCCATATACTTAAAACCATTCTGCACCCTATCAAGCATTCTGTTTTTCTTGTGAGCTCTTCAACATTTACTATAAAGTGTACTTTGTGGTAGATTATTTTGCCCAACTGTAGGCTAAATGTAAGTTTCTGAGCGTGTTTAAGGTAGGCTAGACTAAGTTGTTGTGTTCAGTAGATTAGATGTATTAAATGCATGACTGATGCATGTGGCAAAATTTTCAGCTTACAGTAGGCTTATTGGGATGTAAATCCATCGTAAGTTGAGGGAGATCTGTTCTCCTTTTATGAATAAGGGCAGCTTTTGGACGATTAGATTCATCAACAGTTGAATACAATATGATACTTAAATTCAAGCTTGATAGTTTATTTACCTCTTCAATACTACCTCATTAGAATTCTGTTAGCTTCTTATAGCTAATTCATACCAAAAACATGAGAAAATATTTCAAATCACAGCTAATAAACTACTGCTAATAATTTTCTTCAAATCTAACTCACAAGCCCATAATAAATTAAAAGTAATTTTTATACAACTTGTAAAAAGTAGACAAACTCAATTGAGGACCAGTAGTTTTCATTTGTTATAATATTAGTGCCATAGAAACATGTTATCTTCAATGAATAAATTTGATTTACACAAAACATACATTCAGGATCTCTCAAGTGCCATGCCGTCTGTATCGTAGTCAACACTGAATTTTTGTTATGACTATTTTGACTGGAAGTAGGAAGGGTCAGGGGAATGCTGAATTTGAATCTGGGGCCAGCCCAGCAGGGTCTGGGGAGAAGGATCCTGGAGATTATCAACAAAGTACCTCCCTACCTCCTCTTCTGTGCCTCTGAAGTAGCCCACATCTATTTCAGAGTTAACAGAACAACATAAATGACTTTTTCAACAATCTCTTTGAAAAATACTTGCATGTTAACAACTTACTGTAGGATTTTTTTCTAATAAACTGTCCTTAGTTATTGCAGACAATGACAGCTGATTTAATTAAGCTCTATATGAAAAACAAAAATACAATTATAACTTTAATTGATGTACCCCAACTTGACTTTTAAAAAGTGTGAAGTCACTCTTCCTGCAAGAGTTGATTTTCGATATGTGATATATATATATATATATATATATATATATATATATATATATAATATATTAAGTGCAGCAACTTTCTATAGTCCTTAATATTTTGGGTGTAGTTCTTAATAAATAATGTGAAACTGATCTTATGATATCCCTAGAGTCAAAGACTTTAGAATAAAAATAAAAACAACCAAAGAGGCACTTTGTCCTTTAACTTGCTCCTGTCTTCTGAGCATCACACAGGGAACAAGCAGCCAAGGTTGGTGGAACTTGGAGCGATGTCCGACCTTAACCACAGAGCCACATGCTCCCAAGGGTAACTGCAAGGCAAAGTGTTTAATGCTGAAATCCTCTGACAGTGACCTATTTTAATGAACACTGTATCCCAGATGAATATCCTGTTCTCACCTTTAATTTTGTGGGTATAATAAATTCTTCTCTATGTGAAGCTATGTGAAGATTTCAGGCAAGAGATAAAAAGGAGAGAAAAAGAACAGAATTGCTGCCTTTTGTGAGGCTTGCTTCTCTTGCTCTTCTCTCTTGAATAATCCAGATAAACCCACGGTTTGTTGCTTTTTCCTCCTAAGACAGGAAGAGAACAGGACTGAAACAACACATCTGAGGCTGGGTGAGACAAAAGCTGAAGGCTGAGGAAAAGGAGAATGTTTATACTCAATATTCTTGAGAGTATTCTTTTTTGTTAGATGTCCCCTTTGAGACCAGTGGTTGGCAGCTTTTTTACTTTCACTGTGTGTCAGAATTAAGGGGAATATTGTGTCCTGAGAACCCCCGGCCGGCAGGATGCATGTTACCTCAGATTAGGGAAGGGTTTCCAGGAATGAGACCAGAGAGGTGAGTGACTGAGGGGAATCTCAGGACTCCTGGTGACCCTTTCATCCATTGGCCAGCTAAACTTGGCCTCTTAAAGGGATGTTCAGAGGTGCTTTTAGTTTCATTTTTCTCTTTCAAAGAAAGATTTTAAAGTCAATTGGAGTGTAATATGAGCAAAGCAAATGTTATACCTATATTTTTCTGAGTTTAAAAGCCCAAATGGTTCTATCACTGAAAACTATAAATTTGAAGACAGTCAAAAAAATAAAAATTCTATTGACTAATAGAAGGAAAAAAAAAAGTCACTCTACAGAAAAGGATTTCATGTAAATGTCCCCTCAAAGTTTAATTTTTCTATAAATGATGATTATAAAATGGTCTGTGTATTCCATAATTTGGGTACTTTTTTACTTGAAAAAAGAGAGCTAGGTATAATGCTAAATTTTACTCTTATCTTTAAGGCTTTATGGTTTCTATTTTAGTTTTTATAACTGTTCTCTTAATACATTCTGAAAAAGCACAAATTGAAACCAAAACACACATTTCAGTAGATAATATTCATTATTACTTAGTAAAATTCCCCTCATATTAGTAACTTCATTCATCTTAGTAAAACCATTGTATCCCATTGTAGATTTTGGCTTTACCCTATATTGACTCTCATAAATGTCATTTCAACATATTTAATTAAAGAAAAATGTATCTTTTGGGTAATAAGAATTGTATAATCAAGCTGTTCTTCCTGTAAGAATTAATATAAACAAAAATTTTCCCCTTTAAATCACATATGAATAAATTCTAAACTATTTTTTTGTGCTCTGGGAAATTTTTTTTTCCAATGAGAAATTTTTTTTAATATAAATTTATTTATTTTAATTGGAGGTTAATTACTTTACACTATTGTATTGGTTTTGCCATACATCAACATGAATCTGACACAGGTATACACGTATTCCCCATTCTGAACCCCCCTCCCTCCTCCCTCCCCGTACCATCCCTCTGGTGTGATACCAAACTCTCATACTTAACCACTTGCTACTATATTTTGTCTTTTATATACTTTGTTTCTTGGATTGTTTCAATTTTTGTTGCCGTTGTAAAAAGCATCTGACTTTTTATAATTCCATTTTATCCAAACTGGCTATTTCTGATATGCAGAAAATATATGTATGAAAAATACTCATAAATCTAATACATTTAAATTTACTACATTGATCTAGATTTACACTGATAAGTCTAGTAGAGCTCACTGTGGTTTTGCTGAGAATACTTCCTTACAGTAAATTTCACTGTGAGTCTTGATGCCTAAGATTCTTTCATTGTTTTGTTTTTTTTCTGCAGAAAATATTACAGCAAAGCATATTGTGAGTAATGATAGCTCAGACAGTGATGACGAATCACAAGGACCCAAAGGTAAGAGAGCTGGAAACTCCTCTGGAAGAACTGCATTAGGAAAGACTATGAATGTTTTGTCTGATATTCTCACTCAAGATACTAATGGTAGTCTCTGCTTAAGGCACGGAGTGATAGAATTGTAGCTTTCAATTCAGAGAGAGAATCAATGCCATATATGCAATAAAATATGCAACATATAAGTATGCCTTATTCCATTTATTTTATATACCTCAAAAATTTTATCAGTTGAACAGAGAACAAACTGAGATGGTATAACAGAAATACCAAATTCTGTGTCAAATCTGATTAGAGTACTAGGTTTCTAAGCATAGAAATGGTGATGTGGGAACATTGTTATGTAGCTTTAATAAGTAAAGTTTCATCCTTTAAAATCTTATTATTAAGTAACATTTGAAAAATTAAGTTCTCACTCCATTGCCAAAATTCTCTCTCTGAAAGGGGATCAGTGATGGAGTAGATTTATTGAGAACTTTTTGTTTCATGTATCGCTTTATTGTATAAACAAGTTCTTTTACACCTTGACAAGGCAGTTTTCACCTTGCGTGGATCACGGTAGTCCGTGTGGAGTCAGGGAAGAGCTCTGGAAAAGATCTGGCATATTTGTTGCAATTGTTATGTGGTAAAATGGAATGATTTTACATTTGGACAGAGCCATTTGGGCAAATGTTCCCAATAGCTCAAAAACCAAAAAAAAAAAAACAAGGAGAAGATTTTACAACAACTAGATGAACATGTCCTGTTATAGTTTGAATAAATTCATCTAGATTTTAAAAGAGATTAAATACTTTTTTGTCCGAAACTTAATTACTCCATCAGCTAAGGTAAGGCTATTAGAAGAGGCTGTTTTATCTTTGCTGAATCAACACTGAAATTAAAGTTCTCTTTTCATAGCCAGGCTGTTATTTGTCAGTTGTTCAGGTCTTTTTTTCTTCTATTTTGAATTTCCTTTTAATGAAGGGGGATAGAAAAAATGATGGACAGCATTTGCCTACCACTCATAGAATTAATTTTGTATTGATGTTGGGACCATCAAGTAGATTAATAATGGTTTATTGATTATTAGGTAAATGGCCAAAATCATCAGTACATTTGATCACCTCACCGAAGAACTGATGCTTTTTGTGGTGTTGGAGAAGACTCTTGAGAGTCCCTTGGACTGCAAGGAGATCCAACCAGTCCATTCTAAAGATCAGCCCTAGGATTTCTTTGGAAGGAATGATGCTAAAGCTGAAACTCCAGTTCTTTGGCCACCTCATGCGAAGAGTTGACTCATTGGAAAAGACTCTGATGCTGGGAGGGATTGGGGGCAGGAGGACAAGGGGATGACAGAGGATGAGATGCCTGGGTGGCATCACTGACTCGATGGACGTGAGTCTGAGTGAACTCTGGGAGTTGGTAATGGACAGGGAGGCCTGGCGTGCTGCGATTCATGGGGTCTCAAAGAGTCGGACACGACTGAGCGACTGATGTGATCTGATCTGATCTGACCAGTACTGGCAGATTATCTTAAAGCTGAGAAGCTCAAGGACCCTCTGAATATGGCTGCTTTGGTTTCAATACCAGCCAACATTGGAGAATGGTATTTAGGGTGTTTTTGAGGATTTCTTGTTAGCTCTTAATATTCTTTTTTCTTTTTAAATAACCTTTATTTATTAGAGTAGTTTTAGACTCACAGCAAAATTGAGCAAAAAGTAGAGAGAATTCCCATATATTCCCTGTATCCACACACACTGCCTCCACCACTTTCAATATCCTGTACTAGAGAGGTACATTTATTACAGTCAATGAACCTATCAGATCAGATCAGATCAGATCAGTCGCTCAGTCGTGTCCAACTCTTTGCGACCCCATGAATCGCAGCACGCCAGGCCTCCCTGTCCATCACCAACTCCAGGAGTTCACTGAGACTCACGTCCATCGAGTCAGTGATGCCACCCAGGCATCTCATCCTCTGTCATCCCCTTGTCCTCCTGCCCCCAATCCCTCCCAGCATCAGAGTCTTTTCCAATGAGTCAAGTCTTCTCATGAGGTGGCCAAAGTACTGGAGTTTCAGCTTTAGCATCATTCCTTCCAAAGAAATCCCAGGGCTGATCTCCTTCAGAATGGACTGGTTGGATCTCCTTGCAGTCCAAGGGACTCTCAAGAGTCTTCTCCAACACCACAGTTCAAAAGCATCAATTCTTCAGCACTCAGCCTTCTTCACAGTCCAACTCTCACATCCATACATGACCACAGGAAAAACCATAGCCTTGACTAGACGAACCTTTGTTGGCAAAGTAATGTCTCTGCTTTTGAATATGCTATCTAGGTTGGTCATAACTTTCCTTCCAAGGAGTCTGACACATCATTATCACCCAAAATCTAAGCTTTCGGGTTCAGTCTTGATATTGTGTGTTCTACAGAACGTATAATGGCACATATCTAACATTATAGTGTCATCCCTCTGCTTCCCATCCCCCACCCCCCTGGCAACCCCATCTTTTTACTGTCTCCATCATTTTGCCTTTCTGGAATGTCATCTAGTTGGAATCATGCAATGGATAAACTTTTCAGATTGGCTTCCTTTGCTTAGTAATATGCATTTAAGTTTCCTCTATGTCTTTTCATGGCTTCATTTCTCTTTAGCATTGAACAGTATTTTGTTGTCTGGGTATTATTACACAGTTTATCCATTCACATACTGAAGAACATCTTGGTGGCTTTCAAATTTGAGCAGTTATGAATGGCACTGTTATAAAACTCCATGTTCAGATTTTTATGTGCATATAAGTTTTCAACTCCTTTGGGTAAAAATGAAGGAGAATGATTGCAGTATCATGTGATACAAGCATAATTAAATTTTGTAAGAAACTTCCAAAGAGGTTGTACCACTTTGCTTTTCCACCATCAGTGTTTGAGTGTCCTGTTGTTTCAAATTCTAACCAGCATTTGGTGTTGTCTGTTTTGGATTTTGACATTTCTAATAGGTGTGTAGTGTCATCCTGGTTTTATTTGCATCTCCCTGATGACATGTGATGAAACATCTTTTCATAAATGTACTTGTCATCTATATGTCTTTAAAAAAATTTTTTATGTGTGTGGACAGGTTTTAAAATCTTTATTGAATTTGTTACAATATTCCTTTGTTTCCTGTTTGGTTTTTTGACCTGGAGGTATGTGGTATCTTAGTTACCTGACCAGGGATTGAACCTGCACCCCCTGCATCGGAGGGTGAAGTCCTGACCGTTGGACTGCAAGGGAGGGCCCCTGTAGGTCTTTTTTGGCAAGGTGTATGTTAAGGTCTTTTGCCCATTTTTAAATCAGGATGTTTGTTTTCTTATTGTTGAGTTTTAAAAAGTTCTTTGTACATTTTGGGTAATACCCCATTATCAGATGAGTCTTTTGCAAATATTTTCTCCCAGTCTGTAGTTTGTCTTCTTCTCTTGGGGCTTCTTTGTATTTAGTCAAGTGACTTTGAACATGATTTTTAGGCATTTTCAGGTTCAGTTTTTTCAAATCTGTATTGGCATCATTTTGCCTCCTCTTACAGAATTGCTGTAATCGTAAAACTAGCAAATGCATACAAAGGGCTTTAAATTGTGAAAGGCTAATGAATAGAAATTTACTATTAGTATTAAAGCTAATAAGCAAGATAAATCATTTATGTTATCTTGTTGCCATTTCCAAATATGTCATATGGAAGGTAGATCCATTGCTGGTATAGAAGTGAAATAAATTTAATAACAACAATAGTGATGATGAAAAAGGAAAAGAAGAGGAAGCACCAAATCTTTGGAAAATAATTGAGTATCTTATTCATATCCTGTGTAACTGAAGATATAAATCATTTATTTTAAAGCTTGATTTGTTCTAGTGAAAGATTTTCTTTGTCATATTTGGCATTAGAAAAGTGTGGGAGTAGAAAAGAGTATATATTTGTTTTTTCATGACTATGCAGTCATCTGGATTGGTTATGGAGAGAAAGAGCCCTTCACTTACTGAGCTCAGTTAAGCTAATCTTTTGAAGATATTATGGTTTTATGTATGTTTAGTTAGCATTTATTGAAAATTATGAAGTTTGAATATAGATTCTCTTTTTCCTCTCTCAATACACACACACACACACACACATAAAGATTTATTTATGCATGTATATTTATATTCAAAGTTCCCAGAAATCTGAACAGAAGTGTTCTAGGTAAGGGGATTATCCTCTACCATACAATGTTCTTAGATTTGAGTTATGAATGAAGAATATTGATGATGATGATTACGATGCTGCCGACTAGTGTTTACTGAGAATTTAACGTAGGCCAGGCACTTTTTAAAGAAATTTGCATGAATGCATTAACTTAGTTTATCCTCATAACAACCCAATGAGGTTTACTGATGAGGAAATGAATACTGAAAAGGGTCAATTAACTAGTAAATAGTGGAGAGAAGATTGGAATCTGGGCAGTCTGATTCTGGAACCAGTGCTCTAAATAATGACACAATATGGCTTCCCAGTAGTAGTAACGAGTGCATCGATTTTAAGGAAAAAGTCATTGAAAACTGCTTCTTTGGGAAGATTGTCGAATTTTAAGCCATTTTAAAACATAAATTTAAATTACATACTTTTAAACCCCAAACTTTATAAGCAAGAATGCAATGACATTTCAGAGGGTGTTTATAGACAAGCAAATATATGTTGAATCCTTCAATTGTCTGCTCTCAGTTTGCATGATTTCTGGATGTTTATTAAACATGACTGGGAAGGAAACCTGGGAAAGGAAGGGGATTAGCTACTATGGATATTTCCTCTTATGCATAGCCATAGCCAAGAAAAGAGAAGAAAAGAATTGGGGAAAGGGAAAAAAATGGAAAAATAGAAGTTTCTCTGGAAATCAAAGAATAAGCCAAGTAACACTGCCAAGAATATAGCGTTTAGACTGACTATTTGGAGAAGGAAATGTCAACCCACTCCAATATTCTTGCCTGGAGAATCCCACAGACAGAGAAGCCTGGTGGGCTGCAGTCCATGGGGTCGCACAGAGTCGGACACGATTGAAGCGACTTAGCAGCAGCAGCAGCAGCAGACTGACTATAGGTAAAGGGTAGAAAGAAAGAAAAGTGAAGTCGCTCAGTCGTGTCTGACTCTTTGCGATCCCATGGATTGTAGCCTACCAGGCTTCTCCATCCATGGGATTTTCTAGGCAAGAGTACTGGAGTGGGTTGCCATTACCTTCTCCAGAGGATCTTCCCGACCCAGGGGTCAAACCTGGATCTCCCGCATTGTAGGCAGAAGCTTTTTACTGTCTGAGCCACCAGGGAAGTTGGTAAAGGTAAGAACAATTTAAGAACAAAAATGATTAACTGAAATATTGACTGTATTAATTTACATGAATAAACATTTGTTGAATCCAAAACTGGAGGGATTTCCTTGGCAGTTCAGTGGTTAAGACTGTGCTTCCACTGCAGGGGGCATGGGTTCGATCCCTGGTCAGGGAACTGAGAGCCTGCATTCCCCTAATGTTAACACTCCATAGACCAAAGATCTTTTTTCATTTTTATGGATTTTAGACAATGTATAATGATCTTTTTCCTTAGGCACTGAAAATGAAGAAGCAGAAAGGGAATATCAAAATGATAATCAAGCAAGTTGGGTCCAACGTATGCTCATGGCCTTGGTGAGTGACTCAGCTTTGTTCAATACCAGAGAAGGACGTGCCGGGAAGGTGCACAACTTCATGCTGGGCTTGAATCTCAATACATCCTATCCAATGTCTCCTTTGAGAGACTTTACCATGCAAGAGTCCCTGGATGAAGACGAATTGGATGCTGCTGTCGCAGGTAGGTACACAAAATGTAACCCACAGAAGCTAATTCAAGAGATTGTTCTTCCTTTTCTGGGGAGGAGCATTTTAATTATTGTTACTAGTAACTCATTTATGATCCAATTGACATGCATGTAATGGGGGGAGGGAATTCCCTGGTGGCTCAGATGGTAAGGAGTTTGCCTGCAATGTGGGAGACTCGGGTTCGATCCCTGGATCCAGATGAGCCACTGGAGAAGGAAATGGCAACCCACTCCAGTATTCTTGCCTGGAGAATCCCATGGATGAAGGAGCCTGGCAGGCTACAGTCCATGGGGTTGCAAAAAGTCGGACACAACAGAACGACTTCACTTTCTTTTCTTTTTAATGGGGGAAGGACCATGAATTATTGGTTTTTTGGAAGAAAAAAATACACTGGACAGGAACAGCATCGTCGTGTCAGCATAAACAATTTTCATTGAAATACTGAGAGGGACTTTGCTTCTCTGTGTTGGTCAAGGATCACTCACTGGAAACAGGAAACCCTCTCGCTTGTTTAAGCGAAAGGGGTTTAAAGAAGGGAATTGAGTGCTTACAAAACTGTTCTGAGGCGTGGAGGAGCAAGCTCCAGGCTAAGCATGTAGGAATGATTCCAAAAACACTTCAGAATCACCCCCACAAACGCCCCCACAACAGTGCTTGGCAGTAGAAATAGCACAAACGCAGTCTCTTGTCTCATTTCCTCCGGCAAATCTCATGTGGGTGTTTCTCCTTGGCAAAGGGAGTAAGTCCCAGCAGACCCAGAGCTGGGAGGGAATCTTATGTACGAAGTCCTCCCCGCCCCCCTGCTCCTAGGAGTGCAGAGCAGTAATGCCTGCCCCCTAGGGGTGAGAGTCAGCCGAATTTACCTATTTGCAGCGTCCCTCCGCCTATCGAATTTTTTAAAATTTATTTTTAATTGGAAGACAATTGCTTTACAATATTGTGTTAGTTCCTGCCAAACTGTCAACATGAATCAGCCATAGGTATACATATGGCCCCTCCCTGTTGAACCTCCCTCCCTACCCCCACCACATCTCACGGCTCTAGCTTGTCACGGAGCACCTGGTTTGAGTTCCGACTTCATGCATCAAATTCCCACTGGCTATCTGTTTTACATATGGTAATCTATGTTTCAATGCTAACCCTCTCCATTCATCTCTCTCCTTCCTTCACCCACAGCGTCCACAAGCCTGTTCTCTCTGCGTCTCCATTGCTGCCCTGCAGCAGGTCCATCAGTACTATCTTTCTGGACCCCATAGAGTTCCTATTATACAGAGTGAAGTAAAGTCAGAGAAAAAGAAATATCATATATTAACAGGCTATTGAATTTGTCCCTCCAGTTCTCTGAAAGATTGGGTAACTTTCTTAAGGCCCCTTAACCCACTCACTTTCAGGATTGTCAGTTAGCCAAACTAAAGAATACTTCCCTCGATTCTTCATTTCCATGGGTGTTCCAAATTAAAAGTTAAATTTGCCTTGGTGACTAATGACTACATAATCATCTTTCTTATAATGCTCCTGTCATCGTAAACTTTTTCTACTTCATCATGCCATCTTGTTTCTCTTAACTGCCCAAATGTCATTTTTCAATCATTTCTGCCTAAGAACATTGACAGGAGGCTATGAAAATGTAAATGGAAAATTTTCCAAAAATCTTCCTGCTACTCTTTGTTGAAGTATTCTACCTATATTTGTCAAAATTCGGACATGGCTTTAGATCTTTTTGTTTAGGTAATGCTGTTTGTTTGTTGCTTGAGTTTAAGGGAAATTGCAGAAGCAAAATTTACCCCTGTTTTTAAACAAGAGAAGTGGAAACTCACTATATTTTGCCTTATGTTTGTGGCATCAAAGTCTAGGATATGAGATATATCTGATTATAAACCTGCCGTGCAAACCCTTTCATATGAACTATAATAAAAGTCTATGAATATTTGTGATAAAGTCAGTGTCTTTTTTAAATTCATCCAAAATAAAAATCCTTGACCATACAATCAGTGATGTTAATTGTGTGTGTGTGTTACTTATGATTTTACTTATTGCTATTGCCTCTTGATGAAAGTGAAAGTGGAGAGTGAAAAAGTTGGCTTAAAGCTCAACATTCAGAAAACAAAGATCATGGCATCCGGTCCCACCACTTCATGGGAGATAGATGGAGAAACAGTGGAATCAGTGCCAGACTTTATTTTTCTGGGCTCCAAAATCACTGCAGATGGTGACTGCAGCCATGAAATTAAAAGACGCTTACTCCTTGGAAGGAAAGTTGTGACCAACCTAGATAGCATATTCAAAAGTAGAGACATTACTTTGCCAACAAAGGTTCGTCTAGTCAAGGCTATGGTTTTTCCTGTGGTCATGTATGGATGTGAGAGTTGGACTGTGAAGAAAGCTGAGTGCCGAAGAATTGATGCTTTTGAACTGTGGTGTTGGAGAAGACTCTTGAGAGTCCCTTGGACTGCAAGGAGATCCAACCAGTCCATTCTGAAGGAGATCAGCCCTGGGATTTCTTTGGAAGGAATGATGCTGAAGCTGAAACTCCAGTACTTTGGCCACCTCATGCGAAGAGTTGACTCATTGGAAAAGACTCTGATGCTGGGAGGGATTGGGGGCAGGAGGAGAAGGGGACGACAGAGGATGAGATGGCTGGATGGCATCACTGACTCGATGGACGTGAGTCTCAGTGAACTCCGGGAGTTGGTGATGGACAGGGAGGCCTCGCGTGCTGCGATTCATGGGGTCGCAAAGAGTTGGACACGACTGAGTGACTGCACTGATCAGATCTGATTGCAATACCAATTAAATGCATCTTATTTAGAAACTTCGGTTTTATAGATAAGAGGTGATGGGCTTAAAAACAAAACAAAACAAAACAAAAAACCAAAAAACTTAGCCTCTCAGAGCATTTAGAACCAGAAAGAAGCATTAGTATTCTACTCCATAGCAAAGGAAGATCAAAGGAGACAGCATCATGTTTGCCTAGAATTGCTCAACTGAACTGGAATTGGGACACTTGAATAGGCCTCTTGACATTGCTCAGAAGCCTTTCCCTTCTGCTCACCCCCTTCCTCATAGCCTTTGGTTTTATTAGTCATTGTCTTGCTGATGCAAAAATGGAAGTTTCCTTGTGTGTACTTATTACATCTGTTTTATGTTACTGCTTTGATCTTTCTGTGATTTACACAGCACGGGCTCTGCATTCAACATTTTAACAACTTCCTGGTGATTTCACAGTAGATTTTAAAGTGTTAGGGTTCCTAGGTAAAGCACAGTGCTCAGTTAAATTTGAATTTCAATTCATATATATATATATATATATATATAGAGAGAGAGAGAGAGAGAGAGAAAATAAGTACGCTCCTTTGTAACATTTGGGACATTCTTGTATAAAAATCATTTGCTATTTATCTGAAATTCAAATTTAACTGGACATCCTACATTTTTATTAGATAATAAATTTGGTACCTTAGGAAGTGTGCCTCTTTCATTATGCTTACCTTATTTCAGATTGTTCTTTATTTTCCTCTTTCTTCTTTTCATCCTAAAATATGATATTACATATTTTAATATTGCAATTAAAATATGATATTAAATAGACTAAATATTTATTTTTGGGGGAAATTTTGATTTGTTCTAACCTAAAATTATTAAAGTGTTAGTAGCTCAGTTGTGTCTGACTCTACAGCTTCATGGACTGTATTCACTGTAGTCCATGGAATTCTCCAGGCAAGAATACTGGAGTGGGTAAGCATTCCCTTCTCTAGGATGTCTTCCCGACCTAGGGATCAAACCTGGGTCTCTTGTATGGCAGGCAGATTCTTTACTGTCTGAACCACCAGGGAAGCCCAAAATTATTTTAAAGTAATGAACTTTGGAAGGAACTTTAAATATTGTCAGTGTATATCTCATCAAATTATACTTGTTGTTTTGTATTTATCTGACTGAAAAAATGTATACAGAATGTTGACTAGTCAAAAATCCAATCAGATAAATGATAAGTTCATTCAAATTTATTGTTTATAAACCAGCATTATTAAAAATGACTACGTTTTAGACTGAATGTACTAAATTGATTAGTGCTTTTTCAGATAAAACTTTTACCAAGATGGACTCCATTTATCTCCTTCTGGTTATTTCCAAGTTTTAGAATGACTGTATGTTTGGAATGAAAAGTTACAAGGTTTACCATAAATGGTATTCAACTTGATTCATAAAGTCTTCATTAAAAGTTTTATCTAGTATACAATTAAAACACCACAATTTAATTAAAACATTAAGGTTATTCCTCTTTTATCTTATATTTAGAGTTTTTTATCTTATCTGTATATTATGTTGGGAAAATTGCACATTTGCTTTACTATTTTGTTTAAACAGATTAAAGTTTGAGCATCTTAAAACAATCAGCCTAAAATGAGAAAAAGTTAGTGTGCTATTTTTGTGCTTATTACTTCAGCTTGCAGTCCCTCTTTTGAAAACAAGAAACATCAGATCATAAAATTCCCTTCATTTGTTTACTTCAAAGTAGTTGTATACCTGTGGAAACTAATTTTGGATAAGCTGATCATTAGTTACGTGACTTCTTTCCTGTTTACTTTTGTGTTTATGTTATTTTCTGCAACACACGCCATCTGGAATAAGAAATCGAGACATGAGTTCATCTAGGGAAGAGTTCAAAACACAAACATCCAAATATTTGTGCATTATAAATGGAATCAGTTGATGTATTTGTAAAATGACCATGATAAAATTTCCATAGCAGAATCGCTCTAAGGAAATGGTTCATAATTATAAAACAGAGCATGTTTCCATACCTATCAAAGAACCTGATTCCCTTATTCACAGGTTTGGAAACCGTGTATGCTTTAATTCATGGGAGGATGTTCTTTCATAGGGGCCCTTCTCAAACTTTCTGTAACATTTTAGTGGATGGTAATAAATAGGGATCAAGTTCAAATAAGTTTGGTAAAACTAACAACTCCACGTCCCTCTTCACAATGCAATGGGATGCTCTAATGAGTTTGAGAGGTCCTACTTAAAGACTGCTCGAGTATAGTACTTGAAAAGCAGACTCGCTGTATCTGTGGAGAAGGAAATGGCAACCCACTCCAGTGTTCTTGCCTGGAGAATCCTAGGGCCGGGGGAGCCTGGTGGGCCGCCGTCTGTGGGGTGGCACGGAGTGGGAGACGACTGAAGCGACTTCGCAGCAGCAGCAGCAGCTGTATTTGAATCCCAGTTGTGTCATTATTAGCTGGACAGTCCTGTGCCATTACTAGCATAGCCTCAGTAAACACCGAGAGAAAAGTAGAGTGAAACGAAAAATCAGCGCCCTGATGCCGATGAACCTGTAGGTTAGTGAGTGTGCAATAGTCCTTACTGTTTACCCCAAAGGTTGACTTTAAAATAGAAATAGTTGTTAACTGCCTTATAGAGTTATTGTCAGGATTAAGTAGCATCTCCTCTTAAAAGTGTTAGTCCAAGGCATAGTAAAGAATATAGGGAACACACATTATAATTTACTGTTACTTTAAGTTGTTGAATCTTGTATTTCTCAAACTGACTTAATCATACAACTCTTATTTGTTACATAGAATATCTGGTAATATCTTGCAAAACTGTATTTTTTACAACACACTTAAGAAATATTGTTTCCTGTCAGTTTAGGTGGATAGTTGGAATCATGGTGGTTAGCTACATGCCAGAGCTGTGAGTTGGTCTACATAAAGTTTTTTCTCTCAAATGTAATCTTGGATTTAAAAGAGGAAAAAGGAGACTATCAGTTTCATGATGAGAGGGAGCAAATCAAATAGAAGAAGAGAGAAATAGTCTGTTCCTAGTTAACCTTTTAGCTGAAATTTAAAGCATCAGTTTATGAAACCCAAAAAATTATGTGTGAATTATCATTGTAGTTTCTTTATTAGGGAAAATCACTGCATTGTAAACAAATATTCCCATTAATGTTTTTAACTTTTTATGCTTATCATGAAATATGCATATCAATGTGGTTTTCATGATTGATAGATGCATGTGTAGATTACTTCTGTGCATTGCACTTCTTGCGTCTTTAAATTACCCATTTCAAAATTCTTTAGTCTTATGGCTGTGCCACTCACTTTCTGAAGTGATAGTGTGACAGTGTGTTTAGGGTTTAGACTTCGTGGACCAGGCTTTGAATCTTGATTCTTCCTATATTAAACTGGACCTATTAGGGCCTCATATCCTTATCTTTAAAATGATATAAATGATATTTCCTTTGTCTTCTGGTAAATCTTATATATGAAACTACTAATATATGGGCTTCCCAGAAGGCTCAGTGGTAAAGAATCTGCCTGCAATGCAGGAGGCACGGATTCGATCCCTGGCTCAGGAAGATCCCGTGAAGAAGGAAATGGCAACCCACTCCAGTATTCTTGCCTGGGAAATCGCATGGACAGAGGAGCCTGGAGGGCTACAGTCCATGAAGTTGCAAAGAGTCAGACATAGCTAAGCGACAGAGCACTACTACTATATGATATATTATATACACCCAAATAAAGCTACTTTTAGGAGGAATAAAAATACACAAATAAAAATTGTCCAGCTTCTTAGTAAAATATTTTAAAACTTACACAGACTCACAATTTTTTACCTTATAAAATGGTTAAACAATAAAAATTTCAGAGGGATAGATGTTAAAGTTGGGTTTGATAATATACATGTAATATAACAAAGGGGCTTCCCAGGTGGCGCTAGTGGTAAAGAAGCCACGTGCCAATGCTTGAGATGCAGGCTCTGCATGGGATTTCCTAGGCAAGAATACTGGAGTGCGTAGCCATTTCCTTCTTCAGGGGATCTCCCTGAATCAGGGATCAAACCCATGTCTCCTGCATTGGTGGGTGGATTCTTTACCATTTATTCACCAGAGAAGTAGCACCCCCCCATTCCTGTTACCCTCTATTATTTTTTTCATTCCTTTTATCAGTGCCTGAACCATCTTTTAATGTATTTGTTTACTGATTTACCAGTAGTGTGCTCTATTGGAGCAGAGTTTGCATCTCTTGTTCAGCACTTAAGTAGTGCCTAAAGAGCAGCAGACAATGTGTGTTTGCTCAATTGATTGGACTATTCTCCTGGACTTCCATCACCTAGAGAGATGCTTGTGGGATCCTTCAGACTCTGCCACTCCCTAGTTATGCCACTTTAGAGATGAATTTCATGTATTTCATCCTCCATTTACAGTATCCTCTATCTCACATGTCTGTTCTAAGTCTTAAACAAGATAATGCCTGAGGAAGTGTTTTTAAACCTGTAAAGACCTATGTAATGTAAGTAATCCTGCTTAAACTTACTCCTAGGGCCTGAGCCTTGATTGCATTTTCAATATTTTGTCCCACTTAATTCTCATAGCAGAGACTTCCCTGGCACTCGAGTGGTTAAGACTCAGGGGGCGCAGGTTTGATCCCTGGCCCGGGAGTTAAGATCTCACATGTCTCATGACCAAAAAACCAAAAATTAAAACAGAAACAGTATTGTAACAAATTCAATAAAGATTTTAAAAATGGTCCACATCAAAAAAAAAAAAAAAATCTTAAAGAAATTCCTCACAGCATTCTTACTGATAGAATCTTTTACTCTGATATTACAGATTAAGAGTCTCCAAGGCCTGAGGGTCCAACCGTATGGAATTCTTCTCACATATTTACATAACAAATAGTTTTAAATTCTAAATAATGTTAAGTGATCATTTAATCCATTCTGTTCGTTTCTTTCCTTTTTAAAGATCCTGATGAATTTGAGCAGATATATGAGCCTTTGGATGTCAAAAGTAAAAAGATTCATGTGGTGGACAGTGGCCTCACGTTTAACCTTCCATACCCTTTGATCCTGAGACCTCAGAGGGGAGTTGATCTCATCATCTCCTTTGACTTTTCTGCAAGACCAAGTGACTCTAGTCCTCCGTTCAAGGTAAGGAGAATTTATATAGCATTCCATCATCTGCCACATTCTTTTGCATGTCTTGTAGCTCTCTTCGTCTTCTGGACCACGATTTCTTGTCCCTTTAGCCTATTTTCTACTTTATTATGAGTTATATTTCTAAAACACAAATGTGATTTAATCACTTTTCCACTTAACAAAGCTTTTAATTGATTTCCCAAGCCTCATTCAAGTTCACAGTCCTGAGCAGGACAAGAACAAGGCAATACATCTGAAGTTGAGGAAGCGAATAGCCTGAAATTTGAGAGTTAGCAGGTAAAAGATAAGTAAAGCCAAGTAAAGCCATGCATGGGCTTCCCTGGTAGCTCAGTTGGTAATGAATCTGCCTGCAATGCAGGAGACCCCAGTTCCATCCCTGTGTCGGGAAGATCCCCTGGAGAAGGGATAGGCTACCTACTCCAGCATTCTTGGGCTTGCCTGGTGGCTCAGCTGATAAAGAATCTGACTGTAATGTGGGAGAACTGGGTTCGATCCCTGGGTTGGGAAGATCCCCCGGAGAAGGGAAAGGCTACCTGCTCAAGTATTCTGTTCTGGCCTGGAGAATTCCATGGACTGTTTAGTCCATGGGATCGCAAAGAGTCAGACACAACTGAGCAACTTTTACTTGACTTTTCAAAGCCATACATGGGGAATGTATAACATGAGGAGAGAAGAGGACATGAAATAGTATCTTGATGATTCAACAGCAGTATCTGGGGAAAAGGACAGAAATGAAGGAAGTATGCAGTATTCTAAAACTAACTGAAGATATTTAACAACAAGATGTCTTTGGTTAAGTAGATAAGAGCAGTTTCAATAGGGCCGAGAGAGCAGATGTCATACTGCAGTGATTTGAAGGTTAAGTGGAAGTTAAGAAAATGGAGACAATCCTGTAAACCATTCCAGGAAAAAGGAAATGGGCTATTTCTGCAGGAGGATGTGGGGAATAGGAAAATTGCATGTATGTGGAGGGGTGGGTTGGAAATACTTGAGTGTGTTTAAATGTTTTGATGTCTAGGACTTGTGAATGAAGCAATGTTGTGGGAGATGGAGAGATGATGTATACAACAGAATCACATCCCTGGGAGATTGTAGGGATGGGGAGTGGAAGGGAGACACAAAAATACAGATGGAGAGGAGTCTAGATACATCCATATTGGGACAAGACAGAAGGGGGTATTGTGGTTGTGGATTGGAGGTTAGTTGTAGGCACAGAGATGGGAAGATAGGAAACCACTCATGTACTGACTTCTAACTTTTAGAGGAATTCAGAGTTGGCACTATCTTTTGAGTAGAGAGGAGGTAGAGCCAGGGGTACAAGGATAACAAGTCTGCCTGTCTGAAGACACAAGGAAATTTTCTAACTAGGGTCATGTGGAAAGATTGCTGGGCAGCATCTAAGTGAGACATGAATGTTGTTTGTCCCCTTGACTTTACACTTCCTTTCAATATAGCTTAAGTATTACCTTTCTTGGCCTCCACAAGTATAGTTTTAGTATGAAAGGCTTAGTAATTTCTCCTAACACAGCAATTTTCATGTTGTCCTGTCTGTATTTGTTTACTTCAACTCTCTGTGAACTCTCTGTGAACTCGTTGGAGACTAGAACATTAACTTGTGTGTGTGTTTGTGTATATTTGTGTTTTGTTTTAATCATTTGGTTCTAATTGCTATATAGGTGTTAGCCCAAATTATGGTATGTAGGATATGTTTCGGAGAAGGCGATGACATCCCACCCCAGTACTCTTGCCTGGAAAACCCCATGGACGGAGGACCCTGGTGGGCTGCAGTCCATGGGGTCGCGAAGAGTCGGACATGACTGAGCAACTTCACTTTCACTTTTCACTTTCATGCATTGGAGAAGGAAATGGCAACCCACTCCAGTGTTCTTGCCTGGAGAATCCCAGGGACGGCGGAGCCTGGTGGGCTGCCGTCTATGGGGTCGCACAGAGTCGGATACGACTGAAGCGACTTAGTAGCAGCAGCAGCAGGAGGATATGTTTTATGGGTGAATGAATGAAATATTATAATAGAGATGAAGTTACTATCTCCGTTTCATAGATTAAGAAACAGGTACTCACAAGATTAAGTGAAACATTTCATGATCTCCCAACCAGGAAGAGTTAGTGATGACCCAGGTTCTTGGACGTGTTTTCATTTCTATTGTACATAATTAAGATGTTCTCGAGACCCAATAATGGTTATAATAACTGTTTAACATATATAAATCTCATATTTTAAAAGTGCTTTCATATTTCACCTTTTTTTGAGGCAGTTAGTAGTATTCAGAGAAGGAAATAAGGATTGATGAGATAAGAAATCTCATCATGCCAAGAAATTAAATAAGATAGTGGGCGAAAGGTCTTCCCCATTAAGCCATTAAGAATCTGCTTGCAACACAGGAGACATGGGTTTACTCCCTGGGTTGGGAAGATTCCCCTGGAGTAGGAAATGGCAACCCACTCCAGTATTCTTGCTTGGAAAATCCCATGAACAGAGGACAGACAACAGCCCATGGTGGTCATAGAAGAGTCGGATATGACTGAGTGACTAAATAACAGCAATGGGTGAAAAGAACATAGCCCAGGGGACTTCCCCAGTGGTTCTGTGATTAAGACTTTGCCTTCTAATGCATGGGGCATGGGTTCCATCCCTGGTTGGGGAACTAAGATCCTGCATGCCTCAGGCCAAAAACCAAACATAAAACAGAAGCAATATTGTAACAAGTTCAACAAAGACTTTAAAAATGGTCTACCTAAAAAAAAAAAAAAAAAAAAAAGAACATAGCCCAGGATCTGGCTGGGGAAATACTAGGTAAGTAATGGTCAAGGTGGACTACATTCCAAGGATCCAGGATGAGAATGGAACACTCTTTTAACTTCACTAGCTGCCTGGCTATATATATATACAATGTATATTCTTTTTTCTGTGCTGTGTGCAGCAGTTAGTGGTAAAACCTGGTTCTTGATGTCTAAAACATTTTAGCTTTTGGCGGGTGGGGAGACTTCTAAACACAAGTCATTTGGAAGGAAATTGACAAATTTTCTTGTTAAATAGTTATTTGGGTTTATATAACTATGTATATTATGTAAACCTATACAACTATGTTTATTGGGCTTCCTTGGTCGCTCAGTGGTAAAGAATCCACCTGCCAATGGTTCAGGAAGAATTTGATTCCATAAGACCCCCTGGAGAAGGAAATGCAACCCACTCTAGTGTTCTTGCCCGGAAAATCCCATGGACAGAGGAGCCTGGTGGACTACAGTCCATGACATTGCAAAAGAGTTGGACCTGACTTAGCAGCTAAGCAACAACAACAACTGTGTGTGTTATAGGAGATCCATTCGAAAATAGACTGGTGTATTCTGGAGTAGATAAGCAGGGAAATAAGTGAGATAGGATGAAAATGGCACAGAAATGGCAATGAGCACATCTGAGGAGTGATCTGATTAATGTGATAGATTTTAAGTCATTTTAAGTCATGATTCTACAAGGGCTTTAAAGAAGAATTTATGGTTGGATGATGGCAAATGGAAAATCAGTGAAGGATTTCCAGCAGACAAATGACTTCATGAAATTGGAATTTTAGAATGATTAATATGATAACAGAAAATAGGATGAATTGGAGGATGGAGAGCAAAAGGTTAAAATTAAGAGGGATTTACTGTAATGTAAGTGTAGGACAGTGAAGTATGCACCAGGGAGGGTGACTGTGAAAACCAAGAGCAGGGTTTGATGATGGATGAGCAGCAAAGGGGAAGTGAGTTTCAATGCATGACTCCACTGTGATAATTTAGGAGCTCATTCTGGAGGTGGAAGAACCTGATTATTCATTTCACCAGTGGAAGTGTAAAATGTCAAAGTCTTCATTTTATACATGAATCAGAGCTCCACCACTTTAATGAACTGATATTAGAAGGTTTTAGAATATTATATTGTACCTCTGAAAAGAACTCACTATTTCTAATTAAAAAGAATACTCATAAAAATACATCAAGTGCTTCTGCTATTCATAGACAATAGCTGTTGATATTTTGTTTTTATTTTTTTCTCTCTTCACTGCATGTGTGCATACATATGTGCATATGTATGTGTATCAACACCAGGGTTATGTATTTTTGCAATCTGCTTCTTTCTTCTTAAAGTTACATTGTAAGCATTTCCCCATGCCATTCAATATTTTTAGAACATAATTTTAAACACAGAATGATATCTCTATATATGAATAAGCAAGAATTTATTATCAGTGTTCTGTTTTCAACTTTTAGATTATTGCTATCTTGTCAATTCTTTCTTCTAATTGTCATCTTTGCACATGAATTGTTAATCATACTTTTTATTATTCCCTTACTTGGATTCTTAGATATATATATATGTTAAGATTCTTTAATAAACATTTCCAGATCACTTTCCAAAAAAGCTGTACCAGTTTATATTACTATATTAGATTGTACAGGCAAATCCTGTACATGGCTTTACTGGCATGGAAAAATATTACAGCTGTTTATGCTCATAGATGTGCTTTGGAATTATTTTGTCAATTCCCTACACCTTACCCTCTTCCTCCTATGTGAATATATCCTTTAACTATTGGTTTGGTGTAGCATGAAGCCTATCATTCTAGAAATAATGGACTGTATTTTCAGAGACTTAATATAAAAGAAATTGCAATATATTATATATGATACATTTTCCTCCAAAAAAGGACTTCAGAAAATTCACAGTGAGTGAAATGAACTTTTAAGTCTCACTTGGAATATTTAAAATGATTTTTTAAACTTATGAGTATTGTTATATAGATTGTCATTATAATAATATGCATTTCAATATGGACTTAAAAGGTTATCAAATATAATTTTTAAATTAATAAGAAATATTGTACTATTAATACTAAAGTGGAAATATTTATTATAGGTATGATATGTACTAAGTTTCTTCAGTCATATCCAACTCTTTGTGACCCTATGAACTAGCCTTCCAGACTCCTCTGTTCATGGGAGTCTCCAGGCAAGAATATTGGAGGGGGTTGCCATGCCCTCCTCCAGGGATCTTCCCAACCCAAGGACTGAACTTGGGTATTCTGTGTCTCCTGCACTACAGGTAGATTCTTTACTCCTGAGCCATAAAAATTGAATTGTACATAAAAGTTTTTGATAGCAGGGAAGTTCCAATGCAACACCTGAATATATGCAATATGGTTTTTAAAGGTGATTAAATAATGAATATTTTTCTATTTGGGTGGCTTGTCTGGTGGCTCGGTGGTAAATAATCTGCTTGCCAATGAAGGAGATATGAGTTCAGCCCCTGGGTTGGGAAGATCCCTTGAAGAAGGAAATGGCAACTTACTCCAGTGTTCTTGCCTGGAAAATCTGATGGACAGAGGAGCCTGGTGGGCTACAGTCCATGGGGCTGCGAAGAGTCAGACACAACTTAATGACTAGACAGCAATGACAACAACAAATGTCCTATTTCTTATTGGATACCATTTGAAGTTAAGGAGTAGAGCATAAATCCTGAGCAAAAATTTAGAGCCGGTAACTATGTTTAATTTCATAAATATAGTTAAATCTCAGATTTTGTCAGGGAGATATAGAATGATGGATATCATGCCTTTTGATAAAGGCAACACAGTTCATATTATATCTACTTTATAACTAGCCTAGAAAGTTCATGACGTCAATGTCGGTGATAATGAAGGATTTTGTTTTTTATAGATTAGTGGCTACACACTCTAATAATGGTCCAAATATACAGAACCTCATAACTCTAAATACTGTTATTAATTGATTTAAGAAAAATAATTTTGGGTTTCAATTTATCAAGTTCTTTTTGTTAATCATTTAATAACAGATATATGCCATGCAAATATAGCTTACCTGTAGGGTTTATCCAAGATAAATTTTAATAAGGTTTGTTCTTCATATTGGTCATAAAAATAATCCAGTACCTTCATAGTCAAGTCTTCAAAATAAATAGGTTGAATTTAAAGGAGGGGAAAAAGCTTTGGATGTTTTGAGGAATAAGCAAGGAATATAGGGAAGTTTAGAGTTTACCATTCTAGATTTTTTTCCTTTAGCTTATAAAGTTTTATGTAGAGTAATGCATTTGGATTGTTATTCCATAAATTATGTTACTTTATATTATGCTGCCATATATTGGGCATGAATCTAGCTGTATTTCAGTGCCCTTTTAAATGCTTAGTGGCTGGAAGCCAGAACAATCAGTTCATCCTCTTAAAAATAAAAGGAAAGAGAGAAAGAAGGAGAAAAGGAGAGAAGGAAGCTATGAGGGAAGGGGGCAAGGACAAGAGAATTAAAAGGAAATTTGAAAGTAGCTAGTCTTTATAAATTATAGAAGTAATGTATCTAAATTAACTTTATCAAGGTCAAAATTTCATTTACCCACAAAGAAGTGCTTCCTTTATTCCAAAAGAATCCATCTGCAATGCAGGAGACCTGGATTTTTCGAACCCTGGTTTGGGAAGATCCCCTGAAGAAGGAAATGGCAACCCAGTCCAATATTCTTGCCTGGAAAATCCCATTGACAGAAGAGCCCTTCGGGCAACAGTCCATGGGGTCACAAGAGTCAGACACAATTTAGCGATTAAACCACCACCACAAATAATACAAAAAAGAATCTGTATTTTTCAATGCTAACCTGATTTATTTGTTGACATTATGGCATGCTCCTTGGTTTAGAACCTCTGTATACGTTGTACTTAGATTGTTAAGTTGGGTCAAACCATCATGGCCAAACTAGTCCAAGTGTTAGCTCTATGGGCATCAGTCCAACATGGCTGATGAAGGGAAGTGCATGTTATTGAGTGTAGCCTTTATAGGCTTACTGCTTAAGTTCATTTTCTGGGGTTATAGAGTTGGACACGATTGAAGCGACTTAGCAGCAGCAGCAAATTGCCACAAACAACAGAAATGTATTCTTCTCTCACAGTTCTGGAGACCAGAAATCAAGACCAAGATGTCCTCAGGGCCACACTCCCTCCAAAAGCTCTACAGGAGAATCCTTCCTTGTCTTTTCCAGTTTCCAGTAGTTCCAGGCTTTCCTTGGTTTGTGGCTACATAACTCCAATCTCAGCCTTTGTCTTCCTATAGCCTTCTCCTCTGTGTGTGTGTGTTTTCATAAGAATATTCATTGTTGGATTTTATGGCCCACCCAGCTAATCCACAATGATCTCATCTTCAGACCCTTAACTTAATTATACTTGCAAAAACCTCTTCTCCTAATGAGGCTGCATTCACAGGTCCTGGGGGCTTAAAGCATAACTTTTGGAGGCCCACCATTCAACCCGCTACACCTGTTTAGTCATGGAGGCTTAGAGGCCTTGTCATGAGGAAATATACTCAACATTAATTTCTCCTTACATATTTTTGTGAATGTATAGTAACCTCTCAGCAAAGAAGAACTAAGGAGAAATGTAAAGTGCTCTGTACACTATTAGATATAGAAAATTATTTTTGTGCCTATTGCATTGTAAAGCTCTTGGGACCTAACACTTTTTTTGGAAGTGAGAATGATCATAACCACAAAATAATGAATTCTAAATTGTTGTTTTTATCCATTGTATCTTACGTTAGTTCCTTAAAAAATTTCCTAGAATTCTGTAAATTTATTTACACAGTTATACTCCTATCCAATCTAAAAATAGATTTTAAATAATGAGAAAACACATGCCCTAGGTATACAGAGAAAAAACCTCATTTCCTCTGGAGAAAAGCTAATATAATATAATATAATAAATTTAAAGTATATATTTATCTACATGTATAAATAAATAAAATGGCATATATATGCCATTCACACTATAGTTTGTACGTATTTTTATATTATTCAGATTGTTTTTCCTACCTTTCAAAGTGTTTTAGTCCTCTTAAATGAGTATAAACATCCTACAAAGTATCACTTTGAAGGATACCTTCAAATTTTTATCTTCACAGAAAATCATTTTAGTTAATACTATGTAAATTTATCATGAATTAGTCTGTGGAAATCTGAGGTGTCAAGCAGTAACCAAAATGGATGGTTAGAACTCAGTTCTGCTGTAATTTGTGGAATAGCGATTTTTTTTTGCTCACTGCATTCTTTCAAAATATTCTTTTCGAACTCGCCTGTTCCACTCATAGCTGCGTCACTGTTTCTCAGCCTTTACAAACAGTAAAATGAGACATGGGAGGGGAGCAGACGGTTTTTCCATCCTGTAATCACTGCCTTATAGTCATCAGGTTTTAATCCTTTCCACATCAGGCTCATATAAGGAAAGGGAAAGTTTCCATCACTTCCTGATTCCTGCATAGAAGATCTATCTAAAAATAGCCTGGTCTCTTGCCTCAGGCGATCCCCTTCTCTTTCTCCGCACACTCACACGTCGTTGGTCACGCCCTTGCGTCGTGTTTGCAAACACTGGAGAGCCCTTCCCTTCCCTTGTTCCCACGCAGCTCCACAGTGTGAACTTTTGGTTTTATTTTGATGTTGAATAATTGTTAATGAATAACTGTGAACAGTGCTAGACAAGAAATAACAGCCTGAATAATTCAGCTGAACAGGAAGATAAAGGATTTAGAGATAAGTTTTCTCAAGTGTCAAACACGCAATTGTCCCTGTGTACACATGGAATTTTAAGTGAAATATAATCACATTTAGCTTGACAGTTTATGGAACAAATGTTTTAATATAAATCTGTTTTCCCAGATTTTTATTCCTCAGTAAATGGCATTGAGAGAGTCGATCAGCTTAATGTTCACACTTCAGAAGCATCAGGAACAGTGAATGCTCAATGAAAAGCATTTTTTTTTTCTAAATTTAAGGTGCTATTTTAAAGTAACTATTTTCTTAACTAGGTTAACACAACTGTAAAGCAATTTTCATCCAATTAAAAATAATTTATGGGGGAAAACTCACATACAAATAAATACTTTTCTTAAATATAAATTACTGAGTTTATAAAAATACATGATCTCGCTTAATCCTCACAGCAATGCTCAGGAAGATGATCGTATCAACTTTATTTTATAGCTCATTTATTTACAAATATGTTGCTGAGATAAGAAACAGCTGAAATGTAGATAAACGGGGATTGTGTGTGTGCTCAGTCGCTAAGTCATGCCCGACTCTTTGTGACCTAATGGACTACAGCCCTCCAGGCTCCTCTGTCCATGGGATTTTCCAGGGAAGAATACTGGAGTGGGTTGCCATTTCCTTCTCCAGGGGATCATCCTGATCCAGGGATCGAACCCTTGTCTCCTGCAGCTCCCGCATTGGCAGCTTCTTTACCACTAAGCTGCCTGGGAAGCCCCAGAATGGGATTGGGAGTCTGCTACTTCAAAGATAGTACCCAACCTGGTCCATGTGTGTTGGTTGTTACTTATGACCCCTGTGGTGCCACTAGAGGAGCATCACTGCATTTTTTTTTTACACAAAACCATTTCTTCCATATGGAGCTGTTGTGCTAAGCAGTTTGTCTCAGATCACCCAGCTTGCAAGCCTTTCAGGCTGCACAGCCCAGGTGTGAAGCCATCCGTCATGTTCCCTCTCTCTTTCATACTGCACTATCATATCTATTCTTTATCTTCCCCCTTAATTTATGATCCCTAAGTATTCAAGGATAGCTCCTCTCTTATGCCTGGAACATAGGTGCTCAGTCATAATGTTGAGTGAATTAATTTGCACTGTGAGGAAATAGGCCAGGTATGCTGCAAAATCTCACGGCAAATAAATACTTTACTCATAGCATTTGCCACAGTTTTAAACCTAAAGGTTGTTTAATTACTGTCTCTCATCCACCAGGCTACGTACATCCTGTAAGAACAAGAGTTTTACTCACCATTATGTCCCCACCTCCTAGCACGGAGCTTAGACTGACGACTAATGATTTTCATTGAAGGAATCAATGTGATGACAAAGTAGTTAAAAAAACTTAAGAGGGTAGTGATCATTTCTCTAAAACTTCTGCTCTTTAGGGATTTCCCTAATAGTGTTGCTCTCTCTCTTCCTTCTTCTTTTCTTTCTTCACTTTTCCACCTTCCATATCTTTTCCTCTCTTTACTGACTCTTATTTGGCAAACGTGTATAGAAAGTAATGTGACAGGCATGCTACTGACTATTGTACTCATGTTAATTAATTTAATTCTAATAGCAGTCTTATGAGATATGGATTATCTTGACCATCTTTATTTTATAGTTGAGGGTATTGAGTGTAGAGGCCTCAGGGAACATGGCCAAGGTCCCCGAGCGTGCACTTTAACTCTGGCAGTCTGGCCCCAGAGCCTGCGCTTTCCCCGCTACCCCAGTCTGTTTCTTACTTGTCCCCTGTGCCTTTAAGCTGCATTTCAATAGAAATAAGCTCTATTCACTGCACCTCTCTCTATTGATTTATGTTCTCCAGTTTGAATTAATTATTTTTCGTGCTTTCCTTCTGTGTTAGTCATCCTTGACGCGAAAACAAGCCTAAAACCTCAGTGAGGTGAAGTCCCTCAGTTGTGTCTGACTCTTTGTGACCCCATGGACTGTAGCCTACCGGGCTCCTCCGTCCATGGGATTTTCCAGGCAAGAATACTTGGTGTGGGCTGCCATTTCCTTCTCCAGGGGAACTTCCCGACCCAGGGATCGAACCCAGATCTCCTGCATTATAGGCAGACGCTTTACCGGCTGAGCCACAAGGGAAGCCCGAAACCTCAATAGTCAACAGCAAACATGTACTTCTTGGTCATGTTACATGTCAACAGAACAGCTTCTTTTCATAAAGAGAAGCAAAAAAAAAACATAGAAGCTAATTCAGAGCAGCTCAAATGTTTTTGCATTCATAAGATGTATTCATTTTTAATCAGTTTTGTGGAGAAAATGCAGGTAAAAATTCAGTAACAGAGTGGTCCTCATTCTGCCTCAACAGATTTTTTTAACTTTGAAGGGTTAAAAAACATTCACATGGCTTGTAAATGCCCAGAACCCATTGTTGTTGTTGGTGTTTAGTTGCTCAGTTGTGTCCAACTCTTGTGATTCATGGGATTTCCCAGGCAGGAATACTGGAGTGAGTAGCCATTTCTTACTCCGGGTATCTTCCCTGAGCCTGCTGCCTTGCAGGCAGAGTCTTTACCACCCAGCCGCCAGGAAAGCCTGCCCAGAATCTCTAGCAATTGCATCAGTGTAATTTCAGTCAGTTCAGTTCATTAATAATTTTTCCAATGCCGCCTATGGAACTAGCCTTATATAAAGAACTAAAAAAATGATCATGAGTTTGTTTATGGAATAATTTTGTATTTTTTGAGATTGATAAGTTTCTTAAGAACAAGATCATTACTCATCTTTAGCAAGGAACATAATAACACATAGGAGATAGCTAATGAGTAGTGAATGATGAGCAGACCAGCTGAACAAATGATCTTTCCCTCTCTTCCATAGGAACTTCTACTTGCAGAAAAGTGGGCTAAAATGAACAAGCTCCCCTTTCCAAAGATTGATCCTTACGTGTTCGATCGAGAAGGACTGAAGGAATGCTATGTTTTTAAACCCAAGAATCCTGATGTCGAAAAAGATTGCCCGACTATCATTCACTTTGTTCTGGCCAACATCAACTTCAGAAAGTACAAGGCTCCAGGTACATCGGGAGTTATATTCTGTAAGGCAGAAAGCTGATAAAGCGTAAGAGTGACATTAAGGTGCTTCATGCTGGCACTGCCATACCAGCTGTTACAACATTGAACACTTTCTTTACCTTGATAAATGGCTACCATCCTGAGACCCCAAGCACTCCCCCTCTTTCTCACCCCAGAGTCTCCTGAGTTCTTCACAATCCAGAAACTGAAGGGTGATTAACTAGCTTGATAAACCTCTGGGGCTTTACTCCGCAATCTCAGGTTATATTTGTTCTGATGGATCGGTGCCCTTGTCATAGGCATTTTTAAATATTTTGATTGCTACCTTTGTAAGGGAGGCCTTGTTTCAGAACAAATCATGCAAAATTTGTGGGAATGTTAACTGACCATAAAAATTCATGAAATCTAGCAGTACAATATGGATAGTAATTTCAGGTCACCATGTTGCATTCCTTTAGAAAAAGAGAATTAAGTTCAAGGCACTGGCATTTTGTTTTGCCACATCCAAAGGAGTCTATGGACTCTTCTATATCCTGGAAGATACTGATTAACAAAAGGAGAGCTAGAGATTGACCAGCAAGATACTAAATGCCTCAAAGTTATATTATTTTCAGACCAGAAAATGTAGCTGTTAAAGAAAAGATTAAAAAATAGTCATGGAAGATTTGAGACTATGGGGAGGAAAGTGATCTTTTTCTAGATAGTGGACGAAGTCAGAGAAAAGGTCAACAGAGGTGGAGGTTCTCCTGAGTCATACGTCAACACAAAAGAAGGAAGAATTAGCTAGAATTTTTAGTTATTGAATAGTGAAATACCTAAAGCATAGGAAATTTTGAATTTTCTATCACTATTAATTCTCAAAAACAGGCTGTGGAGGGGATTCTTGTGACATGAAGACAGTTAATTAATGTCTGGGTTTGGGTTCTACCAGAAGCAAATTCCAAGCAAAGAGTTCACGTACAAATAGTTTATTTGGGTGAAGTAGAAACTTTAGTAAGAGAGCTGAGACCTGATAAAAGGAAGAAAGCCAGATAACAAAAGATGTGTTAGTAAGCCTGCTACCACAGGAGAACCTGGTCCTGCTGCGAAACTCTAGGAAATGAAATAGAGTCTAGTCAGATCATGCTTTCCACTTACACAGCAAGGGAACCAAGGAATTTATATGCCAATACCATAGAGTCTTTGGTTGACTGCTTCCTGAGACAGAGTATTATTGACTGGAACTTCCAGCCTGCTGCTAATGAGCAAAGCAGCAGTTACAGGGAGGGGTAGAAAGCCTTCAGGGCTTCCCAGGCAGCTCAGTGGTAGAGTCCACCTGCCAAGCAGGAGACACAGGTTTGATCCCTGAGTTGGGAAGATCCCCTGGAGAAGGAAACTCTAACCCACTTCAGTATTCTTGCCTGGGAAATCCCTTGGACAGAGGAGACTGGTGGGCCAGAGTCTGTGGGGTTGCAAAAGAGTCAGACACTACTTAGTCAGACTAAACAGTAGCAGCAGAAAGCCCTTAGGCACAGAGATGCAGGTACTGGCAATTGGAAGGTGCCCGGTCAGAGTACACAGAAGTGGGCAAGTCCAGGGTATGTGAGCAGAGGCCTCATAGTGTACACTCAGGATTATATGATCCCTGAAGGGGCTCCCAAGGTTGCATTTATGGCTATTTGAATGTTTTGTGCCCTGGACTTTAGAGATAATTTGTGGTTTTTGAAATAACATCATTTGAAATTCTTCTTATATTTAGGTGTTCCAAGAGAAACTAATGAAGAGAAAGAAATAGCTGATTTTGATATTTTTGATGACCCTGAATCACCGTTTTCGACCTTCAACTTTCAATACCCAAATCAAGCATTTAAAAGGCTGCATGATCTCATGTACTTCAATACCCTGAACAACATTGATGTAAGTATCTCTTATGATCATTGACAATGTAAAATATTTCCATATCACATGAACATAGCAATACCCCATTTTAATTCGTTAAAAATAACTTTTATGAATGATACCACCCCAAAATTTACCATTTTCATTTTTGTAAGTTAATCTCCAGAAGAACCCCATAAAATTCACAAATAAGGAACCCAGTGCCTCCAAATTGGCAGAGCCCACATTTTATGCTATTGTTTGAAGGATTAGTTGATCCTCAGCTTCTTTCCCAAAGTATCTAGTAGGTTTATCATATGATAAAGTAAACTATAAGTTGGAAGAAAAGTGATACAATGGAAATATGAGTAGAGAAGTGAGTGCTACCAGAAGTGCAATTAATCTGCAAAAATAGCATGAATTTTAATGAATAGACTCATGCCTTTAAATGTCTTTTTATTTTTGTGAATCTTGGAACTGTCTCCCGAAGTAGCAGTTTCTCCAAGTTTAGCCCTGGAGATATCAAGTGTGCCTTGTTTCACAAACATTAAAACAAGTCATTCTCTTCAGTGTTATTCCTATCACTAGTATATCTGTTGCTAAGATTCTGTATCTGTAAAATTCTTTAGCTGCGAACTCACCACTTAGGACCACTGTTGTGTAATTGGATTTGTGTTGACTTGTGGTTCCTCATCATAGTGTCTGACAAATGATGATCAGTGGTAAAAGCCCAAGTTCATGAGTCTCCTTGGATTTTGTACATTAGAAAAAAGCATAAAAGAAAAAGAAAGAAAAATTAAATGGAGAAGAAAAGGCCTCACACCTGATTTGCCAGTCCTTTTGGAGATTGTATGAATGGAGTAAAAGAATGTACCATGTGAGAATGAGTCCTCTGTGCATATGAGATTTCATTAGATTTTTGTGATCTAATAGAATTCTGGCACATCTAGTTTGTTTGTTTGTTTAGTTTGGTCTGAAACTAGTAATGATCAATTGTGTGCACTTGTAACAGTTATACCATAATATATTTATTAATCAATATCTTTAATTTTTTTAAGCATATGAAAATTTCCCAATAACCTTCAGTTTCTGCAACTCCAAAGTGTTTCTTGTCAGTGTTCATTTGTGAATAATATGTGATAGTTCAGGTAAAACATGAATAGCAACGTTTATAGTACATATCATTTTCTAAGTGGATTTATTTCTTTTCTTTTACCTTATTATTCAGTGAAAATCTGAAATTTGTATGCTACATTGTTTCTGTGGTGATGGTGAAAATTTAAAGAATAATAGAAGAAAATCAACATTTTAAGCTATGATTTTAGGGAGCAAACAGATATTCTCAGAATGCAGTTGTGTTTTATAAAACCTCATGCTGTTAAAAAAGAACTAAGGGTTAATAAAGCAATAATCTTATTTTTCCAGTACAAAGCCAGTAAACAAATAATTATATTGTCTTCTCATGGAGATGAAATGTATTAAACTTGGTCAGTTGTCCTCAAATGGATTAAAAAAATAGATTATAGGAATGTATAAATACCCATTGGACTTGGGAAAATTAAAGGATACATACACAAAGCTGAGTGCAGAAGAATTGATGCTTTTGAACTGTGGTGTTGGAGAAGACTCTTGAGAGTCCCTTGGACTGCAAGGAGGTCTAACCAGTCCATTCGGAAGGAGATCAGCCCTGGGATTACTTTGGAAGGAATGATGTTAAAGCTGAAACTCCAGTACTTTGGCCACCTCATGCAAAGAGTTGACTCATTGGAAAAGACTCTGATGCTGGGAGGGATTGGGGGCAGGAGGAAAAGGGGACAACAGAGGATGAGATGGCTGGATGGCATCACCGACTCGATGGACGTGAGTTTGAGTGAACTCCGGGAGTTGGTGATGGACAGGGAGGCCTGGCGTGCTGCGATTCATGGGGTCGCAAAGAGTCGGACACGACTGAGCGACTGAACTGAACTGACACAAACATACAAGTATATCTTTATATCAGCATATATGTATATATTCATATGTATATATATGATATATATACATATAGGTGTATATAATTTAAACAACTTCATTTTTCTCATTGTTTTCAGTTCTGGTTTATATAAAACTCACTAAGCTATTTAGGGAATGATATAGTTCTGTTTATATATTTTACAAACATTCTTCAAAGTATGAAGAATTCATCTTTGTTTGACACATAGGTGAAAAAGTTAATGCCTAAACAGAACTAGACTGAATCCCAAAATAACTGTCCTGACTTAGAGCTCATCAAACACAGATTTTTCACAAGCCATTCAATTAAGCAGGTTTTAATTACTTCTAAGAACTCACCTAACACAGTAAGTAGAAGCAAGGTCATGGACTTTATATCATGTTTAGCTCTTAGATGGGCTATTTTTATGACTTTGAATAAGCTACTTAAACTTTTTGAGCCTCAATTTCCTCATCTCTGAAACAAGTGTAACAGTACCTATCATAGTGGCAGTAGTGAATTTTCAGTCAGGTGTTCAGTTCAGTTCAGATCAGTCGCTCAGTCGTGTCCGACTCTTTGTGACTCCATGAACCTCAGCACGCCAGGCCTCCTTGTCCGTCACCAACTCCCAGAGTCCACCCAAACCCATGTCCATTGAGTCGGTGATATCATCCAACCATCTCATCCTCTGTCTTCCCCTTCTCCTCCTGCCTTCAATCCTTCCAAGCATCAGGGTCTTTTCCAATGAGTCAGCTCTTTGCATCAGGTGGCCAAAGTATTAGAGTTTCAGCTTCAGCATCAGTCCTTCCAATGAATATTCAGGACTGATCTCCTTTAGGATGGACTGGTTGGATCTCCTTGCAGTCCAAGGGACTCTCAAAAGTCTTCTCCAACAACACTATTGAAAAGTATCAATTCTTCTGTGCTTAGCCTTCTTCACAGTCCAACTCTCACATTCATACATGACCGCTAGAAAAATCATAGCCTTGACTAGACGGACATTTGTTGACAAAGTAATGTCTCTGCTTTTCAATAAGCTGTCTAGGTTGGTCGTAACTTTTCTTCCAAAGAGCAAGCATCTTTTGATTTCATGGCTGCAGTCACCATCTGCAGTGATTTTGGAGCCCAGAAAAATAAAGTCTGGCACTGTTTCCAGTGTTTCCCCATCTATTTGCCATGAAGTGATGGGACCGGTGCCATGATCTTAGTTTTCTGAATGTTGAGCTTTAAGCCAACTTTTTCACTTTCCTCTTTCACTTTCATCAAGAGGCTCTTTAGTTCTTCACTTTCTGCCATAAGGGTGGTGTCATCTGCATATCTGAGGTTATTGATATTATTGATCTTAGCTCTCCAACCCAGGATTGAACCCATGTCCCTGGCCTTGGAAGGCAGTGTCTTAACCACTGGTCCACCAGGGAAGTCCCTCAGTCAGGTGATGGATGAACAAACAGTTCCCCACAAGCAGAAGCTGCTTAATAAGTGGGAACTCTACCTGTGTGTGTCTATATCCTGCACCATGATGGATATATGTCAAGACCATGCAAATGGTGAAAAGTAAGAATATAAATAAGTCCATACAGGTAATAGCAGCCTAGGCAGTAAATGCATGTATTTTTGAATGAAAGAATTTAGGCTTCCCTCTTAAATTATATAACCACTGAGATTTTTCTTGGGTGTGTATATGTGTGTATGAGCCTCATACCCAGGGAAGACGTCTAGGTTTCACTGACATTTATCTATGCTTGTTTTTAGCCAGGAAAGTATATTTTATCAGAATCAAAGCTTCTTGATCAGATCAGATCAGTTGCTCAGTCGTGTCCGACTCTTTGTGACCCCATGAATCGCAGCATGCCAGGCCTCCCTGTTCATCACCAATTCCTGGACTTCACTCAGACTCACGTCCATCGAGTCAGTGATGCCATCCAGCCATCTCATCCTCTGTCATCCCCTTCTCCTCTTGCCTCCAATCCCTCCCAGCATCAGAGTCTTTTCCAATGAGTCAACTCTTTGCATGAGGTGGCCAAAGTACTGGAGTTTCAGCTTTAGCATCATTCCTTCCAAAGAAATCCCAGGGCCGATCTCCTTCAGAATGGACTAGTTGGATCTCCTTGCAGTCCAAGGGACTCTCAAGAGTCTTTTCCAACACCACAGTTCAAGAACATCAATTCTTAAGTGCTCAGCCTTCTTCACTGTCCAACTCTCACATCCATACATAACCACAGGAAAAACCATAGCCTTGAATAGACGGACCTTTGTTGGCAAAGGAATGTCTCTGCTTTTGAATATGCTATCTAGGTTGGTCATAACTTTCCTTCCAAGGAGTAAACGTCTTTTAATTTCATGGCTGCAGTTACCATCTGCAGTGATTTTGGAGCCCAGAAAAATAAAGTCTGACACTGTTTCCACTGTTTCCCCATCTATTTGCCATGAAGTGATGGGACCGGATGCCATGATCTTCGTTTTCTGAATGTTGAGCTTGAAGCCAACTTTTTCACTCTCCTCTTTCACTTTCATCAAGAGGCTTTTTAGTTCCTCTTCACTTTGTGCCATAAGGTTGGTGTCATCTGCATATCTGAGGTTATTGATATTTCTCCCAGCAATCTTGATTCCAGCTTGTGTTTCTTCCAGTCCAGTGTTTCTCATGATGTACTCTGCATAGAAGTTAAATAAACAGGGTGACAATATACAGCCTTGACGTACTCCTTTTCCTATTGGGAACCAGTCTGTTGTTCCATGTCCAATTCTAACTGTTGCTTCCTGACCTGCATACAAATTTCTCAAGAGACAGATCAGGTGGTCTGATATTCCCATCTCTTTCAGAATTTTCCACAGTTGATTGTGATCCACACAGTCAAAGGCTTTGGCATAGTCAATAAAGCAGAAGTAGATGTTTTTCTGGAACTCTCTTGCTTTTTCCATGATCCAGTGGATGTTGGAAATTTGATGTCTGGTTCCTCTGCCTTTTCTAAAACCAGCTTGAGCATCAGGAAGTTCACGGTTCACATATTGCTGAAGCCTGGCTTGGAGAATTTTGACCATTATTTTACTAGCATGTGAGATGAGTGCAATTGTGTGGTAGTTTGAGCATTCTTTGGCATTGCCTTTCTTTGGGATTGGAATGAAAACTGACCTTTTCCAGTCCTGTGGCCACTGCTGAGTTTTCCAAATTTGCTGGCACATTGAGTGCAGCACTTTCACAGCATCATCTTTCAGGATTTGGAATAGCTCAACTGGAATTCTATCACGTCCAATAGCTTTGTTTGTAGTGATGTTTTCTAAGGCCCACTTGACTTCACATTCCAGGAGGTCTGGCTCAAGGTGAGTGATCACACCATCGTGATTATCTGGGTCGTGAAGATCTTTTTTGTACAGTTCTTCTGTGTATTCTTGCCATCTCTTCTTAATATCTTCTGCTTCTGTAAGGTCCATACCATTTCTGTCCTTTATCAAGCCCATCTTTGCATGAAATGTTCCTTTGGTATCTCTGATTTTCTTGAAGAGATCTCTAGTCTTTCCCATTCTGTTGTTTTCCTCTATTTCTTTGCATTGACCGCTGAAGAAGGCTTTCTTATCTCTCCTTGCTATTCTTTGGAACTCTGCATTCAGATGCTTGTATCTTTCCTTTTCTCCTTTGCTTTTCGCTTCTCTTCTTTTCACAGCTATTTGTAAGGCCTCCCCAGACAACCATTTTGCTTTTTTGCATTTCTTTTCCACGGGGATGGTCTTGATCCCTGTCTCCTGTACAATGTCATGAACCTCATTCCATAGTTCATCAGGCACTCTATCAGATCTAGGCCCTTAAATCTATTTCTCACTTCCACTGTATAATCATAAGGGATTTGATTTAGGTCATACCTGAATGGTCTAGTGGTTTTCCCTACTTTCTTCAATTTCAGTCTGAATTTGGCAATAAGGAGTTCATGGTCTGAGCCACAGTCAGCTCCTGGTCTTGTTTTTGCTGACTGTATAGAGCTTCTCCATCTTTGGCTGCAAAGAATATAATCAATCTGATTTCGGTGTTGACCATCTGGTGATGTCCATGTATAGAGTCTTCTCTTGTGTTGTTGGAAGAGGGTGTTTGTTATGACTGGTGCATTTTCTTGGCAAAACTCTATTAGTCTTTGCCCTGCTTCATTCTGTATTCCAAGGCCAAATTTGCCTGTTACTCCAGGGTTTCTTGACTTCCTACTTTTGCATTCCAGTCCCCTATAATGAAAAGGACATCTTTTTTGGGTGTTAGTTCTAAAAGGTCTTGTAGGTCTTCATAGAACTGTTCACCTTCAGCTTCTTCAGCGTTACTGGTTGGGGCATAGACTTGGATTACTGTGATATTGAATGGTTTGCCTTGGAAACGAACAGAGATCATTCTGTCGTTTTTGAGATTGCATCCAAGTACTGCATTTCGGACTCTTTTGTTGACCATGATGGCCACTCCATTTCTTCTGAGGGATTCCTGCCTGCAGTAGTAGATATAATGGTCATCTGAGTTAAATTCACCCATTCCAGTCCATTTCAGTTTGCTGATTCTTGATAAGGGATGAGAAATAAAGAAGAGCCGAACTCTGAGGTAGGCTGTTAGGTCATTAGGCTCAGTCATGAGCTAAGTCACTCGCTCCTACACCATTTGATGAGAGTAAGTGACTAATTCACACAGCAACACAGCACATGCTTACTTGCTATAGACTGTCAGAGTTGCTCACCAGTTGTGGACACTCTGTATACAAACTCTTCTAATGCACCGACATCTGAGTGCCTGTCCCATGGAGGCAGTTATCAACTTTGTGGCCACAACCACTGTGACTTCAGGCGAATTTTCATCTTCAATTCACATTCCGACTTAAACCTGGACTCTGAAAAGACCAACCTGTCTCTGACAGCTCTGTGCTTCTGTTGCTTCATTTCCCAGAGATCTCCGTGGGCCAGCCTCACTGAAGCTAAATTCCCGTTCATCTTAAGAAGCTGCTGTTTCTTTTCACTTTGTGACAGCAGGCTGTGTTTCTCGTTAGCGTCAGGCTTCTGCACTTACTCAGTCCTCCCAAATTCTTTTTCACTGAACATTGCTCAAGTGCTTTTACAGTGGCAGCATATCAATTTTTTGGGTCTTTTTTCCTAAGGAAACCTAACATATAGTGACTTACACTGGTAAACAGGTGGTATGTGGAAAAGGCAGAGGCTTTGGAGTCAGACCAAATTTGGTGCTCAAATTTTTGCTGTGTGACCTTGGGGTTGTTGGTTAACTTTTCCAAATTTTAATTTCCTCATTTGTAAATGGAAACAGTGATATATATTTTACAAGATTGGGATGAGGATTAAGTAAAAGAATATAATTTAAGAGCTTAGCATGCATGAGACATTCAATAAACTGAAATGGGTAATATGATAATGATGTTAATTTTTATCCATATTCATATATATCTTCTGCTTTTAACTATATATTTAAACCTTTTAAAAGCAATGGCTTACCTTATTTACCTTGTATCCTCCAGAGATACTGATCACAATGGCCAGTACCAAAGTAAATACGTAATGAAATGTCCACAATTCGTTAGGAAAATGTCATCGACTTACTGGCTGAAACTGTTGAAGAGTTTAATATGATAGGAGAAGGGGGTAGCGAGTGTCAGGATACAGGACTCTGGAGGCAGATGCCTGACCATGGAGTAACTCCATGAAATGCATGCTGACCAGGTAATGTGGTTACACGTTCTACCCATAAACTTCCACCTTGATCTGGAGGTAACGCACCTTCCGAGGTTTCTTTTCCAAAGACGTGGTGATTCAGTTATCCCAGGAAAATTACTGGTACACAGTTTCACTCAATCAATGTATTAATTTAGCAGGCATACTATAAAAACAGTGACAGTATATTCAATATACACCAATGCTGCATAATCATGAGCTTTTAAAATTCTGTCTCCAATGATCCTGTAAAGTATTAAATATTAGGTGTTAACGAAAATGAAGAAAGGGCTTCCCTGGTGACTCAGCTGGTAAAGAATCCACCTGCAATGCAGGAGACCTGGGTTCGATCCCTGGGTTGGGAAGATCCCCTGGAGAAGGGAAAGGCTACCCACCCCAGTATTCTTGCCTGGAGAACTCCATTGACTATATAGTCCATGGGGTTGCAAAGAGTTGGACACAACTGAGCAACTTTCACTTTTCACTCAAAATGAGGAAAAACATATATCCATAAGTATTTGTATCTACTCCTTTATTTGTTGATATTTCATCATCATGTTAAGAGTATTTAGGTACAAGTTAAAGTTTTTTATCTTTTACAAAATAATTTAGAAGCTTATTATATATCATAGCCTTTTAAAAGTGTGATATCCCTAGGTATTTCTTTGTTTTTAAATTGAAGTATAGCTGATTTCCCTGGAGAAAGGAATGGCTACACACTCCAGTATTCTTGCTGGAGAATTCCATGGACAGAGGAGCCCGGTGGGCTACAATCCAAGAGACTGAACAGAGTCAGACTGCACAACTGAAATGATTTAGCAAGCATGCACACATAGCTGATTTACAATGTTAAAGTTCAAGTTAGTTTCAAGTATATAGTACACTGATTCAGTTATATATATCTATATCTATATCTATATATCCCTTTTCATGTTCTTTTCCCTTATAGGTTGCTACAAAATATTGAGTATAGTTCCCTGTGCAGTATACTAGGTCCTTGTTGGTTATCATGGCCTTAAATATTAGGCCCAAATTCATTTACTTTTAATGCTACCTATAATCTTTTTTACATCTTATTTGTTTATTAATTCAACACATATTTATTGAGTATCTACTGTGCCGGGCACTGTTTTAGGAACTAAGGATAAATAATGCACAACATGAAAAGAACAAGGAAAAGTTTTGAGTGCTTGATATAAACCAGATACATCCTTTTCAAATACTGAGCACTCAGAGCTGGCCTATGAGGTAGGTATTTTTATTCCTATGTGAGACAACTGAGTCATGGATTATTGTGGCTGACTTCTGGAAGACACACAGTTTTGCTGAGGGGCTGAGATGGGGACATAGGTTTGTTTGTTTTCTTTCTCATTCTTTCCTCACTTTTGAACCATCTGTCTCGCAGGCAGCCTTATTTCCTAGTTACTCCACACACAGCCTCCCTCCCAGCCAGCCTGCTTCCCAGGTATTTCCTGTACATGCCCTCAGCCTCTTTGTGAAACTATCGTTTTACCGAGAAGACCTGGTCTTTCCACTCCACGTATCAAATCCTGCTTGTCCTTCACCTCAGCTCAAGTCTCATTGTCCCCACGGGTTGAGCTTTATCCTGTTTAATTTGATCTCCAGTGAGTGCCTTCTGGACAGTCATTAATCTTACAAATATTTATTCTTTCCCTTCCGTGTTCTAAGTGCTGGAAGAAAAATGAGAAGACCAATTAAGACCTTTGCTTTCATAACACCAGTTTCTATTCAGAAGGCAGGCATCAACCAGCAAATCCACAGTAATTTAGGCCGGACTATCCTCTTGCCTTTTGTTATATTTAGAAGTCTTATTTCTCTTGCAGAATACACTGTAACTTTCTTTTAAGGCTCATTTTAAACTTTCTATTCTGAGAATTCAGTGCTAACTTGTGGAGTGCTTCCAATCTCACGTCTCTAAGTTTGTTCCTTTTGGGGAGTGATGACATTTTGCATGTTTTGTTTTTTTTTTTTTTTTTGCCTTTATTGCCAAATATTTAAAGGATCTGGCAGATTGGGAGACCATTAAATGGTACTAGAAAGATGACCCGTGTCGTCTTTGGGGATAGGTGATGGGGACGGAGGAGGATCATTGCTTGAATGACACTGATGGGAAGGATTTCGAGTTTCAGTGACTTTCGGAGGGGAATGAAAAAAAAAAGGTGTAAATACTATTTGCAACAGGGGCTTTCCTGGTGACTCAGATGGTAAAGAGCCCTGCAATGCAGGAGACCCAGGTTCTATCCCTGGGTCGGGAAGATCCCTTAGAGAAGGAAATGGCAACCCACTCCAGTATTCTTGCCTGGAGAATTCCATGGACAGAGGAGCCTGGCGGGCTACAGTCCATGGGATTGCAAAGAGTCGGACATGATTGAGTGACTATTCTACTATTTATAATTACTCCTAGTCTAATAAGAAAATAGAAAGGCTCAATTATAACATAATGCCTCTTTGAACATGCCTAATTGTACCACAAATCATGCCAAAAGGTTTGAATTTAGCCACTGATGTAGTAGTAAGCTCAGCCATTCCTGTTGATACATCACAACCAATGAGTATTTTCTGCAATAGTCTGAAAATCCTGGTTGATGGTTTCATAGTGTTAATGTGGAGAAGGCAATGGCACCCCACTCTAGTACTCTTGCTTAGAAAATCCCATGGATGGAGGAGCCTGGTAGGCTGCAGTCCATGGGGTCGCTAAGAGTTGGACACGACTGAGCGACTTCACTTTCACTTTTCACTTTCATGCATTGGAGAAGGAAATGGCAACCCACCCCAGTGTTCTTGCCTGGAGAATCCCAGGGACGGGGGAGCCTGGTGGGCTGCGGTCTATGGGGTCGCACAGAGTCGGACACAACTGAAGCGACTTAGCAGCAGCAGCAGTGTTAATGTGCCACCTAGTGGTTCAGATTGCACATTCTAATTGCATATGATTTAGGTTTTTCAGTTATAAATGTGGATATCCGTTTTCCTTGATAATAATGACCCTTTATTAAAAGTGTCTGCCAGATTCCAACTATGATAAACCCACTAATTTGTGATATTCATATTGTTGTTTTTGATCAAACATTGATATGTTTTTTTTTTTGTATTCATGAGTTCATTGTAAAGGGGTTGACTGCGGTCAATGTAATGTCCCAAGTGATCTTTTATATATTTTAAAGGTTTTTAGTTATTTGGGAAGTAAATAGTTCATTTTTAATTTTACTTGGGTTCTCTGCAACGAGGGTTGGTATGTCTCATGTTGCTTTGGTGCTCTTTTCAGAATGCGAGACTACGTGAAAACTTTCTGACATGATTTCTAGAATGACAGTGAGATTAATTAAAAGGAGACATAGTTGGGCACATTTGATAGTGTAATTGATTTGCTGACTTCTACCATAAAAAATCTGCTATTGGCTATTTATGGTGGGTTTATTTCTAGTAAACATTACAGCCTCCCACCTAAGGTAAAGCTCCTAAATTTTCTCATGTATGGTTAGTGAAAATACCAACAATTAATAGATGCTAGTTGCAAAATGTTTCCTATGTGCCAGGCATTAATTAATGATCTCCAGTTCCCACCACAAAGCCCAGATTAATGTTATTATTTCCATTTTAAAGAAGAAGAAATGGCTGGGGGATATAAGTTAATTTCCCTTGATATCCACAGCCAAGAAGTCCCTGTGCCTGGAGGCCCTCTAGCAAGGTCTCCATCATAGACCTGAAGCCCCTTCTTCTGTTTCTGTAGAATTATCTTTCCCTCACTCATGGGAAGGATGGGGTCAGTGGATATCTGCTTTACTTAAAAGACTCAGTAACATTTGAACTCATCTCTTTCAGTAGACAATTATATATATAATTATATATAGATTGTAAAGTTATAATTAAATTGTAAACTTTAATTATAATTATAAAATTATAATTAAATTGGAAAATTATAAAATTAAGCTAAAATTAAATTAAAATTATATATATAATTGTCTTCTGGGAAAAACACATATAAAATTAAAAATCACAAAGCAAATAAAGGTGTCACATTCCCAGGATAAATCTCTCTTCCTAGAATATGACTGTTTGTTTAAAGTTACCATTAGAGAACAGAGGGCCCTTCCCCAGTGGGTCTCACATAAGTCACAGAAGATTAATGTAGGTTAGCATCACCCAAGTCAGCATTTCTCTTCTCCCAGCTTGCCCATGGAGATTGGGTGAGAAAATGGGAAAACCCTACTGTGTACACACTTCCAAGGCCAAGTGGGCCACACCAGCTCTGGGTGGGAGGAGCTCTGATGTAAACTTCTCAGACTTGCCTCATTTATAGATAGATAGATAGATAGATGATAAGTGATAGATAGATGATAAGTGATAGATAGATGATGTATATAGAGAGATAGATAGAGATACGTATATCTTGCCCAAACAAGTGTTTCAGTGAGTCCTGAATAACACTAATTATACATCTTTTGCCTCTATTTGCAGGTAATAAAGAATGCTATAGTGGAAAGCATCGAATATAGAAGGCAGAATCCGTCTCGTTGCTCTGTTTCCCTCAGTAGTGTTGAGGCAAGAAGATTCTTCAACAAGGAGTTTCTAAGCAAACCCACAGCATAGTTTGTGTACTGGAAAGGGTAGCAATTTCTGATGTGGAGGCAGTTTGAAATTCCACGACAACTGGATTTAAAAGCCCAGGACAGGTATTAGCACTGATCTTAAGAGACTGGTTGATATTCAAAGTTGCAGTTACTTAGCTGCATGAGAACAATACTTGTAAAACTTTGCTAGATTGACAGATGATGTCAAATTTGTAAAAATATAGCTCAGCTACATTTTCTATTATGAATTTCAGTATGAATTTCCTGATGCAAATGTAGGGACATATACTGTATTTTTTAGACATTCCTCACCAACTATCTATGAGTCCTCTTTTTTAAAAGGTGGTTCCTTTTTTAGAATATTTAACGGTTCAATCTTTAAAAGACTTTGTATTGTGTGTGAGTGTAATTCACTGACTGGATTTATTCATGCCATGAGACAACACTAGTTTTTATTTATATATGCATACATGAAATAAATACATCTGTATACAAATGAGCAAGAGGTAACTGAGTTTTTGTTTGTTATCTTTAATGAACTATTGCACTCTGGCTATGACAGATGCTCAGATTCATGGCTTTCAGACCCAAAAATTGTTAACCTTAAACTCAAATGTGAAACAACATTTTAAATCATGGTGATTTTTCTTAGAAGGGAAAGTATGTGTTTTTGAGCAAATGGTGTATATTTATTCAGAATATAGGGAAAAAAAATGTAACCCCTTCTAGTTTACTTTGCTGATACTATCCTATTTGTGTGACAGACAGCAGTTACCTCAGAGAAAAACCCAGAAAAGTGAAAGTGCTGTATCTGTAAGACTTGTCTTAGGGACAGTCTGTATTGCATGACTGTGGTTTGTTACTATTGAACCACTAAGGTTCAGAGTTAGTATCCCAAATAGAAGGGCTTCCTTTTCTTGCTCTGAGTCTACCATTCTTTAATCTCTCTGTTCATGTGTCTTTTTTCCTCTCACCTTCCATTCACATTTCTACCTGTGAGGAAAGACAAGGTGTGACAGGAAGGGAACCCCTGAGAGTTCCTTCATTGGTTGATCCATGCACATGGTAAATGAGTGCCCTCTACAGGCCAACAGGCGTGTTGCAGGGTCTGGGGACACCGCTTTGGGCAACAATGACCGAAGTGCCTACCTCTAAGGACCTTGGGCTTCCCTGGTGGCTCAGGCAGCAAAGAATCTGCCTGCAATGCAGGAGACCCAGCTTCAATCACTTTCACACTTTTAAGGACCTTACTTTCTAATGGAGAGGACCAACAATAATCTGTACAAATAAGTTCCTAGAATGTTAGCCCTAGGGAAGATCACAATGAGATGGTTGTTGTTGCTGTTTAGTCGCTAAGTTGTGTCCAACTCTTTTGCAACCTCATTGACTGTAGCCCGCCAGCCTCCTCTGTCAATGGGATTTCCCAGGCAAAAATGAGTGGGCAGGACCTGTGGATATTTAAGGGAAGAACATAGCCAGCAGAGGGGATAGCAGATGCATATGCTCTCAGGTAGAGCGCCAAGCATGTTCCAGGAATAAGAAAAAGACCAATGTGCCCAGAACAGAGTGGGAAATGTAAAAAATTAATCTTCACCTATTTTTTTTCAAGATGTGGCAATACGGTTTATATTTCATATATCTTTCAAAATACCCCCTGGGAAATAACAAGACCAGAAAGCTTCCCTTGTAGCTCAGTCAGTAAAGAATCTGCCCGCAATGCAAGAGATGTGAATTCAATTCCTGGGTCGGGAAGATTCCCTGGAGAAGGAAATGGCCAACTTACTCCAGTATTCTTGCCTGGAGAATCCCATGGACAGAGGAGCCTGGCGGGCTACAGTCCATGGGGTCGCAAGAGTTGGACACAACTTAGCGATCAAACTGCCACCAGAGAGCTTAAGAGACTTGTCCAAGGTTACTAATGTCTGAGCTGGTGTCCCATACCCTTGACCTCATGGCATTTATATCATAACTGATAGTGCTTCCAAGAAATTAATTAGATGGAAACTTTAAAGACTAGTGATTATAAAACTGGAATGATCTAGGATCCTTGCTTTGTCTTCATTCACAGGCTTTCAGTTTCTTAAATGCCATTACAGAGGCTCCTTAACTCATTCAGTGTTAACAATTTGTTCATTTATAAATTTGCTAGAGTTCTGATTTTATAAAAACACACTTTGATGGCAAATTAAATCTATATATGTGTTTTTTCATCCTATCTCTGACTCAGTGAATGACTGATAAATGGGATGTCCTCTGTCTTCCTGCAAACTGTCCACATGCACCAGTAATTTTGGCTTAGTTCTTTGCTTTTTGACATAAGCATTTGCTTGTTGTTCATGTTCTTGACCGGGATTCTACTTTACTTCACCCAGTACAGGCTGACAAATTTCAGGTAACTTTTTTTTTGTTGAGTAATAAAAACACTAAGATAAACTTTAGTGTGTGTGCATGTGTATGTGTTTGTGTGTATACCTAGACACATATTTCATTTCTCTGAAAGAGATAATTTTAGACACAAGTGCTTTATTCTGATATTGAAAACTTTCATAAAAAATGTTGGCGATCATTCCTCTCTCTTTTCTTTTCCTCCTCCTCTCTTTTTAATTCTCAGACTATTTCATCCTAAAGCCATCAAGTGGGGCAGAGACAGGTAGGGAGAGATGGTGATGGTCATGGAGCCACCATGAATCAAAGTGAGACATCAGAATAAGCACAGTGTCAGAAGACATCCAGTAGAGGAAGAGCACTCGCAGTGTGAATGGGTTACACGCCTGGAGATTAATTAAATGTGCTCAGTGTAATGGAAGCCAGGTTTCTCATCCAGAGGAAGAATGAAATTCTCAACAAATATTAAAATGAAAACCAGAATGTATTCGGAAGTGTTAAGTTGAAATGGAAAGCATCGGCATCCTTATCTATATCTACTTAATGCCGACAGATCTCCTCCAGACTCCTTGGGATCATCCGCAGGAAAAGTCTCTGAGTAACACTGACTTCTCATGGTTCACTGATGCTTTTATTTAAAGGGTTGCAGTGGCAAATATTGTGCTGGATATGCTATTGCAATCCTGTTAATATTGTTGAGGCAGCGTACTTACCTATGACCATGCTGACCCAACAGGATGAATTATATACTCTTACATGAGTTTGTACTTTAACCAAGGGCAAAATTGCCAATATTTTCACTGACAGTGGACATATTTTGAAGTAGTTCATGATTTTGGAATGTCATGGAAGAAACATGTCTTCCTTACTTTCAGCAGAAATAAAATTTAAAATGGCCTTTGTGACCAGGAATTACTGAATATGATACTATTACCTGCCATTTTAGCTCTTAGTGAGATTCTGGGGCATTCTACACTTGACTTTCTGGAAGCTAGAGGACACCACCTTGCTAACCTTTCTACAGGATTGCTGCCTTTCAAGGAACCATCAGCAGCAAGATCTCTGTCATGGTCTGAAGGGCTATGTCCTCAAATGATAAGAAAAATTGGCTAGAAAAGCCCAGTTATTGGTCTCAAAAAAGGAAAAACGAGATTGGAAATTCAAAAAATACTGGTTTAAAAAACAGAAAGAGAGAAATATTGGTTCAGATCAAATAATAACCTACCCCTACTGGAGGTGCTAAAACCCACCCCTCCCCCACTGTAAATGCATCAAAACCTTGATGTATGACAAAGTGAGAGGACTCCTGAATCGGTGCTGGGGATGGGGGTGGGGGTGGGAACACTAACAAGACCAAAAGCGTGCCTGCCTCACGTGTTCTACCTGTCTGAAACACAACCCAAGGAAGCCTGATGGTACTGCTTCCTGACATTTCAAACTTGCCCATTTCAAATGGACCATCCAAACTCGTACAACTTCCTCATTCAATGGGCATAATTTGTGTCAGTCATGGTCTGTGTGTTTTCATGGGCTTCTCAGGTGGCTCAGTGAGGAAGAATCCATCTGCCAATGCAGGAGACCCAGGTTCGATCCTTGGGTTGGGAAGATCCCCTGGAGGAGGAAATGGCAACCCACTCCAGTATTCTTGCCTGGAGAATCCCATGGACAGAGGAGCCTGGTAGGCTACAGTCCATGGGGTCCCAAAAGAGTTGGATAGGACTCAGCAACTAAACAACAATAATGATCAGAAATGTTTAAAGGCTACTTATTTTTAAAAGAGTAATCACACCACTTATTTTGTCCGGTAACTCTGTACCTGGGAAAGCACATTTTAGGGATTTGCACAGTATTTTTTGCTGATGGGATAATGCATGGTAAACAAAATAAATTCATTTTGAAGGACACATATGAAATGAAAACCCTTGTCATTAAGGAATTTATGATATTTTTGTTGAGTGAAAAAAGAAACATATGAAATACCTTTAGGATTTCTGAATTATGTGCTAGTTATCATGTACGTTTTGGGAAGGACAAGAAGAATATGGACTTCAGCATTTACAGGTGGGTTCATGAAGCCATGAAAAGTTAGGAGAAAGTTCTAAGTCTGAGTCACTGCATGAATTGAGGTGCAGAGATGAAACTGAGCTTGGCCAGTTTGTCAGCTATGAGGTAACTCACTCCTGGCTTAGGGAGTGTGTGTTGATCAGCAGGTGGATGGAGTGGGGACCACACAACTAGATGTAACTTCCTGCCAAAATATGAAAGTTCATATTTGCTGTTATGTCCAGAGGTGCTTATTATATTATTAAATACATACACGCAGGCATATATACATATTAGAAGAGAGCTATACATGGACCAGGCTTCCCAGAAGGCACTAATGGTAGCCACCTGCTAATGCAGGAAACATAAGAGATGTGGGTTCACTCCCTGGGTGGGGAAGATCCCCTAAAGGAGGGCATGGCAACCCACTCCGGTATTCTTGCCTGGAGACTCCCATGGACAGAGGAGCATGGCAGGTTACAGTCCATAGAGTTGCACAGAGTTGGACGTTATTGAAGTGACTTAGCACACATACATGCATACATGGACCAATCATAAAAATGCCATGAGCTAAGGATTAAGATGAAAACAATTCTGTGATCTTGAAGTCCTTTATGGGAACAAAACAAAAAAGAAATAATAGCAAAAACACAGTAATGCTTTGCAAGCCCAATGATCCAAGAGCCTTACTTTATATCAGATCAGATCAGATCAGTCGCTCAGTCGTGTCCGACTCTTTGCGACCCCATGAATCGCAGCACGCCAGGCCTCCCTGTCCATCACCAACTCCCGGAGTTCACTGAGATTACTTTATATACCCATTAATAAATGAGAAAACAGAGTAGAGCTACTGTGGTAGAAAGTAATCCTCCTCAAACCGGTAATTTGCTCCCATTCATTTCCCTGGTGAATTGCAAGCAGATGTGATACAAGTTATTGCTGAATCAAGATGAGAAATACTACTTTTTTGTGTGAAATTTCTGAGATCTAGGAGTCATTACACTGGCATTAAGTAGCTTATGCCGACTAATACGTTACATTATGAAAACCTTCACATCTTCCAAATTCCAGACTTACAAAATCGATATGATTCATATCACATAAAGGATTCATAGCTTTACCAAGAGAGTTAATGATGAAACAAGTCTGTAATGCATCAAGAAAATGAAACATTCAAACTGAATTGTCCTGATATGAGTCAGGTTTTTGCATGACGCCCTTGGGGTAAATTTCTTACTCTGTTATGTTTTTGTTTGCTCATCTATAAAAGGGGGAATAAAATTAAATACTTTTATATTCTCATAAGATGACTATGAGTATCAAATGATAAAGGGTGTATAAAAACTTTAATTAATCTCCAAAATGTACAAGCAACACATGCAGCTCAATTCCAGAAAAAAGAAAAAACAATCAAAAAGCGGGCAAAAGACCTAAATAGACATTTCTCCAAAGAAGACATGCAGATGGCTAACGAATACATGAAAAGATGCTCAGCATCACTCATTATCAGAGAGATGCAAATCAAAACCACAATGAGGTACCATCTCACACTGGTCACATCAAAACGACTGCAAGCAATAAATGCTGGAGGGAGTGTGGAGAAAAGGGAACCGTCTTACATTGTTGGTAGGAATGCAAACCGGTACAGCCACTATGTTCTCCACATGGAGAACAGTGTGGAGATTTCTTTAAAAACTGGGAATAGAACTGCCATATGACCCAGCAATCCCACCGCTGGGCATACACCCCGAGGAAACCAGAATTGAAAGAGGCACATGTATCCCAACATTCATTGCAACAGTATTTACAATAGCTAGGACACGGAAGCAAACCTAGATGTCCATCAGCAGATGAATAGATAAGGAAGTTGTGGTACATTTACACCATGGAATATTACTCAGCTATAAAAAGGAACACATTTGAGTCGGTTCTAATGAGGTGGATGAACCTGGAGCCTATTATTCAGAGTGAAGTAAGTCAGAAAGAGAAGGACAAATACTGCACATTAACGCATATATATGGAATTTGGAAAAATCGTTCTGACGGTCCTACATTCATGGCAGCAAGGGAGACACAGATATAAAGATTTGGACTCATTGGAGAAGGCAAGAATGGATGATTTGAAAGGACAACACTGAAACGTGCACATTACCATATGTAAAATAGATGACCAGTGTAATTTCGATGCATGAAGCAGAGCACCCAAAGCCAGTGCTCTGGGACAACCCAGACAGATGGAGTAGGGAGGGAGGTGGGAGGGGGGTTCAGGATGGAGGGGACACATGTATACCTGTTGCTGATTCATTTTGATGTAAAGCAAAAACCATCACAACATTGTAAAGCAATTATCCTCCAATTAAAATTAATTAAGAATTGACAACAACAAAACTTTAACAAATACAAGGTCTTCTTTGACGACTTATTTTTTCTTTACAGAAGATATTTCCTCAAGAATCAAGAGACCAGGTACAAGGCTTAATTGTTAGCACCCTCAATAACTGAAAATAAATAAGAAATTATTAAATATTAATGAATAACAAGATATTTGATCAGTATATAAAACTCATAAGAAACACTGAGAAATATATTTGCATGTAAGTGAATCAATTCATGGCAAATAAATTGGGAAAAATGGAAACCATGACAGACTTTATTTTGGGGGGCTCCAAAATCACTGCAGATGGTGACTGCAGCCTTGAAATTAAGAGACGCTTACTCCTTGGAAGAAAAGCTATGACCAACCTAGACCGCATATTAAAAAGCAGAGACATTACTTTGCCAACAAAGGTGCGTCTAGTCAAGGCTACGGTTTTTCCAGTAGTCATGTATGGATGTGAGAGTTAGATTTGTAAAGAAAACTGAGCGCCAAAGAATTGATGCTTTTGAACTGTGGTGTTGGAGACACCTAATGTAAAGAACTGACTCATTTGAAAAGACCCTGATGCTGGGAAAGATTGAAGGCAGGAGGAGAAGGGGACGACAGAGGATGAGGTAGTTGGATGGCATCACCGACTCAATACACATGAGTTTGAGCAAGCTTCCGGCGATGGTGATGGACAGAGAGGCCCTGCGTGCTGCAGTCCATGGGGTCGCAAGGAGTCCATCACGACTCAGCGACTGAACTGACTGAAATTCTCAGTTTGACCACTAGATGGAAGCATTCCTCCAAAATTGTTCTACATTAGCACGTCTTCTTACTATAAAGAATCCGCCTGCAATGCGGGAGACCAGGGTTGGATCTCTGGATAGGGAAGGTCCCTGGAGGAGGGCATGGCAACCCAGTCCAGTATTGCTTGGAAAATCCCATGGACAGAGGAGCCTGGTGGGGTACAGTCCGTGAGGTTGCAAAGAGTCCGACGCAGTTGAGTGACTAACACTGGCACGTCAATAGGTCTGTTAATGCAAATATAGTTACATTTCTCTAATGAGAAATAGAACTTCGGAGCATATCCTGCACGTAAAAAACATGTATAATATTATGTAATATTATGTAATTGGATTACAATAGTGTAACACATATTTTAAAAAATGATTCTACCAAGATGGTAGATTTGTTCATTTTGTTTGCTACTGTAGATAATTTAAAGATACCCAGGAATAAAATGGAGTAATGAGAAAGACATAATGAAAGCCTATAAGTGGATGATCTACCCAACTCAGAGAATCACCTTCCCATTTTTAACACATTCTCAGCCATGCCTTTATACGTATTGTCCCTGGGCTTGGAATTTCTGCAAAATCCTAGCTTTTCCAGGTGCTAATTGCTCTCAGCTTTTTTCCTGGCCTTCATCCTAAGGGCAAAAAAGACCCGTTTCTCCTCTGTGTGCTTTCCTTCACCTGCACTGCCTGTGCTTATCAGCACTGTAGCAATCCCCTATAGATGACTGTCTTCAGATGACTCAGTGACTGTAAAACAACAGAGTTGTAAAAGCCCAGAATTTCTTACATTGTTTTGTGAATGTGGAAATGCTCTTTAAAGCTGTTATGTTAATTTTATAACAATGTTGTAATATAAAAGAATGTAGATAACCTTATTTCAGAACTTGCTTGAACTCATTGTATGACTAATAACTAATGATATGAATAAAAACAGATAACCTGGAGTTACGGAATTTGAACAGGTCTGAACCACATAAAGGAAATATACCCCTTGGCTCCTTGGCAACACTTTCAAGAAACTTTTATGAAATTACTGCTGTCACCTGCTGCTCAAGGAGATGGTCTTCTGCTGCTGCTGCTAAGTCGCTTCAGTCGTGTCCGACTCCATGCGACCCCATAGACGGCAGCCCACCAGACTCCCCCGTCCCTGGGATTCTCCAGGCAAGAACACTGGAGTGGGTTGCCATTTCCTTCTCCAATGCATGAAAGTGAAAAGTGAAAGTGAAGTCACTCAGTTGTGTCCGACTCTTAGTGACCCCACGGACAGCAGCCCACCAGGCTCCTCCGTCCATGGGATTTTCCAGGCAAGAGTACTGGAGTGGGGTGCCATTGCCTTCTCCGGATGGTCTTCTAGCCAATTTTAAAGAGCAAACATCTAAATTTATTACCATGTTAGGTCCTGTGAGATGTGAGTTAGATTAATCTCCTTTGTGTACAGTGTTTGGATTTTTTGAAGGTTTATCTAATATCAGAATTACTATCACATTATTAAAGCTCACCTTCTGTAACTCCAGATCTGTTTTACTACATGTAATACATATTTTGTACTTAGTGGAGACTCTTTACTAAGCTAATCACATTGCATCCCTAAATGATAGGATATCAGTAAGAATTGGATGATTATGCATTTTTCCAGACTGGTATAAAAATCTTAATTTTGAATAAGTAATTTAAAATGGACATTTTAGCTTAGGTTACAGTTATCAGTTTATTGCATTTTGAAAAACAATGATTAAACTTCATGACGTTATTGAAGCGTTCTTATGTTGTGGTGGTAGAAAGAAAATAATAAAACAGCTACCATGTATAGTACTTCACAGTCTGTAAAAGGTGTTTAATACACTATTTCATTTGATTGATAGGAGAGTCTCTAAAGACAAGGAAGGGGAATAGGATTGATTTATTTACAAAAAAAGAACTAGAAACTCATGGATTTAAGTGACTTGCTTACCACTGTAGAACTAATCAGACAGAGATTAGCTTGCAGTCCTGGTCTCCTAAGCTCTGACCCCACATGTTCTCATAATCATCCAAATGTACTGACTGCAAGCCAGAAACCCCAGTCTGATTTCTGTCACTTAAGGCCATATAAACATTAGTACCTATAGAGTTTGAATTTTATTCTCCTTGGTTGAAAAAAATGAATATTACTACCTATCTATTCTGTTTGACAAGATTACTACAAAGTCCCTCCAACCTGGTAAGTCCTATTTGAGGTATTGTGATTTCTGAAAAATATGTGTAGTAATTGATCCTGTAGGCCTGTGAAGCCAAAATCATTAGTTATTGCAGTGGCGGTGGGGTGAGGTGGAGGATATCTTTTAGGTTATACAGGCATTTGCTTACATCATAGATTATTGAAAGCATAGAACTTGAAATCAGATAAAAGTAAAATTGAGTGAGTGAGTGAGTGAAGTCGCTCAGTCATGTCCAACTCTTTGCGATCCCATGGACTGTAGCCTACCAGGCTCCTCTGTCCATGGGATTTTCCAGACAATAGTCCTGGAGTGGATTGCCATTTCCTTCTCCAGGGGATCTTCCCAACCCAGGGATTGAACCCAGGTCTCCCGCATTGTAGAGAGACGCTTTATCGTCTGAGCCACATTCTCCTATTCATATTAGTACTGCTCATCCATTTACCAGTAGTGTGACTTCTGGCCTTTAATTAATAATAACAAATCACCATATGTGTCTGTTTTAAGAGAATCTTTAAGCTAAACCACTGACAGATTTAAATTTTTTATTTTATGCAGTTATGGAAGAAATGTTAATAGCAACAAAGTAATCCTATTTTAGCTTCAAAAAACGTTTTGGTCAAGCTTATATGAAATAGGTACCATAACCACACTGTGGCACTCTTTGCTTACTTATGATTTTTCAATTTACATTTTGTCAGTAAACTGTGCTGGTCAATGCAGTGCCATGTTATTCCCGGGGAATGCATTGTCTTTTCTTACATATTCTTAAGTATTGTAATCCTTTATTACAAGGTTTCATAAAGATTAAAACAGTAATCCCAGACAATTGAAAAGCAAAAAAAAAATTATCTTAACGTTGTAGCATCAAATTCGCAAAACCCTATAGCTTCTTGGTTTTGATTGTGTAACAGTGTGTGTGTGCTCCCACACAACACAACTTAGTAATGAAAGAACAAACTCAGCGACATTCCAACAAACCACCTGCTTGACCATCTGAGCCACCAGGGAAGTCGCTTAATTAACACTCCCCACAAAACCTTCATATCAAACAGAAGACTTAGTTCCCAGGTGACTTCATTCCCAGAGGTTGCTGCCATAACGTGCTACAACTTGAGATGCTGAAAGTATGACTTATCAGGCAGAGAAACAAAATGGTAGCCTTAGCTGAGAGAAGATAAACCCAAGCAACAAATATTAACTGAGGATCTTATTATAGTTCAACCATTGGAATCCATTACATCCAGATGTGACCCACATGTCCCCAACAATAAGATGTTCAAAATTTTTTCCCCACCAGAGACTCTCCATGAACTATCTGGAAGAAGAATAGGCAGTGGTACTGGGAAAAATCTAGAACAATCTGGACAGGAAGACATACGGGCTTGCTAGAGGGTGAAGCAGCTAGAAGAATGACTTCCTCAGGAAATCTAACCAAAAGATACCCCAGTGGGGTAGAAAAGGTCAGTGACTCCCAATCTGATGTGTCAAGCACCCAAGAGATACTTCTCCAATGGCTTCTATTGCATTTGGAACAATACCTGATGGCTAAAAGCCACCGCATGACTGGGCTACTTTTTTAACCTCATTTCTTATGATATTTTTTTTTTTTCTCCTGTAAATGTTCCCCTTCAGCCATGCAGTCTGGAAACTTACCAGGTCCTCTCTCATATCAGGACCTTTGCTCATCCTTTTCTTTGACTAGATTCTTTCTCACTCGGATACTTGCTTAGTTAGTCTTCCCCACTTGAGGATACCATCACAGTGTGCAAAGCAGAAACCGTGGCTACTGCCTGCTGCTCTTAGATTATTTTTCTCCATAGGACTCATCACCATTTGACATAATGTACTATATAGTGTGGACTTCCCAAGTGGCTCAGTGGAGAACAATCTGCCTGCCAATGCAGGAGAAGCTGGAGACGCGGGTCTGATCCCTGGATCAGGAAGATCCCTTGGAGGAGGAAATGGCAACTTACTCCAGTATTCATGCCAGGATAATCCCATAGACAAAGGCGCCTGGCGGGGCTACAGTCTATGGGGTCACAAAGAGTCGGACATGACTGAGCATGCATGCAGGCGCAGACGATACAGTGTAGACACTATGTATTTGGTTGATTTTCAGTACGTTCCAAGATGGCAGCTTGCCTTGTCCCCTTTCGTAACCTCAGTGACCAGAATAGTAAATATTTATGGATGGAATTGTGATTATTTTGCTAAAAGTGTGGACAGTTTTTTTCTTCCCATTGCCATTGAAGGACCATGATGTATTCAACCGAATAAGTTTGGCACGCAGACCGTATACGCTAGACACAGTAGCAGGTGTACAATAGCAGTGATCAAGACTAAGTCCCTTCGAGGACTTTGGGCAAGTAAACAGTTAATTACATACAGGGTAATAAGATGATGCATTTCCAAGGTGCTCTAGGTGACCATAATATGGGCACCCAACCCAGGTCTAAAAAGTCAGAATATATATCCAAGAGGAGGTGGCATCAAAGAGGGGCGTGAAGGACAAGTAGAAGTTAGCCAAAGAGAAGAGGGAAGAATATTACAAATGTGCAAAAGGCACAAAAGTTGTGCCAAATGGAAATCACATGAAAAAATGTCTTAAAACTATCTTTTGTTTTTCCTACTAACCAAGGATCTTGAGTTGCAAATATCTTAATAGACTCCCACTATGCATTGGAGTGGAATGTCTCCTCAATTTCCTGTTGCTTAAGAAGAGTCACATCCTGGCCTAGGAGGAGAGTCAAGTGTTGTGAACAACAGATCTGGATTTGGAATCTTGTTTACTTAACAGCTGAGTGTTTGAGCCAAGTGTTCTAAGCCTGAATTTCCAATTGTAAAACAAGAACGCCATTACCCACTGCATTAGGTGGCTGTGAGCATTCACTTGTAAAAGCCAAAGATCCCACTGGAGGCCAGGAACAGATTTAGAACTGAAGCTGCAGTTGCAAAGATGGGTAAGAACACTGCCCTCTTGGAGTTATACCCAATTTAAGTGTCTATGTGGGCTAGGGGAAGAAGCAGACATTTAACAAACAAATTTAAACAGAAATGACATAGAAACACGAACATGAGGGCAAGATGAAATAGAGAAGTGGAGTGGGGGTTATTTTGGATCAGGTGACCATGGGTATTTTCTCAGAGGAAATATAATTTCATGAAAACCTAAAGATTAGGAAGAAGCAATTGCAGGAATTTGTGGGGGATGAAATTCTAAGCAGAATCAACAATCAGTATTAAGGCCTGGGGCTGAAATGACTTCAGGGTGTTTGAGGCAAAGAATGTAAAGTGTATATTGGATGGAGGCGATGGATGCCCCATGCAGCTCATACCTAGGATGAGATATCAGGTCAGGAGGGCAGGTGAGGATTAGATTAGGATCTTCCCACCAGCTTTATGGAGGCATAATTGACAATTAAAATTGTAATATATTTAAAGGGTACAATGGGATGATTTGATTTGCATTGGGAAATGACTGCAATCAAGTTAATTAACACATCTTTCATTTCACATACTAACCTTTTAATTTTTTTTTGTTTGCTTGCTTTTTAAAAAATCATATCTCTTCCCACTTTATTTTTTAAATGATTTTATTTATTTATATATTTTTGGCTGTCCTGGGTCTTTGTTGCTGCACACAGGCTTTCTCTAGATGCGGCGAGCATGGGCTTCTCACTGTGATGATTTCTCTTGTTGCAGAGAAGGGATCTAGGGCACAGGGCTTCATTAGTTTTGGCTCCCAGGCTCTAGAGTACAGGTTCAGTAGTTGTACAGGGGCTTAGTTGCCAGGGGGCAAGTGGGATCTTCCCGGACTGGGGATCAAACTGTTATCTCCTGCATTGGCAGGCAGATTCTTTACCACTGAAGCCCTGTTTGCTTGTATTCAGTGAGAACACTTGCAATCTACCCTGTTAGCAAATTTCAAGTACACTATAATAGCCTCTAGTGACTATGCTGTACATTAGATACTCAGGATATTCATAAGAATTAATATTCTTAATTACAGTGTCAATTCCATCTAAATTTTTAGATGCCAGTAAGAGTTTATATTCCTTCCGCAAAAGATTCTTATTTGGTTTACTTACCAAAACATCAAGGGGTTGCAATTAGTCGTACTACCAGGAATTAAACAGTCATGTTTGTCGATTCACAGTCAGTGATAAACACATCACAATTTCAACATCGCTGACAGTGACGCCGAGACACCAGTGATTATAAGATGTCAATTTTGAAGATGTTAAAACTTGAAAAAAAGTGCACTTTATGAATGATGAAATATGGAAAGTGAAAAGATAATCTAACTTTTGTAAACTGAACATTTCTTGAAAGTGAGGGTTTCTCAGTCGTGTCTGAATCTTTGCAACCCCATGGACTATACAGACCATGGAATTCTCCAGGCCAAAATACAGGAGTGGGTAGCATTTCTCTTCTCCAGGAGATCTTCCCAACCCAGGGATCAAACCCAGGTCTCCCACATTGCAGGTGGATTCTTCACCAGCTGGGCCACAAGGGAAGCCCAAGAATGCTGGAGTGGGTAGCCTATCCCTTCTCCAGCGGATCTTCCCAACCCAGGAATTGAACCCGGGTCTCCTGCATTGCAGGTAGATTCTTTAACAACTGAGCTATCAGGGATATAGGTATATAATTTACTTTTCTTAGAAAAATAAGTAGCTCCATATTACAAAGCTACCAAGTGACAGAAATTCAAACTCAAACCAGGGATTCTGGCTCTTGAATCTTATCTTTAAGTCTTTAAGCCATTTTTTTGAGTTTATTTCTATATATGGTGTGAGGGAAGGTTCTAATTTCTTTGATCTACATAAGGCTATCCTGGCGTCCCAACACCATTTGTTGAAGAGACTGTCTTTCTTCCATGCCTCCTTTGCTTTCGTGCCTCCTTTGCTGGAGATTAATTGACCGTAGGCCTGTGGGTTTATTTCTGGGCTCTTTCTTTTGTTTATCGCATCTATATGTTTGTTTTTGTCATGTCAGCTTTCTTTGATTAGCACTTGTATATATTTTTATGTTAGAAATTTACCAAAAACTGTATCTTGATGTTTCAGGTGCATTTCTTTTAAATAGAATATATCTTATGTTTTTAAAAGTCTAGTTTCACAAAATTTTTTTGTTTCTGGAGAAGTTAGTCTATTCAAATTGGTTATGTTTATGAGGTCTTAGGTTTTATTTCTTCCATTTTATTTAGTGCATTCTATTTTTTCATTTCTGTGTTTTTAAAATTCTTTTTTCTCCAACTTTGTACTTTCTGCTAATTTGAGAGTTACACTTTTGTAATTTTATTCTTTTAATATTTGCTGATATAGTTAGCAAATTTCTATCAGATCAGATCAGTCGCTCAGTCGTGTCCAACTCTTTGCATCCCCATGATCCGCAGCACTCCAGGCCTCCCTGTCCATCACCAACTCCCGGAGTTCACTCAGACTCATGTCCATTGAGTCAGTGATGCCATCCAGCCATCTCATTCTCTGTCGTCCCCTTCTCCTCTTGCCCCCAATCCCTCCCAGCATCAGAGTCTTTTCCAATGAGTCAACTCTTCGCATGAGGTGGCCAAAGTACTGGAGTTTCAGCTTCAGCATCATTCCTTCCAAAGAAATCCCAGGGCTGATCTCCTTGAGAATGGACTGGTTGGATCTCCTTGCAGTCCAAGGGACTCTCAAGAGTCTTCTCCAACACCACAGTTCAAAAGCATCAATTCTTTGGCGCTCAGCCTTCTTCACAGTCCAACTCTCACATCCATACATGACCACTGGAAAAACCATAGCCTTGACTAGATGGACCTTTGTTGGCAAAGTAATGTCTCTGCTTTTGAATATGCTACCTAGGTTGTTCATAACTTTCCTTCCAAGGAGTAAGCGTCTTTTAATTTCATGGCTGCAGTCACCATCTGCAGTGATTTTGGAGCCCAGAAAAATAAAGTCTGACACTGTTTCCACTGTTTCCCCATCTATTTCCCATGAAGTGATGGGACAGGATGCCATGATCTTCGTTTTCTGAATGTTGAGCTTGAAGCCAACTTTTTCACTCTCCTCTTTCACTTTCATCAAGAGGCTTTTTAGTTCCTCTTCACTTTCTGCCATAAGGGTGGTGTCATCTGCATATCTGAGGTTATTGATATTTCTCCCAGCAATCTTGATTCCAGCTTGTGTTTCTTCCAGTCCAGTGTTTCTCATGATGTACTCTGCATAGAAGTGAAATAAACAGGGTGACACTATACAGCCTTGACGTACTCCTTTTCCTATTTGGAACCAGTCTGTTGTTCCATGTCCAGTTGTAACTGTTGCTTCCTGACCTGCATACAAATTTCTCAAGAGGCAGATCAGGTGGTCTGGTATTCCCATCTCTTTCAGAATTTTCCACAGTTTATTGTGATCCACACAGTCAAAGGCTTTGGCATAGTCAATAAAGCAGAAATAGATGTTTTTCTGGAACTCTCTTGCTTTTTCCATGATCCAGCGGATGTTGGCAATTTGATCTCTGGTTCCTCTGCCTTTTCTAAAACCAGCTTGAACATCTGGAAGTTCACAGTTCACATATTGCTGAAGCCTGGCTTGGAGAATTTTGAACATTACTTTACTAGCGTGTGAGATGAGTGCAATTGTGTGGTAGTTTGAGCATTCTTCGGCATTGCCTTTCTTTGGGATTGGAATGAAAACTGACCTTTTCCAGTCCTGTGGCCACTGCTGAGTTTTCCAAATTTGATGGCATATTGAGTGTAGCACTTTCACAGCATCATCTTTCAGGATTTAGAATAGCTCAACTGGAATTCTATCACCTCCACTAGCTTTGTTCATAGTGATGCTTTCTAAGGCCCACTTGACTTCACATTCCAGGATGTCTGGCTCTAGGTCAGTGATCACACCATCATGATTATCTGGGTCATGAAGATCTTTTTTGTACAGTTCTTCTGTGTATTCTTGCCATCTCTTCTTAATATCTTCTGCTTCTGTTAGGTCCATACCATTTCTGTCCTTTATCGAGCCCATCTTTGCATGAAATATTCCTTTGGTATCTCTAATTTCTTGAAGAGATCTCTAGTCTTTCCCATTCTGTTGTTTTCCTCTATTTCTTTGCATTGACCGCTGAAGAAGGCTTTCTTATCTCTTCTTGCTATTCTTTGGAACTCTACATTCAGATGTTTATATCTTTCCTTTTCTCCTTTCTATAGTCAACTTTAGGCAAATTTCTATAGTCAATTAATATTTTTCACCATCCTGTCAATCAATAAAAAGAACTTAAAATTCTGTATCCCAAATGATGCTTCTCTCAATTCATGACATTATTATCTAAAAATTTGTCCCACATATTAAACATTTTTATTATTGTTTTATATAGCCTACTTGTTCAATTTACTCAAGTTTAGCAGTTCTTTTTTTGGCTCATAATATGAGTGGAATATTTGACCTTCTTTGATCATTCTTCTTCATTCATTCATTCTTTGAAGATTCTTAGTGAAGCATTTTTGAGGTAATCTTGTTCAGTTTTCATTTACCAATTTTTGGAAAACCTCTTTATTTCAGGCTTGATATTGGGAGATAGTTTCTTTGGATACAAATTTTTGCATTGAACGTTATTTTATCTTAGCATTTCAAATATTTTATCTATCTACAATAGTAGATCTTAAAAATTTCAACAAATATAGAAGAAACATAAGCTCACAATTTGTAAATTCACTAAACACATGAGAAACAAGTCACCATAAGTAACATTAGCAGATATTCAAACTGAAAAATCAGACAAAAGTATTAAAATTCTTAGATACAGGATATACTTGATATATTTAAGAATTTCAAGTATGGTGAAATTAAAAGAGGCCATAAAAATTAACAAAGCAAATACCAAGGAAGTACTTTTATAAATAAATAATTGGAAAAATTGAAAAAATTCATTAAGCATGCTAGATTGAAGATTAGACAAAACCAAGGAAAAAATTAGTGAATTGGAGGATGATCTTAAGATATTACACAAACTCTAACATAGAAAGATAAAATAAAGCAAATTAAAGAGAGAGTGAGAGAAATAAAAAATAGAAGGAAAAGAGAATATTCTGAACAAAAGAAAAGAATGAGTCGGGGAAAGCAACATGAGAAGAAAGAATGGCTGAGATTTTTCTCAGAATTAAAAAAAAAAAAAAGCATCACAATTTATATTCAAGAACCCAAATGAACCCAAGTAGAATAGGAAAAAAGAAATCTATATATAGATTTTCTGCAGTGAAATTGAGAACCTCAAAGACAAACAAGAATATAAAAAGTACCAAAGAAACTATAAAGTAGAAAAGAAATTCTGAGGGCTGCCAAGTACATTTATGCAAGATGGACACTCTACACTTGTGGTTTTTCTATGAATTGTTTCCTTGGGAATTGAACAATGCTTATTCTGATCAGGCTTGTGCTGCATCCCAGTGTCTGCAAAAAGTGGTGACTAACTTGACAGCCGACTTGTCACTGGCAACAATAAAAATGATAGCTGGAGAGCTACTTAATAGCAACCTGTGAGGACTGTCAACCTGAATCTACTCCAGGCTAAACTTTTGACTTGCAGTTTTTGGGGCCACATTCATAAACTTTGTGTCACATGATTATCACCCAGTGGTTTATGACTTTTAAGGAAGACATTTTTCTTTTCAACTCCAGTCTACCCAGAGCCAAATCTGAGACTGGAAGTCACTTTCTTTGTGGCTGCAATTTACCTGGATCTTACATCGACTGTGGCATATCTCTGGGTACACCAGCTTCACGCAGCTGTCTCATTTTAACTTCTCTCTAGTCATACCTCTATACTTTAGTGGTCATTGAGTTGCAGACTCTAGACTACCTGGGATTATCAGAAATCTTTAGTTAGGTAGGTGGTTTATTTTTTATCCCTATGAAACATCACTTCTTGTTTAGTTTCACTAATTGTTCCCTTTTTGCCATAAACCACTACCGACTGGTCAGACACTTCCCTGTGAAGTATTTAAAACTCTATAAACTTGCCTCTGTAACCAGATATTCCTGCCTAGTTGTCCTTATTATATTTTTTTTTATGGTATCTCTAATAATGTGTGACTCTTACTTGCTTCCCTGTATTCTCCCAATTGATGACAAAGCCTTTAAGTATAGGAAGTGTTTTTGTTTTTGTTTTTTTAATTCATTTCTATGTCTCTAGGACCTCAGACAGTGTCTGGCTCATAATAATTTGGTGAATGAGTGAATGGATAATGAATGAGTCCTGTTCTTTTCTTGTCCTATGCCTTTGCTCATACTGTCCCTGTGTTTGAGATATTCGTTTTCTTTGAATAGCTTCCGTGTTGATTATCTGCCTCAGATGCTACTTCTTGCTCACAGCCTTATTTGAAAGGATTTGTTCTATATTGCCATGGTAATGAATTACTTTCACATGGTCCTTGTCCCTTTATGCTTTGTTTTACACTGACTGTTTCATTCATTTATATGTTCCCCACAGTACCTGACATAATGCTGTACTTCAGGTAGACGCTAAATAAATGCTGCTTGATTTAACAGAAAAAATTGGGTCTAGATAGCAGCTTATTTCAGGGTCAAATTTTAAATCACATTATCCTGACCATTTGTTTAGTCTCTTGTTCCAGATATCTTTCTCCCATCCCCAAATGTTTTTATATTGTTAGAAGCTCAAACTCTGGCATTAATATTATGAATAGTAACAGTTTGTAGTATTTACTGAGTGCCTATCTTTGTCAGGCACTGTTCCAAGTGTCCCACATGTATGAAGTAACGTAATCTTCCCTCCAAATGCAGTGGGTGATTTATCACTTTTAAAAATACAAGTGCTCTAGAAAGCTTAAGGAACTGTGAGTATTCCAAAAATAATGGAGCAGAAGATCAGCTTTATATTTGGATTTGATGAATGACTTTAAGTAACAAACTCATTGTATTTTGGTATCCAAATCTGTAGGATTAGAATACGCTATTCTAGCTTTATGGTACTTTTGCTCCCCCAAATAATATTTTTATAACCTGCTTCTTTATCTGAGAAGTGAGATTAACACTAACAATATTCTTCTGAAAATTAAGGTAGTGCATTTGAGAGATGCTAAAATGGTGCTTGACACACAATAAGTACCAAAATAATTCTTATCAGGTTTGATCTGATGCAATAATCTCTTCATTTCTGGAATCTAAATTCATCTTCCAATTTTTGTTGTCACCGAACACAGGTATTTCTTAAAATGTGAAAGTTGTTAAGAAGGTTGTTCATTACCACCTTTCTCAGTGACAAGGTACTTCTCAACTTCTCTTTAAGGAGGAATTTTGAGCCGTTAAAATTATGTGAGTGGATTGCTTTATTTACTTTTTGCTAGAGGTCTAATGTTAGGGACACCAACTAAGCCAAAAAATTGAAGATAAATAAGAATTTTCAAAGAAATTATAACAACATGGCCTAAATCTGTGCAATTACAGACCCCTCTGCCCTAAATAGAGTATTAGAAAAACTGTGAAAGTTGTTTTGACATCCCGCTTAAATTCAACCATTAATAAGATGGAGAGCTTAAAGCAAAATCAGTTTACCAAACACTCAGAAGAATAATTTTCATCCTTTGGGTACTGGGCAGTGTACTAAGTTTAATGGAGCCCTACAAAGAATTTAGTACCCGTGTTTCTGTTCGCTTGACTATGTCCCCTGGGACCTCCCCCTCCTGCCAAAATGTTTATCAACATAGTTTTTAAAGAATACATTCAGTATTTTCTTAAAAGAATTTCCAGAACTAATTGCCAAGAAAAGAAATCTGTTTCCATTTCTTACACATGTTTCTGGCTTTGGAATAAATGCTATCTATTTCTGTGGTTCCTTTTGATTCTGCTGCTGCTGCTAAGTCACTTTAGTCGTGTCCGACTCTGTGCAACCGCATAGACGGCAGCCCCCCGTCCCTGGGATTCTCCAGGCAAGAACACTGGAGTGGGTTGCCATTTCCTTCTCCAGTGCATCAAAGTGAAAAGTGAAAGTGAAGTCACTCAGTCGTGTCCGACTCTTAGTGACCCCATGGACTGCAGCCCACCAGGCTCCCCCGTCCCTGGGATTTTCCAGGCAAGATTCTAGTTTATGCCAAATGATTTTTGGTGTCTATTGCCTTTTCAGCCCATTGATTAAGGAAATACAAGCAGAATCAGCACTGACTCTAAGCTTAACCTTATCTCATTAATGATATATTTTATGCATTATTTTTTTGTCTCAGAGTCTAGATAAAATTATGTCTGGTATAGGGGAGGCACTTAATAAGTATTTGTTAAATGAGTCAATAAAGGGCCATTTGTCAGTTGGAGATGTCATTCTCCCACCATCTCCTTTCTCATGCCCATTCAGATTCCTGACATTTGGTCTATTGTTCTGTCCCGCACTTGACCTCAACTCACACATCCCTCTCTTTTCATCAAGAGGTGATAAAATTCCCCTCTCTTGCTTCTCATCATGGACTCTACTAAAAATTCCACATCCTGTATGATGTAACTCCAGGACCTGTAATATCAATTAATTAATCAAATCCATTCTCCTTTATGATCTGCTATTGATTTTTTAGCTATTTGATCACTCCAAATGCACCTTTTCTGTTTAGCCCATTGATAATAACTCTCTAAGACCACAACAAGCTGGCGGTGGGGGTAAGGGGTGATGCTGTTGGTATATGGATGTTTTTATATATGTTTTAATACTTCCTCTTAAATCTCACCTATTTCACTTTCAAATAAGACCACCTACCTCACTAGTTTTTTATCATGATGCTAGAGGTCTGGTACTAATATTAAGACTGTTTTGCTTGTTCAAACATGTATGAGTAATGAAATACTCATGATGAAATGAGTATTTCAAATGAAATGAGACTTTCACATGAAAGTCTCCTCTGAAGCCCTTTTCTAGCACCTGGAGGAGAGAGCCAATATGCTAACTATGATTGACTGAATACAGCCCCTGAATACAGCTCAAAATTGTGAATGATGATTGGGTTTTTGCTGCTGTTGTTGTTTTTTAAACATGTATATAGTGCTTTTTATATACCAGTGAAAATTAAAGTGTAAGTGTTAGTCACTCAGTCATGTTTGACTATTTGCATCCCCATGGACGGTAGCCCACCAGGCTGCTCTGTCTATGAGATTTCCCAGGCAAGAAAACTGGAATGGGTTACTATTTTCTTCTCCAGGGGATCTTCTCAACCCAGGAATTGAATCAGGATCTCCTGCATTGCAGGCAACTCTTTACTATTTGAGTCATCAGGGAAGCCCCATTATATACAATACCTGTTCTAAATATTAACCATTTGAAATTTAAGACAATTCTATAAGATAGAAACCATTCCTGTGCTCATTTTACAGGTGTGGAAACAAACTTTTCTGAACCACAGAAAAAATAAGCAACGTGCTCAATGTTCCTTAGGTAGTAAGTGGCAGAGTTGGGCTGTGGACCCAGGGGCCATTGCTCCAGCACCCACGTTCTAACACTGCTCTGTTGTTCTTGGGACTGAAGATTTTACTGTCTTCAAGAGAATGACTGGAAATGTATTGTGTTTGAAGGCTTAAATTCTTTTTTTTTCTCCCTCTACAAATCACTCTCTTGTACTTCCCTGATGGCTCAGCTGGTAAAGGATCCACCTGCAATGCAGGTTTGATCCCTAGGTTGGGAAGATCCCCTGGAGAAGGGAAAGGCTACCCACTCCAGTATTCTGGCCTGGAGAAATCCATGGGGACTATACAGTCCATGGGGTCATAAATAGTCAGCCATGACTGAATGAATGACTTTCACTTTTTATATAAGAACAAAAGTGATTCTGGACTATTTCAACAGAAAAGGAATTTGTTGAAAGGATGTTCAGTTTGGTTCAGTTCAGTTGCTCAGTCATATCCGACTCTTTGTGACCCCATGGACTGTAGCACACCAGGCCTCCCTGTCCATCACCAACTCCTGGAGCCTGCTCAAACTCATGTCCATCAAGTCCGTGATGCCATCCAACCATCTCATCCACTGTTGTCCCCTTCTTCTCCTGCTTTCAATCTTTCCAAGCATCAGGGTCTTTTCCAACAAGTCAGTTTTCTGCATCATGTGGCCAAAGTATTGAAGCTTCAGCTTCAGCATCAGCATAAGTCCTTCCAATGAACACCCAGGACTGATTTCCTTTAGGATTGACTGGTTTGATCTTTTTTCAGCCCAAAGGACACTCAAGAGTCTTCTCCAACACCACAGTTCAAAAGCATCAATTCTTCAGCAGTCAGCTTTCTTTATAGTCCAACTCTCACATCCATACATGACTACTGGAAAAACCATAGCTTTGACTAGACAGACCTTTGTTGGCAAAGCAATGTCTCTGCTTTCCAATATGCTGTCTAGGTTTGAAAGGATGTTGGATAGATCAAATAATCATCAAGAATTCCAAAGAATTGAACTTGGTAATGTTTTGGAAGAAAAGAAGCTAAGGAGCTAAACCTCGCCCTTGAATCAGACCAGTGGAGATACTGTTGTTTCTGCCGCTGCTACTGGACACAGTATGCCAAAGCTTTCACTGCTGGGCACCACTGCATCACAAGTGTCCTTGTTACCATGGAAACTTGACGCTGCTGCTGTGGCTTCCGCCAGGCCAGCGACTAAAGGGAGTCCCCACTGTGCCTGCTTCTTCTGATTCAATATCTGGTCGATCTAGTGCATCTAACTGATTAATCTTAGGTCACAGGACCATTCTGTGTCACATCCTGACTCCATAGGAGACTGGGAAAGCAAGATCTTGTCTTCTAGGGTAGCAAATTTGGAGGCTTATCCTTATTGAGCATACTTTTACTGAAAATTCATTTTCTATTTATGTGAAATTTAAATTTAGCTGGGCATCTTGTGTTAAATCTGACAACCTTATTGCCTTCTTAATTTCTATATTCAAGATAAAACAAAGATTCAAAAGTGGACAATTTTCAAAACATAGAGTAAGTTCTCTATTGAGAAGAAACAAAAAGACTAATATTTATGATACTCCTTTCTAATATTTTTCCTTATAGTCACAGCATAATAATGTTGCAGTAGGGAAAAAAATACCCTCTGGCATCAAAATAACACTCAAACTATAATCCCTAAACATTTTTTAACCAGTTTTTTCCCCAATGTTGTATCACAACCACTTTAATTCTCTATAATTTGAGGTGATCATTTGGACAGCATGATTTTATTACTAACATAAGCTTTCTTTTTTGACAATAAATAGAACCCTTGTTCTCAATCCAAAGGAAATTTCATTGTTGCAACCCAGTCAAGCTGTATAAATATACAAAAACATTATATTGCAAAATGCATTAGTCAAGAAATCTATGTCATAAAATTTCACTATATATCATTTACTGCTCTGTACTTTAGTGTCTCATCTTCATTTTCTGAAGTGAAATATCTATATTTATGAAGACAATATTCATGAAAAATATTTTGGAAGCTCTTCTATAGATAAAAGTGATTTTGAATGTAAAAAATATTAACAGCTTAGAACAAAATAATTTATCCCATAATTCTCTTTAAATAAAACTTTCTGGCAAGTTCACCCCAGAGTCAAAAAGAATAAAGTAACTGACAAAATATTTTATTTTGTTTATAATTCTTTATGAATTTTCACTTTATATGTCACATCTGTTGAATTTTAAGCCCTTCAGAAGGAGAGTTGGAAGTAAGGAAATAGTCTAATAATTAAACAGAACTCTGGCTAAAGCTATAATCATAAAGAGAAATTTTTTATTATAATACTACCATAATTATTTAGACTTCCTGTATTGATTTGCTATGAAAATACAGACTTTTACTAATATCAATGCAGTCCATAAACATTGCTGGAAGAATTACCAATTTGATAAGTAATGAAAAGGCAACTCATTTGGACTTTAGCAGGAGAAAACAGTCTCTTTAAAAATTTATTTAAAAATAAATAATAAATACCATATTAGAGAATTCACGTATGCAATTATCTGCTTACAGACACTATTTAAATTTTTGTCTTTATCTATTCTCCAGAGCAAAACAGTAGATTAGATTTTGCAAACAGTGATTGCATAACAGGAGGAAATGATAGATGGCTAAGTAGTGGAGGAGTGTCACCTAGAGCCAGACATCCTGGAATGTGAAGTCAAGTGGGCCTTAGGAAGCATCACTATGAACAAAGCTAGTGGAGGTGATGGAATTCCAGTTGAGCTATTTCAAATCCTAAAAGATGATGCTGTGAAAGTGCTGCACTCAATATGCCAGCAAATTTGAAAAACTCCGCAGTGGTCACGGGACTGGAAAAAGTCAGTTTTCGTTCCACTCCCAAAGAAAGGCAATGCCAAAGGATGCTCAAACTACTGCACAATTGCACTAATCTCACATGCTAGCAAAGTAATGTTCAAAATTCTCCAAGCCAGGCTTCAACTGTATGTGAATCATGAACTTCCAGATGTTCAAGCTGAATTTAGAAAAGGCAAAGGAACCAGAGATCAAATTACCAATTTCTACTGGACCATCAAAAAAGCAAGACAATACCAGAAAAACTACTTCTGCTTTATTGATTACACCAAAGCCTTTGTGTAAATCACAACAAATGGTGGAAGATTATTCAAGAGATGGGAATATCAGACCGCTCTACCTGTCTCCTGAAAAATCTGTATGCAGATCAAGAAGCAACTGAACTTGAGATGGAACAATAGACTGGTTCCAAACTGGGAAAGGAGTACATCAGGCTGTATACTGTCACCTTGCTTATTTTACTTCTATGCAGAGTACATCATGCAAAATGCCAGGCTGGATGAAGCACAAGTTGGAATCAAGATTTCCAGAAGAAATATCAATAACCTCAGATACGCAGATGACACCACCCTTGTAGCAGAAAGCGAAGAAGAACTAAACAGCCTCTTGATGAACATGAAAAAGGAGAGTGAAAGAGTTGGCTTAAAACTCAACATTCAGAAAACGAAGATAATGGCATCTGGTCCCATAACTTCATGGCAAATATATGGGGAAACAGCGGAAACCATGAGAGACTTTACTTTTTTGTGCTCCAAAATCACTGCAGATGGTGACTGCAGCCGTGAAATTAAATGATGTTTGCTCCTTGGAAGAAAAGCTATGACAAACCTAGACAGCATATTAAAAAGCAGAGACATTACTTTACCAACAAAGGTCCATCTAGTCAAAGCTATGGTTTTTCCAGTAGTCATGTATGGATGTGAGAGTTGGACTATAAAGAAAGCTGAGCACCAAAGAACTGATGCTTTTGAAATATGATGTTGGAGAAGACTCTAGAGAGTTGCTTGGACTGCAAGAAGATTAAACCAGTCAATCCTAAAGGAAATCAGTCCTTAATATTCATTGGAATGACTGATGCTGAAGCTGAAACTCCGATACTTGGGCCACTTGATGAGAAGAACGGACACCTTGGAAAAGACCCTGATGCTGGGAAAGATTGAAGGCAGGAGGAGAAGGGGATGACAGAGGATGAGGTGGTTGGGTGGCATCACTGACTCGATGGACATGAGTTTGAGTAAGCTCCGGGAGTTGGTAGTATACAGGGAAGCCTGGCGTGCTGCAGTCCATGGGGTTACAAAGAGTCGGACATGACTGAATGACTGAACTGAACTGAACTGAAATAGTGGGGTGGCATATAAATATTCTAGTTTGTTTGGTCTCTAGATTGTAGCAAAGATCTGGATTATGTTCTTGACAGTTAATAAGCAGGAATTCTGATTCTCAGTTACACAAGTTTTATTATATTCCTCTGAATCTTACATATAACTTTATTTCCCATGTACAAGTATTTCATTTTCCTTTATTGTATTCACAGAAAAAGCATCAAGCTAATGATATTTCAAGATCTTGAAAAAGAGCTCTTTGCATGATTTAAAATAGTTTTTTAAAAGCTGCTTTTTAAAAATCCTTTAAAATATTTGATTATTTACAGTTTATTGTTTTGTTTTATACTAAATAAAATAAATATGTAATTATTAAAAATCCAGATGATAGAAAAGCTATATGTTAAACAATTACAATCTTCTGTTTGCCAATCTCAATAGATAACCATTGATAACAGTTTGATATGTAACCTTGTACAATTCTCTCTAAGGATACACAGATAGCACTGATAATAGTTGAATTTTAATCATTCATTTAAAAAGTGAGATTCTACTATAATTTGTAGCTTTTTTAAATTTAAAAATGTTATATCATAAATGTTTCCCATGTAAGTGCATACATATCCACCTTACTCTTTTCAGCAGCTACATCACACATTATAGTTTTTATATAATTTGACATTAAAAATTTCTAATTATGAAGTTGATTCACACTTGTTACACATTTAAGCAACACAAAAATGTACTTATTATGCTGTAATTAATCTAGCTATTCCATATTTATGGACATTTAGATTGCTTCCAGTTTTTTAGTGTCAGGTAATTCGTGGAAAACATCTTTGTCTGTATAGGTTGTTACACTTGGGTAAGTAGGTCATTAATTTTAAAATCTTGAGTAATTCTTGCTACTGTTCAAATACAGACAGACCATACCTTCGATGGGCTTCCCAGGTGGCACGCATAACCTGCTCCAGTATTCTTGCCTGGAGAATTCCATGGACAGAGGAGCCTGGCAGGCCATAGTTCATGGGGCCACAGAGTTGGACATGACTGAGCACAAAGGTGGTCATACCTTGGATATTTTATGCATAGACTTCCCTCAAATATTTTAATCGTATTACAAATCTTGATAGTGTCTATGAATCAGCAGCAGATGAGGTGGACTGTATTTTTTTTTCTCTCCTTTATTTATACATGGGCACAACAGGAGATGAGATTTGAAGTCAGTAATGAGATGGTACATATATTATTCAGTCAGCAGTGTTTTGGCACTTAACACATGTATGTGTAAACACCTCCTCTTCCCTACAAGAGACAGTACCACGGCTAACCAGGGAAACTGTTCATTTCCATTTTTTAAAGAAATAGGATCCCTTTATCATGAAAATCAATTTACTCCTCTACCACTAGACACGAGAAAGCCTTTGAAAACCTCCACATGCTCCTCAATCTTTTCTCAGCTTTACTTCCACTTCTCTGTCCTTGTCTTATCTTGCTTTTAAACCAGTGATGTTGTCAAAGAATACATAAACCAGCTATGAGCTGTGGCTTTTCTTGGCCCAGGCTTAGAGCAGGATACACATTAAAACAACTTTTGTTGCCTCATCTCTTTGATTTGTAAAATACCAATTTATAAACTACTCTAACCCTTTAGAAAATCTTTTCCATTCTTAAAATCTTTTTTCCCCATTCCTCTTACCCTCATAGGCCTCAGACCTTGAAACTTCTTTCTCCCTACAAAACTCTCTTTGACATCAGCCTGTTTGGGATCTTGGATTTTTCTCCAGCTTGGGCTTCCCTGGTAGCTCAGAAGGTAAAGAATCTGCCTGCAATGCAAGTACAGAGACACAGGTACAATCCCTGGGTCAGGGAGATCCTCTGGAGAAGGAAATGGCTACCTATTCCAGTATCCTTGCCTGGAGAATTCCACGGACAGAAGAGTCTGGCTGGCTACAGTCCACGGATCGCAAAGAGTTGACCACAACTGAATGACTAAGACTTGCACTTTCTTTCACTTTGCTTTCCATATGCCACTGTTTGATTTTTCTAAATGTAAATTTTCACTTTTTCTGCTGCAGTTCCTCTTCTCCACTTCTCCTACTCGCCTTACCTTTCTCAGATTATCCCGATCTGACAAATAGCACCAAGATCGTTCTAAGAGTTTGATTCCTCTATCTTCATAACAAATTTATGAGATGGGAACTATTGTTATTCTCACTTTACCTATGAAAGTATGGAGAAGTTAAGTAACTTGCCCAAAGTTACACATCGAATGAGCAGCAAATCTGGAATTTAGATACAGGCAATCTGCTTGTAGGAATGTAATTTATTAGCCTCTTTTCTGATCTTTTTTTTTGTATGTACAAGAAACATATACATTTTATTTAGGTCTGGCTCCATTTACCTTCCTTATTATATATGGTCAATCGGTTCTCTCCAGTTGCGGGTAATGGAAAAATGCAATCCAAATCTCTTGAGAATAAAAATGGAAATTTAATGGTTCATGAACTTGAAAACTTATCCAGGAGTAGAGCTGGTTTCAGGTGCAGCCTAATTTCAGTCTCTAACAGTTCCATCAGAGATGTGACTTTCTGTCTTTCTACTTTATGCTGCCTTTGGCAGGTTGGTTTCACTCTCAAACTTTACATGATGGTCAGATGTCTGCAGTAGCTCAAGCTCAAATTCAGTTCTAAAGAGAGAGTCTCTTTTTTTGGTAGCTCTTGCCAAAGTTCTCTTATTCACTGTATTTGGGCCAACCTCGGACACAGAGAGGTGGAAGGGTGAATTTCCAAAGGAAAATCAAGATTGTTGTCAAAAGGAGAAGAAAAGTGATAGTTCTTATTTTCACCAATACTTCAACTGCAACAGTGAACCTCCTAACTGCCCCTTTTTTATTCACTAATAAAATAATGTAGAACTTTTGACAAAGGATGCACTGTTTTTTCTTCTTCTATCCCAAAGTTCTGCCTGTTGTCTAGGAGACCTCAATTTTCACGTAGGCAACCATCCAACAGTACTTTTTATTTCCTGGATTTAAATGGACTTTTATCTATATTCACTGAATGCAAACTGTTTAAATAACATTTATTGTGCTTAACTATTTGCATGCCATTTTCCTCCAGACTATGTGTTCTTTGAGGTTGGGTTGTATATCTTCATCCTATCATATTGGCTGCCATGTCTGTTAAATATGCATAAAATTAGTTAATACCCCTTTCAGCAACACCCTGGGTCTGGAGTGAAAAAGGATAGCTGGCAAACTTGTTGTGGCAAGGCGAGGGAGGGAAACCGCTGAAAAGAGAGCTGGATTATTCTACCAGTGGAATTCAGCATGACGAAGAGGGAGGTGCAGGGTAATTGAGAAAACAGGGAGTTATCTAGAAATTTAAAGTTGTGGTGAGCTTGAAAAGGAGAGTTTAGTCAGAAAGAGTGAGACATGGAACGCAAGAAGTTGGTAGTTATAACTGGAAGTTTCATAGTTCAGTATTTCAAAAGTGAATCAAATTGGACATGATGCGATTCATGCTGAAAGAACTTAGAATTGAGGAAATAAACCCGAATCGAGATGAGGATCATTAGGAGGCAGCAGAACTCAATTGCCAAAAACTCAGCTTTTGAGATCAGACAGAGCTGGATGTATATTTAATTCTCTTACTTAGATCCTGTGCAAATGAAAAAAAAAATTAACCTTTATCTGTTTTCTCATCTATAGATGGAACTAATATTTGTATTGGGCTATAAAATTAGATACAAAATTTTACTATCATTATAGTAGAGTGGATTGGAGAGCTATGATACAGAGACCTTGAGCCAGTCAGATCTCTTTGGATGATAGAAGGAGCCAGTCTAGAGAGGAAAACAGTGAACCTGGTGCTAATATCCTTGTTAAACAGAAACGGCCTAGAAACGTGGGCAATTAAACTAAGCTAGAGGGATGAGGTCCAAATAAGGAGCTTCTGTGAAATGAGGACAGTCACCAGAGGCCTGGAAACTGCAGTGAGGAGCCAGGAGAATGCGAATCTTCCCTGACGGCCTCCAGGCCGGGTAGAATGCTACCAGCAGAAATACAGCTGGCTTTTGGTGTAATCAAACGTCATGAACACTAAAGGAGGGAGGAGGGTTCAAATGAAGGTGAAAACGAAACGAAATGAGAGCAGCGGTGAGTGTGGGCCGCCAGATAAACTAGCAGGGTGTTCCCCGTGCATTTGGACACTGCAGTGCCTGGGCACAAGCGAGTAAAGAGTTTCACATGAAGGGAATTGCAGAAAAAGCAATATCCTCAAAGGATCCAGATTCAGTTAAGAAAAGGAAATGGAGGGATCCATAGGTAAGAATCAAACATTCATTCCATTGCAAACTCATACATTCCAACCTTTAAAATATTGTCTAGTGATCATTTCCTATGTCTTTATTTCCCTTTTCTCCTGTTTATCCTGTGTCCTCCTTTACATTTATATTGCTCTAAGTGGATTTTTTTTTTTTTTTGGAAGAAGCAGAAGGAACATTTTGGTATCTTCGGTGTTCTACCTCAGATCTCGGACCCACCCTAGTCCAAACAAATTACTATATGACATTCTTTGCCACAGGCTAAATATGTTCCAGAAATCTAGCCCTAATGTACTTGGAAAAATGGATACACTAAATTATTGATGGACAGTTCTTCATATTATTCTGAATCAATTCATGACTTCCATCTGTTATGTTGAATGAAAAGGTCTATCAGTCATTGTACCAGAGTAGAAAGAGATTAGCTTCAATTGCCTCAGAACAACCAGAAGCTACTCACAGGAAAGTAGAATCAGACACCTCGATCATTTCCTCTGCCCCTCTTGGATATTATCAGAGCAAAGAGTAACTAAAATAACTCATTTTTTTTCCTTTATGGAAAGTCTAGGAATCACAGGTATCGCATATTAAATAGACTTCTTTAAAAGAAGTCCTTTCTTTTCACGTTTGAATCTTCCTTTCTTCCTTCTCTAAAAAGGAGGGTTATCTTTAGAACAAAGGACTAGTCATTTTCTGAGAACATTTTGAGTGATTAGAGTTCAGGAGTTAAACGTTTGGTATGAAAAAATATCTGTGGGTATAGTCTCTGATAGTGATTAAGTGAGTGATAGTCGCTCAGTTGTGTCCTGATAGGGAAATGGTTAACAAGAGCTTTGGGTTTACAGATTTATCAGAAAACAACAATTCCTGTGGCTTCTGCTTGTCACTGCAAGAACAAACCACTCCAGATTTTATGGGTAGAATATGATTGCTTTTGATTCTGATGTGATCTGTGGTAAGATCCCACATGAATGTGCTGTGCTGTGCTTAGTCACTCAGTCATGTCTGACTCTGTGTGACCCCATGGACTGTAGCCCACCAGGCTCCTCTGTCCATGTGATTCTCCAGGTAAGAATACTGGAGTGGGTTGCCATGCCCTCCTCCAGGGGATCTTCCCAACCCAGGGATCAAACCCAGGTCCCCTCATTGCAGGCGGATTCTTTACCATCTAAGCCACCAGGGAACCCCTCCCACATGAATATCTAGTATTCATAGTTACCACTTTGACTACAACTATACACTATACTATCCTGTTTTTATAGGTGAAAAAATGGAAACTCAGAAAAGTTAAATAATTTATCCAAAGTAACACATTTAGTAAGTTGTCGATTCAGAATTCTAACCCTCACTTTTTAGTTGTTGTTGTGCAGTTGTTTAGTCTGTAAGTAGTGTCTGAATCTTTTGCAACCCTATGGACTGTAGCCCTCCAAGCTTCTCTGTCCGTGGGATTTCCCAGGCAAGAATACTGGAGTGGGTTGCCATTTCTTTCTCCAGGAAACTTTCCTGACCCAGAGATCAAATCCACATCTCCTGCATTGACAAGTAGATTCTTTGTCATTGAGGAACCTGGGAAGCTCTTTTTCCCCAGTACTATACCGTTTACAGGGCTTCCCAGGTAGTTTACAAGGTAAAGAGTCCACCTGCAATGCAGAAGACATAGGAAATGCGGATTCAATCCCTTGGCAAGCCACTCCAGTATTCTTGCCTGGAGAATCCCATGGAAAGAGGAGCTTGGCAGGCTCTGGTCCATGGGGTGGCAAAGAGCTGGACATGACTGAATTGACTGAGCACGCACGCACACGCACGTACTGCTTATAATTAAAACATGGGTGATTTATTCCAGAAATAAAATTGCAAACATTATTATACTGAAAACAATAACAGAAGACCGAACAAATTTTACAGGCATTTATTTAAATTAATGCTGATAGAGTGGAAAGATATCTGACCGGGTATTTACATTTAGATGATCATCTTTCCATTATTTTGAAATAGTTAAAGAAAAATGCACTATGACTTAATTTCCAAATAGTTTCTTTCCGAGCTTATGGTGAAAGGGAATGCTGCATTGGAAAATTCATAACATCAGTGAACAATTTGAATCAAATTAGACAGAATTCAGGAAGCAGAACAATTGGCTTCAAGACAAAATTTTTCTAACTATTTTCATATATCCTCAAGGAGTGAGACAGAATTACTGTGGGTTTACAGACCAGACATTTCCAGGCATGTTTTCTCATTCAGCCCTGTGGGTCTTAGGGGTCCGTGATTTCCAGCCTATTCTCTCTGCTCCGAGCCTCTCTGACCTGAGACATCAAAGTAGCTGTTTTAATGTGATGTCTCAAGCCATTTCCCCAGCTTTGTCACCTTTATCACCATCTCTATCAACTTTGCCTTCCTCCTGTCCCTCTGACCTTGCACTTAAGTTTTAGTATGGTGCGTAGAATGAGTGTTTTACATAAATGCTTTTGGAAGATCACAATTCTAAGTTATTCTTTGAAAATTAAACTCTGATGACTACAAGTGCAGTTTCAATAACACTAATTATTGAGAAAGGGATCAATTTCAATACATTTAAGGATGCTCTTCTGCACCCCCAAAGAGTTAAATGGTTAAACAAGCTCTTGTAAGACCTATAGTTCATTGTCATAATCAAAGTTTACCCTAGAGCAGACTAAAATGAGTTTCAACCCTCATGTGTTACTGTATTGTTTCTGTGAGTTTTTCTGAGCAAGGTGAACTCTTATCACCTTTAGGAATCTCTCTCTCTTTCAAGAACATCTTTATGTTTTTCTTTTTAACTTTTTATTTTGTATTTATTCTGTATTTATCTTCTATTGTTAATGGCTGTGAGGGGTTCTGGCTGACAAGCCCATCTGAAGTCCTGATTGATAGTCAACAATGACTACCTGTCATGTCAAGAAGGAAGCCTCTAAGATGAAACCAGACATCATTTGACTGCAACTTCAAGAAAGTCCATGGAATAAAAACTACTTTATGCCCAGTCAACTACCAGAATTGGAAGAGATAAGAAACAATTGTTTCTGCTTTATGCTACTCTGCTGAGGGAGGTTATTATGCAAGATGTTAGAACTGGAGCCACCTAAATCAAAACCCTTAAAATAAAAGCAAATACCTTCATTGTACAAAAGATAGACATCACTGAAATTAAATTTTAATAATGTGCATCTTGTAAAAATAGTGAGGAGTTTATAGTGCACAAGAAAAGTGATAGATGCCCCTGTTCTATGTCTTCCCACTTAGCAGTCTTCCTTTTCAGTAAATAACCAGGAGTGATAAACTTCTCTAATATTGTGCCTCAGATAGGACAGCATTCTTGTTTGTTAGTGCTTGGATTCAGAGCAGGGCAGCCACATTCCCCAGGTTTCCTAGGATGGTCCACATCTACATATGTGTGGTCCCAGGCTTGTTACTGATGACTCCCCCATCCTTTGCTTTGCTTTCAAAAATGTCCTAAATTGGACAATAGATTATATGGTCATGCTTATCTGACCAAATACACAGTCAGGTAGGTCATTATTCTCGAAATTTTTCTCACCCACATTAAAATGATGGTTAATGTGTGAAACTGCTTTATGTTAATTAACCTAGTGAGACCACATCCATAGATCATGTCTGTGCAGAGAGTACAATGGCTAGGCTTCACCACATCATGATCAGTGAACCCATGAACATTTGGGTTACATGGCTGTCCATCACAGTTATACTGAATTTATGAGGATTATCAATGTCATGCTCTAATGAAGCAGGATTTGATATGTGGGCAACAATCAAGGGAGGACCAAGGACAGCATGCAAGATTCATTTGTTCCAGAAATACCATAGAAAGCTCACAGCTTCCTTCTATGAGGCATTGCTACGTATTTTACAGCAAACAAGAAGTAGGAGAAAATCTTGAAGTACTAAAGCTCGAAGCCATCATTTACTACCCAGATTGGATTCTTCCTTGCTAAAGAAAATGGAAATAAAAGTTCAAAGTCAAGGGAGCTTGCAGAATGCCAATATTAATCCTGTAGCCTTAGAAAATTTTATAAAATGGCAAAATGAAAAGAACCCTAAAATGTTGTGCAGGGAGGAGACCAGACAACTCTTTATTCTGCATTAACAGTATCCAGGGAAGAAAATTCCACTCTTTTTATCTTAGCAGCCTGTTTCAAAGTCTAAAATTTTTTACAATTAGTGAAGCTCTGTTTAGTCACAGACATACAGGTTTTCAAAGTGCTTTTGTATAAATCAACTCTGGCATTGAATAGAAAAAACACACACACCTGACTGATTTTTTTTTTTTTTTTTTTTTTTTTACTGAAACTGCATAGCTAAAACCTGATAGTTCTAGCTAGTTTTAAATTTCTTTCATGACATTCAAGTCTCTCACATTCCTCCTCCTTTTTAACATTTAGATCATTTTAGATGAATTTTCAAATCACATACTTTCTTCAGCTCTCTGGTTCCTTCTGGCAAAATGCTCAGAGGCCATGGTATCCATGCTTTTATCAAATGTTTTAATTCATTATTTTAATTTAATATAATTTCTCATTTTTATTGGTGTGTAAGTGCAATCTTGAGAGTCCCTTGGACTGCAAGAAGATCAAATCAGTCAATCCTAAAGGAAATCAATCCTGAATATTTATTGGAAGGACTGATGGTGAAGCTAAAACTCTAATACTCTGGCCACCTGATGAGAACTGACTCATTGGAAAAGACCCTGATGCTTGGAAAGATTGAAGGTGGGAGGAGAAGGGGACGACAGAAGATGAGATGACTGGATGCCATCACTGAGTCTACGGACATGGGTTTGAGTAAACTCTGGGAGTTGGTGATGGTCAGGGAAGCCTGGCATGCTGCAGTCCATGGGGTCGCAAAGAGTGACTGAGCGACTGAACTGAATTGAAGTGCCATCTGTGTGTGTATTTAGTCTCTTAGTCATATCTGACTCTATCATGAATCCATGGACTGTAGCCTGCCAGTCTCCTCTGTCCACTGGATTCTCCAGGCAAGAATCCTGGAGTAGGTTGCTATTTCCTTCTCTAGGGCATCTTCCTGAACCAGGGATCAAACTCACGTCTCCTGCAGGCAAATTCTTTACCATTGAACTACTGGGGAAGCCCAAGTGCAGTCTAGAGTATATTATCTTCCATATGAATATGTTTCTTAACAGAATATTATGATCATAGGGAATGATTAAATTCAAAATAATTGAAATGCTCTTAGCTTTTTGCTGTTTTCAAAGACCACTTCCTTCAGTTCAAGTTTTAAATAATATTTTTATGGTTTTCAATGTAGTTTTAAACTGTCTTAAGCATTTACATTTCTGTAAGTCTTCTAAAAATAACAAATACCCTAAAATAATGTATGTAAATTTGATATATACAACTAGATATAAATAAACAGTTAAAAATGATACACACATGTATATTTAGTATATCCATATAGAATATGTTGGGGCTTCTCTGGTGGCTCAGTGGTAAAGAATTTGGCTGCAGTGGAGGAGATGCAGGAAACATGGGTTTTACCCCTGGGTTGAGAAGATCCCCTGAGGGGATGACTGGGGAGGCCACAGTCCATGAGGTCACAAAGAGTTGGACACAACTGAAGCAACCAAAACCTGAGCACATACAACGTATTAAATTGGAAGAACCTGCATATTACAACAAGAGAAGTAAAATTTGACCTGTTCACTATATTTGTGTTTTCCGAAAAATGACAAAATATATCGCATAGGAAAGTCTCTATTTATAAACATTGGTCCATATCTGCCAGGATTTGTAAATACAAAATATTGACTCAAAAGCATCTGCTTCAAACCTTATTCTTTGAGAAAGACATTTTCTTATCCTTAGCATTTTGCTCTATTTTTCAACGATATTGAGTAAGCTACACTTTTCCTAATGTAGTTCATAGGCCAACACTATATGAATCCACTTTGGTTCTTTATTTATATTAGGAGATGATAATAAATAATAGAGCTAAGAAAGCGAGGAGCAGGAGCTGTCAACAGCACAGTGTTGGTAGGGAAGAGTGATTTATTTCTCATTGTTAAACATCACTGTTGAAATCTGTCAAGCAGCTTGACGGTCAGCTATAAAAGTGTCAATAAATACAGGACCCAGGCTTCATGCTGGAGAACAACAGAGAAGAGTCAGGAAACATTCTTTTCCTTGACGGAGATAATGAGGCACTCAGAGAGACATAATAGTTCCACCTGATTTTCTTCTATGCAGCTCCAAGTTCAAGGATAGCACTCTGCTCGCCGTGGGAATAATACAAGCTTTGTAATAACTTTAGCCTAGGACTGCGTAATAGGATTAAAATGGTATCAAGTTTGTTTAGTTGACTAGCATGTACCAGGCTTGCACTGTGAATAGAGATCCTAACCCCATGTTAGAGGAATTTCCTTAAGAACAAAGTGGGGAAAATGCAGAAGGTGGGAAGGGAATCGACTAGGAGACGGTGGAGATCAGGGCAGATCGTGAGGGAGGAGTGAACTTAGAGCCAGAGGATTCAGAGAAATTCTTGCTCATTTAGCATAACCATGCCCGCATCCCCTTCCCAGACCTCCCTCTTGTCCTGGTTTTTATTCTGCTTTTTTTTTCCAATCCAAATTTCAGGGAAATCTCAACTTCCTGAATTTTTGCTCTTTCTTCTTAAGCTTTATAGAATATTGAAATTGGAATCAGGCACATGATGATAATTTGAGGCTATAAGTATACAAAATTCATAATTTCTCATCTTTACCTGTGAACCATAAGACACACACATCCCAAAGGTATTATTTAATATGGTTTTCCTGTGGAGTTTTATGTGGGTTTAGAATAATAAATTTAAAGATCAAAAATGTTGGCTTTGTGTCCCAAATGTCGGGTTTAGAATTTATGATTACCACAAATCCATTCTTCAAGTAAAGAGGATTTGCTATTATATTTTTATGACAATATGAGACTTTCTATATAAACACAAGTCAGACAAATATTTAGACTCTAGGCACTAATTAGTTGTTTAGAAAGTATACATAGTAGTGTAATTAGTTATATGAAACAATAGAAAATGTGGTTGCTATAAATTAAATCTTCTCCCACTGCTGGAAATTCACAACATGTGGGTTGTGCTGAGGCACTTGTGGTGGCCTCATCTTGATAGAAAAAAAGACAGAAGGGCAGGGCTTCCTATAATATTAATAGCAGCTCTGGAGGTGCCCTATATCACAGGTTTCTAGAATTCCATCAGGCTCCCCTCTGGTTCAATACAATTTTTAGCTTCTTTCTAAGAAGAGCAATTTCAATCTCATGAGTAGAAGTTGGGCTTTAAAGACTGATGCAATTGATGTGTAAACATACTAACATTATAAGAGATATAAGTATTTTGAGGTCAAATGTTAGAGTTGAAAAGTCTTTAGAGATCATCTAGTCCTACTTGCTGCACAATGCATAGATCCCTTTCTTCCAACTGTGGATCATAACTCATTCCACAGACCATTTTGAGAATCTGATGAGAAGTACAGACCCTTGACCCCAAACATGGGTACACACAACCTAAAACTTTGCATTCACACAATATATTTGAATCCATACAGCCATTTATTAAACAAATATTATTATGTATCGACCGTGTATGTGTCAGGTATTCTCCTAGACATCTGGAAGATATTGGTGAATCCCTGCCTTCCTTGAACTTAGGCTTTCTTGTTTACATTTCTGGATTTTTCCCTGGTCTACATTTAAAGTTTTGAACACTGGTGCTTAAATTTATGCATTTCCGAAAAAGTCAAGAAAATAACTGACTGCTGAAACATGCTGTCATTGCCAAGGTGTGAACCGTAAAAATAAGAGCTATGCTTTTGTCTAGTGAGGGCTCCTTGCTGGATACAAGAGGCCATCTGCTCAGTCTAACATGCTTTGTCATGCTTTGTCACACTCAGTAATCACACTCTTGAGGTCAAGTGTGTTTTCACTGAATAACCCATCTGACAGGACTGATATGGTGATGTCTTACAGGGTTATTGTGAGGATTAATTGAGACGCTCTAGATAAAGCCTTTAGCACTCCTAATTTGGTATGACCTTACCAAATTAGGTTACCAACCCTTAACCTTCTAGGGTTACTTCTTGGTAAAGTGTGAAGTCACTTTAAATATGGACTAGCATTAAATTAAGAAAAATGATTCAAGCCAATAGATAGAAAGAAGAAACATAAAGAATGGTTTGATGTGTATGTGTGTTTGTATGTTTAAAATTCACTTTACCATCTTTGCCAGAAAACGAAATGCTGGTTTAGAAGTATATTTTCTCAACTTCTATATTTAACTGATTCTATCCTGTAGGACTTAATCACACTAGACTTTATTTACAGATTTTCACAATTCCAAGGCCCTCAATGAATAAAAAAATCCATGTTGAAATAAATTGATCAGACATGTCTTCAGTTCAGTTCAGTTCAGTTCAGTCGCTCAGTCATGTCCGACTCTTTGCGACCCCATGAATCGCACCATGCCAGGCCTCCCTGTCCATCACCAACTCCCGGAGTTCACTCAGACTCATGTCCATTGAGTCGGTGATGCCATCCAGCAATCTCATCCTCTGTCATCCCCTTCTCCTCCTGCCCCCAATCCCTCCCAGCATCAGAGTCTTTTCCAATGAGTCAACTCTTCGCATGAGGTGGCCAAACTACTTGGAGTTTCAGCTTTAGCATCATTCCTTCCAAAGAAATCCCAGGGCTGATCTCCTTCAGAATGGACTAGTTGGATCTCCTTGCAGTCCAAGAGACTCTCAAGAGTCTTCCCCAAACCATGGTTCGAAAGCATCAATTCTTCAGTGCTCAGCTTTCTTCACAGTCCAACTCTCACATCCATACATGACCACTGGAAAAACCATAGCCTTGACCAGACGGACCTTTGTTGGCAAAGTAATGTCTCTGCTTTTGAATATGCTATTTAGGTTGGTCATAACTTTTCTTCCAAGGAGTAAGCGTCTTTTAATTTCATGGCTGCAGTCACCATTTGCAGTGATTTTGGAGCCCCCAAAAATAAAGTCTGACACTGTTTCCACTGTTTCCGCATCTATTTCCCATGTCTTAATGATCAATTAATTCTCCAGGTGCAATTATATCTTGGCTTTGGCAATCAGAAGTATTCTATAATTGATCACTCAAACATGTCCCATTTTGTTTATTTCAGATGCTCAAGTTCTCTAAATTTGAAGGGAAATTTTAGTGTTTTAAAAAAACTAACTTATTTGGTTCTCTCAAGTTTTACATGTTGTCAAAAATTGATGATCTGTCCTGTACCCCCATCTTTCTCTATTTTCCCATTCATTTCAGGGCTTTCCAATGCTTGGCTAATTTATAGAAACTCCACAATTTCAAGCACAATGTTCAGGTCTATAATAAACTGCATTTAATGGCGGATTGCCGTCGTGATAACTTTTGTTCATCATTTAGTATGATATGGCTATGAAATCTGATAGAGGGATACAATCTGAAATTGGTAATGATCTTACAGTTTCATACCATGTTAGCTTGGTCTTTATTCTGTTCATCTTTTCCATCATCTTCAGTTCTGTATCTTTATTATATTCTAATCTATACTGTTCTAGTTTTTTAAAATGCAGTTATCTGAACTTCCATTTAGAATATAAATGACAAGTTAGAATCTATTAAAATGTTTAAATCACTACAATCACCATATGATTAGAAAAACTTTTTTTTCCTCACTTTGTTCTTTATGTAGCACAGAGCCTGGCTCTTTAAATTTAATAATGTGATTGTCATGTATAAATTGCCTCATAGCTTCTGCCTTATACAGTATGGCACTACTTTCAGAAACTGATAATCCACAGCAAACATGAAATATCTGACATGTGTTTCATGACTCCTCTATTCTGAATGAGCTCAGACAACCTACCCAAGAAGCCCAGGAGTCTGTGATACTGAATAGGAAGAAACTGAGGAGAAGGGTCAAGACAGTTTATCAGTCCTGGAAACTAGATACAGAATCAGACAGGCAAAAGCTTCTCTAGCATGAACATGTGCAAGTTTTGCAATCACATTATTAAATTTTGTATTAGCAGATTGCTTGAGGTATAGTTGCTTGATCAGCATGTGTCAGATATATTGGCAGCCACCTGCATTTTTTGAAAATGCAACCCATATAAATATGAGATCTAAGCCCAAGGCAAAACTGACACAGAGGTCTTCTCAAGCCAAATGATGGCAGAGAATATTAAGACAGGTTTTTTATGATTCAGAACAAGACTCCCCATCATAAAACTGCTTGGTGAGTAAGGCTAAATTGTTTCTTCTACTTTAAGTGTAATATTTTCATACCACGCAGTGTCTTATACCATTGAGAACTGAATGCCTATTATGTGTGTGACCAAGACATATGAAATGGAATAAACTTGTGTGTTTGCTTGGGCATCGAGAAAGGACATTTTTGCATCATTGTCTTTTTAGAAGAAGCTGCTGTTTGTTTGTTCATCTGTGTCTTTTCTCACTGAACGCGTGTTACGTACATCTGTTGATGAACAACTGTGGCTCCTGGCTAAGGCTGCTGAGACTACTTAAGAATTTTGCCTTTTGGTTGGCCTGAAAATTTTTCTCTAACAACAATTCCACCTCTTATGGCTGGCACCAAGCATCCTGTCACCATGGTGTACACACGCTAAGTCACTTCAGTTGTGTCTGACTCTTCTGAATCCATATAGACTGTAGCCCTGCAGGTCCTCTGTCCATGGGATTCTCCAGGCAAGAATACTGGAGTGGGTTACCATGCTCTCCTCCAGGGAATCTTCCTGATCTAGGGATAGAACTCCCAGACAGGCTCTTTACGACTAGCGCCACCTGGGAAGCCCATCACCGCTGTACTTCTCATTTATCCACATGCTATGGTAAAGCATTTTCCTGTTTTCCAGTTTGGAATCACCTCCCTCTCAGTCCATAACGAAACAGCTAATTGGACATTGCTCTGCATCTGATTCTTTGCAGACTCACCAGTGTGGACTGGTTTTACCAAAGTACTGGGAAATTATACACATTCTAACATTCCATTTTTGCTGACTTTGTTATGTCATTGAATTGTAAAACTGAAAAAATATTTTTAAAGTCATTCATTATACAAATTCAGAATGTTGTTTTACTCTTTCCGGAAGACTTTTAGTTGAGACCTAGTCACTGCCATTAAGCCACTAAATATAATGTGTATTGTTAGTACAAGAATCCTTGCCAGAAACATTCTACACCTAGGTACCTGCATGGCACACTCCTTCATACCTCTGCCCAATTATCATCTTTTCAGAAAGGCTATCTCTGACTCCCCAACTCCCACTACCAAGCTGGCACCCCTTGTCAACCCTGTCTTGCATTATTTTTGATATTAATACACAGGAATATGACCTAGACATTTATCTGGGCTTTGTTTCATTCTCTGTTCTATTTCCAGCTCCTAGAACTATGCCTGACTAGTAGGTGCTCAAAATATACGTATTGATTAAATAAATAAATGAGACTAATTATTCATGGACCCATACTCTAACCTGGAGCCTTTCAGCATAGTGCCCCTTTTGGTTCATTCTCCTTTTTGAGGATAAATGTCTCAGGGAACAGAGGGTTCCTCAAGTAACAGAATTTAATGTTACTTTCTCAATCTGTAGTCTTGATAGAAATTAAGTTGGGGTATTCCATTACTGGAGAAATGTGATATATAAAGGATATCTGCTTCAGATTTATTATCTAACCAACATAATTGTTCTAGTCCATTCCATCAATAAGTGGATTAGCCTGACCTTATGGATTAAATTACTTCTTGCCCAATTAGCATAATTAAATAGATGTCATCACTTTTCACTTTCATGCATTGGAGAAGGAAATGGCAACCCACTCCAGTGTTCTTGCCTGGAGAATCCCAGGGACGGGGGAGCCTGGTGGGCTGCCGTCTATGGGGTCGCACAGAGTTGGACACAACTGAAGCGACTTAGCAGCAGCAGCACGGTATGTGTTCAGTCTAGGACTGCAAAGATTTAAGCAAGAAGAAATTGGCTTAAAAGAAGTGGATGGATTTTATTAGTCATAGCAATAAATTTTCCTGATTATCACCATGAGTTAAAATATACAAATCAAACAAGAACATTTGTTGTCTACTGAATCCTTAGTATTTGCTGACATAGTGCAAAGAGGCTTCTATCTCACTCAGTACTCATGACAGTCAAGTGAAGGAGGTATTCCCATTTCCACTGAACAGATGAAGAAACCAAATCTTAAAGCACTGTATGGAAACTAACCTAGGGAAGAAGCTGAACTGGCAGAGATGTAATTCAAAATCTGATTCTCTCAACTTCAGATTCTATCTTGATCTGCTTATGCTGAGGCTATTGAAAAAGAACAAAATCACATCTACTTGAGGGAGCTCCATAAAATGATTAAATTGAATTGTCTTGAAAATAGAAAATAATATGACCGGTTCCAATTGAAAAAAATTCTTCCTCAGTGCTTGGTTCATACAGACTGCTACTGTGTGTTCGATCATCCTCATAACCTGAGATACTGTCAGCAGAGCAACTTTCTCAAGAACCATAAGACACTGTCAATTGAAAAGATGACATTAATAGCAGAAGTGGAAACGAGGGCAATTTGTCTTATGTTTCAATTTCAAGATAATAGACTAATCCCATCAATGGGAAAGTTTATCTTAAACCTCTTTTCTCCTCATCCCACTCCTCTCCCCAAAATAGCATCTCTCACTCTAGACTTTCCAAAGTATTCTCTAAAAAGTAGTCTTTTTTAAATTCTTGGATTTGGAGATAATGTGTTTTTTTTTTTTTTTTTTTTAAGAGGTAGACTATAAACTTGATCCATCAGTAGCCAGTCAAGGGCTTTCATCCATGAACTTGTTCTGGAGAGGGTCATTGATATTTTAAGTGCTTTTTGACACTGAAAAATAAATCAGGAGACAACTTTATGGAAAAATGCTGTCAGTGGAAAATGCAATTGGTGAGTGAGTTTGATCAGTTTGATTTTAACAGAAGGGAAAATCAAACAGGAATTTAAAAATACTCTTTGTTAGTCTTTTTAAAAAAACTTTTACTCAGCAAAACTACGGAGACAGTAAAAAGATCAGTGGTTGCCAGGGGCTCGAGTGGAAGGAGGAATAATAAGTAGAGCCTATTGGATTTTTAAAGGAGTGAAAATACTATAATGATGGGTATATGACATTCTCCATCTGTCAAAACCCTTAGGATATACACCACCAATAGTGAACCCCAATGTAACCTGTGGACTTTGGGAAATGATGATGTGTCTGTGTAGGTTTATCAGTTGTAACAAAGGCACCACTCTGATGGGGGATTTTCTTTTTTCTTTTTTAAAATTGAAGTGCAGTTGATGTACAATATGTAAATTACAGGTGTACCACATAGTGATTCATAATTTTTAAATGCTATATTCCATCTACAGCTACTACAAAATACTGCCTATATTCCCTGCATTGTGCAACACAGCTTTGTAGCTTATTTATTTTGTACATAATCGTTTGTACCTTTTAACTCCTGTCCCAATCTTGCACCCCCACCCCTTCCCTCCCCACTTGCAACCACTAGTCTGTTCTCTATATCTGTGAGTCTGTTTCTTCTTTGTTACATTCAGTAGTATGTGGTGGGGGATGTTGATAACGAGAGAGGCTGTGCCTGTGTGGAGACAGAGAGTATATGAGAAATCTCTGTACCTTCTTCTCAATTTTGCTGTGAATCTTAAACTACTCTAAAAATAGATTTTACAAAAATGTAGGTTTTTTTCGGTGACCTTAACGTGAAGGAAGAGTCCAAAAGGGAGGGGATATATGTCTGTGTATAGCTGATTTTTTTTTTTTTTTGCTATAGAAACTAACACAACATTGTAAAGCAACTATGCTCCAATAAAAATTATTTTAAAAATATATGTTTTTCTTCTGTTATTTTAGAAGATAAAGCAGCTTAGAGTGACCTGGAAAGTTTGCTGACGAAAAACTCCCCCTCTGGTATAGATGCATTCTGATGGTCCAAGCCTGTCTATAAGGCTGGTTTCTGCCTGCGGAAGAGCTATAAAACCTTTGCTCTGTATCTCAGGTAAGACCAATATCTGATTAAAAAGATGAATGAGCTGGTAATTAAGATATATATTTGTTGAAACTGAGAAATTATTCATAAACAGTACTAAAAATATATCCACAACTTGACCCAGAAGCAAGATAACATCACTAAAAATGTCCTTGACAGGAATAAAAAAGTGATAAACAGCATTTTTAATGAAAAATAGTCACTGGTTTTAATACTTTTTATTTACTCTTTTATCTGAATTTTGATATACTATCTCTGTATTTAGGAACTTTTATTAAACATATCCTGAAATTAACACTTGTTTTGTATGAGACTGATGCAATGGACATGAACTTGGGCAAACTTCTGGAGATGATGATGGACAGAGAGGCCTGGCCTGCTGCAGCCCATGGGGTCGCAAAGCATTGGACATAACTGGGCATCCGAACAACAACAATAAAGTAGAAGCTAATAGTCAAGGTTGCCTGCCTTATCTATTTACTGACTCGCAAATTATTGTTATAACTAGTCTTGTTGGTTTCCTATCGCTATAGTAACAAATTGCCACAAACTCAAAGGTTTATTCGGAGTGTTCTTGCCTGGAGAATCCCAGGATGGGGGAGCCTGGTGGGTTGCCATCTATGGGGTCTCACAGAGTCGGACATGACTGAGGCCACTTAGCAGCAGCAGCAGCAGCAAAGGTTTATTACATTCCAATCTGGAAGTCAGAAGTTCAAAACAGATCAGCAGGGCTGCGTTCCTCCTGGAGATTCTGAGGGAGAATCTGGTTGCTTTTCTTTTCTAGCTTTTGGATTATCACTAAGTTGTGTCCACCTCTTATGACCCCATGGACTGTAGCCCACCAGGCTCGGCCACCTGCAACCCTTGGCTGGTGGTCCCTTCCTCCATCTTCAAAGCCTGCAGTCAGTGTGGCATGATCCAGTCTCTCTTTCTCTACTTCCATTGTCACATCAGCTTTTGATTGACCCTGCTGCCTCCCTCTTATAAGGACCTTTGTGACGACATTGGACCCGCCCAGAAATTCCAGGATAATTTCACAACTCAAAGACTTTAACACATCAGTAAAGTCTCCATTTCAATGTGAGGTAACATATGCACATGTTCCAAGGATTAGGACATGCACATTTTGGGGGGACCATTATTCTGTCTGCCACACAAAGCTCCTGGATATAGATAGCTCCTGAAACCCATTCCAGCAGAGTCTAAACATGCCAAATATTTTTAAGTTTTATTATATCACACATTTAATAATGAATACATAAACGTATTCTCATTGTCATATATGCAAAAATATTATGCTAACACCAAGTCTTACTTCACCATCACATTTAATGTCCAGGCCCTTCCCTTCTGGTGACCATTATTATTTATTTGGCTGCATCAGGTCTTCGTTGTCATGCAGGATCATTCGTTAGGGGCACAGACTCTCTAGCAATGGCACTTGGTCTCTGGAGCGTGGGCTCAGCAGTTGCCACCCACAGGCTTAGCTGCTCCACAGCTTGTGGGATCTTAGGTCCTTGGCTAGTGACTGAATCCAGCCCCCTGCCTTGCATGGTGGATTCTTAACCACTAGACCACCAGGGAAGTGCCCAAGTAGCTATTACTATCAATGAATATCATATACGCTATGAAGCCTTTCTATATATTTGCATAAACAAATGTCTCTATACAAAATGGTATGTAGTATTATTTTTTAAAGATCTAAATGATAATGTATATTTCCATATCCAAATAACATTTTCCCATAAGATGCTAAAAGTTCAGAAAAAGGATGTAATATGTTGGAGTATAATCATTTTGTTGATATATATGCTTATTTCTCTTTCTTAAAACAAGCAATTTTAACTACTTAAAATTGCAGCAATACCTCATACATATCTCTCTAGACACACTACTAGAATGGTTCTCTAGAGATCTCTAGGGCTGGAAGTGGCAAGACATAGATGTGCTTCAAGAAGTTCTGGTATATATATAAATATATATACATATGAATATTAGTCAAAAAAAGGAATGAAATTGGGTCATTTTCAGTGATGTGGATGAACCCAGAATCTGTCATATAGAATGAAGTCAGAAAGTGAGCACAAATATTGTATATTAATGCATATGTATGGAGTCTGGAAAAATGGTACCGATGAACCTATTTGCAGGGCAGGACTAGAGACATGGACATAGAGAATGGACTTGTGGACACAGCAGAGAAGGAGATGGTGGGACAAATTGAAAGACTAGCACTGGCATGTACACACTATCATGAGTGGAATAGATAGCTAGTGGGAAGCTGCCGCATAGCACAGGGAGCTCAGCCTGGTGCTCTGTGAAGACCTGGAGGAGTGGCATGAGGTTGGAAATGTAAGGGAGTTTCAAGAGGGAGGGGATATATGTATACATATAGCCGATTCTTGTTGTTATACAGCAGAAACAAACACAATATTGTAAAGCAATTATCCTCCAATTAAAAAACAAATCTAACAAAATTGCTTTCCAAAGTGAGGGCACCAATTTACTACTAGCAGCTTTGGAGAGTTCTTTTCACCTTTAGGCTCAATAGCTTTTGATATTATAGCATTTTCCCCCTAATTAGATTGTTTTTTAAAAAATGGCATCACACGGTTGCTTTAATTCCCATTTCCTCCTGACCCGTGAGGCTGCGTGTCCTGTTTACTGGCTGTTTAGTCTTCCCCTTTGGAATCGCCGATTTATATTCTTTCCTTATTTTTGTAGAACATTAAATTTTTAATTTGTAAGAGTTGTGTTTTTATATGGCTGGACATTAACTATTTTCTTGTGATAGAGATTTCAAATTTATTTCCCTTTTCTATTGTTTGGTTTAAAAAATTTTATGGTCACATTTATCATAGATAAGGCCTTAATTTTGATGTAGTCAAATTTATTACTCCTTTAATATTTTGTTTTTAAGTGATGATATCACTTATTCCAGGCTTATAGATATATTATTCATAATTATCTTGAAATTTGCCTTAGACTTATGAAAGTGGAAGTTAAAGTGAAGTCACTCAGTTGTGTCTGACTCTTTGCGACTCCATGGACTGTAGCCTACCAGGCTCTTCTGTCCATGGGATTTTCCAGGCAAGAGTATTGGAGTGGGTTGCCATTTCCTTCTCCTTAGACTTATACATTGAACTAATTTAGAATCCATTTTGTGATTTCTGTGAGGTAGAGTCTTTTTTTTTTTTTTTGGTAGAGTCTTAACTTTACCATTTTTTAGAATTAATAGTCAACTGCTCCAACCCTATTTATTGAACAACATATCATTTCCTTAGTGGTTTAAAAACACCAACTTTAATGTTGGTGTAGATTATTTACAAAATCTACATTTATTAATGTGTCTGTTTCTTGATTCTTTGTTTTGATTGATTGATATGCTATTCTTATTGTGATCCCTTTTTTTCTTCTTTTTTTTTTATTAAGTTGCTCAGTTGTGTCCAACTCTTTGCCCCATGGACTATATAGTCCATGGAATTCTCCAGGCCAGAATACTGGAGTGGGTAGCCTTTCCCTTCTCCAGGGGATCTTCCCAACCCAGGGATCGAACCCAGGTCTCCCACATTGCAGGCAGATTCTTTACCAGCTGAGCCACAAGGGAAGCCCAAGAATACTGGAGTGGGTAGCCTATCCCTTCTCCAGGGAATCTTCCCAACCCAGGGATCTAACCCAGGTCTCGCACACTGCAGGTAGATTCTTTACCAACTGAGCTATCAGGGAAGCCCTATTGTGATCCTAGCCAGCTTAATTTCTGTATGTTGTTTAGATATGCTTTCATAATACACTTTTTTCTTCTTTGTCAAGAATGTCTCGGATATTCTTATAGTTAAGACCTCCTACATGATATTGTGAATCAGCCTGGCAAATCCCTTCAAAAATCCTGTTGGAATTTGGATTTGGATTACACTAAGTTTAAGACTGTTTTTTTGAGAATTATAATGAATTTCTTCATTTCTTCATTTTATTATTTCTATCATTCTGGATAATTTTATGGTTTCCTTAAACAAAGTCTGGCATATTTTAATTTCTCTTTTACAGGGTTTTAGAAATGTTTTTCATTTATTGTCTTAGTGCTCTGGCAAAATGCACCATTACAGTGTTTTAATTAAGTGATAGCAGAGAAAAATATTTCTGATTTTCATCAAATGTTAAGCGTGATGCTTACTCTTGAAATTTTGTAAATATCTTTTATTAGTTAATGAAGCGCATTTTTAGTACTTAAAAAACCTTCTCTCTTTTCTTTTCATGGTGAAATGAGGACTAGCAGCATGGACTCAGTTTGTTCTTGAATAAGAACAGAGTTCTGGAGAACCGTGAGGGTTCTTCCATTTTTACTTTTTGAGTATGTGCACAGCACATGCTCTAAGATAGACCACCTGGCCAATGCCTAATTACCCTCGAGGACAACTCCTAAGCATCTTTGTTTTTGTCAAAATCACACCAACATCATTTTTGTTGTCATTCTACTAGCTAGAACCCAGTCGTGTGTGATATGATTAATTGTGAGAGAAGCTGAGAAATGCAACCTCGCTGGGTGTCCGGGAAAAAAGAGAGAACATTTTGGTGAAGAGCCAGCAGCTTTTGTCATAATCTGTATATAGAAGACCCAGAATTTGAGCCCAAGTTTTCAGCCTACAAAGTCTCTGCTCTTTTCATTATATCATAATGTCCTTGACTATGCACCAAATAGAAGCAGAGTTTTTGTACAGAATAAACTCAGCCTATCGCATCTTGCCCATTAACCTGTCACAGAGAGACTGGCCTGGAGCTCATCACTGGCACTCTTCATTATTCTCCACTTTGCAGGCAACTGCCAATCTCCCTTCTAACTGCCCAAATTCTTTGAAATGCAATGTTTCTGTTTAATTTTCAGTGTTCCTTCATCCACGACCTAAGTTGGAGCCTTGCTCTAAGCCAAGTTCACAAGAATAAGTTTCTCTTTTCCTCCAATTTGGGTTCCCCTCTGCTGTCTTGCTCCAGAAGAAAACTGCTACTACTTCCACATGGACTCCTAGGGGGTCATTCTTTGCCTACATCATACCTGAAGGTTGCCAAGACCATGTGGAAATATGCCTCACCCACTATGATGTAAACTTGGCTCCTGTTTAAATATTTACCTAGTGGATGGTTTTCAATCCTTCTTCATGCCTTCTGTGTTGTGTTCTGAATAAACTATTAGACTTTGCTGAGAAATTGTTGTATAGGACAGATCCTAGATAAAGTGTGGAAAAGATATTTCATTTTAACTTGGCTAGAGTATAAATCATGCCACCTCTTACACAAATCAACAAGTAAATTCTTTGTTACTTTCCAAGATAACCCAGCATGATCCTTGTTAGCTTTCATTCTGTTTAGTGAAAGATACACCACCATCAGATATTTTTATGAAGTAGCTGAAAGAAAAAAGGTCTCAATCAGCATGTTGCAAAAGTTGATATTTATTAACCAATATGTTACTAACTGCTACTGCTAAGTCATTTCAGTCGTGTCCGACTCTGTGCGACCCCATAAATGGCAGCCCACCAGGCTCCCCCATCCCTGGGATTCTCCAGGCAAGAACACTGGAGTGGGATGCCATTTCCTTCTGCAATGCATGAAAGTGAAAAGTGAAAGTGAAGTCGCTCAGTCGCTTCCGACTCTTAGCGACCCCATGGACTGCAGCCTACCAGGCTCCTCCATCCATGGGATTTTCCAGGCAAGAGTACCGGAGTGGGGTGCCATTGCCTTCTCTGAATATGTTACTAAAGTGTTTTTTTTTTTTTTTTTTTTTTAATTTCCACTATATTTTCAGCCAGTCCATTGGTTATTTCTAGTTATTTTTATCACTTTAATTTTTTGTCATTATAACATGCATTCTGAATCTCCAGTAGAATTTTCTTACTGAGTGACCATAAAAAATGAGATGTGTGAAACATCCCTAAAATGGGTTTTCATTTCTTCATTGTCATCATAAAGACACTCATTGAATAAATTGAAACAGGTAACAAAAATTGACCTAAATTATTATCTCACATACTATGAGTCTGGAAATATAAAATAGAAACTAAGATTATAAACATATGAGTTACTTTGCAACATTTTTTCAACATCTTAACAGTTCATAAGAGCAATTTAGGATAACAAAAGTCTGGATCTCTAGGAGTCATTGCAAATCAACATTCAGAGCCATGAGCAACATGGTGTAAAACAGTTAAAAGGATCTCCAGTAAGCTATTGTTTATAAGGAAGCCCCTTGTTGGGCATGATTTAAGGTCAATATTTTACATTTTTAGACTCCCATTTCGATACTCATGTGATGCAGCATTGTGCATATTTTCAGTCTAACCATGCCTGTGCTAGTATTAATATAAGCGGCTACTGCCCTAGTTTGTGCCTGATGAATTGATCATACTCCTTTGTCCTCTGGATGCGTACTATGAGCCAAGTGGCATTTTTTTTTTCTGCTGCCATAAGCTGCATCAATCTGTAAGCACTTGTTCTACATTTAAGTGATACTTAGCTCAGCTCACTTATGAAATTGGCTTTGGTGTCATGTATTAAAGACGTAGTTGGCTTTGCTGTTCCTTAAAAAAAAAAAAAACCCTGACAACTGGTCAGACATTATAATGTAAATGTGCTAATGAAGACAAATATATCTACTGAATTAAAAACATTATCTCAGAACCACAGCTCTCTGTATTTTTCTGAAGACACAAATGATTTTATTCAGAAATTCTTTCCCTCGATGGTATTGGAAGAAATTTACAATACAGTCAATACATGCTTAATTAAAACATTCCACATATGATATCAAAGCATTTAAAATTTTCTCACTGCAACAGAAATAGGACTATCCAGTATAATAAAAAGAAGACTGAAGAAATATCATGGGGCCACCACAGCTCCACAACATTTAGACACAAAAGTCATTTGATGCTGTGAAAGTGTAAGTTAGCATTCAACTAGTTTTATATTGAGACTCTGTGACTTGAGAGAAATCCCACAATACTAGCAATTTTAACTATCAGATCAGATCAGATCAGATCAGTTGCTCAGTCGTGTCCCACTCCTTGCGACCCCATGAATCGCAGCACTCCAGGCCTCCCTATCCATCACCAAATTCCGGAGTTCACTCAGACTCGCATCCATCGAGTACCTGATGCCACCCAGCAATCTCATTCTCTGTTGTTCCCTTCTCCTCTTGCCCCCAACCCCTCCCAGCATCAGAGTCTTTTCCAATGAGTCAACTCTTCGCATGAGGTGGCCAAAGAATTGGAGTTTCAGCTTTAGCATCATTCCTTCCAAAGAAATCCCAGGGCTGATCTCCTTCAGAATGGACTGGTTGGATCTCCTTGCAGTCCAAGGGACTCTCAAGAGTCTTCTCTAACACCACAGTTCAAAAGCATCAATTCTTCGGCGCTCAGCCTTCTTCACAGTCCAACTCTCACATCCATACATGACCACAGGAAAAACCATAGCCTTGACTAGATGAACCTTTGTTGGCAAAGTAATGTCTCTGCTTTTGAATATGCTATCTAGGTTGGTCATACTTTCCTTCCAAGGAGTAAGCGTCTTTTAATTTCATGGCTGCAGTCACCATCTGCAGTGATTTTGGAGCCCCAAAAAATAAAGTCTGACACTGTTTCCCCATCTATTTGCCATGAAGTGATGGGACCGGATGCCATGATCTTCATTTTCTGAATGTTGAGCTTTAAGCCAACTTTTTCACTCTCCTCTTTCACTTTCATCAAGAGGCTTTTTAGTTCCTCTTCACTTTCTGCCATAAGGGTGGTGTCATCTGCATATCTGAGGTTACTGATATTTCTCCTGGCAATCTTGATTCCAGCTTGTGCTTCTTCCAGTCCAGCATTTCTCATGATGTACTCTGCATAGAAGTTAAACAAACAGGGTGACAATATACAGCCTTGACGTACTCCTTTTCCTATTTGGAACCAGTCTGTTGTTCCATGTCCAGTTCTAACTGTTGCTTCCTGAACTGCATACAAATTTCTCAAGAAGCAGATCAGGTGGTCTGGTATTCCCATCTCTTTCAGAATTTTCCACAGTTGATTGTGATCCACATAGTCAAAGGCTTTGGCATAGTCAATAAAGCAGAAATAGATGTTTTTCTGGAACAATCTTGCTTTTTCCATGATCCAGCAGATGTTGGCAATTTGATCTCTGGTTCCTCTGCCTTTTCTAAAACCAGCTTGAACATCAGGAAGTTCATGGTTCACATATTGCTGAAGCCTGGCTTGGAGAATTTTGAGCATTACTTTGCTAGTGTGTGAGATGAGTGCAATTGTGCGTTAGTTTGAGCATTCTTTGGCATTGCCTTTCTTTGGGATTGGAATGAAAATTGACCTTTTCCAGTCCTGTGGCCACTGCTGAGTTTTCCATATTTGCTGGCATATTGAGTGTAGCACTTTCACAGCATCATCTTTCAAGATTTGAAATAGCTCAATTGGAATGCCATCACCTCCACTAGCTTTGTTCGTAGTGATGCTTTCTAAGGCCCACTTGACTTCACATTCCAGGATGTCTGGCTCTAGGTGAGTGATCACACCATCGTGATTATCTGGGTCGTGAAGATCTTTTTTGTACAGTTCTTCTGTGTATTCTTGCCATCTCTTCTTAATATCTTCTGCCTCTGTTAGGTCCATACCATTTCTGTCCTTTATCGAGCCCATCTTTGCATGAAATGTTCCCTTGGTATCTCTGATTTTCTTGAAGAGATCTCTAGTCTTTCCCATTCTGTTGTTTTCCTCGATTTCTTTGCATTGATCCCTGAAGAAGGCTTTCTTATCTCTTCTTGCTATTCTTTGGAACTCTGCATTCAGATGTTTATATCTTTCCTTTTCTCCTTTGCTTTTCACTTCTCTTCTTTTCACAGCTATTTGTAAGGCCTCCCCAGACAACCATTTTGCTCTTTTGCATTTCTTTTCCATGGGGATGGTCTTGATCCCTGTCTCCTGTACAATGTCACGAACCTCATTCCATAGCTCATCAGGCACTCTATCTATCAGATCTAGTCCCTTAAATCTATTTCTCACTTCCACTGTATAATCATAAGGGATTTGATTTAGGTCATACCTGAATGGTCTAGTGGTTTTCCCTACTTTCTTCAATTTAAGTCTGAATTTGGCAATAAGGAGTTCATGGTCTGAGCCACAGTCAGCTCCTGGTCTTGTTTTTGCTGACTGTATAGAGCTTCTCCATCTTTGGCTGCAAAGAATATAATCAATCTGATTTTGGTGTTGACCATCTGGTGATGTCCATGTATAGAGTCTTCTTTTGTGTCGTTGGAAGAAGGTGTTTGTTATGACCAGTGCATTAGATTGACTAGTTTTCTATGAGTATGGTTTCATTGTGTCTGCCCTCTGATGCCCTCTTGCAACACTTACCGTCTTACTTGGGTTTCTCTTACCTTGAGCGTCGGGTATCTCTTCAAAGCTGTTCCAGCAAAGCGCAGCCAATGCTCCTTACCTTGGATGAGGGGTAGGAAGATAAAACTGAATCAAAGTGATTATATCACGTGGCTGTGATGATAACAAATGTATGTGCATATTGCCAAGGTATATAATTGTAGTTAGAATTATTGATTCAAAATATACTGGTATTGAAAAAGCATCAGCAACCTGCTCTGCTAAAAGTAGTTTCCTCAGCTTTTCTTTCTGCTGTGTCTCTGGGGAGGTTTCTCCTGGGAGAACTGCCACCAATCGTATTCAGGACCAGAAGCCCTGAGGGAAAGATAATGCTGATACACAGAGGGAAGCATCAACATTCATCTTTGGGTGAAGACAAATCAAAGCCACTTATTTATTATAATTGATGTTTGAAATACTTTTTCATTTTATTCCTCAGAACTCAGCTAAATAGACCATATTCTGAGTTCTATGCCATTATATGAGCTTCCCTGGTGGCTCAGATAGTAAAGAACCTACCTGCAATGTGGGAGACCCAAGTGTGATTCCTGGGTTGGAAAAATCCCTTAGAGGGAGGGAATGGCACCTGACTCCAGTACTTTTGCCTGCTTCATTTTTAAATTTTATGCCATTATATTGGCTGAGAAAATATATTTTATTTTTTTAAATATAATTTATACCAGTTACTAAGCAGTTTAGAAATTGCAGACATTTGTTTTGTTGTTGTTCCATAGCTAAGTCGTGTCTGACTCTGCAACCCCATGGACTGCAGCACACCAGACTCCTCTGTCCTCCACTATTAGTTAATACCAAAGATTAAACAAGTAAAAACTCTGATAGTCTTTGATTCTTAAAGTTATAAATAATATATGAAAAAAGGTCTTCTTTTATTACCTTATTTCTTTTTATCATTCAGTTTTATTGGGGCTAATTTACATGCAGCAAATGATGCTGTTAAGTATATCAGCAAATTTTGAAAACTCAGCAGTGGCCACAGGACTGGAAAGGGTCACTTTTCATTCCATCCTCAAAGAAGGCAACACCAAAGAATATTCAAACTATCATATAACTGTGCTCATTTCACATGCTAGCAGGGTTATGCTCAAAATCCTTCAAGCTAGGCATCAATACTAGGTGAACCAAGAACTTCCAGATGTAAAAACTGGATTCAGAAAAGGCAGAGGAAGCAGAGATCAAATTGTCAACATCTGTTGGATCATAGAAAAAGCAAGGGCATTCAAAAAAAAAATCTACTTCTGCTTCATTGACTACACTAAGGCCTTTGACTGTATGGATCCTAACAAACTGTGGAACATTCTTAAAGAGAGGGGAATGCCAGACCAATTGACCTGCCTCCTGAGAAACCTGTATGCAGGTCAAGAAGCAAAAGTTAGAACTGGATATGAAACAACAGACTGATTCAAAATTGGGAAATGAGTTCATCAAGGCTGTATATTGCCACTGTGCTTATTCAACCTATATGCAGAGTACATCATACGAAATGCTGGGCTGGATGCAGCACAAGCTGGAATCAAGATCGCTGGGAGAAATATCAACAACCTCAGATATACAGGTGCCACCGCCCTTATGGCAGAAAGTGAAAAGGAACTGAAGAGCCTCTTGTTGAAGGTAAAAGAGGAGAGTGAAAAAACTGGCTTAAAACTCAACATTCAAAAAATTAAGATCATGGTGTCTGGTCCCATCACTTCATGGCAAATAGATGGAGAAACAATGGAAACAATAGCAGACTTTATTTCTGGGGCTCCAATATCATTGCAGATGATGACTGCAACCATGAAATTAAAAGACGTTTGCTCTTTGGGAAAAAAGCTATTACTAACCTAGACAGCATAATAATAAGCACAGATATAACTTTGTCAACAAAGGTTCATCTAATCAAAGCTTTGGTTCTTTCAGTAGTCATGGATAGATGTGAGAGTTGGACCATAAAGAAAGCTGAGAGGTGAAGAATTGATGCTTTTGAACTGGGGTGTTGGAGAAGACTCTTGAGACTTCTCTGCAAGGGGATCAAACTAGTCAATCTTAAAGGAAATCAATCCTGAATATTCATTGGAAGGACTGATGCTGAAGCTAAAGCTCCAATACTTTGGCCACATCATGTGAAGAACTGACTCAGTTGAAAAGACCCTGATGCTGGAAAAGTTTGAAGGTGAGAGAAGAAGCGGACAGACAGAGAAGGAGATGGTTGGATGGCATCACCAACTCGATGGACATAAGCTTGAGCAAGTTCCGGGAGTTGGTGATGGACAGGGAAGCCTGGTGTGTTGCAGTCCATGGGGTCTCAAAGAGTCAGACACGACTTAGCGACTGAACAATAATAGTGATATTTTATTAATATTTTATTAGTTTTTCAATTTGCATTTGCCTGATGACATATAATGCAGAGTATCTTTCATATGCTTATTTACCATCTGCACATCTTCTTTGGTGAGTTTTCTGGTAAAGTTTTTAGCTAATTTTTCAGTTAAATATTTGTTCCCTTAGTATTGAGTTTTAAGTATTGATGTATACTTTGAATCACAGTCTTTTATCTTATGTGCTTTTCGCATGTATTTTCTCCAACTGTGGCTTGTCTTATCTATCATTCTCTTGACATTTTCTTTTGTGGAGCAGAAGTTTTTAATTTTAATGAAGTCTGGTTTATCAATTATTTCTTCCATGAATTGTTTCTTTTTTTTTTTCACCTAAAGGTAATACCCAAGGTTATTAACGTTTTTTTCTATGTTATCAACTAGGAGTCTTTCAGCTCAACATTTTACATTTAGGTTTATGATTCATTTTGAGTGAATTTTTGTAAAGGGTCTAAGGTAAGGTCTGTGTCTATATTCATTTTTTGAACTTGCCCCTGAATTATTTGTTGAAGAGACTATCTTCACCTCATTGTATTGCCTTTGCTCCTTCATCAAAGATGTTTTCTATATTCCTGGGGTCTGTTTCTGGGCTCTGTATTATGTTCCATTGATCTATTTTTCTGTTTTATCACTGATTCCAGACTGTCTTGATTACCATAGCATTATAGTTAAGTCTTAAAGTCCGATAGTGTCAGTTTTCCGACTTTGTTATTCTTTCTTCTTTCCTTCAGTATCACATTGGCTGTGCTGGGTCTTTAGCTTCTCCATATAAGCTGTAGAATCAATTTGTTGATACACACAAATTAATGTGGCAGGATTCTGATCAAGATTCCATTGAATCTATGTCCCTGTATTTTTCTCATATAAATGGAACCATATAATATCTATCCTTTTGAATTTGGCTTTTTCACTTAGTGTAATGCATTTGCAATTTATTTGTTGTTGAGTGTATTAGAAACTCACTCATTTTAATTGCTAAGCAGTGTTCTGTTTTGTGGATATAACTGTTTCTTTATCCATTCATCATTTACCAACTGAAAGCCGTTTCAGTTGTTTCTAGTTTTTGGTAATTATGAATAAAGTCATTATAAATATTCAAATACACATTTTGTATGAAAGCACAAGTTTTCACTTTTCTTAAGTAAGCAACTAGGAGGAGGATTACTGGTCATATAAATGTATAAGAATTACTTTAGAGGGAAAATCTGTGAAATACATATATGAATATTGTATAATAAACTATATTTTCTTCAGTTCAGTTGAGTCACTCAGTCGTGTCCAACTTTTTGCGACCTCATGGACTGCAGCATGCCAGGCCTCCCTGTCCATCACCAACTCCCAGAGTTTACTCAAACTCATGTCCATTGAGTCAGTGATGCCATCCAACCATCTCATACTCTGTCATCCCCTACTCCTACAGCCTTCAATCTTTCCCAGCATCAGGGTCTTTTCAAATGAATCAGTTCTTTGCATCAGGTCGTCAAAGTATTGGAGTTTCAGCTTCAGCATCAGTCCTTCCAATGAATATTCAGGACTGATTTCCTTTAGGATGGACTGGTTGGATCTCCTGGCAGTCCAAGGGACTCTCAAGAGTTGTCTCCAACACCACAGTTCAAAAGCATCAATTCTTTGGCGCTCAGCTTACTTTATAGTCCAATTCTCACATCCATACATGACTACTGGAAAAACCATAGCTTTGACTAGACAGACCTTTGTTGGCAAAGTAATGTCTCTGCTTTTTAATATGCTGTCTAGGTTGGTCATAACTTTCCTTCCAAGGAGCAAGCATTTTTTAATTTCATGGCTGCAGTCACCATCTGCAGAGATAATATGTTCTTAAGTTACTTTAAAGAATTTTTTAAAACTTCCTTAGTAACTTATCTAAATAATACTACTCATACCCACTTTTTTTTTTTTTTTTTTTTGGTCACATTAAGAAGGTTGGCTGGGTTAGATTTGTCTACTAACAGTATTTTATTTTTTGTCTTGATAAATTTCAGGATTAAAATGTAAAACAAAATTTTAAATAAAATATATCATTTTCATATTTGTTTGTTACACTACTATATACTTTCCTTTCTTTCTGGCAATAGATGCCAATTCATATCTATTCATTCACTCTGAATAGAGGGAGTCAACTTAGGTAACTGAAATGCATATTAAATAATGGGAATACACACCAATAAAATCTTATATTAGGTCTTACTGGTCTTTTGCTTACCAACTGTCTTCTGCACTACCAAGATATTGACAGATTTCTGATATTACCATCACATGGCTTATATCTTCTGATCAGTTCCAGCAACCAAATAAGAGAGAGAGATGGAGAGGAGAGAGACTGGGGAAGAGAAGAAGGAGGATGAGAGAGAGGTCAGGAGGAAGAATGGAGTGAAGGAAAGAAAGAAGAAAGGAAGGAAGGGCTTAATGGACCCAGATAATCCACAATCTGCAGTCTAATCACCACTTGTATATTTAACGTTTACAAAACCGCAACAATAGGACAGTTAACTTTCGTGTTGATTTATATTGTATTTTTTGTTCTTCAATAATCATGAGAGTAGAGATCATTTCAACTATATTTATAAGAGTAATACTTGAAAGAAGACACTACTTGAAAATTATGAAATCCGCTCTGGGATGCATCTATCAAATTAAATTCTTATTTCTTAGGAACTTTTAACAAATTATAATAAAATGATAGATTTGTTAATTGCTCAGTACGAAGTGTAACACAAAGAGAATAATAAACTATTTTAAGCTCTAATTATTATAGTTGCTGCTGCTAAGTTGCTTCAGTCGTGTCAGACTCTGTGTGACCCCATAGATGGCAGCCCACCAGGCTCCCCTTGGGAGTCCCTGGGATTCTCCAGGCAAGAACACTGGAGTGGGTTGCCATTTCCTTCTCCAATACATGAAAGTGAAAAGTGAAAGTGAAGTCGCTCAGTTGTGTCCGACTCTTAGCGACCCCATGGACTGCAGCCTACCAGGCTTCTCCGTCCATGGGATTTTCCAGGCAAAAGTACTGGAGTGGGGTGCCATTGCCTTCTCCGAATTATTATAGTTAACAAATAATAATAACAATTATTATTATTGTCTTCTTTCAAAAGTAATGTGTTAGTGATTTTGCACAATTCTGTACAGCTAAACACTGATAGATGCTTAAACACTTTTAAACAATGCTTTTATCAAGTTTTCTCAGCACAGAAGCATCATTTTTTAGAAACCTTGATTGAACTCTTTACTTGGTAAATTATTTATCTGTTTCATTAGTTGCTTTTTCAGAATTATTTCCTTGTTCTTTCATTTGAAACAAATTTCTCTGCCATTTCATTTTGCCTTATTCTCTCTGCCTCAGTGAAATTAGATGAAAGAGTTACCTTTCCCAGTCTTAAAGAAGTGTCCTTGTGTGGCAGTATCCCATACAGTCTGCCTAGGGGCTTTGGTGGGAGAACGGTATCTGAAGTGAGCAAGAATCATATCTTTCCCTAGGGTAAGTTGACAGCTATCACTTGGTAGGAGGTGGGGCTGGAGATGGATGGATGGGGCTAGAGCCAGAGCCAGGTGTGAACCCTGGTGTTTCCTCTGTTTAGCGGCCAACACCATCCTATTGGAGGGCAAAGTCAGGCCTTAAGTTGCTGGAACAGAAGCCTGTGGGTCAGGTCTGAGCTAGCTATGCCTGCTTCCAGCACCTGTACCCTTGCCCTACAGAGAAGTAGTTCTGGGGCCAGATGGGCTGGAGTAGGTGTTCAGCGTGGGTTGTGGTACAGACTGGGGTGGTCCTGCCTCCAGTGACGGTTCTGGACTTCTACCAACCCACTGTCTCTTTAAGGACAATCAATGGCTGTCCTCTCTCCACTCAGATACTTCATCATGCCAGAGACGGCTCCCAATAGGATTACAAGGTACAAACTCTGTGTATGAAATAAATAAGCTACAAGGATATGTTGTGTAGCAAAGGGAATATACCCAACACTTTATAATAACTTTAAATGGAGTATAATCTATAAAAATATTAAATTATTATATTGCACACCTGAATCTTTGTGATTCAATATTTAAATCAACCCTACTTGAATTTAAAAAGCTCTGATTGTAATTAAGTATAAAGTATGTATTTTAAGAATAAAAAGAAAAATTTTCAAGTAAAATATATTTAAATTATACTTTTAAAAATGAAATTAATTAAAAGTAAAAATGATAAATACATCAGATTCTGCAAGATTGAGTAAGTATATCAAAATATAAAATTTTGATGACCATTCATGCTTTCCATAAATATTATTGACTACCTGCTATAAGCCAGATACTTTTCTAGGCATTGAGGATAAAGCAAAGAACAAGACTGATAAGACAGGAGCTGGCAAATATGGTGCCTGAGGCAAATTTGTTCTGCTATTTGTTTTTTAAATAAAGTTTTATTGGAGCATAGCCATGACCATTCATTTAGGTTACTGTGTATAGTTTCTTTTATGTTATAAGGGCAGAGTGCGTGCATGTTCAGTCACTTCAGTTGTGTCCGACTCTATGCAATTCCATAGACTGTAGCTCACCAGGCTCTTCTGTTTAAGGGACTATTCCAGCAAGGACACTGGAGTGGGTTGGCATTTCTTCCTCCAGGGATCTTCCTGCTTCAGGGATTGAACCCATGTCTCCTGTGGCTCCCACATTGGCAGGCGGATTCTTTACCACTGAGTCACCTGGACTTCCCATAAGGGAAGAGTGAAGTGAAGTGAAGTTGCTCAGTCATGTCCAACTCTTTGCGACCCCATGGACTGTAGCCTACCAGGCTTCTCGTCCATGGAGTTTTCCAGGCAAGAGTACTGGAGTGGGTTGCCATTTTCTTCTCCAGGGGATCTTCCCATCTAAATGCAGTACACACCATATGGCCCATACTGCAAACAAAAATTTACTATCTGACCATTTCTATAAAACTTTTGCAAAATCCTGGACAAGACTGTTCTCATGGAGCTTATATTCTAGTCGGGAGGTGATTGGGACAGAAAAATTATGCATGTACATAAGATAATATCAGATTGTGCCAAGTGTAAATAAAGGTAGATATGTTAGAGTGGAACCAGAGTTTGGATAATTTCTTTATACTGGATGTTTTTAAGGAGAGGATATTTGAGATATAATCTAAGTGAAAAGAAAGGTTCAGGTATGAAATAATCTGGAAGTAATTTTCTTTAGGCAAAGAGAATAGTAGGTGCAAAGGCCCTGAGTTAAGAAAAAACTTGGCATGTGTATGAAACAAAAGACAATAAGGCCTGAGTTAATACATCAGAGCCAAAGGGAGAGATAAGGTTGAAGTGTTTGTTGATGACCAGAACTCTTCAGGTCTTATAGACCAGTGGTCCCCAACCATTTTAGTACCAGGGACTGGTTGTGTGGAAGACAATTTTTCTAGGGTTGTGGGGAAGATGGTTTCAGGATGATTCAAGTATATTGCATTCACTGTGCTTTTTATTTCTATTATTATTACAGTCTGATATATAACGAAATAATTATACAACTCACCCTAATGCAGAATCAGACCATAAGGCATTAGGTTCTCATAAAGAGCATGCAACCTAGATCCCTCGCATGCACAGTTCACAGTTCATGCTCCTATGAGAATCTAATGCTGACCCCGGATCTGATGGGAGGTGGCGTTCAGGCTGTAATGTGAACAGTGGGGAGCGACAGTAAATGTAGACGAAGTTTAACTTGCTTGCAGCCCACCACTCACCTCCTGCTGTGTGGCCTGGTACCTGTCTGTGCCCTGGGTTATGGGCCCCTGTTATAGAATATAGTACGGAATTTGGGATTTTCTTCTCATCATAATGAGAAGACACTGGAGCAACTTAACATTGGGGGTGATTTTATCTGTCTCAGTGCTGAAAATATTTCTAAAATATAAATTCCTGGTAAAGTGACCTTATAAGTCATTAAGTTTTTTTGGTAAGGAAACTATACTGCTGCTGCTGCTGCTGCTAAGTCACTTCAGTCATGTCCGACTCTGTGCGACCCCATAGACGGCAACCCACCAGGCTCCCCCGTCCCTGGGATTCTCCAGGCAAGAACACTGGAGTGGGTTGCCATTCCTTCTCCAATGCATGAAAGTGAAAAGTGAAAGTGAAGTCGCTCTGTCATGTCCGACTCTCTGTGACCCCATGGACCGCAGCCCACCAGGCTCCTCCATCCATGGGATTTTCCAGGCAAGAGTACTTGAGTTGGGTGCCATCGCCTTCTCTGAACTATACTACACACCACTAGCTAACATTTATTTAGTGATAAACACTGTAGGCATTGATTGTCATTATAATCACAGATAAGAATATTACCCCTTTTATTTAATATTATTTTGGAAATGCTAGCTAATGTTATAAGGAAGTAAAATAAATAAGAATTGCAAATACTGAAGAGGGAAATGGAAATTATTTTATTATCTGTAGGTATTGTAGCTGAAAATCAGGATATGCAAAAAGGAAAAAATCAGTAATTACAAAGTAAATATACTGGCATAAAAACAATAGTTTTCTCCTTATCAACAAAAAGCAACTCAAACGTATAAAAGAAAAAAACTCAAATATAATAGCATAAGAAATATAAAATAGTTAGAAATATTTAAGAAAATACTCAAGAAAGCTAGTGAAAAATCCCTGAGTCAAATAAAACAGCTTGAGAAGAGATACTTAGCATTTTTCTAATAGGAAACCTAAATAAAAACAGAAACCAAAAAGTTGACAATTTTTCCTGAAAAAATTGATAAATTTAAGTTAATCTCAATTAAAGTCACAGAGCATTAATCACCAAGAGCAAACTCTAAATATTCATAAAGCTTGGGAAAAAACACATACAACTTCTCCACCAAACAGAGAAAGCACACTTCTTTTAAATGGGATATGCTGCCTAATTGGCAATATAATAAGTGGACTAATGCCAGTGACTGGGCATGTGGGGTTAGTGGGAAAGAATCTGCCTGCCAAGTAGGAGACGGAAGAGACTCAGAAAAGATCATACAGTAGCCCCTCATTTATAGAGTTACAGAACACAAAGACAAGATGAATCCGTGATAATGAGAAAATAATAGACAACACATAACATTAAACAAAATTTTATTAAGATATAACTTACATGAAATAAAATGCATCCATTTTAAGCATAGTTAGATAAGTGAAAGTCTCATGTCTGACTCTTTGCGACCCCATGGTCTATACAATCCATGGAATTCGCCAGGCCAGAATACTGGAGTGGCTAGCCTTTCCCTTCTCCAGGGGATCTTCCCAACCCAAGGATCGAACGCAGGTCTCCCACATTGCAGGCAGATTCTTTACCAGCTGAGCCACAAGGGAAGCCCAAGAATACTGGAGTGGGTAGCCTTTTCCTTCTCCAGGGGATTTTCCCACCCAGGAATTGAACCAGAGTCTCCTGCACTGCAGGTAGATTATTTACCAACTGAGCTATCAGGGAACCAACCCCGCAGTTAGATAAGTTTTGACAAATGTATAACACATATCATTATATGCTTATAATCACCCCAAAAAGTTACTTTATGCTTCTTCGTGGTCATTCTTTTGCATTCTGATCCCAGGCAACTATCCAGGCCCTGTGAAAACAACCATTCAGAAAACAACCATAATGGCAAAAGTTTTTCATTTGTTATCTTCATTTTCACTTTCTGCTCCTTCCCCCTCAATTTATCCAGGCACCAAGCTCCAAGTGTTAATCATTTAATGAGTTACCAACTCAGGGTACCAGGATTGGAATAGAATAGAACACATCTACAAATAAAGTATTTCAATAGCAAAGAAGTAATGAAAGAATTTCCCAGGAGCAGAAACAGGCTTATGGGAGATATTTCATCTGTGTGTGCATATATGTGTGGTGTGTGCTCCTTAGATGCTTGACTTCCTGAGAGGCAAAGTATGAGAATTACATGAATTATTAGGTATATTCATACAACAAAATACTAAAGAGTCATTGAAAAGAATGAGATACATTTATACCTCTATATTTGTGTGTAAATAAATAATAGAAATAATAGATTAGTATGCAGAGAGAAAAAAGATGGAGGGACATGTTTCGTTTGGTTAACTGAAATTTTTGGTGAGGAGGACTTTCTTTCCTTTTTAAACTTATTTCTATAGTGTTTGAATTTTGCATAATTTTTGATGAGGAGGACTTTCTTTCTATTTTAAACTTAATTATTTCTATAGTGTTTGAATTTTGTATAATTTGAGCAATCAGAAAAATAAATACTAAAACTCAAGGGAACTCCAAAGTCTGCCTAAAGTGGAAGCTTATCTGGTGGATCCATAAATTAAAGTAACATAAAACACAGCAGCTTAAGTATTCACCGTATGTTTGGTTAAGAGAGAAGGTGCCTTTAACTTTAAGAATGTGAAACTGAAGAATACAGGTTACATTGTTTTGTTCCACAGAGCTGATCATCTCACTTCCAACAAGTTAAGGAAAGTAGAAAGAACGGGAAATGAAAAACTTATACAGTGATGGCTGTGAGACAGGAAGGAAAAGACTGACAATCAACCAGAGTGTGTTCCAAGAAATGAGCACACAATCAGACCAAAGTACTAAAAGGACACATTTGAGAAGGGGACCCAGAGTGATGAGGAGCAGCAGCAGCAGTATATGTTCCCGTGTGTGAAGCCCTCCACGTGGTTCTCCTCAGTTCATCCCCACATCACCATGGTGAGGACACTTACCCTTTCGGAGCCTCAGTGTTCCCCTTTCTAAAACGGGTATGAGCAACTCGCAGGCTGGTTGTGAGGATTAAATGACATGACGGCTGTAAACACTCAGCATAGTGCGTGAGAGGCAGCACTGCTTGTTCCCTGTGACTGCTTTCTTCACCCCCGTTTCACAGACGTGGGAATTGTATCTGAAGCTTGCCCAAGGTCTAAGCACTAGTAAACGGCAGAGCTAATATCTGAATCTGGGCCTGTTTGTTTCCAATCTGTTTCAGGATTTATGTGAAATAGTTACATTCTGGAACCCTCTTTAAACACCCTGAAAATTCCACTAGTTTGATGATAGTTTTTAGGATCATGATGTACAAGTGTAACTAACTAAGACCTATTGTTGCAGGCAAACGGAAACAGACTCACAGACTTAGAGAACGAACTTACAGCTGCTGGGCGAAGGAAGGAGGGAAGGCAGTTAGGGAGGTTGGGATAGATGTGTGCATACTGCTGTATTTATAATGGATAACCAACAAGAATGTTGGCGATTTCCAATAGAAAAACATCTGTTTCTGCTTTATTGACTATGCCAAAGCCTTTGACTGTATGGATCACAATAAACTGTGGAAATTTCTGAAAGAGAGGGGAATACCAGACCACCTGACCTGCCTCTTGAGAAATTTGTATGCAGGTCAGGAAGCAACAGTTAGAACTGGACATGGAACAACAGACTGGTTCCAAATCGGAAAAGGAGTACATCAAGGCTGTATATTGTCACCCTGCTTATTTAACTTATATGCAGAGTACGTCAGAGAAACGCAGGGCGGGAAGAAGCACAAGCTGGAATCAAGATTGCTTGGAGAAATATCAATAACTTCAGATATGCAGATGACACCACCCTTATGGCAGAAAGTGAAGAGGAACTAAAAAGCCTCTTGATGAAAGTGAAAGAGGAGAATGAAAAAGTTGGTGTAAAACTCAACATTCAGAAAACGAGGATCATGGCATCCGGTCCCATCACTTCATGGGAAATAGATGGGGAAACAGTGGAAACAGTGTCAGACTTTATTTTGGGGGGCTCCAAAATCACTGCAGATGGTGATTGCAGCCATGAAATTAAAAGACGCTTACTCCTTGGAAGGAAAGTTATGACCAACCTAAATAGCATATTCAAAAGCAGAGACATTATTTGCCAACAAAGGTCCGTTAAGTCAAGGCTGTGGTTTTTCCTGTGGTCATGTATGGATGTGAGAGTTGGATTGTGAAGAAAGCTGAACGCCGAAGAATTGATGCTTTTGAACTGTGGTGTTGGAGAAGATTCTTGAGAGTCCCTTGGACTGCAAGGAGATCCAACCAGTCCATTCTGGAGATCAGCCCTGGGATTTCTTTGGAAGGAATGATGCTAAAGCTGAAACTCCAATACTTTGGCTATCTCATGTGAACAGTTGACTCATTGGAAAAGACTCTGATGCCTGGAGGGATTGGCAGCAGGAGGAGAAAGGGACAACAGAGGATGAGATGGCTGGATGGCATCACTGACTCGATAGATATGAGTTTGAGTAAACTCCAGGAGTTGGTGATGGACTGGGAGGCCTGGTGTGCTGCGATTCATGGGGTCGCAAATTCGGACACAACTGAGCAACTGAACTGAACCAACAAGGACCTACTGTATGGGACAGGGAACTCTGCTCAATGTTATGTGGCAGCCTAGATGGGAGGGGAGTTTGGGGGAGAATGGATACATGTATATGGCTGAGTCCCTTCGCTATTCACCTGAATCTGTCACAATGTTGGTAATCAGTGTTAATAAATTTTGATTAACAATAAACATTGTTATCATTGTATCAGTTCAGTTCAGATCAGTGCTGAATCCCAGCATGCCAGGCATCCCTGTCCATCACCAACTCCCAGAGTTCACTCAGACTCGAGTCCATAGAGTCAGTGATGCCATCCAGCCATCTCATCCTCTGTCGTCGCCTTCTTCTCCTGCCCCGAATCCCTTCCAGCATCAGAGTCTTTTCCAATGAGTCAACTCTTCACATGAGGTGGCCAAAGTACTGGAGTTTCAGCTTTAGCATCATTCCTTCCAAAGAACACCCACGGCTGATCTCCTTTAGAATGGACTGCTTGGATCTCCTTGCAGTCCAAGGGACTCTCAAGAATCTTCTCCAACACCACAGTTCAAAAGCATCAATTCTTTGGCGCTCAGCTTTCTTCACAGTCCAACTCTCACATCCATACATGACCAGTGGGAAAACCATAGCCTTGACTAGACGGACCTTTGCTGGCAAAGTAATGTCTCTGTTTTTGAATATGCTATCTAGGTTGGTCATAACTTTCCTTCCAAGGAGTAAGCGTCCTTTAATTTCATGGCTGCAATCACCATCTGCAGTGATTTTGGAGCCCCCCAAAATAAAGTCTGACACTGTTTCCACTGTTTCCCCATCTATTTCCCATGAAGTGATGGGACCGGATGCCATGATCTTCGTTTTCTGAATGTTGAGTTTTACGCCAACTTTTTCATTCTCCTCTTTCACTTTCATCAAGAGGCTTTTTAGTTCCTCTTCACTTTCTGCCATAAGGATGGTGTCATCTGCATATCTGAAGTTATTGATATTTCTCCAAGCAATCTTGATTCCAGCTTGTGCTTCTTCCCGCCCTGCATTTCTCTGATGTACTCTGCATATAAGTTAAATAAGCAGGGTTTATAAAACAATATACAGCCTTGATGTACTCCTTTTCCTATTTGGAACCAGTCTGTTGTTCCATGTCCAGTTCTAACTGTTGCTTCCTGACTTGCATACAGGTTTCTCAAGAGGCAGGTCAGGTGGTCTGGTATTCCCATCTCTTTCAGAAATTTCCACAGTTTATTGTGATCCACACAGTCAAAGGCTTTGGCATAGTCAATAAAGCAGAAATAGATGTTTTTCTGGAACTCTCTTGCTTTTTCGATGATCCAGCAGATGTTGGCAATTTGATCTCTGGTTCTTCTGCCTTTCCTAAAACCAGCTTGAATATATGGAAGTTCACAGTTCACGTATTGCTGAAGCCTGGCTTGGAGAATTTTGAGCATTACTTTACTAGTGTGTGAGATGAGTGCAATTGTGTGGTAGTTTGAGCATTCTTTGGCATTGCCGTGCTTTGGGATTGGAATGAAAATTGACCTTTTCCAGTCCTGTGGCCACTGCTGAGTTTTCCAAATTTGCTGGCAAATTGAGTGCATCACTTTCAGAGCATCATCTTTCAGGATTTGAAATAGCTCAACTGGAATGCCATCACCTCCACTAGCTTTGTTCGTAGTGATGCTTTCTAAGGCCCACCTGACTTCACATTCCAGGATGTCTGGCTCTAGGTGAGTGATCACACCATCGTGATTATCTGGGTCGTGCAGATCTTTTTTGTACAGTTCTTCTGTGTATTCTTGCCACCTCTTCTTCTCATTGTATACCCCAATACAAAATAAAAAGTTATTTTAAAAAGACCTATTGTTGCAGAAATAAGCATGTTGGTGGAAGCGTGCATTATTAGAGGCATCAACAAAAACAGATCATACCTTTTCTGTAGATGAGACCATGTTCTATAAGCAGGATTTGTAGATTGTCATGAATTTGTCTTAAAATAATACTGAAGCATAGAGTGTGACCACTTTACTTTCAATGCCAGTAAGAAAAAACAGCACATGATTCCTGCAGTGACTCTGGCATCAAAGTGACAGATGACTCTGTCCATGACTCTGACCTCCTGGCATAACCTACTACCTTCCTGGCATAGTAACTATGCCAGTATAACAGGAGCTGCTCCAAGGAAAAGCTTATGATGAGGTGGGGCAGGGCTAAGTCATTAACTTTGCTACTGCTGCTTTATAAAGATAAATCAAGACAAGTCAACTTTGCTAGGGAAGTTATACTGGCACTGAAGAGGAAATCAAAAAGACAGAAGCAAAGAGGAAAGGACTGTAGGTCTTTGGTCAGAGGTCAGTGGTGCAGCAAGTTGGGATGCCTGGCCAGGAAACATTTTTTTAAACAGGCAAATCCACTGTGGTGTGTGCTTTAATGGAAAATGCAGACCCACAGTGTAGCAGTGAAAAGTGGTGCAGGCTCTAGTTCAGCTTGTCCTAAACCAAATTGATTTCCTGGCTTTGAATGCTAGACAGAAACTCCTGGTTCAGTTATTCAAACTGAAAAAAAAAATGTCCCCTAAAGGAGTACGGAATGAGAAATGAGTGTGTTGAAAGGGTAGCAAGAAAGCAAGGCAGGCCGGGAGTTAGTGTTTAATAGGAACAGAGCTTCAGTTTGCGTGCTCAAGTCACTCAGTCGTGTCCAACTCCTTGCGACCCCATGGATTGTTGCCCACCAGACTTCTCTGTCCATGGAATTTTCCAGGCAAGAATACTGGAGGCGGTTTCCATTTCCTACTCCAGGGGATCTTCCTGACCCAGGGATTGAACCTGCATCTCCTCTGGCTTCTGCATTAGCAGGAGGATTCTTTACCACTGTGCCACCTGGAAGCCCAAGTTTCAGTATAAAAAAGCAAAAAATTTGGGAGATTGATGATGGTGAGAGTTGCCCAACAGTATGAATGTACTTAGTTCCAATGAACTGCATAGTTAAATATGGTTAAACTAGTGTGTTTTATATTGTATGACTTTTACCATAATAATTTTTTAAGAAGTAAAAATCGGGATGAGGTTCACAAAGCTGATGTTTTAGAATCAGGTGCAGACACCTGGCTTTAGAATGAACATCATGAAGGGAAGACAAGCTTCACTTGAATATAACCCAAAGGCCAGAGGGGGTTAGTTCAACCTCTTCATCTCTCCTGTCTGGCATGGCCATCTGCTCTGAGCCAAACTGGCTATGAAACACAGTGGTTGGTTTATCACTTCGTACAGACCTGTCTGTCCACCTTTAACAGGAGGGAATTTGAGGCAGAAAGCAAATTCTTGAATTTCAGTCATTCATACAAGGTGGGCTTCTATTCTACCAAATCTCTGGGCAGAGGGAAATCTTGAACCTATAAAAGTGACAGGGAAATGTCCATTCACTTAACCAGATAGAAGCCTATCCTCTCACGTCCAGCCTGGATCCATGGTGAAGGGCAGACTTCTGAACCAGTGGGGCTACAGCAAGGATGACAGTGAAAGCGATTCTTCCTACATAGTCGTCAGGATGACAGTTCCCTGGCGCCCCTCCCCTTTGCTCCTGAGGGTCTGAGGAAAGGAAAGGGGAAAGGAAAATCAGAAGAGTGTAGAGTAGGAAAGCATGAAATTTTTCTAGAGGGGCCTAGAATTTTCTAGAGTCTGTAGCTGTAGACACTCTGTAGACAGTCTGTAGCTGTAGACACTTAAAGATTTGATTATCTTTGCTAGGGACTGAATGTGTACCTCCAAAACTGAAGCCTAATACCAGATGTGATGGTATTAAGAGGTGAGGCCTTTGGGAGGTGACTAGATTATAGTGTGTGTGTGTGTGTGTGGCTTCCTGAATGGGATTAGCGCCCTTACAAAGAGACTCCAGAGAGCTCCTGTGCTCCTTCTATTAATACTGTATAAGGATACAGTGAGAAATGGTCATGTGCAACCGAGAAGAGGACCCTCAATAGAACCCAACTATGCTGGCATCCTGATCTTAGACTTCCAACCTCCAGAACTGTGAGAAATCAATTTCTGTTGTCTATTACCTGCCCAGTCTGCTGTATTCTGTTACAGCAGCCCAAACCAACTAGACACTCCTATGCCAACAGTAGCCATCTATGCTGGCAGAGTAATCAAGTGACTTGAGTGGGTGCTAGGTATTTTTGTTTTTCTAGGTGTTTTTGTCACACTACAATAAATGTTTCTTAGTTGTATGAGCAAATAAATTAAGACCCCAAAATAGCTTGTTTCAAGCAATATCTATAAAGAACAAAAACAACCAGGGAGCTGTTGGCTATATTATCTGGGCCTTAGTAGAATATCTGAAAAGATCTCAATGTCCTAATCCCCACTCCTTATCACATAGTAATACCCATGTCCAGTCAGTTTGCAAGGGGTGCATTCGTACAAACAGGTGAGTGGAAAGGATCACTCATTGATCTCATTCTAATTTTACATGAGGTTCCTGTTCCTGTCATTAGCAGACATTGTTATTAGAATGACTTACTGGACAAGAGGGTCTGTTAATACACGTCTTGTTCCAAGCAGTTTGGAATGTTTCAGAATGTCTTTCTACTTCCTTTCGTTCTGGTGAATGTAATCTTTGCTAGAGTTGAAGGTATAGTCCTCAGGTGGTCATCCTCAGAGGGGATAAGCACTGTGCCAGAAGCAGTGAAAGAATTTCACTTAGACATCTTAACACAATGTTGCAATTTTTTTTTTACTAAGTCTCATGCTTGAGTAACATAAAAGTACTACTGTCTTCTAGCACTAAGTAAGGAACTAGACAGCTTTTCTGGTAGCCTGGTCCCAATCTGAGAGCAAGAACCTGGAGGAGAGCTTGTGATAGGTTCCTGCCATGAACAAATCAATATATGTATAGATATATGTTAGCCTTGGAGAAGGAAATGGCAACCCACTCCAATATTCTTGCCTGGAGAATCCCAGGGACAGAGGAGCCTGGTGGGCAGCCATCTGTGGGGTCGCACAGAGTCGGACATGACTGAAGCAACTTAGCGTGTTAGTCTTGATCAGTTTTTAAAAACCAAATTCAGAGATGAATCCCTATAGGAAAACAAACTTGTCCTTGCTAGAAATGAATAAATAACAATCCATTAAGAATCTCCTGTTAAGCAGGAGGAAATTATTCTTCTATTATAAATTGCTAAAGCATAAATCACTGTGCTTTTAGTCTTCCTTACCAATGGTTTAGAGAGGACATCACTCCTCTTCCACTGTTTCAGGAAGCGGCTTGAATTTTTCCACTCTGAGTAAGACTACAGGTTATTCCATAAGATTCCAAGAGAGTCAATGTTGAAGAACCGAGTTTGAAGAACTCTTTAGAGACTGAGGATTCGTCAATGTCAGCCAACGGAAAACTCATTTGATTCTTAAGAAATGTGTATGTATTCTCTTTTGACTCCAGTGGGCCATTTGTAGCAAGACAAACTAGTGGGCGTCTCGGAGAACAAGGAACGGCACAAATTCATGCATTAATGCCTTGCTTTCATCTGGCTTCACAAACGGTTTACCATTCCATTCAGTTTTTTCCTATGGGAAACTGGAAAAATGCTTCCACTGGCTTCTGGCACAGTGCTTGCTCCCTTCAAGTACAACCATCTCAGGAACACACCTGCACTCTCGCAAAGCTTGTGTTCACCGGAACAAAGGGGAGGCGGAAAGACATTCTGAAATGTTCCAAATTCCTTGGAACATGCCATGTATTAACAGACCCTCTTGTGTGTTAGGTCATTCTAATCACAAAGTCTGCTAATGCCTTTTGTGAACAGGAATCTTTGTAACTTTAGCGAGGGGGAGTAATGACCTCAACAGCTTTTACTGGGCCTCAAAAATATATAATTGTCAGCAGCATGACCATTTTTTTACATCAGTAACAAAATGGCTATTTTTTTGGTAAATAAATACAGGAAACTGCTTTTACATTTATCTGCAAACAAGGACCAAAACAAGCAAAGATATGCAAAACATTTTGTGGGGGGGGGGGCTAGATTCTTAACTTTATGTACAAAGGTCATTCAAAACAAAGCAAGCTACAAGTAAAATGAACATAAAACAATGCAGATTTCCAGTGGAAGAAGTTGTCTAAAACTGCGAAGGGTCTGAGATCTTACACTGCTTACAAACTAACAGGTTAACCTGACACAGTTTCATGGATGCTTCTAGAAGAATTGAGACTCCTGGGTGAGAGATGAAGGCCTATTTATTACTCACAGCAATAGCAGTAGCCAGAGTATCTGCATTTTGGTGTTGATTTTCTGAGGCTGTTCCCACAGAGTGATGTGAACAGGGCCAAATGACACCTGCGCAGGCTGTGGGTTGCCTTGTAAGAGAGAAATTCTGAACGTTGGGTACCTGGGCACTTGAATCTTTTATAAAGGGCAGTAATATGCAGGTCAGGAAGCAACAGTTAGAACTGGACATGGAACAACAGACTGGTTCCAAATAGGAAAAGGAGTACATCAAGGCTGTATATTGTCACTCTGCTTATTTAACTTATATGCAGAGTACATCATGAGAAACGCTGGGCTGGAAGAAGCTGGAATCAAGATTGCGGGAGAAATATCAATAACTCCAGATATGCAGATGACACCACCCTTATGTCAGAAAGTGAAGAGGAGCTAAAGAGCCTCTTGATGAAAGTGAAAGAGGAGAATGAAAAAGTTGGCTTAAAGCTCAACATTCAGAAAACAAAGATCATGGCATCTGGTCCCATCACTTCATGGGAAATAGATGGGGAAACAGGGGAAACAGTGTCAGACTTTATTTTTTGGGGCTCCAAATCACTGCAGACGGTGACTGCAGCCATGAAATTAAAAGACGTTTACTCCTTGGAAGGAAAGTTATGACCAACCTAGATAGCATATTCAAAAGCAGAGACATTATTTGCCAACAAAGGCCCGTCTAGTCAAGTCTATGGTTTTTTCAGTGGTCATGTATGGATGTGAGAGTTGGACTGTGAAGAAAGCTGAGTGCCGAAGAATTGATGCTTTTGAACTGTGGTGGTGGAGAAGACTCTTGAGAGTCCCTTGGCCTGCAAGGAGATCCAACCAGTCCATTCTAAAGGAGATAAGTCCTGGGGGTTCTTTGGAAGGACTGATGCTAAAGCTGAAACTCCAATACTTTGGCTATCTCATGTGAACAGTTGACTCATTGGAAAAGACTCTGATGCTGGGAGGGATTGGCGGCAGGAGGAGAAGGGGACGACAGAGGATGAGATGGCTGGATGGCATCACTGACTCGATAGATATGAGTTTGAGTAAACTCCAGAAGTTGGTGATGGACAGGGAGGCCTGGCGTGCTGCGATTCATGGGGTCGTAAAGAGTCGAACACGACTGAGTGACTGAACTGAATTGAGGCATGCTTTCCTTTTGCTTTGGAGTTAGACATTATTTTACTTAATTGTAGTTACATCTGTCCTTTGTTTCAGAGCATCATCTCCATCTTAAAAGGCTGTGAACAAAACTTCTCTTAGCTCTAGTGGGAGACATTATCTCTGTCTTCTAAGGCAGATTGGTAGGTGAACATCCTTGAAATTGTAGTCTAGAACAAGGGGCAGCCAATGACTATTTGCAAGATGTTCAGAAATGCCAAAGACCCACAGTGAATCGTCTTCCAGTAGGACTATCTGTGATATTGTGTTCTAGTTTTAACCAATAACAAACTTCAGGTCATCAGCCATCCATTCATTCTCAGTGGGTTGCTCATTCAGTCAATGACTCTGTCTGTCATTTCACAAACACTTACTGAGTGCTTGCCATGTACAGTAGAGAAGCAAAAAGAGAAACATTGAGTACATTTCCCCAAGGAAATTACATACTAGTGAAAGAAACAGTAACTAAAAAGATGATATTAATGTTGGGCAGAGATAACACTGTACGTTCACCATAGTTTTTCTTCCTGGGAATGCATAAAACCTGTGTTTTCAGGTTTCCTTATATGTGCCAGATAGAGCAGTGGTAAAAAATCGGCCTGCCAATGAAGGAGACACAAGAGACTCGAGTTCAACCCCTGGGTTGGGAAGATGCTCCTGGAGTAGGGAATGGCAACCCACGTCAGTGTTCTTGCCTGTAAAATTCCATGGATAGAGGAGCCTGGTGGGCTACAGTACATAGGGTCACAAAGCATCAGACAGGAGTGACCACGAACAGCTGCCTTGTACTTGCCGTTAGTTTGGGAACATGTGACTTACTTCCGGTCAGTTGGATGTGACCAATTGCTTATAAGCAATGTAAGCTAGGGGTAGGCTAGGTCCTTCAAAACTTTCCACAGAATGATGAAGCTTTCTCTTCCTTGGTCATGAAATCTGTGGAAGGCTGCCAGTTCCACATCAGATTTGCATGAGCAAAAAATTAACTTTTATTATCTCCTGTTTACAAATGAGGAAACAGAACCACACTATCATGCACTAAATTTGATAATGGAGATGTATTATTTCCAGTACCATGAACAAACTCAGAGCAAGAGTTCTGACTTACTCATTTCACGTTCACTTGCCTTTTTTTGTCAAGAAAGAGATTTTTATAGTAATAACAATGGGGCACAGAATTAAAGCAGATAATTTTTATTTGTTTAGGTATTATTTTTAAGATAAAAAGTGTTTGAATATAACCATAGTTGAAGGAAACAAATCAATGGAGAGGGAGAGGGTGAAGTTATGGAAAGAAAGAGCTTCAAGGGAAGGTAGAAGAGGAAGGTCTGGAACAGCCAGTAAACAGGTGAGAAAATCACCTCTTCTTTTTAAAAAATAGCCTCTTCTTACCTGACCACATGAGAACAAGGAGGAATAAACACTTGAGTGATGGCTTTGGGGAGTGATTGTTTTCTTTAAGGCAAGGGAGGTAGAGACAGCATTAAGAAAATATATTAGGTTGTAGATTTCAGCCATTGACAGAAAAAAATTGTATGTACTGTCTGTTTTGTACAAAACAGTCTGTTAGAGCATTCACAAACATCTCAATGAATCTACTCGGTATTCAGCAAGGCACTTTGATAGCGCTATTATTAATTTCACAGATGAAGTAGTTGAAAGTCCTAGAGGTGAAGTAATTTATCTGCTAAAAAGTGGCAGAGCTAGGGCTCAGATCTGATCTGTCTGACTCCATGCTGCTTCTACACTAGAATGATCCAATGGAGGAGGGAGGCTAAGGAACAACATTAGGTCAGCAATCTCAGAGACTTTGAGCCAAGATGCTTGACTGTGCTCCTGAGGTCACATCGCCTATGTCCAGGAATAGTAACCTGCCAAAGGAGATGCACTGAGAACCTCCATATAGACAAGAGAGCTTTAGAAAGATTTAAAAATGGAACAATGAAGTCAATCGACAATAGAGGAATGAACTCACCAGTCTTTTACCAATTTGGGTTCATGATATTATGCAACTTGAATGGTTACAACCTCCTCATTGTGAAAGCCAATTCAGAAGGAATTAAAAGGTTGTAATAGACCTTTGGACTTCCCAGATAGTGCTAGTAGTAAAGAATCTGCCTGCCAATGCAGGAGACACAAGGGACATGGGTTTGATTCCTGGGTCAGAAGATCCCCTGGAGGAGGAAATGGCAAACCACTCCAGTATTCTTGCCTGAAAAATTCCATGGACAGAGACCCTGATGGGCTACAATCTACGCGGTCATAAAAAAAGAGTTGGACACGACTGATGACTGAGCACACACGCACACCAGACCTTCAGTATCTCCACTGCTGCATTAGCTTATTATCCTTTTTAGAACTGTCCTGATTCCTTTGAAGATGTAAGCACATATTGCATGACTATAAATGAGAAGGATTTATCAAGTCATGGGTGTGAGGCTGAAATAAAATTTTGGAAAATATTTATTATCTTGACTTAGTAAAATCGTCTTCAGGACCTGAAATTAGAGATCCAAAATTGTATGTATTCAAATAGGTTGTGCTTTCTAAACTGAAGAAACACGTTAATTCAGCAGTAAATTCCAGAAGTAACATTTAAGGTAAGTCTTCAGAATGGAATGACATGACTGTTAATAGTGACACTGCACCCATGCTGGGAGCTACAAGGATGACAATAGAAGACCCTTGGTACAAATTTCCAGCAAGGAACCTGGAGCATCAGGTGAGCCCTGATCAGCAATGTAAAAACATAATAGATTACGAGGTGAAGTAAATGAACAGGATATATAACATGGGCTTGGCTGATGCTCTCCTTTCCCTTTTTCAGGAAAAGCATCTCCTTTCACAAAACTCTGCTTGCTCCTCCAAATTTCCACCTTGATGAGATCCTAAAGTGCAGTGAATTCCCACAGCTGCCTAATGAAGGGATTATTTTGCTCCTGGGAACACATTTTTCCCAGAAGAGTTTTCTGGTCTGGCAACATGACTGAAAATGATCAAGAACGCCTTTGCACATTTTGTGGCTGAAACAAGGTCTACATTCCAAGTGTAAGCCCTTGACTGAGAGAAGCCAGATTCCTCTTTGAATCCTAAGGGATCTCACAAAAGGATTTACCCAGGTGTTTGGGGATTGTGTAGTTCCACTGCAAAGAGGCATAGCATCTGAAAGCCTTCCTTGTTTCAACATCTGTCTTCCTGTGTGGTCCAAGTGTACTAGTCTGTTATTAATTTTTCCAACTTCAGTCTTGTTTTGTGGAATTAAAGTTTTAATGCTTTCTTGGTTAACTTCCTGTTAACTGATTGAGACAGGGTTCTTGGAATGTGGTGCATGAGTATTTAGTTGCGCAGTTGTGTCCAAGGCTTTGTGACCTCGTGGACTGTAGCGCACCAGGCTCCTCTGTCCATGGGACTTTTCAGGCAAGAATACTGGAGCGGGTTACCATTTCCTCTTCCAGGGGATCTTTCTGACCCCAGAATCAAACCCTTGTCTCTTGTGTCTCCTACCTTGGCAGGCAGATTTTTTACCACTAGTGCCACCTGGGAATCGCAGGAATGTGGTACAGGCCCCAAACTTGCCTCTGGTTCTAATTCTGAGCTTCACTTGGCCTTCCTACAGTGCATGATATGCTTCATCTTATACTTCTGGCATTCATTTAGAATTTCTGATAATGCAACCTCACAAATATGTATTAAGAACCAGGTTGCTGCTGCTGCTGTCAAGTTGCTTCAGTCGTGTCCGACTCTGTGCGACCCCATAGACAGCAAGCCACCAGGCTCCCCCGTCCCTGGGATTCTCCAGGCAAGAACACTGGAGTGGGTTGCCATTTCCTTCTCCAATGCATGAAAGTGAAGTCACTCAGTCATGTCCGACTCTTAGTGACCCCATGGACTGCAGCCTACCAGGATCCTCCATCCATGGGATTTTCTAGGCAAGAGTACTGGAGTGGGTTGCCATTGCCTTCTCTGAAGAACCAGGTAGGTCTCTGCTAATCTCTGCAGTGCCTCCAAAACATGAGTAGAACAGTCCTTTTAGAATTTTTATCAATAAGCTTATAATTAGAAATTAAATCTGCTTTGAGAACTACAATCCATTAATCAAATTGCTTGCTAGCATTCCTATAAATCTCTTAAATACTTAAAATAATTGGTAGTACTCTTTTACTAACTCTATAGTATAAAGTACCAATACAGACCTCAAAATGTCCAGCCTCGTCACAGCCAGCAGACCCTTATGTCTATATTCCAGCCACGACATTCTCCTTTCCCCATCTCACACAAGCTCTCCTTTCCTACCTCTGGGTTTTACTTCATCCTTCTTAGAGTTTTCTTCCTATAGAAAGGAATTCTCTGATCATCTGTCTTCCAGATCTGATTTAGGTCCCCTTCATTTTTCATATCACCTCTCACTGTCACCATCGCAGACTTTATCACTGTGTATTCTGACTGTTTGAGTTATTTTCTGCCTCCCTCATGATTCATAAGCTCCATGAAAACAGGTCCCACTCGAGTTTTATTCTTTGGATCATGCCTCCTACCACAGCTAAAGCCCACCATTGGTAAGTAGTCATTGTATTTGGGAGATAGGTTAAATGTATGAAAAGACGTAGGTGAAAATGCTTTGTAATCTGTAAAATGCTAATTATTACTCAATCTTAACTGTATTTCTAGTTAATCTACAATATATTAATTTCTACTGCATTTTATGTTGCTTTTAACTTGCTTGGGGCTTCCCCAGTGGCTCAGCAGTAAAGAATTTACCTGCAATGCATGAGAGGTGGACTGGAGATGCAGGTTTGATCCCTGGGTCCAGAAGGTCCCCTGGAGAAGGAAATGGAAAGACTCTAGTATTTCTGCCTGCAAAATCCCAATCCATGGGGTCGCAAAAGAGTCAGATACAAATGGACAACTGAGTGATAACAACAATGTTTGCTTAAGATTTTTTCATGTGATTTTTTTTCCTTCCCCAAGAAAACTATAAGTAATAGAAGATTTCACTTATTTTTAAAATTTTTGTAACAGTGCTTGTCACCCTTAAAAAGTTATAGAAAATTTAAGGCAGAGATTTTATGACCTATCAATTGGTTTGCTTTTATGATTTTCATATTACCAAATATTCAACTAAAATGTATCTGTATATTTAAGAAATTATATTTTTTTCTACTTAACACAGTTTATACCATTAACATGGAGAAGGAAGTGGCAACCCACTCCAGTATTCTTGCCTGGAAAATTCCATGGACAGAGGATCCTGGTGGGCTACGTTCCATGGGGTCACCAAGAGTTGGCCACGACTGAGCACATCAGCACATACCATTAATGAATAAAAATTATTTATACTTACATTTATAAACAAATTAGATACTTTAATTTCAGATCCATTAATATTTCATCTCTGCTATCTGATACAATAAAAATCAAGTATGTGGATTACTTGATTTTAACAATATTGAGGTTTTTATGTACAATAACAAAATGCATTATTTTAAAAATAAGTATGGAGCTTATTTATTTATTTTGATTTAAGTATAGTTGATTTATATTATAATAGTTTCAGATGTGTGACATAGTGAATCAATATTTCTATAGATTATACATGATTTAAATTATTATAAAATATTGGCTATATTCTCTATGCCATACAATATCTTCTTGTAGCTTTTTTATCTTACATGTAGTATCAATATTTTATACCTCTTAATTCCCTACTCCTGTCTTTCCCCTATCCCCTTCCCGCTCACCACTGGTAACTAGTTTGTTTTGCATATTAGCGAGTTGGTTTCTGTTTTATTATATTTATTCATTTTATTTTTTTTAGAGTCCACATATAAGTGAAAGTATACAGTATTTGTCTTTCTCTGACTTATTTCACTAAGTATAATACCCTTAGGTCCATCCATATTGTTGCCAAAGGCAACATTTCCTTTTTTATGGCTAGTAATTGTTCAGTGTGTGTGTGTGTGTGTGTGTTCTTTATCCATTCCTTTGTTGAAGTTTCTTCTATATCTTAGCTATTGTAAATAATAGCTGTTCTGAACATTGAGGTGTGTGTATTTTTTCAAATTAATGTTTTCATTTTTTATGGATATATAGCCAGGAGAGGAATTGCTGGACCATATGGTAGTTTTACTTTTAGCTTTTGAGGAGCTTCCACACTGTTTTTCATAGTGACCAATCCAATTTACATGTCCACCGATAGTGTATGAGTTCCCTTTTCTCCACATCCTCATCAACATTGATATCTTTGGTCTTTTTGATGATGGCCATTCTGACACGCATGGGTATCTCACTGTGGTTTTGATTTGCATTTCTCTGATGATTAGTGATGTTTAGCATCTTTTCATGTACTTGCTGGCTATATGTATATCTTCTTTGGAAAGATGTGTATTTGGATCTTCTAAGTTTTTTTGAACTAAGTTATTTGTTTGTTTATTATTGAATTGTATGAGCAGTTTAGAAATTTTGAATATTAACCCATTAACAGTCATATCATTTGCAAATATATTCTCCGATTCAGTAGGTTTTCTTTTTGTTTTTTCAATAGTTTCTTTTGTTGCAAGAAAGTCTTTAAATTTAATTAAGTCACATTTGTTTACTTTTGCTATTTTCTTTGCCTTATTTATCTTTTGACGATTTATGTCAAAAAATGTTCTTCCTCTCCTCCTTCTTTCTCAACTCACTATGGATCCTATAGAAACTCTAAAAATAAAAGATATGTGAATATCTTGCCAAGTAAATTTAGAAAATTAGGTAAATTGGTCACATTCTTGCAAAACACAATAAAAAAATTTTGACATAAGAAGAAATTTAAAGCCTAAATCATTTTATATCTATTAATGAAGTTGAATCTATAATTTAAAACCTTCCATAAAGAAAACTTTCAGTCCAGAAATCTTTATTTGTGAATTATCCCCAATAATTAAGACTGAAATAACATGTAACTTGTGCAAATTCCAGACAATAGAAAAAAGAAAGGGAAATTAATTCCCAACTTGTTTTATAAGGCTAGAATTACACTGATACCAATATTTGACTAGAAAATTATAAGAAAATCAAATCAAAATACAAGGAAACATCGAAAACACAGATGAAAGAATACTGAATTAAATATTAACACATAACATCTATTGATATATTCCAAAGATAACAGATCACTATCCAGGTGGTGGTTTATCCCAGAATCACAAGGTTGGCTTATCATATGAAAATCAATCAATATCATTCACTATATTAAGAGAATAAATAAGAAAAACTATATGATCACCTCATACATACAAAAATATTTGAAAAAAATTTGTCACTCACTAATTATAAACAGAATTCTCAGAGATCTCATAACAGAAAATATCTTCTACAATCCAGTAAAGGATAACTACGAACACCTAGCAACTTCACATTTGTTGATAAAATATTGAAAGATTTTTTGTGTAAGGTCAGAGATAAGACAAGGATCAGTTCAGTTCAGTTCAGTCGCTCAGTCGTGTCCGACTCTTTGCGACCCCATGAATCACAGCATGCCAGGCCTCCCTGTCCATCACCAACTCCCGGAGTTCACTCAGACTCATGTCCATCGAGTCAGTGATGCCATCCAGCCATCTCATCCTCTGTCGTCCCCTTCTCCTCCTGCCCCCAATCCCTCCCAGCATCAGAGCCTTTTCCAATGAGTCAACTCTTCGCATGAGGTGGCCAAAGTACTGGAGTTTCAGCTTTAGCATCATTCCTTCCAAAGAAATCCCAGGGCTGATCTCCTTCAGAATGGATTGGTTGGATCTCCTTGCAGTTCAAGGGACTCTCAAGAGTCTTCTCCAACACCACAGTTCAAAAGCATCAATTCTTCAGTGCTCAGCCTTCTTCACAGTCCAACTCTCACATCCATACATGACCACTGGAAAAACCATAGCCTTGACTAGACGGACCTTTGTTGGCAAAGTAATGTCTCTGCTTTTGAATATGCTGTCTAGGTTGGTCATCACTTTCCTTCCAAGGAGTAAGCGTCTTTTAATTTCATGGCTGCAGTCACCATCTGCAGTGATTTTGGAGCCCGAAAAAATAAAGTCTGACACTGTTTCCACTGTTTCTCCATCTATTTCCCATGAAGTGATGGAACCAGATGCCATGATCTTCATTTTCTGAATGTTGAGCTTTAAGCCAACTTTTTCACTCTCCACTTTCACCTTCATCAAGAGGCTTTTTAGTTCCTCTTCACTTTCTGCCATAAGGGTGGTGTCATCTGCATATCTGAGGTTATTGATATTTCTCCCGGCAATCTTGACTCCAGCTTATGCTTCTTCCAGCCCAGCCTTTCTCATGATGTACTCCGCATATAAGTTAAATAAGCAGGGTGACAATATACAGCCTTGACGTACTCCTTTTCCTATTTGGAACCAGTCTGTTGTTCCATGTCCAATTCTAACTGTTTCTTCCTGACCTGCGTACAGGTTTCTCAAGAGGCAGGTCAGGTGGTCTGGTATTCCCATCTCTTTCAGAATTTTCCACAGTTTATTGTGATCCACACAGTCAAAGGCTTTGGCATAGTCAATAAAGCAGAAATAGATGTTTTTCTGGAACTCTCTTGCTTTTTCCATGATCTGGCGGATGTTGGCAATTTGATCTCTGGTTCCTCTGCCTTTTCTAAAACCAGCTTGAACATCTGGAAGTTCACAGTTCACATATTGCTGAAACCTGGCTTGGAGAATTTTGAGCATTACTTTACTAGCGTGTGAGATGAGTGCAATTGTGCAGTAGTTTGAGCATTCTTTGGCATTGCCTTTCTTTGGGACTGGAATGAAAACTGACATTTTCCAGTCCTGTGGCCACTGCTGAGTTTTCCAAATTTGCTGGCATTTTGAGTGCAGCACTTTCACAGCATCATCTTTCAGGATTTGAAATAGCTCCACTGGAATTCCATCACTTCCACTAGCTTTGTGCGTAGTGATGCTTCCTAAGGCCCACTTGACTTCACATTCCATGATGTCTGACTCTAGGTGAGTGACCACACTATCGTGATTATCTTGGTCATGAAGATCTTTTTTGTACAGTTCTTCTGTGTATTCTTGCCATCTCTTCTTAATATCTTCTGCTTCTGTTAGGTCTATACCATTTCTGTCCTTTATCGACCCCATCTTTGCATGGAATGTTCCTTTGGTATCTCTGATTTTCTTGAAGAGATCTCTAGTCTTTCGTATTCTGTTGTTTTCCTCTATTTCTTTGCATTGATTGCTGAGGAAGGCTGTCTTATCTCTTCTTGCTATTCTTTGGCACTCTGCATTCAGATGCTTATATCTTTCCTTTTCTCCTTTGCTTTTTGCTTCTCTTCTTTTCACAGCTATTTGTAAGGCCTCCCCAGACAGCCATTTTGCTTTTTTGCATTTCTTTTCCATGGGGATGGTCTTGATCCCTGTCTCCTGTACAATGTCACGAACCTCAGTCCATAGTTCATCAGGCACTCTATCTACCAGATCTAGGCCCTTAAATCTATTTCTCACTTGCACTGTATAATCATAAGGGATTTGATTTAGGTCATACCTGAATGGTCTAGTGGTTTTCCCTACTTTCTTCAATTTCAGTCTGAATTTGGCAATAAGGAGTTCATGATCTGAGCCACAGTCAGCTCCTGGTCTTGTTTTTGCTGACTGTATAGAGCTTCTCCATCTTTGGCTGCAAAGAATATAATCAATCTGATTTTGGTATTGACCATCTGGTGATGTAGAGTCTTATACTGTGTAGAGTCTTCTCCTATGTTTTTGGGAGAGGGTGTTTGCTATGACCAGTGCGTTCTCTTGGTGAAACTCTATTAGCCTTTGCCCTGCTTCATTCCGTATTCCAAGGCCAAATTTGCCTGTTACTCAGGTGTTTCTTGACTTCCTACTTTTGCATTCCAGTCCCCTATAATGAAAAGGACATCTTTTTTGGGTGTTAGTTCTAAAAGGTATTGTAGGTCTTCATAGAACCATTCAACCTCAGCGTCTTCAGCGTTACTGGTTGGGACATAGGTTTGGATTATCATGATATTGAATGGTTTGCCTTGGAAACAAACAGAGATCATTCGTTTTTGAGATTGCATCCAAGTAGTTTTGGACTCTTTTGTTGACCATGATGGCTACTTCATTTCTCCTAAGGGATTCTTGCCCACAGTAGTAGATATAATGGTCATTTGAGTTAAATTCACCCATTCCAGTCCATTTTAGTTCACTGATTCCTAGAATGTTGACATTCACTCTTGCCATATCTTGTTTGACCACTTCCAATTTGCCTTGATTCATGGACCTAACATTCCAGGTTCCTATGCAATATTGCTCTTTATAGCATCAGACCTTGCTTCTATCACCAGTCACATCCACAACTGTGTATTGTTTTTGCTATGGCTCCATTCCTTCATTCTTTCTGGAGTTATTTCTCCACTGATTTCCAGTAGCATATTGGGCACCTAGTGACCTGGGGAGTTCCTCTTTCAGTATCCTATCATTTTGCCTTTTCATACTGATCATGGTGTTCTCAAGGCAAGAATACTGAAGTGGTTTGCCATTCCCTTCTCCATTAGACCACATTCTCCAGAGTCAGACCTCTCCACCATGACCCGTAGTTGGATACTACTAAGCAAATGAACAACAACTAGGCAGGTGAATAAAGTAAGAAAAAGAAATCAAAGTAAAGTCAAAGAAGAAATTGAAATATATCATTTTCAGTTGTCATGATTATGGTAGACAATTCAAAAGAATCTATATGCTGATTGGTATAATTAATAAGTAAATTTGGAAAAGTCAGTGTATAGAGTCAGACTCCCCAAATCAATGGTATTTCTATATATTGCCAAGTCGCTTCAGCCATGTCCTACTCTTTGTGACCCTATGGACTATAGCCCACCAGGCTTCTCTGTCCATGGGATTCTCCAGGCAAGAATACTGAAGTGGGCTGCTGCACAGTCTTCCAGGGAATCTTCCCGACCCAGGGACTGAACCTGTGTCTTACATCTCCTGCACTGTAAGTTGAGTTCTTTACCACTGGCACCAGCTAGAAATGAACTATTTAAAATAAAGTTTAGCAGTTTAAAAATTATAAGTTTAGTTTTTAAATGAAAATTTTAAATAACATAGACATAGGAATAAGTATTTTGTAAGACATACAAGAACACAAAAGCTTAAACTGAGAGAAATTAGAGATCTAAATACATGGAATAATATTCTGTTTATGGACAAAGTTATTAAATATCAGAATGACATAATTTGTCTCATATTGATCTATAGACTCAGACAGTTTTTAGGAAATATAAAGTAGATCCTAAAATTCATATCAAAAAGCAAAGAATTGAAAATAGACATGGGAACCTTGATGAACAAAGTTGGAAGACTTAAACTACTATATACCAAGTCTTACTAAAAGTAATGATAATCAAGAGTAAGATACTGGCCCAAGAATAGAGAACTAGGCCAGTAAGTTAGGATGAGTAATTTAGAAATAGATTCATATATATTTGTTCAACTGATTAAAGCAAAATAGTATTGCAATAGATGGTTTCATGTCCAAATAGTGCTGGATGAGCTAGATATGCATGTGGGAAAAAGAACATTGTTCCCTCATATGAACCTCAAGAATCAAATATAGTTGAAACAAAAAATAATAAAAACAGTACAGATTCTAGAATATAGAAGATAAAATATCTTTATGACCTTGTGGTAGGCAAAGACTTGTTAAACAAAGATTTGAAAAGCAGAAAGCAAATGGTAATAATCATAAAAGAAAAGTTTCAGTTCAGTTCAGCTCAGTCACTCAGTCATGTCTGACTCTTGGTAACCCCATGGACTGCAGCATGCCAGGCCTCCCTGTCCATCACCAACTCCCAGAGATTACTCAAACTCATGTTCATTGAGTTGGTGATGTCAATCTTTCCCAGCATCAGGGTCTTTTTCAATGAGTCAGTTCTTCACATCAGGTGGCCAAAGTATTGGAGTTTCAGCTTCAGCATCAGTCTTTCCAATGACTATTCAGGACTGAGTTCCTTTACGATGGACTGGTTGGATCTCCTTGTAGTCCAAGGGATTCTCAAGAGTCTTCTCCAACACCACAGTTCAAAACATCAATTCTTCAGCGTTCAGCTTTCTTTATAGTCCAACTCTCACATCCATACACGACTACTGGAAAAACCATAACTTTGACTAGATGGACCTTTGTTGGCAAAGTAATGTCTCTGCTTTTTAGTATGCTGTCTATGTTGGTCATAACTTTTCTTCCAAGGAGCAAGCGTCTTTTACTTTCATGCCTGCATCACCATCTGCAGTGATTTTGGAGCACCCCAAAATAGTCTCTCACTATTTCCATTGTTTCCCTATCTATTTGCCATGAAGTGATGGGACCAGATGTCATGATCTTAGTTTTCTGAATGTTACATTTTAAGCCAACTTTTTCACTCTGCTCTTTTACTTTCATCAAGAGACTCTTTAGTTCTTCTTCACTTTCTGCCATAAGGGTGGTGTCATCTGCATATCTGAGTTTATTTATATTTAAGTTTACTAAAAGTTTACTAAATTTAATGTAACTAAAACTGAGTTCCTCTTTTTAAAAGTTATCATAATGAAAGAGAATCTACAAAGCTGAAGATAAACTTGCATTATATTATACACAGTAGATGACTCATCTAGATTATTTAAGTCTAACAAATCAATAAAAGAAAGACAAGACAAACTAATTAATACATAGGATAATTCTTAGACCATAACTTCCTATAGAAATATATCCAAATCACCAATAAGCATTAAGAAAGATGCTCAAATTTTTTAGGCATCAGGGAAATAGAAATTAAAACATGATGAGATACTACTACACATCTACCAGAATGGCAAAAATTTAAAAATCTGATGCCAGGAGTTGGTGAGAATGTAGAACAACTGGAACTTCTGTATACTGCTGGTGGGTGTTTACATGTGCAAAACCACTTTGGAAAACAGGATATATAATCTATGACTCAGCAGTTTCTCTCCTACACTTATTTCTAAGATAAATGCTTATCCATGTGTTCCAGAAGACATGTACCAGAATGTTGAGAGTATCCTTGCCTGTAAAAGCCTCAAACAACTCAAATGCTACCAATGGAATGAATACATAAATTTGGATATATTTCTACAAGGGAGCTGTGCAACAATGATAACACTGTGATACCTCAGAAGAATCTCACAAACCATTGAATGAAATATATCAAACTCATAAAAGTAAATGCATGTGCACTTTGTATGATTATTTAAAGCTCAAAACAGTGAAAACTTAATGTGTGGTGATAGAAGTTAAATGAGCGGTTTCCTTATAAGTGGTAGTTACTGAGACTTGGATCAGAGGATTCTGTGTGAATGCTAAGCCATTTCAGTTGTATCCAACTCTTTGTGACCCCATGGTCAGTAGCCTGCCAGGCTCCTCTAGCCATTGGATTCTCCAGGCAAGAATACTAGAGTGGATTGCCATGCTCTCCTCCAGGAGATCTTCCTGACCCAGTGATCAAACTTGAGTCTTTTCCATCTCCTACACTGGCAGGTAGGTTCTTTACCACTAGTGCCCTGGGAAGCCTGGTGCTATTCTATGTACCAATCTGTGTGGTAGTTGGATAGGTAAGCATCCATCTGTAAAAATTCTTTGAGATATATATTTAAGATTTATGCATTTTTGTATGTAAAAGTTAAAAACTTTTTTAAAAGACTATATAAGCTGATACCTTGTGTTAGCCACACCTGCAAGGATAGTCTTGACCTCCTAACTTCTTTTAGTATGGAAAATGGTTTAGTATTTCTGTAAATAAACAAATGAGCTTGGCTAATGGATGGTTTGACAATGCATCATATATTAAGATTCTACTAAATATATTTTATTAAAATATTTATCAGAGAAATTAGTAGATATATTTAGTGCAATGCACTTTTTTTTTTCAATAATAAAGGGGACAACTGTTTTTAGTACACAAATTGCACACTTATTCCCCGTATTCCTATCAAGAATAGATTACTTCACATTTCTTTCTTGTCAAACCTCTACAGGAAAATTCAATAATCACGATTCTATTCTAAAATGATGTTTTTTGTTACCTGTGGTTTAGTGACTATCAATTTGCCTTGGTGTCACAGTACACACTCATCCCAACATCTGAGCTCAGTGTCATGGTGACCCAAAGGACCGAATGTCTTCACTCTTGCATAAGGTGCACTTTGGCTGTGCATCTCCTACCTTTATTTTGTTCAGGGAAGGTAGCCATCCAAATAATTAAATAATTGTGTAATTAGTTTCCTGTAGGAAGTAAATAGGAAAACGTGAAGTGGGAGGGGAGGTAAGTTTTGGCTGACTTTAGGAGGGAACAAAATCCCAAAGTATATTTTTCCTTTCCAACCACGATTTGCTTAATTACCTTCCGCCTTCATTCTAGAACCTCAATCTTATTTAAACTTCCTGGATTTTGCAACAAGTCTCATCTAATCAGAATGGCCTCTGATTTAAACTGCCTTACCTGCAGCAATTCAGGCTACTGTAGGCATTGCTCCAGTGTCCCAAGAGAGAAAAGACTTAACCCATCAGAAAAAGCAGGGTCAGAAGAATGCAACCTTGAATCCTTTCACACCCACCATAGGAAAAGACTAAGCAGTCAGGGATTTACTGCTTCTTCTGTGTGAGTCAATTTAGCAGCTACTGTGTAGAATGAACTAAATTCTAAGACTTCCTTATACCACAGTACGTTATATTTATTAAAAAATTCTAAGCTTTTGTTTTAGTAAATATGTATTTTGCTAGATGAATGTAAGATAACACGTTATGGAGAATATTTCAGAATAGTCAGCTGAACAATTCAGGATATTGTTCTTATTCTCATCCATCATTCAGAACGACACACACAGCAGTTGCACAGGGAAATTATTTTCTCAGATGTAATGCTGCGATCAAAAGCATTCCCTCACAGGCTACACCTCATTGCTTTTGTCAGTGAAACTGAAATTGAGCTGCAGGGATAAAAATTTCTGTCTCTGATTCTAAGGCTAAACCTGCTACACACTCTTGTTCACCAAGAGGACTATTGATAGGGCTGCCTTGAGCTTTCTTTTCTTCCCTTTGATGTAATTAAACACATACAATGGAAGAGGCTTAAACTGAGCTTTGATGTATCAGACAACCTTTAAAATCAGCAGCTCCTCATTTTCCTCCAAGGGCCAATTTCAGCATTATCTATCATGGAGTAGAATTAGGGCTTATGAGCAAGTTAAATTCACCTCTGAGAAAAGAAAGTTGCATTTTTGCATATATGTGTTCTGACTTTATCTACCTCTCTGTTGGGTAGGAAGAGAGGCCACAGAAGAAAAGATAGGGGGAAATATGGTTAATCTTTTTGAAGATTAAGAAATGAGCTAATAAAAACAATACAGTCCTCTGCATTTTACACCCAGAGATTAATGAACTTGATGGTCACACAGCTAACAGATGGTGGAGCTGGCCTGCAAACTCGGGCAGCAGATTATCTTGTCAGGCAGGACTCCCTCACTGAATTGCTTCTGCAAAAGAAAAAAGAGATGGCTAGGAGATAACAGGATCAATGGTGATTTTAAAAATATGAGGACAACTGACATATTTGGAGACGAAGAGAAAGAGTTAAAGATGATGGAAAATTGGGAAGGGGAATAGAGAATTCATGGAATAAGATTCCCAGAAAACTAGAAGAAAAAGAATTAGATGCAGGTGAGATGCAAAAGGACATCTTCCCCTGGAAAAGGAAGGTGGGGGGGATGGGAGAAGAGGGGAAGAAACGCACAAAGACAGAAGTGTTTGGAGTCAAGAGAAATTGCCACACAATGGTTTTTCTTAGAAGGCTCATAATTTATTTTATTTTATTTTATTTTATTTTTAAACCTCAAACACTGTATTAGTTTTGCCAAACATCAAAACGAATCCGCCACAGGTATTCATAATTTTACAATAAGGAAGGAGAGTGTGATCCTTTGAGAGACAGGAGAGGGTGGGCTTGAGGGTGACAGAGAGGTAGAGCAGAGAAATGCATTTGGGGCGGAGAGAGAAACAAAGTCCTTGTGAGAGATGTGCTGGAGAACTGAATTTTTCCGGGTATAAATTGTTATTTTTAAAAAATCTGAAATCCGAGTGATTTAACATCTTGAGATTAAGTTAAATGACAGAGTTCTTGTGTGTGCGAAAACCAAACCTATATGCAGTCCACCGGTTTAGACACATCCCAGCTTGCATGAGCTTAAATAAGCATCCATATTAGGGTACTGCAAAGCTTTTACTGGAAGAATAAACTTTATTTTAGTTAGAAGACTTTCCAAACACGGAAAATATGAGTATCAAAATTCTAAATCAGAATTTCCATCTATACACAGAGAAACTAAGGAAGAGGAAGACAAACTAGAAATGCTTTCTTAAACAAGAACATCTCATATAAATATTTCCTCTCTGATCCCTTCCCCCCAAATAAAATTCTTCAAAAATTACATATGTATATATAATTAAATAATTACAGGAGATAGCACCATCTGAAGACGAAAAAGTTAGAGGTAAATGTTTGACATAACACTATCTTCTCAACATTCTAATTCAGAATTTTTAACTGAAACTTAAAATATTTTGCACAAAATATCTGACACCTTTTAACGCGCTCCTGCTTGCTGTACTTGGACTTTTATGGTTGCATTTTTAGAAGTTGTCCTGGCCTCCGCCGCAGGTGAAGAAGGACCACAGCGGCGGGAGGTGCCGGGCAACCTCCACTGCGGCCCGAGGCAAGAAGGCAGATGCCCAGGTGGCTCCCAAGCCCTGGGGAGCATGCAACTCAACCCACCCAGGTATCCCCACCGCTGCAGACAATGGGTCCCGCCGCACCGCTCCCCCACTACTTCTGGTGTGGAGAGGCCCGCCCACCAGAGGAGGCCGGCAGCGGCTTCCGGCTTCTGGGGGGCAGGGCCCGGTGTGCCCCCAGTTGGTGGCCACGTGCAGCCGGGAGAGCAGAAGGGAGTGGGGCTGAGCCCGGCAGGGAGGAGGGTGCATCCTGGAGGAGAAAACCCTGGTGCTGCAGTTGCCCACCAGCACTCCCCGGCCAGGCACGCCCCTCTTCCACCTGCAGAGCCCGCCAGCGTCCGGCTGAGAGCCCTGGGCTACTGCTCCCGAGCCCGCTGAGTGACCAGCTACAGATGGACGAGTCCCTGTCCGTCACCTTTGAGCAAGGGCCTCTGCCACCACCGTCATCTTGAGTGAAGCTGGGCTGAACCTCAAGCTCAGGCTCACGGGTGGAGCCCCGGGCCTCCCTGCAGGACTCGGCCCTGTGTCTGGTGTCACCTGTGAGTCAGAGCACCAGCGGGCAGTGCCCATGAGGCCGACACCCATGTCCCCTGGAGCCCCAGGGACAGCGCCTGGTCCCAGGGGCTAATGGGTGCTCTGCGGGCCCAGGAGACACCACCCACGTCTGTCAGCAAGTCACTACTCTCTCTGTCTGACTCGGACCTCTTACGTGAGACTGCAGGCGCAGATGAGGACACAGAGGGCTTCGGGGGTCCCTCACTGCGACCTACTCAAGCCTCCTCAAGATCTCCCCACTGTTGCCCGTCCTGCCTGGTATCTGCACGATGGACCCTGATATGCTGCTTGGGCCTCGGCGGTACACAGAAGCCTTTCCCACGCTAACCCTGGCATTGCTGCCTTGAAAGACACTCCTGTGACTGCTGTCAAAACCAAGGGGCTGGTCAGTGGGGACTGAGTCAGTTGGCTACTCAGGCCCAAAACCAGCCCAATGACGAAGGAAGCTAGGCACCTCGTCCAGAAAATCCTCAGTTGCCAAGTTGGACCACTCCACGTCCATCTGGTAAGTACCCGGGGGCTGGAGTCCTGCAGTGGGCCCCTTGTTCAGGTCCTCCTGTTCCCTCCTTGCCCTGTGGTCTCAGCCACACCCCACACCTGCTCTGAGCCTCACTTGTCTTCAGAATGGAAACTCTGGCCTCTCTGTTGAAACGTTTACAATTCCAAGGTGCTGGAGCAATGGAAACATCATGTGAACACATCTATCATGGTGAATTTTCCAGTAGCCAGGGTAAGCAAAAAGAAACAAGTGAAATTAATTTTAATAGTGTATATTATGAACTCTATTTGTGCCGAGGTTCTCAAGACCACCCCTAGACTCAGAGATTAGCTCAGAGGACTGGGTGTGCTGTCATACTCGGCTGAATTTATTAAATAAAAGGATACAGAGCAGAATCTGCAAAGGGAAAAGGCTTGGGGAGAAGCCCAAGGGGGAAAAGCACAAGCTTCTGGAGCCTTCTCTCAGTGGAGTCACATACCACTTGCTTGATTCCCTGACAACAGGAAACGCCCTCTACCAGGGAAGCTCCTTAGTCTCAGGGCCCGGGGTTTCTACTGGGGCTGATCCTGCAGGCACGCTCTGCCTCACACATACACTGAAAAGGGTTCCTGATTCCAGTTCTTGGATACCAGTTGGATGACCTACAATTCCTGTCAGTTCTGACACTATCTACCTGGAGATAGAATCATATTCAACAGGTAAAGGACACCATTTCCCAAACAGCCTCCACTTGAGGTGCCAGTCACAAGTCCAGGTGGTTACCTGTGCATCTGGCGGTCTGTGAATGGGAGGTTCCCGTGACTACTTCTGTGGGGTTTTTTTTATTAATTTGCTGTAGCAGCTGATAGTACTCAGGAAAACCCATTTACTCACTAGATTACTGATTTATTATAAAAGGATACTAAAGGATACAAATCAACAACAAGATGAAGAGATACATACGGTGAGGCCTGGGACAAGAGTACTTCTGTCCTCATGGAATCTGGGTCTCTGTAAAGTGGCATGCAAAAGTGTTCTGGTTCCCTGATGTGGAAGCTGTCTAAAAAAGGGTCAAAAAGTTGTCCTTTGGGGCTTATATGGAGGCTTCGTTACACAGTCATGTCTGACTAAATCATTGGCCAATGGCAGTTAATTCAACCTCAAGCCCTTTCTCCCCTCCCCAGAAATCAGGGGCAGGACTGAAAATTCCAACCCTCTGATCACAAGATTTGCACTGGTCATAGCTAGCACTCTCTGCCAACAACACAAGAGAAGACTCTACACATGGACATCACCAGATGGTCAACACCGAAATCAGATTGATCATATTCTTTGCAGCCAAAGATGGATAAAGTCAGCAAAAACAAGACTGGGAGCTGGCTGTGGCACAGACCATGAACTTCTTATTGGTAAATTCAGACTTAAATTGAAGAAACTAGGGAAAACCACTAGGCAATTCAGGTATGACCTAAATCAAATCCCTTATGATTATACAGTGGAAGTGACAAATACAATCAAGGGATTAGATCTGATAGAGTGCCTGAAGAACTATGTATGGAGGTTTGTGACATTGTACAGGAGGTGGGTATCAAGACCATCCCCAAGGAAAAGAAAGGCAAAAAGGAAAAATGGTTGTTTGAAGAGGCCTTACAAATAGCTGTGAATAGAAGAGAAGTGAAAGGCAAAGAAGAAAAGGAAAGATATACCCATTTGAATGCAGAGTTCCAAAGAATAGCAAGAAGAGTTAAGAAAGTATTCCTCAGCAATCAATGCAAAGAAATAGAGGAAAACAATAGAATGGGAAAAACTAGAGATCTCTTCAAGAAAATTAGAGATACCAAGGGAACATTTTAGGGAATGGTCGGCACAATAAAGGACAGAAATGGTATGGACCTAACAAAAACAGAAGATGAAAAGAAGAGGTGGCAAAAATACACAGAAGAACTGTACAAAAAAGATCTTCATGACCAAGATAATCATCATGGTGTGATCACTCACCTAGAGCCAGACATCCTGGAATCCAAAGTTAAGTGGACCTTAAGAAGCTTCACTATGAACAAAGCTAGTGGAGGTGACGGAATTCCAGTTGAGCTATTTCAAATCCTAGAAGATGATACTGTGAAAGTGATGCACTCAACATACCAGCAAATTTGGAAAACTCAGAAGTGGCCACAGGACTGGAAAGGGCCAGTTTTCATTCCCATCCCAAAGAAAGGCAATGCCAAAGAATGCTCAAACTACTGCACAATTGCACTCATCTCACACGCTAGTGACGTAATGCTCAAAATTTTCCAAGCCAGGCTTCAACAGTATGTGAACCCTGAACTTCGAGATGTTCAAGCTGGTTTTAGAAAAGGGAAGAACCAGATATCAAATTGCCAACATCTGCTGAATCATGGGAAAAGCAAGAGAGTTCCAGAAAAACATCTATTTCTGCTTTATTGACTATGTCAAAGCCTTTGTGTGGATCACAACAAACTGGAAAATTCTTATAAAGATGGGAATACCAGACCACCTGACTTGCCTCTTGAGAAACCTATATGTACGTCAGGAAGCAACAGTTAGAACTGGACATGGAACAAAAGACTGGTTCCAAATAGGGAAAGGAGTACGTCAAGGCTGTATATTGTCACCCTGCTTGTTTAACTTATATTCAGAGTACATCATGAGAAATGCTGGACTGGATGAAGCACAAGCTGGAATCAAGATTGACAGGAGAAATATCAATAACCTCAGATATGCAGATGACACCACCCTTATGGCAGAAAGCGAAGAAGCACTAAAAAGCCCTCTTGATGAAAATAAAAGAGTAGAGTGAAAAGGTTGGCTTAAAGCTCAACATTCAGAAAACTAAGATCATGGCATCTGGTCCCATCACTTCATGGCAAATATATGGGGAGACAAAGGAAACAGTGTCAGACTTTATTTTTTGCAGCTCCAAAATCACTGCAGATGGTGACTGCAGCCATGAAATTAAAAGTCGTTTGCTCCTTGAAAGAAAAGTTATGACCAACTTAGACAGCATATTAAAAAGCAGAGACATTACTTTGTCAACAAAGGTCCATCTAGTCAAAGCTATGGTTTTTCCAGTAGTCATGTATGGATGTGAGAGTTGGACTATCAAGAAAGCTGAGTGCCGAAGAATTGATGCTTTTGAACTGTGGTGTTGGAGAAGACTCTTGAGAGTCCCTTGGACTGCAAGGAGATCCCAACCAGTCTATCCTAAAGGAAATCAGTCCTGAATATTCATTGGAAGGACTGATGCTGCAGCTGAAACTCCAGTACTTTTGCTGCCTGATGTGAAGAACTGACTCATTGGAAAAGACCCTGATGCTGGGAAAGATTGAAGGCAGGAGGAGAAGGGGACCACAGAGGATGAGATGGTTGGTTGGTATCACCAACTCAATGGACATGAGTTTGGGTAAACTCCGGGAGTTGATGATGGACAGGGAGGTGTGCTGCAGTCCATGGGCTTGCAAAGAGTTGGACTCGACTCAGCAACTGAACTGATCACAAGATTAATTATCTAGGCAACACCTCGGGGTGGGATCTGAAGTCATCTTCATTAAGATAAAACTCAGTTGTGATGGAAATGGCTTGTTATGAGTCACAAGACACCCATTTAACATTTTTGGCCCTGCAGTTTTTTGTGGAACTGTGGACAAGAGACCAAATATAATAAAAGATGCTCCCATTGTTATTACTGATCAGAAAATTCCAAGGGTTTACAAAAGCTATGAGCCAGGAACTGTGGAAGAAGACCAAATATATCTGAGAATGACAATATGTATATATCAGTTCAGTTCAGTTCAGTTCAGTCATTCAGTCATGTCCGACTCTTTGCAACCCCATGAATCGCAGCATGCCAGGCCTCCCTGTCCATCACCAACTCCAGGAGTTCACTCAGGCTCAAGTCCATCGAGTTAGTGATGCCATTCAGCCATCTCATCCTCTGTCGTCCCCTTCTTCTCCTGCCCCCAATCCCTCCCAGCATCAGAGTCTTTTCCAATGAGTCAACTCTTCTCATCAGGTGGCCAAAGTACTGGAGTTTCAGCTTTAGCATCATTCCTTCCAAAGAAATCCCAGGGCTGATCTCCTTCAGAATTGACTGGTTGGATCTCCTTGCAGTCCAAGGGACTCTCAAGAGTCTTCTCCAACACCACAGTTCAAAAGCATCAATTCTTCGGTGCTCAGCTTTCTTCACAGTCCATCTCTCACATCCATACATGACCACCGGAAAAACCATAGCCTTGACTAGATGGACCTTTATTGGCAAAGTAATGTCTCTGCTTTTGAATATGCTATCTAGGTTGGTCATCACTTTCCTTCCAAGGAGTAAACGTCTTTTAATTTCATGGCTGCAGTCACCATCTGCAGTGATTTTGGAGCCCAAAAATTAAAGTCTGACACTGTTTCCCCTGTTTCCCCATCTATTTCCCATGTAGTGGGGACCAGATGCCATGATCTTCGTTTTCTGAATGTTGAGTTTTAAGCCAACTTTTTCACTCTCCTCTTTCACCTTCATCAAGAGGCTTTTGAGTTCCTCTTCACTTTCTGCCATAAGGGTGGTGTCATCTGCATATCTGAGTTTATTGATATTTCTCCCGACAATCTATATACATATATATGTATACATATATAAAATTGAAGTATAAGTTATTTATAATGTTGTGTTAATTTCTGCTATAACAGCAAATTGATTCAGTCTTATATATCCTTTTAGGTATTCTTTTCCATTATGGTTTATCTCAGGATACTGAATATAATTCCCTGTGCTATACAGTGTCATATCTTTTTGTGTTGTCCTACTGTTCATTGGGTTCTCTATACAGCATGACTTTGTTGTTTATCTAGTTTCTGTTAACCCTAAACTCCCAGTCCATTCCTCCCCCAACTCCCTACGTCTCGGCAACCACAAGTCTGTTGTCTATGTCTGTGAGTCTGTTTCTGTTTTGTAGATAGGTTCATCTGTGTCATATTTTAAATTCCCCATACAAGTGATAGCATATGATATTTGTCTTTCTTTCTCTGTCTTCACTTAGTGGGATAATGTTTAGTTCCGTTTGTGTTGCTGCAAATGGCATTATTTTTTATGGCTGAGTCGTATTCTGCTCTATATGTGTAGATCGTTATCCATTCCTCTGTCAATGGACATTTATGTTTTCAAGTCTTGGCTGTTGTGAATAGTTCTGCTGTGAACATAGGGGTACATGTATCTTTTTGGATTATCTCTGTGTACCGATATATGCCCAGGAGTGGGATTGCTGGATCATATCCCACTTTTTGAGGAGCCTCCACACTGTTTTGCATGTTGGCTGCCCCAATTTACATTCCCACAAACAGTGTAGGTGAGCTCCCTTTTCTCTACACCCTTTCCAGCATTTGTTGCTTGTAGACTTTTTAAGGGTGGCTATTCTGACCAGTGTGAGGTGTTGCAGTATTGCAGTTTTGACTTGCATTTCTCTGTTAATTAATGATGTTGAACATCTTTTTATTTGCTTGTGGGCCATGTATATTTCTTGTTTGGAGAAATGTCTATTTACGTTTTCTGCCTATTTTTCAATTGGATTGTTTTTTCATTGTGGAGTTGTATGTACTATTTGTATCAAATGTATATATTCCTTATAAATTGCAAAAAGGCTGCATTTTAGAAAATAGCTGAAATAATGTTTAAAAATTTTTACTATTTACAATGTTATATCACCAACTCGATGGACATGAGTTTGAGTGAACTCCAGGAGTTGGTGATGGACAGGGAGGCCTGGCGTGCTGCAGTCCATGGGGTTGCAAAGAGTCGGACACAACTGAGCGACTGAACTGACTGACTGACTGGTTTATCTTACAGTAATTTTTAGCACATCAATTTTTGCTAATGCTTCTTTTATTAGTTTAATTATCTAATAGTTAAATCAGAATTAGAGTGTGTGCTTAGCATTAATGTGTGTGCTTACACACATTAATTTAAAATTTTTAGATATTTTCCTACTTAAAATCTATTACATTTTTTAGTTTTGTTGATTTAAAAATATTATAAATTCTAAATACAAATGAAATACTGATTTTGGTATATTAGTTCAAAATTATAATGAACAAAATTGAAATACTAGTTGATCATTTTGCTGCAATAATGTAATCAGAGCAATTAGAAAGACTAGCAATAAAATGATCATGAGTATCCATCTCTACTTAGTGTTAACTAAAGCTAAAGACATGTAATAAACCAAGGGCAGAGGGAGGGCCATTAAAGCTGGAATCTAGTTAAAACATGCTGGCTGGTGAATCGGCCAGGGGCCAGTTGGAAGAATGAGAAACACTTTGGTAATTTGAAATGCAAAGTGATTTGCTAGAGAGAATTAGTTGCTTTAAAAATTATGGCAAAAATTGAAGGAATGTATATGAGACTTCATCTCTGGGAAAGACTCCTAGAGTAAAATAGCTAAACCAAACTACCCAGGAAACATCTGTGGTGGCTGTGGAGTCAGGAAGTTGGAGGATCAGGAGGGACGACTAGAATTGGTGAGTTCAAGAGCAGTCTGCTGTAGCTGCAATCCAGGATCAGGAAGCTCCACTGCCTCTTGACCGAAACAAACTTGTTAACCAGATGCTGGAACATGGATTCCAGTTTCCACCAACACTACCATACTGCCTTCCAACACCCACAAAGAAAATGACTGGACCTTGCTACACCATTGCAGAAGAATCTAAGTCTCTAGTATCTTTGCTTGGCAGAAGCAACTTCTAAGAGCACCAGAAACACAGCCCCTTTCTCACTTCTGTTTCCAAATCTTACATGAATGGATCTAAGTGGCAGAATCAAAATCACAACTAAAACTCAGATGTGGGTGTGAGAAATCCTAACTTTAGTTTTCTACTGTCTGTAGTTCAAGACACAACTAGCAAGAAATACAGTTGAGCAAACCCTGGATGGTAAAACTATACAGTCGATATGTGTTAAATATTGATTGTCATGACTTAATAAGAAATAAGAGTAAGCGACCTGTGTTCATTTGTATGATGTATCTAAAGTAATCAAATGCATGAAAGCAAAGAGTAGAATGATGGCTGCCAGAGCCTGGGGGGAGGGGGAAACAGTTTTTCAATGCGTAGTTTCAGTCATGCAAGAAGGATTTGCTATGCAACAGTGTGCATAGTTAAAGCAGTAATGTATACTTAAAAATCACTAAGAAAGTAAATTTTTGTTGGGTGTTTTTAGCATAAAAAACCAATAACAAATTTTTAAAAAAGAGAAAAGAAACCTATGCAGTTCAGGGATTTGTGGTCGCCTTCAAATTCTGAGCCTTGTAGTGAATCTTATTTGAAATGGAGCATGTCAGCTATCCTTACCTTAAACTCAAATGTCAAAGGTTTTGGATTTATCTTTTGTTCTGTTAAGGTAAATTCACCCAGAAGCAATATCTACCTACACAAGGCAATATTTGATTATCTCATAGTTAAAAACAATAAAAAATTGCTCAAGAATTAAATTAGAATCTTTTCCTTGGAAGCTCTGATTGGAAAAAACTTCTCAGTGCCGGTATCATAAATATTTCACTTAAGCAGTTTTACTTATACAGACGTAAGATACTATTTCCAAAATAAGTCACTCCATTAGGACAGATATAGCACAGAGCTTCTTGCAAGATCATTAATCCATTGTGAAGTTTGTCATTCTCATTTTTATGTTTTATAAACATATTTGAAAATCTAAATTACACAAAAAATGGAGGATGGATACGGTAGGAGGGCCATATTTGATTTTTGAACTTAAATACTTATTTTATGTATAAAAGGGTCAAGCACCTAACTCATAAAATTAAAAACCTTCTGTAGATTGTAAATGGCTCTAACTCCCACAGTCTGTAGCCAGCTCCTGTAAAACCAAAAATCTATAAACTTCATATCAAGAATTGTTTTAGTGCTTTGTAGGCTTCTTATTTGTGTTGATTTATGGAGAAAAAAACAAGGATAACAAGTTTTGGTCACTGTTATTGTTGATATTTAATAAATATCAAGGAATTGAATTAATCTAGGGTAAGGCTTCGGAGAAGGCAATGGTACCCCACTCCAGTACTCTTGCCTGGAAAATCCCATGGACGGAGGAGCCTGGTGGGCTGTAGTCCATGGGGTCGCTAAGAGTCGGACATGACTGAGCGACTTCCCTTTCACTTTTCACTTTCATGCATTGGAGAAGGAAATGGCAACCCACTCCAGGGTTCTTGCCTGGAGAATCCCAGGGACGGGGGAGCCTTGTGGGCTTCTGTCTAGGGGGTTGCACAGAGTCGGACACGACTGAAGCGACTTAGCAGCAGCAGCAGCAGCAGGGTAAGGCTTGCATAAGTTTCTTAGGATTACTTGTTTTCGGTTTGTGAATTGTGTTAACAGTTTCTTATTTGTAATTTCCAGATGAGATTTTTCAAAAGTCTCATTTCCAATTCCCAAATATGGTGGTGGTGCCTTTGGAAGAGTCAAATAAAAACAATGTGACCCATTGCCTATATTCACAATCAGTATTTTCCCAGATCATCAAAGAATATGGAATTCCATTGCATTGTCTCATTCAGTCCAAGTTTCTGCTTTTTTCAGGGATATGTTTAATAGCTTTTAAAGAGGAAGTTTATCCTCCTCCCCCTCGCTGGGGTAGAAGTTCTTAGCTTATTATCAAGTCGAAACAATTCCCCGACTGTTCCCTGACCTCACCCCCTCAAGAGTTGAGTTTCCAAAGAAAAGGCCTGTCAGGATGGAGACAGGTTTCGCACATGTTTCTTACCACAGTAACACTTACTGCCAGGCTCCAGATTAGGATGATCTCCTTGAACCCACTGGATTCCCTCACTCCTGTGTCTGTTTCATTCTTCTTTATAGATAATTTGACAATTCCCAGAGCTGAATCAGACAATTCAGAGACTCTGTCTGGATCACAGGCTACCACCCCTTGGAAGGACAATGAAAAATTCATTCCATTGTGTGGTATCCAGATATCTGGATGTTTAAAATGGGGAAGACAACATGTCTGGATTATGTGCTCTGTGCCAGGACCGTGGGTGACAGGAGAAGTAGGGAGAAAGAGAAGAACCAGGACTACTGAGATTTGAGGGGAAACCAGAGGAGGAGGAACAGGGGAGAGGGTGAGGGCCAAACCACACACAGGAAGTTCCCAGGATGTGCAAATCAAGGGCATATGACAGGGCTACAGTAAGAGCAGAACCAATGTGTTCAGGCTATTGTTAAATTTTGGCTTTGTTAACATGGAGGCTAAATACTTTGAATGTTATCAAGAATGTGCCAAGAATTTTCAAACTTTTTAAACGAATGAAAAGTCAAGAAAGTAATTTCATCAACTCTGTCCTATATGATTTGATTCATCAATTTCCTGACCTTTAAGCTCAAAGATCTGTTTTTTGCCCAGAGTCACCTTTGTGACATTAAGAGGATCCAAAGGAATCCAGGTACCACACAAATAGGGATAGTCCCGCTTATAGAGGTCTGATCCTTCAAATTAAAAATCTCCTTGGAGGAGTGGCGAATTAAGTCATTAACAGTTTACTTTTGTATTAGAATAACGATCGCCTCACAGAATAGGTTAGGAAATATTTTCCTTGCTTCTGTTTTCTGGAAGAGATTGTGGAGAATTAGTTCTATTTCTTCCTAAAAATTCTGGTAGAGTTTATCGATGAAACCATCTGGGTCTGATGTATTCTTTTATTTTTTAAAGGCTACTTGAAGCTTTTTTTTAGCTTTTTATTTTGTATTGTAGTATAGCTGATTAACAATGTTGTGATAGTTTCAGGAGAACAGCAAAGGGACCGAGCCATACATATACATGTATCCACTCTTCCCTAAACCCCCCTCTCATCTAGGCTGCCACATCAAATTGAACAGAGCTCCATGTGTTATACAATAGGTCATTGTTGGTTATCCACTCTAAATATATCAGTGTGTACATGACCATCCCAAACTCCCTAACTCTGATGTTTTATTTTTCTGGAATTTTATTAATTATTGATTTAATTCCTTTAACAGATATAGCCCTATCAAATAGTCTGTTTCCTCCTGTGTGAATTTGGTAATTTGTGTCTTTCAAGGAACTGGCCCACTTCACTTATCAAATTTGTGTCATAGAGGTGTTCACAGTATTCCTTTACTATCCTTTTTACAAAGCTTTATTGTGGAATATTTGACAAATATAATTGTGTATATTTAAAACTGTGCAGTAAACTTTTAATATCCACAAAATTCGTAATGATGACCTTTTTTAATTTCTGATATTGGCCCTTTGCATTCTGCATTCTCTTTTTCTTAGTTAGCCTGCCTATACGTTTATCATTTTTATTCATTTTTTCCCAAAGAAATAGCTTTTGGTTTTATTGATTTTTCTCTGTTGTTTTCCTGTTTTGAATTTCATTGATTTCTGATCTCATTTTCACCATTTTTTTTTCTTCTGCTTCTTTATGATTAAATTTTCTTCTTTCTCTGGCTTCTGAAGGTGAAAACAGGTTACTGGTTTTAAATCTTCCCTCTTTCCTAATGTACGTGTCCTGTGTTATCAATTTGTGTCTGAGCATTCCTGTCATCACATTCCACAAATTTTGGTAGGTTGTGTTTTAATTTTCATTTGCTTAAAATATTTTTAAGCTTCACTCTAGACTTCTTTGACCCACTCTAATTAAAACTGTAAACTTTGCAATGTAATATCTTTACTGTTTCTTCCCTTGCTTTAGTTTTTCCCTCCTTCCTATTACTTGTAACCTCCTACTCAGTCATGTAATTTCTTTACTATGTATTTTTGTTGTCTCTCTTTCTGTCAGAATATAAATTTCACAAGGGTAGAGTTGGGGAGCTTTGTCAGTTTTGTTTAATAATGTGGTTCAAGTATTTCGATCTATGTCAGGTATATTGTAGGCACTGAATATGTATTGGAAGTAAGAGGAATTATATTAAAAGCTTGACACATGGAATGGGAGAGAAGAAGAAACCTGCCTTTTAACCAGAATTTTTTTTTTCAGCTATGGGCTTCCCTGGTAGCTCAGTAGGATATTGGATTTTTTAAACTAAAACATTTTGCTTTTGAAGTCTACATAGATTTTTTATAAACTCCATGTGATGTCTGAATAAAGCTTTTGTGCCCATTTGATCTTACCTGATCAGAACAGGACATGCTTTCAATGTTGCTCCGGACTACTTTTATATCTCTAGAGTCTAACTGATTGCAAATTCTGGCAATTCTGAGTCAGAGGCCTGTGATTTTTCAGTCAAACTATAAAATTATTTACTCTTTAAATTCCAAGACAGAAATCATATGTTTATGTCGATAAAGAAGGAAAAAATTATATAGTGTGACCGATCAAAGTAGTATTCATCTCTGGGAACAAAAAATGTGACATGAATTTTCTTAGATGTTATGTTTGGTCAAGTGAATTAGGATATGGGACACCTGACTAAAATCCTTAATGGCCAGAATTTGAGGTGGAGGTTTATGTCTTATAGAAATTAATCTATAGTACCCATTTCACACAAAACACTTCATGTGGTCACAAAACACCACTCAATAGAAAAATATTCTTCAGTGGATGTATTATTACCACCAAAGATGCTTACTTGGGTTGTTGCACTCAGCTGATGATATTGATAAAGTATCCTGGCTATTTTATAGGCATACATTTACATAGAAATGCCATTATCTGAAAAATGCAATGAATCTTATACATTTAATCTACTTGGTGGACTATAGAATTGCAGTGCAATTAAAATTCAGTACTTAACCAGGTGTCTTACATAAAAAAGTTGGATGTCGATTGGTATGGAAGGGGACCTTGAGAACTCGGATGGGAATGGGGACAATTGAGAGTACTCAGATGACTCTAAGAAACACCCCAAACCACCTGAGTGTCCTTTGCTTTCAAAAGCAGCCCCTCATCCCCTTTCTAACTACTCTTTCACTTTCCTTGAAAATCTAGCAATTATCTTACAGGACTCAGTTTCTCTTTCTCCCCATGATCTATCCTTAACACCCATCTGTCTGTGAAAGTGAAAGTGAAGTCGCTCAGTCGTGTCCGACTCTTTGCAACCCCATGGACTGTAGCCTACCAGGGCTTCTCCATCCATGGGGTTTTCCAAGCAAGAATACTGGAGTGGGTTGCCGTTTCCTTCTCCAGGAGATCTTCCCGACCCAGGATTGAACCCAGGTCTCCCGCATTGTAGGCAGACGCTTTACCGTCTGAGCCACCAGGGAAGTCCATTTGCCTGTAGATTCATAATTAAAAGATCCTGGAATATTTTAAGGGATTAACATTAAAAGAATGATAACATTTTTTTACCAGCTTATATTGGAAAAAAACCCCTAGAGAATGTATATAGAAATGGGTTTTCAGTGGGTAGCTTGCCAGCTTATATTGGGAAAAAAAAACATGAAGAATGTATATAGGAATGGGTTTTCAGTGAGTAGCCCAAAAAGGACCAAATATAATGGATTTTCTTATTTAGTGAGGATGATGAGATCCCCAAAGGCCAAGGCAGAAGCCACATAGCAGTGCTTAATTTTAGGTGTATTTTCAGTTGGGGCCACAGTGACAGTTTCAGCCTGCAGAGATTCTTGGCAATGGCAATTTTTTTTTTTTACAAAGTCTTTAAATATAAGATATATTGGCAACTTAGCTTATAATTAGTAAAACTCTAGTAGGACTAGGAAAAGAAGACTTGTTTGATTCTGCACAAAAGAGCATCATGTCCTCTCAACCAGTTTTCAGACATGAAGCAGTTTAAAGACCAAGGAAAAGAAGGTTAGGTATCTTTGAAGAAGGTTCCTGGGACCCTGTAATTAGTAAATACCATGATTCTTTTCAGATCCTTTCCCATGAGGGCTTGTTAAAACGCAGACTGATCTACCTACCGACTGAGTAGGTTTGAGGCAGGACTGAGGCTGGAGAATTTTTAACACATCCAAAGAGATCTGAATCCATATACCAGAATGGCTGTGTACTGAGGAAAGGGAAATAAACCAGACATTTAGAACATTATAAATCAGTGTCTCTGAATTGCTATTCTCTGATGATGACAAGTATCATTTTAATCCAACTAAAAGTATGTGGAGGTTTGGTTTTACTACATCTCACAGTGGGTTTAATAGGTCCATGGACCCATGTTGTTGTGATTTTCATAGCTCTCAAATATATAATTGAAATGATGTTTTTGGCAATAGATAGAATCCCCACCATGGACTCATACACTATGGATGGAAGGCTATTATTATAGTCAGAACCAAGTGGAGGCCCTTAGAACTTCTCATTCCTACCAAAATACAAACTAAAAGAAGTATCTCATTCATAGGAAGAATCACAGAAATTAATGTCATTTTTCAAATTTGAAAGATGTTGCCAACTTAAATAACATTGTCTTTAGTGAAAGGGGCAGGTGGATCTTGGAGAATGGGAGGCTTTGCAGATGTAATCAAGTGATAAATAATTCCAAGTATACATTGCAATTATAAATATAAGATATGGAACAAAACAGATAGCCTTTGGAACATGGTTTATAGTTATCGATCTGGCTTTTTTTTTCTTTTCTATTCCAAATTACAAGGAACATTTTGCTTCCATCTGGCAAGAACAAAAGTTCACCTTCACTTATCTTATGACTTTGTTAATTTTCATGTACTCTTGAATATAATCTAGCCTGCAAAGACCTTGATTATCTCATCGTTCTCTGGAACATAATGATGGTACATTACATAGATCTTAACAAATTAATTGATCCTAGTGATCAGGGAGTGATAACTTCTATTAGTGACTTAGAAAAGTGGTTCATAAAGTGTGATCTTTAGACCAGCAGCATCACTACCACCAGTGGATGTGTTAAAAGTTATCCAGCCTCAGTCCCACCTCAGACCTACTGAGTCAGTAGGTGGATCAGTCTGTGTTTTAGCAAGCCCTCAGGGTAGTTCTGATGAGCACTAAAATTTGAGAATTATAGCCTTCCTTTCAGAGAAGGCAATGGCAACCCACTCCGGTACTCTTGCCTGGAAAATCCCATGGACAGAGGAGCCTGGTAGGCTGCAGTCCATGGGGTCGCTAAGAGTTGGACACGACTGAGCGACTTCACTTTCACTTTTCATTTTCATGCATTGGAGAAGGAAATGGCAACCCACTCCAGTGTTCTTTCCTGGAGAATCCCAGGGATGGGGGAGCCTGGTGGACTGCCGTCCATGGGGTCACACAGAGTCGGACATAAAACAGCTGAAGCAACTTAGCAGCAGCAGCCGCAGCAGCAGCCTTCCTTTAAAAACTACATGTGTGTGAGAAGGTAGGAGATAGCCTCGTAAAAATTCAAGGGTCTGGCATCTTGGTGGAATTTGAGCAGTCTAATCTTCTGGGGCATGTCTTCCAGAATAAAAGGACTGTATCTTTCCCTATTCACTGCTATGAAAGAGGTCCATGCTTTGTGTTCACCTTTGCCTTGTTGAGATAAATGATACCACATTTTGGTGTGCTGCTTTGAGTATTTACTGAGCAACTTGCAAGGCCACCAAAATAGTGGTGCTCAAGGTGCTTCCACTTGGGTTTTATGACCAGAGGATTCAACAGCTGACCAAATGTCTATTGCAGATTAAGATGCTATGGAAGTTCTGATGTGTTCCAGTACAGACTTCTAGGGCATACCCTGAGGGTTTGGAGGGAAAACTATCCTTTCTTCTACAAACAACCACCTTCCCTCTAGAAACATTTCCTGATTTTGTTTTGGGCCCAGGTAAAAACCAGTGCTTGATTATCAAGTATCTGAATTGCCCATCATAAACCGAGTATTATCTGATCCACCAAGCTCTAAACAGAGATATATAAGAAAGCAGTATTCTGTCATTAAGTGGAAGCTGAGTATATGAGATTAGACTTGATAAGCCACTAAAAATATAAGTAAATTTCATGACCAGTGGCTCAGACTTCTGTAACCCTTACTTCTGCTTTGTGTGGGCTTTCCTGATAGTTTGTTGCTAAAAAATCCACCTGCAATGCAGGAGACCCCAATTTGATTCCTGGGTTGGGAAGATCTGCTGGAGAAGGGATAGTCTACCCACTCCAGGATACCTGGGCTTCCCTTGTGGCTCAGCTGGTAAAGAATCTGCCTGCAAAGTGGGAGACCTGGGTTTGATGCCTGGGTTGGGAAGATCCCCTGGAGAAGGGAAAGGCTACAACTCCAGCATGTTGGCCTGGAGAATTCCATGGACTGTATAGTCCATGGGGTCACAGAGTTGGATACAATTGAGCGACTTTTACTTCACTTCATTTCTGCTTTATTGCTATCATCCTTCAATCCACACCTAACATCTCATGGGTAGTTTGGAGCAAAGCCATGGCCTCTTCTGCAAGCAGGTACTGTCCCTTTGAGAAATAGCTCCTGACTTGCTTTCTCTGGTCAAACTGGTAGAAGGAGAAAAACTGAGACCTGGTTTACAGATGATTCTGCATGATGTCCTGATAGAAGATTGATGAGGCAGGAGGAAAGAGGAGGTCATTTCTCCCTAGTTTTTGGAAGTGTTTTGGGCAGGAGCAGCAAGGGGAGAGCCAGCTCCTCAGTGGTGATCTCAGTGCCTGGATTCTCACTAAGTGGTGACAGAGCAGTTCTAAGAGCAGAAGCAGAGGTGTTTTTTTGCAGCAGCAGTGAGACTGTGTGTGGGCTCCTCAGTGGAGTGTAGACTCTTGGATTCATGTTCAGTTAGAATAGTGGCAGAAAGTGGCAGCAGTCATGGCAGCAGCTTTCCTATCACAGCACAGTCAACCTCTCTTCCTTTTATATTTACAACCCTTTTCAAGTCCCTGCATTAAAGCCCTCTCTGTTTGAAATCTTTGGAGTGGTTTATGTTTTCCCGATGGACATTGGCTGATACATCCATAAATGTTCTGACTATGATTTAGAGGTCCAGCTCTATAAAATTTCCAGTATTCCTGTTGACCTGTTTTTTTTTTTTTTTTTGGACCTACTAAGAAGTTGCACAGACATTACTTTGTCAACAAAGGTCCACCTAGTCAAGGCTATGGTCTTTCCAGTGGTCATGTGAGAGTTGGACTATAAAGAAAGATGAGTGCCAAAGAATTGATGCTTTTGAACTGTGATGTTGGAGAAGACTCCTGAGAGTCCCTTGGACTGCAAGGAGATCCAACCAGTCCATCTTAAAGGAGATCAATCCTGGGTGTTCATTGGAAGGACTGATGTTGAAGTTGAAACTCCAATACTTTGGCCACCTGATGCGAAGAGCTGACTCATTGGAAAAGACCCTGATGCTGGGAAAGATTGAGGGCAGGAGGAGAAGAGGACGACAGAGGATGATATGGTTGGATAGCATCACCGACTCAATGGACATGGGTTTGGGTGGACTCCGGGAGTTGGTGATGGACAGGGAGGCCTGGCGTGCTGTGGTTCACGGGGTCACAAAGAGTCAGACACGACTGAGCGACTGAACTGAACTGAACTGAAAGAAGTTGGGTTCTGCTTCTTGGGAACAAGTCATACTCTTCACCTACCCTAAAAGCTGCCTGTCACTGATGAGAACATTGACCTTCATGTTATTCCCTCTTTGAGAAAGATCCGGCTCTAATAGGTAAAAATACATTCACATAGCGGTCCTGGAAGTTGAGAGTTAACATAGATTACTAGCATTTCTCTACTGAAACCAGGAAGAACAGACTTTTCTCGAGTTTACAAAGAGTTTGTGACAAAGCCTGGCATAAATTCAACTCTCTAAACCCACGCTCAGTAGTGTCTCCTCTGTAAAGGAGGATAGTATAAGCAGGATGGCTATCTTTAGACCATAATGCCTCCAGTGTTACCAGCATATCTGAGTAGTGGTACTGTGGGTACATTTATTCCTTGGAAGTTTCCAGTAAATAGTCATTAGTTATAAAATTGTTTTGAAAATAAACAACAATATAAAAGCACAAAAGCTTTCATAGAAAAAGGTATTCTCAGACTGAACGCTTAGGACATTTCTCATCTGTCCAGTGGCTCCTGGTTATCCTCTGAGAGATAGTGGTATTCCGGGAACTGAACCAGCTTATTGACTTGAAATAAAGCATAATGTTATTTTTCAAAATTACAGAAAAATGAATCAATACAAAGTATTGTTTATTTGATATTTGATTTTCTTAAATCTTTAAGACCTGCTGCTACCTGTCTGCTGCTAGCAGAGGACAAAAGGAATGACAAACACAAAAAAATTAAAGTGAAAACTTGAAAATGTGATTTCTCCAAACATTTTATTGTGTTAGTCTGCTCGGGCTGTCATAATAAAATACCGCAAGCTGGGTGGCTTGAATAACAAAAATTCATTTTCTTCCAGTTCTGGAGGCTGAAAAATCCAAAATCACAGTGCCAACAGGATTCAGTTTGTGATAAGAGCTGTCTTCCTGGCTTGAGAATGGCTGCTTTGTCCTCACATGGCCATTGCTTTGAACTCTCTGGTGCCTCTCCTTTCCAGGACACTAACCCTATCCAATCAGGAGTCCACACTTGAAACTTCGTGTAACCTTTACTTCCTTAGAGGCTTCACCTCCAAATGTAGCCACACTGGGGGTTAGACCTTCACCATATGACTTTTGAAGGAACACAAACATCCACCCCATAACACAGATCTACTACCAGTCCTACTGATAGGAACCAATCTACATACAGAATGCAAATATATTTTCTGAGAATAAAAGTTTTCTTACTTCAAGTGACATCCTTGTCTACATCACTGTTCGACGTGTTCTAAGATGAATGCCATCATTTTCAGAGTCTGGATTTCCTCAATATATTTAAAATACACCAGAAGGGTAAATTTCAAATTCCTTGCTGGTTATAACCCACTATGTTGTTGCCTTTTTGAAGATACTCAGAGCATTAATAAAATATATTTGTTTTAATATTTATTTCATATGTTTCTTAGAAATTTACACATGGCCTGCATATTTCCCACTTTTCCTATGGAAGCAGCAAAGTGTTAAGTTTGGGGTCTTAATTCATTTACTCCAAATAAATTTTACTTACAATATGTATTTACTCTAAAAATATATTCAAGGTAACAATGGATAAATTACTTATCAGCTCTGTTCCTTATTGACATGGTTGGTCTAATAATAGTCTTACACCATAAAGCTGTTGTTAGAATTAAATGAGATACTCCATGTTCAACCCTTAATGAAGAACCAGGAACTTTTTATATAGTTGAATATACCCTTATACCAATATGAGGATCACAGATATAAGATATAGTTGAAGCTATTTGCATGGATTGAAATATTCTTTTTTTTAAGAAAGTTTAAAAAATGATGTAAAGGTTAGTGGTTCCACATGGCCAAATTCATACTCTGATGCTCTAGTGTGCATTTCAGCCCAGTTAGCTGCTTTCCCTCATCCATGGCGATTTCAGGTTTAAGAAGAACATATCTATTTCGCAGTTATCTAGCTCTGACCTCTTATGTAGACCTTTCTCTGTACTGGCCAAGGAATAGAGATCAAAGTACAGTCATCAGTTTGTTTGTGACTGAGTTCACAGCCCACCACACCTCCTCTACCATTCTGTCTTCACAGGGCTTCCTGGAGGTGGTCACAACACTCATCATGCTCACCACCAACTTCCCAGACAAGTCAGGACTTTCTCAATAGATGATCTGAATTCCGCTGCCAGGATGTTGCTGCTTTCTAGATGATGGCTAAATCAGCTGCTGGCTTGCTCCTCTGTAAAAACTGCACTGTTTTCAGTTTTAACATTTTATCCTTGACAAATTGATTTTTTCTCTGCTAGCAGAAGTGAAAAACCACAAGCTACTAAAATAAAGAGTGCCCAGTCAAACTGCCTTTCTGTCAAGGACCTTAAATTTAGGTTTGTCTTGCTAACAAGATGAGAGAGAGGTAAGGTATAATTAGCACGAATAGATGCCTTTACAGTTCCATCCCACCTCATCCCCAGATAAAAGTCAACATATTCCACATTTTAATAAATGAGCAATGCCTGTATGTAGAGTGTGCACCTATCTATATTTAGGAAGTCAGTGCTTTAACCCAGAGCACTCCTTTTTAGTTTTTGGGTCTTGCTTCAAAAGCAAAAAACATTACTTTGCCAACAAAGGATCGTCTAGTCAAGGCTATGGTTTTTCCGGTGGTCATGTATGGATGTGAGAGTTGGACTGTGAAGAAGGCTGAGCACCGAAGAATTGATGCTTTTGAACTGTGGTGTTGGAGAAGACTCTTGAGAGTCCCTTGGACTGCAAGGAGATCCAACCAGTCCATTCTGAAGGAGATCAGCCCTGGGATTTCTTTGGAAGGAATGATGCTAAAGCTGAAACTCCAGTACTTTGGCCACCTCATGCGAAGAGTTGACTCATTGGAAAAGACTCTGATGCTGGGAGGGATTGGGGGCAGGAGGAGAAGGGGACGACAGAGGATGAGATGGCTGGATGGCATCACTGACTCAATGGACGTGAGTCTGGGTGAACTCTGGGAGTTGGTGATGGACAGGGAGGCCTGGCGTGCTGTGATTCATGGGGTCGCAAAGAGTCGGACATGTCTGAGCGACTGATCTGATCTGATCTCGGAAGAGCCATGAAGGCAGACAAACTTTCGAAGCTGTTTTTGAAAATGATCTTGTTTCTGTCTCTTCACTAAAATCTCTCCAGGGAATATTTTGTTCTAAGCATCATGATCTTAAGCATCATGCTTAAGCCTATGGCTGGGTACTCCAGTAAAAAAATTGGTCTTCACATAAAAATTTAGGTAATATAATTACTTATATATAAAAAAAAAAACTTGTTTTAAGTAGTCAAAATATACTAGGCTATGCTTTGATAATAACCCCCAATTCTCAGTGTTTTAAAAAGATTATTTCTAGCTCATGTTTTAGTTTTTTAAATTTATTTTTAGTTGGAGGATAATTGCTCTACAATATTTTGTTGGTTTCTGGCATACATCAAATTGAATCAGCCATCAGTTCAATTCAGTTCAGTTCAGTCACTCAGTCGTGTCCAACTCTTTGCGACCCCATGCATGCCAGGCCTCCCTGTCCATCACCAACTCCCAGAGTTTACATAAATTCATGTCCATTAAGTCGGTGATACCATCCAACCATCTATCCTCTGTCATCCCCTTCTCCTCCTGACTTCAATCCTACCCAGCATCAGGGTCTTTTCCAAGGAGTCAGTTCTTCACACTAGGTAGGTAGCCTAAGTATTGGAGTTTCAGCTTCAGCATCAGTCCTTCCACTGAATATTCAGGACTGATTTCCTTTTGGATAGACTGGCTGGATCTCCTTGGAGTCCAAGGGACTCTCAAGAGTCTCCTCCAACACCACAGTTCAAAAGCATCAAATCTTCGGCTTTCAGCTTTCCTGACAGTCCAACTGTCACATCCATACATGACCACTGGAAAAGCCATAGCTTTGACTAGATGGACCTTTGTTGGCAAAGTAATGTCTCTGCTTTTCAATATGCTGTCTAGGTTGGTCATAACTTTTCTTCCAAGGAGCAAGTATCTTTTAATTTTATGGTGGCAGTCACCATCTGCAGTGATTTTGGAGCCCCAAAAATAGTCTTCACTGTTTCCCTTGCTTCCCCACCTATTTGCCATGAAGTGATGGGACCAGATGCCATGATCTTCATTTTCTGAATGTTGAGCTTTAAGCCAACTTTTTCACTCTCCTCTTTCACTTTCCTCAAGAGGCTCTTTAGTTCTTTTTCTCTTTCTGCCATAAGGATGGTGTCATCTGCATATCTGAGGTTATTGATATTTCTCCCGGCAATCTTGATTCCAGCTTGTGCTTCTTCCAGCACAGCGTTTCATGATGTTCTCTGCATATAAGTTAAATAAGCAAGGTGACAGTATACCCTCTTGAACCTACTTTCCACCTCCCACCATGTTTGAGATCAGTAGGAGGCTCTGTTCCTAGTTGGACTCTCTACATGTGGAACATCCTGGTCATTGTGACAATGCGAAGGATAATTGTTAGTTTCAAAGACTTCCACAGGGAAGTAGTACATGTCAACACCACTCATATTCTGCTTCAAGAAAGCAGATAGGAATTGTTGAAATAGGAATTGCCACAGTTATCATGACAACAGGCCAAAGATCTATGCTGTTGTTCAGTCACTAAGTCATGTCTGACTCTTTGTGACCCCATCAACTGCAGCATGCCAGGCTTCCCTGTCCTTCACTATCTCCCAGAATTTGCTCAAACTCATGTCCACTGAGTCAGTGATGTCATCCAACCATCTCATTCACTGTCACCCTCTTCTCCTCCTGACCTCAGTCTTTCCCACATCAGGGTCTTTTCCAATGAGTTGCCTCTTTGCATCAGGTGGCCAAAGTATTGGAACTTCAGCTTCAGCATCAGTCCTTGCAATGAATATTTAAGGTTGATTTCCTTTTGGATTGACTGAATTTGATCTCTATGCAGTTCAAGGGACTCTCAAGAGTCTTTTCCAGCACCACAATTTGAAAGCATCAGTTCTTTGGCACTCAGCCTCCTTTATTGTTCAAATCTCACATCCATACATGACTACTGGAAAAACTATAGTTTGACTAGATGGACCTTTGTCAGCAAAGGGATGTCTATGCTTTTTAATATGCTGTCTAGTTTTCTCATAGCTTTTCTTGCAAGGAGCAAGCATATTTTAATTCTGTGGGTTACCATCTGCAGTGATGTAGATCTCAGTGATAATCCTTTTTTCCAATTTTAATTCACCATTTAATTAACACAGTAAAAAAAAAAGTGTAGAAGCAAAGGCAAAATTTGAAGAGGGGGAGAATATGAAAAGTCTAAAATTTATTAGGAGACAAACACTTATTGAATGTGTTATTATATGCAACAAACATACTACAAATTAGTGGTCACTTATTTTATAATGCCCAATAAAAAACAGGATCATCATATAAATGAAAAAAATATAAAGCTAAAACATGTTAACTTGCCCAAGGAATAAAAGTTTAACGCATACAGATCCAAAGCCCTTGCTCTATTCTTTCCACTATGTTTTTGTTTGTTTGTTTTTTTTAACGTTCAGTTCAGTTCAGTCGCTCAGTCGTGTCCGACTCTTTGCGACCCCATGAATCCCAGCACGCCAGGCCTCCCTGTCCATCACCAACTCCAGGAGTTCACTCAGGCTCACGTCCATCGAGTCAGTGATGCCATCCAGCCATCTCATCCTCTGTCGTCCCCTTCTCCTCCTGCCCCCAATCCCTCCCAGCATCAGAGTCTTTTCCAATGAGTCAACTCTTCGCATGAGGTGGCCAAAGTACTGGAGTTTCAGCTTTAGCATCATTCCTTCCAAAGAAATCCCAGGGCTGATCTCCTTCAGAATGGACTGGTTGGATCTCCTTGCAGTCCAAGGGACTCTCAAGAGTCTTCTCCAACACCACAGTTCAAAAGCATCAAATCTTTGGTGCTCAGCTTTCTTCACTGTCCAACTCTCACATCCATACATGACCACTGGAAAAACCATAGCCTTGACTAGATGGACCTTTGTTGGCAAAGTAGTGTCTCTGCTTTTGAATATGCTGTCTAGGTTGGTCATAACTTTCCTTCCAAAGAGTAAGCGTCTTTTAATTTCATGGCTGCAGTCGCCACCTGCAGTGATTTTGGAGCCCAAAAAGTAAAGTCTGACACTGTTTCCACTGTTTACCCATCTATTTCCCATGAAGTGATGGAACCAGATGCCATGACCTTAGTTTTCTGAATGTTGAGCTTTAAGCCAACTCTTTCACTCTCCACTTTCACTTTCATCAAGGGGCTTTTTAGTTCCTCTTCACTTTCTGCCATAACGGTGGTGTCATCTGCATAGCTGAGGTTATTGATATTTCTCCCGGTAATCTTGATTCCAGCTTGTGCTTCTTCCAGTCCAGCATTTCTCATGATGTACTCTGCACAGAAGTTAAATAAGCAGGGTGACAATATACAGCCTTGACGTACTCCTTTTCCTATTTGGAACCAGTCTGTTGTTCCATGTCCAGTTCTAACTGTTGCTTCCTGACCTGCATACAGATTTCTCAAGAGGCAGGTCAGGTGGTCTGGTATTCCCATCTCTTTCAGAATTTTCCACAGTTTATTGTGATCCACACAGTCAAAGGCTTTGGCATAGTCAATAAAGCAGAAATAGATATTCTTCTGGAACTCTCTTGCTTTTTTGATGATCCAGCAGATGTTGGCAATTTGATCTCTGGTTCCTCTGCCTTTTCTAAAACCAGCTTGAACATCAGGAAGTTCACTGTTCAGTATTGCTGAAGCCTGGCTTGCAGAATTTTGAGCATTACTTTACTAGCATGTGAGATGAGTGCAACTGTGCGTTAGTTTGAGCATTCTTTGGCATTGCCTTTCTTTGGGATTGGAATGAAAACTGACCTTTACCAGTCCTGTGGCCACTGCTGAGTTTTCCAAATTTGCTGGTATATTGAGTGCAGCACTTTCGCAGCATCATCTTTCAGGGTTTGAAAGAGCTCAACTGGAATTCCATCACTTCCACTAGCTTTGTTTGCAGTGATGCTTTCTAAGGCCCACTTGACTTCACATTCCAGGATGTCTAGCTCTAGATGAGTGATCACACCATTGTTATTATCTGGGTTGTGAAGATCTTTTTTGTACAGTTCTTCTGTATATTCTTGCCACCTCTTCTTAATATCTTCTTCTTCTGTTAGGTCCATACCATTTCTGTTGGTTATAAAATTGTGGCTTATTTTTTTAAATTTAATGAATAAAATAGATAGTATCAGAGATTCATGAATGATAAGCATATTTCTTGAAACTTTTACTTCTTTGGTATAAATATTACCCTTTCTGTGTGTATTTCAAATACATTGCTTTATTCCAAACTAAAGAAAGAAGTCCTCTATTAATTAAGTATGATAAGCTCATCTTCTATCCCTTCTCCCTCACACAAAAGCACTTTGCTCCTTGAAACTAACCTGGCTAAGCCCATGATGAAGTATATGAAGATTTCATTACAAGAGGTCATGTAAATTTTGAAGGAACAAAAACCCCATGAAAAACTTTCTCATTATTTATAGCCTGGAATTTTGAGAACTACTTTTGGTCAAAAATATAACCTCAGTGTGGAAACATCAATTTTTGTTTCTCTGAGTTCTCTAAGTACAAAGTTGGATTGTTGGGCTTGATTCCTCTCCATTGAGTCTGGAGTACACATCTACACACAAAACTATTGCCTGTATATAGAAAAGATATTCAATGAATGCTTAGTAAATATTTATTGAATGACATACGACACTGGAATATAAAATGGCTTTAACTTATTTATCAAATATCAAGATAACTTCCATGTGAATATTCAGAAGCTGTCACTGTGTGTTATCTGCTTACTAAATCCATATTTTCTTCTTCTTGGAAACACAAATAGAATTTATTTCCTAGGATACCATGCTATATGACTGAGTTCTAGTCAATAAAATGTAAGTAGAAGCGATACAGTCGAATCCCAGGCTTGGTCTATAAAAGTCTTCTGTACATGTTCACTCATATCCTTTCCTTTCTCCAGCTAGCTGAAATGGAGATGATCCCAGCGTGACCTTGCAAACCATGTGTTGGTGATGGCAGAGCCATGTTGGTTTGGTTCATAGCTGTGTGAAAAAGGACCGAGGTATTTACCAGGTAAGTACTTTAATGTGAGCATAATTTTTCCTTTAAACCTCTATTGTGTTTGGTGTTTGAGCAATTATACATTTTGGGGTCTATTCATTATAGCAAATAGGCTACTTTAACTAATAGAAGTGGAAGTGAATATTCCAGAGAAGGGAAAAGTAAAGGCTATGACTTAGTCTATGAGAGGAAGTCACTGCAACCAGGAAAAAGATTTTGTCTTTACTGATTCCCTATTGAAGTCTTTCCTGAGGCTTTTTCAAACTTTTTTGAGACTTCTGGTATATTACAAGTCAGTGAGAGTAAAATGATGGTTAAATAGTCTATATACATAAAATACATAATTTACATTTAAGTATGGGGATGTTGCAATAATGTGTTATCAAAGAACCCAGTTCAACATACCTGAACTTATATATTCCAGGTGTACATATCCTCCTATGAGCAAAAAGGGTGTAATTATTAGTTCTCATGAGTGTGTAATTTTTTTAAGGTCATGGAATAAAGTTGAAATTGACGGTCCAGCTTTGAGTGTGCATCTTTGCCACATAAAGGGTTTTGTAGGACAACATGCTTTTTTGACAGTATTTACTTTAAAAATCAGGTCATTTCAAAACTCTTTTGTGCAACAGAATGAACCTTCAGGATTGTTAGTAACAAAGAAATGAAATTGTGATAACATTCAATTTCAGCAGTTAAGGGCCCAAAATTGATCAAATCATGATATCTTACATAAAACATATATTGAATTTTCTGAACTTAGAAAAAAAAAAACTCTTGATGATAATTAAATTCACTTATTCTTCTCAGTGATAAAATTTTATATCTTGCCTTTGAATGATGGGTTATTATCATTATTACATACTGCTACTGCTAAGTCACTTCAGTTGTGTCTGACTCTGTGTGACCCCATGGACGGCAGCCCACCAGGCTCCCCTGTCCCTGGGATTCTCCAGGCAAGAACACTGGAGTGGGTTGCCATTTCCTTCTCCAATGCATGAAAGTGAAAAGTGAAAAGTGAAAGTGAAGTCTCTCCGTCATATCTGACTCTTAGCGACCCCATGGACTGCAACCCACCAGGCTCCCCTGTCCCTGGGATTTTCCAGGCAAGAGTACTGGAGTGGGGTGCCATTGCCTTCTCTGCATTATCACATAAGTACTTTACAAATGAAGTCCTAAAGACATGAAGTGATTCTCCCAAGGCCCCATAACTGGGAAGACATAAGGCTGAGACTCAAACATCGATCTTTTTCTGTTTATACCACTTGTTTATATATGCCTGTCTGCATTTTATACCTTTTCAAACAAACTGTCTGCCTAAGGGAACTGCAGATTCATTATACTAGGCAACTAGAGATATAAAGGGATTGAAAGAGACATAAAGTATATTAAGAGGCAGAACTCATAATTATGGCTCTTGCTGCTGCTGCTGTTAAGTCACTTCAGTCGTGTCCGACTCTGTGCGACCCCATAGACAGCAGCCCACCAGGCTCCCCCGTCCCTGGGATTCTCCAGGCAAGAACACTGGAGTGGGTTGCCATTTCCTTCTCCAATGCGTGAAAGTGAAAAGTGAAAGGAAAGTCGCTCAGTTGTGTCCAACTCTTCGCAACCCCATGGACTGCAGTCTACCAGGGTCTGCCATCCATGGGATTTTCCAGGCAAGATTACTGGAGTGGGGTGCCATTGCCTTCTCCGAATTATGGCTGTATAGTTCACCAAAATATAGTGCAGAGTGTGCTCAGAAGCTCAGAAAGAAAAATGAACTATAATATAAAGGCATCTAACACAGTGCCTGGCATCCGTTATGCCATCAACAAAGACTAGACAGAGCCAAGTCCTCATGAAGTATTGTATGTAAAACCATTTAGTCAAAATCTTGACTTTCTTGAGTAACCCATTTGCAGAAGTTACACTTTTAATTATTTATTTTTTTAAACTTTTTGTTTTGTATTGGAGCATAGTTGATTAAGAGTGTTGTGTTAGTTTCACTTAGTACAGCAAAGTGATTCAGTTATACATAAACGTGTACCTACTCCTTGATTGTTTACTACTCAAGGGTATTGATCAGTGTGAGAAAAAGTTAATGATAAAAAGCTAGAGGCAGAACAAGGAAGGCAACATCAGCCAACTGGACTTCTTTTTATCACCAGGAATATAGGCAACTAGGCAACTTTTGCACTGTGAGAAGCAGAGGAAAATATATGTATTAGCTTTATAATTAATTAGAATTGTGGCACATGTATTTCTAAATACATGATTTTATTGAAATTTGTAATAAATGTTTTTAAAGAAGCAAGCCTAGGTAATGTGACTTTAAATGATTCTTCCCACAGTTAATATTTCCAGACAAACTACAATGCCTCCTTATTTTGTGTTTGTACTGTATTATAAATATTTTGAAGGATTTGAAGGATAAGACACTTTTTTCATGGCATTAGATCCTATAATTAACAAAGACTCGATGCTTCTTCTTTTATTGACTTCTATTGACTCAGGAGTAAAGCATTCAGGGCATCTTAGGAGGTCTGTTTTTTGTTTTTGTTTGTTTTTCAGTCTCTTGCTTCTTGGGCCTCTGATATCCAAAAAATTTAAACTTTGGTAGCAAAGTTTCTTGATGTATTGTTTTATTTATTTCTTTTACATTTCCCCCCACTTTGGCCTTCATAAGTCCCCTGTGGTGCAAAGGAAAGAGGGGAACACAACAGGAAATAAGGGTGCTTACTGAGCATCTACAAATGGGAAGCTTAGGGAAATGGCGCTTGTAGGAATTACAAGTAGTACGGTCTTTTTCTTTCTCTCTGTAACTGTTTGGATTGGCAATCCAGTCTCCTAAGAGAAATCCTAAGGACTGCTAGTGCTACGCTCCTTTAAGGGTGAGATTTAGAACATGATGCTCAACTACAATAAAATGGACCTTTTGACAGATTTTTTTCTTATAAGGAAACAGTAGTTATTTGATTACTTACTGCTCTTAAGTCCAAATTCAGTCCTGAAGTTATTAAGATTTAATCTAAGACTCTTCCCTGTAAGCTGGTGGGAGAAATAGAAAGCTGTTATTTCTTACTATGTTCGAGGACCTTCCTTCAGTGATTATATTTTCATTTCAATGCAGTAATAAGTCTGATAAATACAGCGGGAGATTATAGCTTCCTTTTTGAATTTGTATACTTGTTAGATTTTAGCCTCAAATATTCATTGCTTGCTGTAAAATACAGCTCACTAAAGAGATTTTTTTCAGTTTCACTTTTTTTATGAAAAAAATTGACTTCCTCCTCCTTCCCTCCTTTCTCTCACTCTCCTCTTCTTTTTACTTCATGAGGAAACTGTAGGAAGAAAAGGGCTAATCAACTGTTTTACACAAGCAGAGTCTCATTTTTTTAAAACTTATTAAATGGTTAACTGAATTAGTGGATTAATAGATTTTACTTATTTAGCTAATTCTCCCCAACTTATTGATGGATTCTAGGTTGATTAAATTTATATATTCAGTAGTTACTTTGCGCTTATAAAAATAATTATGCAAAAAAATTCTGGAAGCTAGAATATGAGTAGGAAATCATCCCACTAAATGATTATAATAGCATAAGAGAGAGAAGAACATTTACATATAACCATCAATTAGACACCATTACAGAAAGAGGGCTGAAAATTAATGGAAAAGAAGTTAGATTTATGTAATGGTTAAGATACTGTATAATGAGCTATCTGGACTTAAACAAAAAGAGAAGAACTGAAATTGGGTAATTTCAGTGATGTTCTGAATCCTCAACAAAGTAAGTTAGCTGCCTGGATGTGTATGTGATTGTTTCGGTAGGGTAATTTATTTAAGCAAGGGCAGGCCACCCTCACCTTCTATGCCACGATAGTTGCATTCTTTTGAATTTGCTTTATCAACTGAAGATCAGAGTCAGCAGCTTGTAGAGCCAACCAGGAAATGCCCTGACTGTTAGGAATCAGTGTAATTTTCTTTAAAATATTATCTATTCTTTCAGGCTCAAATGTGAATCTCTCATTTGATATTGATCTCCTCTTGAATATCTGTATGCTTTTTCAATTCTATTTTGCTGTTTCTTAGAGCAACTAATGTGTTTGGCGCACCTTTCATTATGAATATTGTTATCATTATATTAATAATACCCAGCATGTGTAAAACAGTTCATGATAGCAGAAACAAATTGGTTCCCACTCACTGAACACAGCTTACAGACATGTTTTGTTGGCCCACACTGCATATAATCATTTTAATTGATTGCCAGTATTTTTGAATGGGATAGGTTATATATAAATCCAGATTTCTACTCTTGAGAAGTTGGATGAGGAATCTCATTGTCAGTGTGGGGATGGTTTCATGACAATAATTAGGCAAAGCTGAGCAATAATTGCCATCATTTCCCCCACTGAGACAGTGCGTCAGTTCTCTACACTTCACATTCTTCTGCTTTTTCCACTTATGATATTTTCTCAGCACTCAACAAGAATTTGAGTTCAAAATATTTGATTTTCAAAGTAAAAGTTTGTTCTCATTTTATCACTACAGATTCATGTGAGGTATAAAATGCAGGTATCCAATAGATACTAAATTGAAGGAAATTGAAGACCAAGGAACTAAGTAAACTAACTCAGATCAAATAATTAGTCAACAATAGAAAATGTTTTCTGGCTTCATCTTTCAGTCTTTCTATTCAGTGATGCCTTATCTCAGGAATAAAATAAAGTGATTTATAAAAGTCTTCAAATTTCAGTTGAAGTAAAGTCAACAGATTTGGTAGTTTTTGTTTTAATTTTAAACAATTGACCTTGTCAATTTCTACAAAAATACCAGCTGAGATTTTTTGATTGAGATGACATTAAATCTGTGGATCAATTTAGTGGGAATTGGATTTTATCAATATTGCCAATCCATTAACATATCTCTCCCTTTAGTTCACTCTTCTTTAACTTACCATAGCAAAATTTTATAACACTCATTGTATTGGCCTTGTTCTTACTTTGGTAAATCTATTTCAATTTTATATTTTTGGTGTTATCATGCTGCTGCTGCATCAGTTCAGTCGTGTCCAACTCTGTGCGACTCCATAGATGGCAGCCCACCAGGCTTCCCATCCCTGGGATTCTCCAGGCAAGAACACTGGAGTGGGTTGCCATTTCCTTCTCCCGTGCATGAAAGTGAAAAGTGAAAGTGAAGTCGCTCAGTCGTGTCCAACTCTAGTGACCCCATGGGCTGCAGCCCACCAGGCTCCTCCATCCATGGGATTTTCTAGGCAAAAGTACTGGAGTGGGGTGCCATTGCCTTCTCTGGATGTTATCATAAATAGTATTTTAATTTAAATTTCCAACTGCTTGTTTTTTGCATATAAGGAATAGAATAAGATTTTTGTATATTGATCCTGCTTCCTGCAAATTTAGTATTCATTTACTGGTTCTAGGATCTCTTTTTTGGGTAGATTTCTTACTGTTTTTTGCATACATGATAATGTCATCTGTGAAAAAAGATTATTTTCTTTTCTTTTCCCTAATCTTTCAGTTCACTTCTGTTGTTCCGTCGCTCAGTCATGTCCAACTCTTTGCAACCCCATAGATTGCAGTGCACCAGATTTCCCTGTCCATCACCAACTCCTGGAGCTTGTTCAAACTCATGTCCATCAAGTTGGTGATGCCATCCAGCCATCTCATCCTCTGTCATTCACTTCTCCTCCTGCCTCTCATCTTTCCCAGTATCAGGGTCTTTTCTAGTGAGACATTTCTTTGCATCAAGTGGCCAAAGTATTGAAGCCTCAGCTTCAACATCATTCCTTCCAATGAATATTCAGGATTGATGACCCTAAGGATTGACTGGTTTGATCTCCTTGCAGTCCAAGGGACTCTCAAGAGTCTTCTTCAACACCACAGTTCCAAAGCAACAATTATTCAGCGCTCAGCTTTCTTGATGGTCCAACTCTCACATCCATACATGACTACTGGAAAAACCATAGCTTTGACTAGATGGGCCTTTGATGGCAAAATAATGTCTCTGCTTTTTAATATGCTGTCTAGGTTGCTCATAGTTTTTCTTTCAAGAAGCAAGCATCTTTTAATTTCCTGGCTGCAGTCACCATCTGTAGTGATTTTGGAGCCTAAGAAAATAAAGTCTGTCACTGTTTCCATTGTTTCCCCATCAATTTGCCATGAAGTGATGGGACCAGATGCCTTGATCTTCATTTTTTGAATGTTGAGCTTTAAGCCAGCTTTTTCTGCCTCCTCTTTCACTTTCTTCATGAGACTCTTTAGTTCTTCTTTGCTTTCTGCCACAAGGTTGGTGTCATCTGCATATCTGAGGTTATTGATATTTCTCCCAGTAATCTTGATCCCAGCTTATGCTGCATCCAGCCCGGCATTTTGCATGATGTATTCTGCATATAAATTAAATAAGCAGGTGACAATATACAACCTTGACATACTCCTTTCCAAATTTGGAACCAGTCCATTGTTCCATGTCCAGTTCTAACTGCTGCTTCTTGACCTGCATACAGATTTCTCAAGAGGCAGGTCAGGTGTCTGATATTCCCATCTCTTTAAGAATTTTCCCGTTTGTTGTGAACCACACAGTCAAAGGCTTTGCCGTAGTCAATGAAGCAGAAATAGATGTTTTTCTGGAGCTCTCTTGCTTTTTCCATGATCCAGCAGATGTTGGCAATTTGATCTCTGGTTCCTCTGCCTTTTCTAAAACCAGCTTGAACATCTGGAAATTCACGGTTCACGTATTGCTGAAGCCTGGCTTGGAGAATTTTGAGCATTACTTTACTAGCGTGTGAGATGAGTGCAATTGTGAGGTAGTTTGAGCATTCTTTGGCATTGCCTTTCTTTGGGATTGGAATGAAAACTGACCTTTTCCAGTCCTGTGGCCACTGCTGAGTTTTCCAAATTTACTTGAATGCAGCACTTTCACAGTATCATCTTTTAGGATTTGAAATAGCTCATCTGGAATTCCATCACCTCCACTAGCTTTGTTTGTAGTGATGCTTTCTAAGGCCCATTTGACTTCACATTCCAAGATGTCTGGCTCTAGGTGAGTGAACACACCATCATGGGTCATGAAGATCTTTTTTTATAAATTCTGTGTATTCTTGCTATCTCTTCTTAATATCTTCTATTTCTGTTAGGTCCATACTGTTTCTGTCCTTTATTCATAATATTTATGCACAATTTTTATTTTTCTTGAATTGTAGCACTGAGTAGTACAATTTTTAATAGGAGTGGAGACAGATGACAGCCTCACTTGTTCCCAGTATTAATGAGATAGCATTTAGTCTTTCGCCATGAAGTATGGTGATAACTAGGTTTTTCATAGATCCCCAATATTGGGTTGAGAAAATTGACCTTCAAATCTAGTTTGTTGAGACTTTGCACATTCTTATTTGGGTCTAAAATCTCAATCCAGGGATAATTTAATCCATACTTCTAAGGAGATACTTTCTGAGGATTGTACTGATGACCCGTGTTTTTCCTCTCTGACTGGTGGGAATATGGACTATTCTGAGCCCTATGTGAGCCAATTAAGTATAACAATTTAGCACTGAGTATTTTTTGCCCAGCTGTGTGAAAACTTATTATGTCAATTCTCTATGGCTCTGAGTTTGCTTTTCCTTCCATTTTTTTCAAAAATATTCTACAGATCCTTTAAAAATGATATAAAATACTTTGCTCAAATTATCCATTATTCTGTGCCTTATAATAGAGCAAGTCTGAATATATCAGAAATAATTGGACCAAATGGTATTCTGGAAGCCTAGGTGAACTTAATTTAAAGAGAAGTCAGAGAGAAAATGAGATCAGATCTGACATCCAAAACGAGGAGAATTTTTCATTTCAAAATTGTATTCTAGTATATTGACATCTGAGTGCTGGGGTGAAAGAAAAGTAGTGCTACAGAAAAGTAGAGCTGTAGTGGGGTGTTTCTCAATGTTAGAAGATCCAGCAACCCTTCTACTTGCTATCACAGGCTCTCCGGCTTGTTTGTCCATCCATGTTTACACGCACATGTCCGCATGTACACATCCCTATGAACTGACACAAACAGAAGTGCCATCGAAATTCTTAACTGCTTGCTGTTATGTTATACAAAGAAAACTGGCAAGAAGGTCAGAAAGGAATAGGTGAATATTACAAATAGGGAGAGGATGGTAAAATCATTGCTACTGCAACTGCTAAGTCATTTCAGTCATGTCTGACTTTGTGCGACCCCATAGACAGCAGCCCACCAGGCTCCCCCGTCCCTGGGATTCTCCAGGCAAGAACACTGGAGTGGGTTGCCATTTCCTTCTCCAATGCATGAAAGTGAAAAGTGAAAGTGAAGTCGCTCAGTCGTGTCCGACCCTCAGCGACCCCATGGACTGCAGCCTACCAGGCTCCTCCATCCATGGGATTTTCCAGGCAAGAGTACTGGAGTGGGGTGCCATTGTCTTCTCTGGGTAAAATCATTAGGAATCAATAATATTCTACAAGAGAGAGAAGACAAAAGGGAACAGATTAGGAAAAGACAATCAGAACGAAAAAGTTTTCAAAAGTAGTACCTGCATAATAGCACCTTCATAATTATTTTCTCTATCATATATTACTATACAAATGAGTATATCTATGCACAAGAATGAAAACATTCCTTAATCCATTGTGAAAGAGTTGAGCTGAAGTAAAAATGTTGAATGTTTGTATCTAATCTTGTTCAGTATTCATCTTTATATGAAAGAGAAACCTACAAAGGTGAATTTTCAAGTCTTTCTTTCTTTTCTATAACTGAGGTATGACTGACATATAATTTTGTCTTAGTTTTATGTGTACAAAATAATAATTCAATATATGTATATATTGCAAAATGATTACTACAGTAAGTTCAGTTAAATACCCATCACCATACACAGTTATAAATTTTCATCTTCTGATAAGTACTTTTAAAATTTACTGTCTTAACAGTTTTCAAACATGCAATGAAATATTAACTATAGTCAGCATACCTTACCTTACATTACTAGGATTTTATTTATAACTAGAAGTAGGTAGATTTTACCACCATCACTCATTTCACCTACCCCCAACTCCCCAATCTGGCAACCACCAATTTGTTCTCAGAATTTATGAGTTAGGTTTTTATAAATAATTTTGTTTTGTTTTTTAGATTCTAGATATAGGTAAGTCATACAATATTTGTAATTCTGTCTTATTTTATTTACCATAATGTTCTCAAGATCCATCAAGTTCAGTTCAGTCATTCAGTCATGCTCGACTCTTGGTAACTGCATGGACTGTAGCACACTAGGCTTCCCTGTGCATCACCAACTCCCGGAGCTTGCTCAAACGCATGTCCATCGAGTCGGTGATGACATCCAAACATCTCATCCTCTCTCATCCCCTTCTTCTCCTGCCTTCAATATTTTCCAGCATGAGGGTCTTTTCCAGTGAGTCAGTTCTTCTCATCATGTGGCCAAAATATTGGAGTTTCAGCTTCAGCATCAATCCTTCCAATAAATATTCAGGACTGATTTCCTTTAGGATGGACTGGTTGGATCTCTTGCAGTCCAAGGGACTCTCAAGAGTCTTCCCCAACACCACAGTTCAAAAGCATCAATTCTTCGGCGCTCAGCTTTCTTTACAGTTCAACTCTCACATCCATACATGACCACTGGAGAAACCATAGCCTTGACTAGACGGACCTTTGTTGACAAAGTAATGTCTCTGCTTTTGAATATGCTGTCTAGGTTGGTCATAACTTTTCTTCCAAGGAGCAACGTTTTTTAATTTCATGGTTGCAGTCACCGTCTGCAGTGATTTTGGAGCCCCCCAAATAAAGTCTCTCTCTGTTTCCATTATTTCCCCATCTATTTGCCATAAAGTGATGGGGCTGGCCAGATGCCATGATCTTCGTTTTCTGAATGTTGAGTTTTAAGCCAACTTTTTCACTCTCCTCTTTCACTTTCATCAAGAGGCTCTTTAGTTCTTCCTCACTTTCTGCCATAAAGGTGGTGTCATCTGCATATCTGAGGTTATTGATAATTCTCCTGGCAATCTTGATTCCAACTTGTGCTTCATCCAGCCTGGGATCTCTCATTATGTACTCCATATAAGTTAAACAAGCAGGTGACGATATACAGCCTTGACGTACTCCTTTCCCAATTTGGAACAAGTCCATTGTTCCATGTCCAGTCCTAACTGTTGCTTCTTGACCTGTATACAGATATTTTCAGGAAGCAAGTCAGTTTGTCTGGAATTCCATCTCTTTTAGAATTTTCCACAGCTTCTTGTGATCCACACAGTCAAAGGCATTGGCATAGTCAATAAAGCAGAAGTAGATGATTTTCTGGAATTCTTGTGTTTTTTCTATGATCCAGTGGGTGTTGGCAATTTGATCTCTGGTTCTTATGCCATTTCTAAATCCTGCTTGAACATCTGGAAGTTCACAGTTCATGTATTATTGAAACCTGGCTTGGAGAATTTTCATCATTACTTCACTAGCATTTGAGATGAGTGCAATTGTGCAATAGTTTGAGCATTCTTTGGCATTGCCCTTCTTTGGGATTGGAATGAAAACTGACCTTTTCCAGTCCTGTGGCCACTGATGAGTTTTCCAAATTTGCTGGTATGTTGCGTGCAGCATGTTCACAGCATCATCTTTTAGGATTTGAAATAGTTCAACTGGAATGCCATCACCTCCACTAGCTTTGTTCATAGTGATGCTTCCTAAGGCCCACTTGACTTCACATTCCATGATGTCTGACTCTAGGTGAGTGACCACACTATCGTGATTATCTTGGTCATGAAGATCTTTTTTGTATAGTTCTTCTGTGTGTTCTTGCTACCTCTTCTTAATATCAGCTGCTTCTGTTAGGTCCATACCATTTCTGTGCTTAATTGTGCCCCCCTTTGCATGAAATGTTCCCTTTGTATCTCTAATTTTCTTGAAGCAATCTCTAGTCTTTCCCATTCTATTGTTTTCCTCTGTTTTTGCATTGATCACTGAGGAAGGCTTTCTTATCTCTCTTAGCTATTCTTTGGAACTCTGCATTCAGGTGGATATATCTTTCCTTTTCTACTTTGCCTTTTACTTCTCTTCTTTTCTCAGCTATTTGTAATGCCTCCTCAGACAATCATTTTGCCTTTTTGCATTTCTTTTTCTTGGTCATGGTCTTGATCACTGCCTCCTGTACAATGTCTCAAACTTCCGTCCATAGTTCTTCAGGCACTGTCTATCAGTCTAATCCCTTGATTCTAGTTGTCACTTCCACTGATTTGAAATATTAGAATGAAATAATGCCACTTGCAGTTACATGGATAGACCTAGAAATTATCATACTAAGACAGACAGAGACAAATATCATGTGATATCACTTATATGTGGAATCTAAAATGTGACACAAATTAACTTATTTACAAAACAGAAATAGATTCACAGACATAGAAAACACACTTATGTTTACCAAAACAGAAAGGCAGTGAAAAAGGGACAAATTAGGAGTTTGGGATTAGCAGATACAAATTATGAAATAGATAAACAAGATCCTGCTCTATAGCACAGAGAACTATATTTGGTATCCTGTAATAAACCATATGGCAGAAAGTGAAGAAGAACTAAAGAGCCTCTTGATGAAAGTGAAAGAGGAGAGTGAAAAAGTTGGCTTAAAGCTCAACATTCAGAAAACAAAGATCATGGCATCCAGTCCTGTCACTTCATGGCAAATAGATGGAGAAACAGTGGAAACAGTGGCAGACTTTATTTTTTGGCTCCAAAATCACTGCAGATGGTGACTGCAGCCATGAAATAAAAAGACACTTACTCCTTGGAAGAAAAGTTGTGACCATTCTAGACAGCATATTAAAAAGCAGAGACATTGCTTTGCCAACAAAGGCCAAGGCTATGGTTTTTCCAGTAGCAATGTATGAATGTGAGAGTTGGGCTATAAAGCTGAGCACTGAAGAACTGATGCTTTTGAACTGTGGTGTTGGAGAAGACTCTTGAGAGTCCCTTGGACTGCAAGGAGATCCAACCAGTCCATCCTAAAGGAAATCATTCCTGAATGTTCATTGGAAGGACTGATGTTGGAGCTGAAACTCCAATACTTTGGCCACCTGATGTGAAGGGCTGACTCACTGGGATAGACCCTGATGCTGGGAAAGATTGAAGGCAGGAGGAGAAGGGGATGAAAGAGGATGAAATAGTTGGATGGCATCACCAACTCAATGGATATGAGTTTGAGTAAACTCCGGGAGTTGGCTATGGACAGGGAGGCCTGGGGTGCTGAAGTCCATGGGGTTGCAAAGAGTCAGACATGACTGAGCAATTGAACTGAACTAAATAAACCATAATGGAAAAGAATATGTATGTGTGTGTGTATATATATATAACTGAATCACTTTGCTGTATCATAAACTAACACAATGTTGTAAAACAACTATACTTTAATTTTAAAAAAGAGATTTGAAATACCAACATAAGACTGCTGCTGCTAAGTCACTTCAGTCGTGTCCAACTCTGTGCGACCCCATAGACGGCAGCCCATCAGGCTCCCCCATCCCTGGGATTCTCCAGGCAAGAACACTAGAGTGGGTTACCATTTCCTTCTCCAATGCATGAAAGTGAAAAGTAAAAGTGAAGCCTAGTATAATGATAAACCAATAAGTATAACAAAGTAGGAAAGGAAATGGAGACAAGAGGAGAATACAGAAGGGTCTAAATTACTGCAGATCCCTGTGCCAAGAACAGAAAATATTTAAGTGAGTGAAAGGGAGCAAGAAGTGTGATTAGTAAATGATGGGCTCTGTAATGAAGATTGTGGAAGTGGAGTGTTCCAGTTCAGTTCAGTTCAGTTCAGTCGCTCAGTTGTGTCCAACTCTTTGTGATCCCATGAACCGCAGCACACCAGGCCTCCCTCTCCATCACCAACTCCCAGAATCCACCCAAACCCATGTCCATTGAGTCATGATATCATCCAACCATCTCATCTTTTGTCGTCTCCTTCTCCTCCTGCCCTCAATCTTTCCCAGCATCAGGGTCTTTTCCAATGAGTCAGTTCTTCACATCAGGTGGCCAAAGTATTGGAGTTTCAGCTTCAACATCAGTCCTTCCAATGAACACCCAGGACTGATCTCCTTTAGGATGGACTGGTTGGATGTTCCAGTTAATGACCAACAAATTTCTATGGATGTCTAGAGATAAAGGCCCCTAAATTAAAGAAAGCTTACTCCTTTGAAGGAAAGTTATGACCAACCTAGACAGCATATTCAAAAACAGAGACATTACTTTGCCAACAAAGGTTTGTCTAGGCAAGGCTATGGTTTTTCCTGTGGTCATATATGGATGTGAGAGTTGGACTGTGAAGAAAGCTGAGCACCGAAGATTTGATGCTTTTGAACTGTGGTGTTGGAGAAGACTCTTGAGAGTCCCTTGGACTGCAAGGAGATCCAACCAGTCCATTCTGAAGGAGATCGGCCCTGGGATTTCTTTGGAAGGAATGATGCTAACGCTGAAACTGCAGTACTTTGGGCACCTCATGCGAAGAGTTGACTCATTGGAAAAGACTCTGATGCTGGGAGGGATTGGGGGCAGGAGGAGAAGGGGACGACAGAGAATGAGATGGCTGGATGGCATCACTGACTCGATGGACGTGAGTCTCAGTGAACTCCGGGAGTTGGTGTTGGACACGGAGGCCTGGCGTGCTGCGATTAATGGGGTCACAAAGAGTGAGTGACTGATCTGATCTGATATGATCTGATAACAGTAAATGTGGGTGAACTATGATGCCAGAGTATTGGATAGGTCAACAGGAATCTGAATCACTGGACATGAAGCAGTACTTGGGAATAGAGAAGAAAACTGGTATCAAGCCTGGTATTATAGCCTTAGTAAAGAAAAGGAGGCTGATAGATAATACAAAAATCAGAGATTAAAGATTAAGTAGACAGTGACAGGAACCTCAAGGAAGCCTCCAGGTGGAGGAATAATGTTCTGAAGAGGGCAATACAGAATGAGAAAAACATGGGTATGTGGGTATATGTGGGTATTTGTCAAAAAGCTTCTGAGTATTTCTGGTTTGCAATCTTATTTCATTGACAATGTATGTGAAATTATGTCACTTTATTCTATTTCCACTTGTCTATATACATATTTATGTTGAATTTCAGAAATGTATCTATTGAAGAGTTCATAATGTTTATTATTGTGAGCAAAGTGTTATATATCAGTGATATGATGCCAAAAATACATGTTTTCTTCTTTAACACCATACACAAAAATAAGCTCAGAATGGATTAAAGACCTAAATGTAAGACCAGATACTATAAAACTCTTAGAGGAAAACAGACAGAAAACTCTGACATAAACCACAAGATCATTTCTGATCTGTCTCCCCAAGTAATGGAAATAAGAACAAAAATAAACAAATGGAACTTAATTAAACTCAGAAGCTTTTGCACAGCAAAGGAAACCATAAGCAAAATGAAAAGACAACCCACAGAATGTGAGAAAATACTTGCAGATGATGTGACTGACAAGGGATTAGTCTCCAAAATTAATAAGCAACTCATGCAGCTCAATAGCAAAAAGACAACTCAATCAAAAAAAATGAGCAGAAGACATAAAGAGACATTTCTCCAAATAAGACAAAAGAGATGGGCAAAAGGCACATGAAAAGATGCTCAACATCACTAATTATTAATGAAATGCAAATCAAAACTATAATGAGATATATCCCCTCACTTCTGTGAGAATGGCTATCATCAAAATATCTGCAAACAATATGTGCTGGAGAGGATGTGGAGAGAAGGAAACCCTCTTACCCTGTTGGTGGGAATATAAATTGGTACAGCCACTCTGGAGAATAGTATCGAGGTTCTTTTAAAAAATGAAAAATCAGATCAGATCAGTTACTCAGTCGTGTCCGACTCTTTGCGACCCCATGAACCGCAGCATGCCAGCCCTCCCTGTCTATCACCAACTCCCGGAGTTCACCCAGACTCATGTCCATCAAGTCAGTGATGCCATCCAGCCATCTCATCCTCTGTCGTCCTCTTCTCCTGCCCCCAATCCCTCCCAGCATCAGAGTCTTTTCCAATAAGTCAACTCTTCGCATGAGGTGGCCAAAGTACTGCAGTTTCAGCGTTAGCATCATTCCTTCCAAAGAAATCCCAGGGCCGATCTCCTTCAGAATGGACTGGTTGGATCTCCTTGCAGTCCAAGTGACTCTCAAGAGTCTTCTCCAACACCACAGTTCAAAAGCATCAATTCTCAGCCTTCTTCACAGTCCAACTCTCACATCCATACATGACCACAGGAAAAACCATAGCCTTGACTAGACGAAACTTTGTTGGCAAAGTAATGTCTCTGCTTTTGAATATTCTATCTAGGTTGGTCATAACTTTCCTTCCAAGGAGTAAGCGTCTTTTAATTTCATGGCTGCAGTCACCATCTGCAGTGATTTTGGAGCCCAGAAAAATAAAGTCTGACACTGTTTCCACTGTTTCCCCATCTATTTCCCATGAAGTGGTGGGATTGGATACCATGATCTTCGTTTTCTGAATGTTGAGCTTTAAGCCAACTTTTTCACTCTCCTCTTTCACTTTCATCAAGAGGCTTTTGAGTTCCTCTTCACTGTCTGCCGTAAGGGTGGTGTCATCTGCATATCTGAGGTTATTGATATTTCTCCCGGCAATCTTGATTCCAGTCTATGTTTCTTCCAGTCCAGCGTTTCTCATGATGTACTCTGCATATAAGTTAAATAAACAGGGTGACAATATACAGCCTTGACAAACTCCTTTTCCTATTGGGAACCAGTCTGTTGTTCCATGTCCAGTTGTAACTGTTGCTTCCTGACCTTCATACAAATTTCTCAAGAGGCAGATCAGGTGGTCTGGTATTCCCATCTCTTTCAGAATTTTCCACAGTTGATTGTGATCCACACAGCCAAAGGCTTTGGCATAGTCAATAAAGCAGAAATAGATGTTTTTCTGGAACTCTCTTGCTTTTACTATGATCCAGTGGATGTTGTCAATTTGATCTCTGGTTCCTCTGCCTTTTCTAAAACCAGCTTGAACATCAGGAAGTTCATGGTTCACATATTGCTGAAGCCTGGCTTGGAGAATTTTGAGCATTACTTTACTAGCGTGTGAGATGAGTGCAATTGTGCAGTAGTTTGAGCATTCTTTGGCATTGCCTTTCTTTGGGATTGGAATGAAAACTGACCTTTTCCAGTCCTGTGGCCACTGCTGAGTTTTCCAAATTTGCTGGCATATTGAGTGTAGCACTTTCACAGCATCATCTTTCAGGATTTGTTTTTTTTTTTTTTATTATGATCTTTTTTTTTTAAATTTTATTTTTAAACTTTACATAACTGTATTAGTTTTGCCAAATATCAAAATGAATCAGGATTTGGAATAGCTCAACTGGAATGCCATCACCTCCACTAGCTTTGTTTGTAGTGATGCTTTCTAAGGCCCACTTGACTTCACATTCCAGGATGTCTAGCTCTAGGTCAGTGATCACACCATCATGATTATCTGGGTCATGAAGATCTTTTTTGTACAGTTCTTCTGTGTATTCTTGCCATCTCTTCTTAATATCAGCTGCTTCTGTTAGGTCCATACAATTTCTGTCCTTTATGGAGCCCATCTTTGCATGAAATGTTCCTTTGGTATCTCTGATTTTCTTGAAGAGATCCCTAGTCTTTCCCATTCTGTTGTTTTCCTCTATTTGTTTGCATTGATCGCTGAAGAAGGCTTTCTTATCTCTCCTTGCTATTCTTTGGAACTCTGCATTCAGATGTTTATATCTTTCCTTTTCTCCTTTGCTTTTCACTTCTCTTCTTTTCACAGCTATTTGTAAGGCCTCCCCAGACAGCCATTTTGCTTTTTTGCATTTCTTTTCCATGGGAATGGTCTTGATCCCTGTCTCCTGTACAATGTCACGAACCTCATTCCATAGCTCATCTGGCACTCTGTCTATCAGATCTAGGCCCTTAAATCTATTTCTCACTTCCACTGTATAATCATAAGGGATTTGATTTAGGTCATACCTGAATGGTCTAGTGGTTTTCCCTACTTTCTTCAATTTAAGTCTGAATTTGGCAATAAGGAGTTCATGGTCTGAGCCACAGTCAGCTCCTTGTCTTGTTTTTGCTGACTGTATAGAGCTTTTCCATCTTTGGCTGCAAAGAATATGATCAATCTGATTTAGGTGTTGACCATCTGGTGATGTCCTTGTATACAGTCTTCTCTTGTGTTGTCAGAAGAGGGTGTTTGTTATGACCAGTGCATTTTCTTGGCAAAACTCTATTAGTCTTTGCCCTGCTTCATTCCATATTCCAAGGCCAAATTTGCCTGTTACTCCAGGTGTTTCTTGACTTCCTACTTTTGCATTCCAGTCCCCTATAATGAAAAGGACATCTTTTTTGGGTGTTAGTTCTAAAAGGTCTTGTAGGTCTTCATAGAACTGTTCACCTTCAGCTTCTTCAGCATTACTGGTTGGGGCATAGACTTGGATTACTGTGATATTGAATGGTTTGCCTTGGAAATGAACAGAGATCATTCTGTCGTTTTTGAGATTGCATCCAAGTACTGCATTTCAGACTCTTTAGTTGACCATGATGGCCACTCCATTTCTTCTGAGGTCTTCCTGCCCGCAATATAATGTAGATATAATGGTCATCTGAGTTAAATTCACCCATTCCAGTCCATTTCAGTTTGCTGATTCCTAGAATGTCGATGTTCACTCTTGCCATCTCTTGTTTGACCACTTCCAATTTGCCTTGATTCATGGACCTGACATTCCAGATTCCTATGCAATATTGCTCTTTACAGCATCGGACCTTGCTTCTATCACCAGTCACATCCACATCTGGGTATTGTTGTTGCTTTGGCTCCATCCCTTCATTCTTTCTGGAATTATTTCTCCACTCATCTCCAGTAGCATATTGGGCACCTACTGACCTGAGGAGTTTCTCTTTCAGCATCCTATCATTTTGCCTTTTCATATTGTTCATGGGGTTCTCAAGGCAAGAATACTGAAGTGGTTTGCCATTCCCTTCTCCAGTGGACCACATTCTGTCAGATCTCTCCACCATGACCCGCCCGTCTTGGGTTGCCCCACGGACATGGCTTAGTTTCATTGAGTTAGACAAGGCTGTGGTCCTAGTGTGATTAGATTGACTAGTTTTCTGTGAGTATGGTTTCAGTGTGTTTGCCCTCTGATGCCCTCTTGCAACACCTACCATCTTACTTGGGTTTCTCTTACCTTGGGCATGGGGTATCTCTTCACGGCTGCTCCAGCAAAGCGCAGCCATTGCTCCTTACCTTGTACGAGGGGTATCTCCTCACTGCATCTTCTATATCTATTCCTCTGTTGATGGACATTTAGATTTCTATTGAAACAATAGCCAAGACATGGAAGAAACCTAAATGTCCATCAACAGAGGAATAGATATAGAAGATGCAGTACATATATACAAAGGAATATTACTCAGCCATTAAAAAGAATGAAGTCATGCCATTTGTAGTAACATGGATGGACCTGGAGATTATCATTCAAGTGAAGTAAATCAGAGAAAGACAAATATCATATGATATTGTTTATATGGGGAATCTAAAAGAGAAAATAATACAAATGAATCTATTTATAAAACAGAAACAGACTCACAGACTTAGAGAATGAATTTATGATTACCAGGGATGGGAAGGACGGCAGGAGGGATAAATTGAGAGTTTGAGATTAACATGTACACACTGCTATATTTTAAATAGAATGCCTTTCCATGAAAAAATAAATATACTTTTTTATGAGAAAAAAGAAAAGCTGTGAAACAATAGAAAAATTAATACAATTCATAAAATAAGCAGAAACATTTATATCTTGATGACATTTAACAAATATTTTCTTCATATGTATGCAGAAATCCATTTTTTTGTACTTTAAGGTAATATAATATGACAAATTTTAAGAAGTAACTTGTAAACAAGTAACAATATAGCACAAATGAAAAGGTTAAAATTTACAGGTGAATTTGTCAATAAATTTGTGAGAATGATGAGTCCTGGCACATTTTAAGTTTGGTTTGAGCTTCACAATTTTAATCTAAACTTTACCTTATATACATTAAACATACATTTTCTGACACCTGTTTTGCTTTAAATATTTGAATATATTTATCAAAGAATACATTTCTGAGGATGTTAGAATTGCCAATAACTTAATTTTTTTTTTTTTTTGAACTATTACAAATAGCTCGGAGAAGGCAATGGCAATTGCCAGTACTCTTGCCTGGAAAATCCCATGGACGGAGGAGCCTGGTAGGCTGCAGTCCGTGGGGTCGCTAAGTCGGACGACTGAGCAACTTCACTTTCACTTTTCACTTTGATGCTTTGGAGAAGGAAATGGCAACCCACTCCAGTGTTCTTGCCTGGAGAATCCCAGGGATGGGGGAGCCTGGTGGGCTGCAGTCCATGGGGTCGCACAGGGTCGGACACGACTAAAGTGACTTAGCAGCAGCAGCAGCAGCAACGTTACAAATAGCTATATTTGAAACCAAAGAATAATTGCATATTCTCTCATGACTCTTGGAGTTTAAATAATGATTCCAGTTTCCAAACATCCCAATCAGCCATTGCAGTTTCCTCATAGTAACAGACCAGTCCATATTGGCAACATGGTGCTGCTAAAAAGATTAAAGCTAACAGTTTTGAAAGTTGTTTCAAATTACATAGTGAGGCTTCAAAAATGTGATTTCACAATATCTATTATTTAAGTCATTTGAACGATTTTTGCTCTTCTGTTTATTATGCTAAGTTAATTGTTTCTGTGATCAAGAGATCTCCCAAAGGAAATGTTTTCTTATCTAAATAAATTTAGTGAAGCCCAAGCTGGACATTTTGGCTTTACTTCAAAGGTTTTAAACAGAATTCAATCTCAAAGCAAAGTTTTATTCCCAAATAAGTGAAAGAAACTCACGGATGACAGAATCAGTTCCAACACCTGTAGGGTACACTAAATAGATCCTTTTTAGTTATATTTGAACTTCTTATTAATGATGTTGGATTAATTTGAATTCATCTAGTTAAATGCTTTCATCTCTTGGGGTAAAACTGTGGGGAAAAGGAAGGTACCCTTCTTATTTCCCATGATTTTAGATTCCCACTGTCTCTTTACTTCTTTATGGTTACTGCTAAAATGGACTCCAGTCATTTGGGTTATCCATCTTGAATATGCTATCCTCCTTATTCAGTCTTCTCCATCAATTCTTGTCTATTTCCTTTTTCAAAAGCCTTACTTCATCTGGACAAACATATGGACACCAAGGAGAGAAGGCGGGGAGGGATGAATTGGGAGATTGGGATTGACATATATACACTACTATGTATAAAATAGATAACTAATGAAAACCTACTGTACAGCAGAGGGTACTCTACTCAGTGCTCTGTGGTGACCTCAATGGGAAGGAAAACTAAAAAAAAAAAAAAAAAAAGGGAGGAGAGAGATATATATACACACACACATATATATATATGTATAGCTGATTCACTTTGCTATACAGCAGAAAATAACACAACATTGTAAACAACTATACTCCAATAAAGATTTAAAAATAATACAACTGAACAATCATCCCACTGAATGGGATTGAATGATGTATTTCATGTATGTACATGTATGTGCATTGATAGATGTATCTCATCAGTCAAATGAAGGTCAAAGCCAGAGAGTGTTTATATTTGCTTTATCCTCATTATTGCAACTGAAATAATATTATAAAATCAGACACAACTGAGTGACTGAACTGAATAATGAATTTATTGTATCACTCAATAAACATACATGACTCATAAAAACAAAAACAAATACAAAGCATGAAACCAAAACAAAAAACAAAAGCCTTACTTCATCTGGAATCACTCACCTGGGAAGACCTCAGTAGATTAATTATACCTAACTGTATGCATGCTTCTGCTTTCTAATCCTTTAATTATATTTGCAATTTAATATTCACTTGATTTATGTGACTTATCCAAACTGTTTAACAGATAAGTGCACAGTGTTATTATTATCATAGAATAATCACTACTTATTTGTAGTTTTGTGTATTCTTTCCACCAAACTGATCTCTTTGTGAACAAGGTGTGTGTCTATGATCGCCACGTCTCTAACTCCCAGGAAGGTACTGACTCTTGGTAGGCCACCCTGTCACATGCATGTGTGTGTGTGCTCAGTCATCTAGTTGTGTCTGACTCTTTCTGACCCCATGGACTGTAGCCCACAGGCTCCTCTGTTCATGGGATTCTTCAGGCAAGCATACTAGAGTGGGTAGCCATTCCCTTATCCAGGGGATCTTCCCAACCCAAGGATTGATCCCAGGTCTCCTACCTTGCAGGCAGATTCTTTACCATCTTAGCCACCAGGGAAGCCCCATTAAATGTTTAGATGTCTGGCTATCTGTCTAAAAAGAAAGAACAAGGGGTTTTCCAAAGTATCAAGTCAGGATTATGAAAAGTAAGCTTAAATGTCAATATATAAGGAAAAAATGGACTAGTTTCTTTCAAATATAAGCTCCTTAAAGATATGTGTCAAGTTTGTAAAACTGACACTGCCCGTGAAATATTTTTAATAGTATTGTGTACTGCTAAGTTGCTAAGTCGCTTCAGTCGTGTCTGACTCTGTGCGACCCGAGACGGCAGCCTATCAGGCTCCACCGTCCCTGGGATTCTCCATGCAAGAACACTGGAGTGGGTTGCCATTTCCTTCTCCAATGCATGAAAGTGAAAAGTGAAAGTAAAGTTGCTCAGTCGTGTCCGACTCTTGGCGACCCCATGGACTGCAGCCCACCAGGCTCCTCCGCCCATGAGATTTTCCAGGCAAGAGTACTGGAGTGGGGTGCCATCACCTTCTCCAAGTATTGTGTACATAATGATATAAATGTTAAAATATTAAAGGCAACTATAGTGAAAGAATAGTAGAGCTCCAAAGCAGAAACTATGAAATATAGTGAAAACACCACTGGATTAAAAATCATAAAATGCAGGTTCTAATCTACATCATATCACAGCTGGGCGGCCGTGGGCAATCTACTTAATCTTTCTGAAACAACATTCTCTTGTTTTTCAAATGAAATCATTGGGGATATGATTTTTAAGATTCTTACAGCTATGAAAAACTGTGATACTTTAAAGTACTTCAGAGAAATGCAGAGAATTGTATAATGCAATTATGGTTATTAGAATACAAAGAATGTATAAGTGTATCTTATAGAGAAAAGAAAGTTCATTATTAATTATATGAAGGTTATGGGGAGGGCATTCCAAATTGCCTAGGAAATTCCACATGTGGCAATTGTCCACTACATTTCATAAAAGGCCTTAGGAATTTACAGCTGGAAGGTATCTTAGCATTATCTATTTAACATTTAATTATACAAATGAGAAAAGAAAATTAGAGAAGTTAATTGCTTTGCTTAATCTCATACTCAGCAAGTAAATGTAAAAACTATGCCCGCATTCAGGTAAGTGATTAACCTCAAGGTAAGTATAATAGTTATTCTGTGCTGCAGCCATTTGCATCACAGGAAGAAGGAAAGTTCTGAGCAATATTACCGAGAGCTAATGTTCAGTGTCATGGGAAAAATTACTTGCAACAACAACAAAAAATTGCTAATATCTTCAAGACTTAGGTTTCTTAAAAATCAATAAGAAGTTAATAAAATAATTGGAAAATGTATAAAATAATAACTGTCCAATTCACAGAAAGATTTAAAATACAGTTAAAAGCAAGGTGGAGGATAAGGAAGTCCCAACCCTCATCTCCTCAACCAAAGCAATAGATAAAAAACTACACACCAATGTTAATAGCTCAGAGAGTGCTCTGGACTACAACAGAGAAGCAACAAAAAGCCAACAGAGCTTTGTGGCTACACAGAAAGTACAGGAAGCATTTTATCTGTGTTACCGATCCCCCAGTCCAGAGCAGCTAGATGCCAGGAGAGATTCCTCTAGGGAGCATTCACCCCATGAGGAAGAGGAGAGCGCAAGGACCCCAGCAAGGCTCATCACTGAGCAAGTTTACAGTCTGCTGCTGATATGGTCTCCCACAGTCAGTTCAGTTCAGTCCAGTCCAGTCGCTCAGTTGTGTCCGACTCTGCAACCCCATGGACTGCAGCACCCCAGGCTTCCCTGTCCTTCACCAACTTCCGGAGCTTGCTCAAACTCATGTCCATCGAGTCGGTGATGCCATCCAACCATCTCATCCTCTGTCGTCCCCTTCTCCTCCTGCCTTTAATCTTCCCCAGCATCAGGGTCTTTTCCAATGAGTCAGATCTTTGCATCAGGTGGCCAAAGTATTGGAACTTCAGCTTCAGCATCAATCCTTCAAATGAATTTTCAGGATTGATTTCTTTTAGGATTGACTGGTTTGATCTCCTTGTAGTCCAAGGGACTCTCAAGAGTAGACTCGCACAGTGTACACCAATCTGGTTCTAGCTGATGAAGCTGCCCTCACTGCATCCTCACTGCATCCTCACTGCATCCTCTCCCTGAGACTGGAGCTATCAGTTTGGCAAAATGTGCCACAAGAGATCCCAATGACTGCTGTGTCCTGCTCTCCTGATTGGGTGGTCACAATGCCTTATCATCTATGAAATCACTGTCACTGCCCTGTGTTCTGCCCTCTGGGTCCCAGGTCATGGCTGTGACCTGTTGTTGCCCAGCCATACTGCTGCTCCTCTGAGCTCCACCCCATAGTTCCGGACATGTGGCTTTAATAGGCCACCACTGTGGACATGATGCTTCTGCCCTGCAACTGCCATCTGGAGTCAGAGTTGGGACTTTGACCCACCATCCCCACACTGTGCTAATACTGCAGCTGACTGCCTGGGGTCCAAGTCACTGCTCTACCATGTCATCCCAGGGCCCTGTGGATGCTGCAGTGGCATCCACCCCAGTTAGAGTCACTGTGGTGACTCTGAACGCTCTGGTTCTACTGATGATCTGCACATGCCTACTGAGACACCAGTGCCGCTGCTCTAGAAAGTACACCTGTGCTCCAAGACCAGGATACTATGTTGGTTTTGTGCACCTGACCCCAGGACCCTGAGTGATAGCATACCAAATCAGGTGCCAGGAGGAATCTCCTTGACTACTACTTCCTCCCATGGGCAAAATAAAGAGAACAGGAAGACCCCAGCATCACCTTTGAGGATCCCAGGAGCACTAGCCACTACTTCCATCCACAGCCCATCATATTCTTGACCAAAAAGACTCCTGCAGTCCGCGCCATCTGACCTCAGCTGATGGAGATGTACAGAGACTACACTTCTGTGTCAGGAAGAGGGGATATGCCCTCAAATGTGCAGATGTAAATGCAAAGCCATCAGAAACATGACAAAGCAAGGAAATGTGGCACTACCAAATAATTTTCCAGGAACTGACTCCAAAGAAACAGAGGCCTCTGAGTTACTTGAAAAAGAATTCAGCGGAAAGAGAAAAGTTATTTAAAGTCATCAAATAGATATCTGGGAGCTGAAGAGTACAACAAATGAAATAAAGATGCAATATAGAGCTTCAACAGCAGCCTCAGTCTGTTGAAAGTATCAGGATGAATAAAGATATTCCATAAAAGTGGAAACCAAAAGAGATCAGGGGTAGCTATATTTATATCAGACAAAATAGATTTTCAATCAAAAACTGAAACAAGAGACAAGGTCATTATATAATAAGGTAGATGTCAGTTCATTGAGAGGATGTAAGAATTGTAGACATATACATAACAATTACTGGGACACCTAAATATATTAAAGAATTACTAACAAATCTGAAGGTGAAATTACACAACAAAGCAATGATAGTAGAGGATTTCAGCTCCCCATTTTTAACAATAGATGGATCATCCAGAGAGAAAATCAAAAAGAAAACATTGGACTTGAATTATATTTTAAACCAAATTGACCTAACAAGCATATATAGATCATTCCATCCAATTGCAGCAGAATACATATCTTAGCAAATCCACACAGAACATTCTCCAAGATAGATCATATGTTAGCTCACAAAAAAGTCTTAACAAATTAAAAAAGATTGAAAATATGTTGAGTATCTTTCTTACCACAATGGTATAAAACTAGATATCAGTAACAATTAAGAAAGTTGAAAAATTCACAAATATGTGGAAATTAAACACAATACTTCTAAATAACAAATAGATCAAAGAAGAAATCAAGAAATCAAAAAGATATCATGAGAAAAATGATAATGGAAATGCAACATTTCAAAACTGATGGGAATCACCAAAAGAAGTTCCAAAAGGGAAGTTTATAGCATTGAATGCCTACATTAAGGAAGAAGAAAGATCTCAAGTAAACATCTTTATACCTCAGGGAACTAAAAAGGAAGAACAACTAAGCCCAAAGTTAGCTGAGAGAAGGAAATAAGATAAAAGCAAAAATAATGGAATAGAGACTAGAAAACAATGGAAAAGGTCGATGAAACTAAGATTTGCTTAAGATAAATAAAACTGAAAAACCTTTACTAGACTAAAAGAGAGATGACTCAAAGTAGTAAAATTATAAATGAAAGAATACAGCTGAAACCACAGAAATACAAAGGCTCATAAGAGACTATAACGAATAATTACATGCCAATGAATAGACCTTTTAAAAAAAAATGAATAAATTCCTAGAAGCACACAGCTTACCAAGGCTGAATTATGAAGTAAAAGAAAATCTGAACAGATCAATAATGAGAAAGGTGATTATTTCAGTAACAAAAATACCCCAACAAATAAAACTCAAGGATCAAACGGCTTCACAGGTGAATTCTACTAAGCATTAAACATGAATACTAGCTGTATTCTGCTTACTAGGTGTTATCAGCATATTATAAATATATTGTATCACCATGATATCCTATGGAATGGTGTGGTAGATAGTCTTCAAAATGGCACCCATCAGTTCTTTCTTTTCTAATGAAATATAGAGGTAGATACCACATCCACTTCAACTGAATTTGCTTGGTGTTAGTGACTGTCTTGATTGACAAAAGTGACATTCTAGGACTTTGAAGCCAGGTAACTGTGGTGTTGGAGAAGACTCTTGAGAGTCCCTTGGACTGCAAGGAGATCCAACCAGTCCATTCTAAAGGAGATTGGTCCTGGATGTTCTTTGGAAGGACTGATGCTAAAGCTGAAACTCCAATACTTTGGCCACCTCATGCGAAGAGTTGACTCACTGGAAAAGACCCTGATGCCGGGAGGGATTGGGGGCAGGAGGAGAAGGGGACGACAGAGGATGAGATGGCTGGATGGCATCACCGACTCGATGGATATGAGTCTGAGTAAACTCCGGGAATTGGTGATGGACAGGGAGGCCTGGCGTGCTGCGATTCATGGGGTTGCAAAGAGTCAGACGTGACTGAGTGACTGAACTGAACTGAACTGAATATAAACCTTACAATTTTTACTTGCTTTCATAAGGTGCTTCCATATGAAAGACAACAACTTCCCAGTTAAGCCCAGTCATCTCCAGAATAAAGAGAGATAATGATAAACTGCCACCAAGTCTGGAGTGGTTTGTGATGGACATATACATGATTAGGCCTGCCGCCTCTGCATTCCTCAACTTTCTCCTGGAGGCACTAATATCTGAAAGCCTTTAAGGACTGCAATATTGCTTTCGTTTACTCTTTTGACAGAAAGAGTAGTTTCAAGGTTTTTCACATGACCCTTTCTACTGCAAAAACACTGCTTCTATAGCTAATGGAACTAATATGAAGAACAAATGAAGGGTTCGTGTCCAACTCTTTGTGACCCCAGGGGCTATAGCCCACCAGGCTCCATGTAATTCTCCAAGCAAGATTACTGAAGTGGGTTGCTATTTTCTTCTCCAGGCTATCTTCCAGACCCAGGGATTGAACCCCTGTCTCCTTCATTGCAGGCAGACTCTTTACGGACTGAGCCACCAAGGAAGCAATTAAGAATTGCTTAATTTGTGAAATTGAAGATTTGGGAGGGGGTTTCAGTGAATGATAGAAATCATTAACTGCTACATCTTGACATACTGGAACAGGTCGAAAAGCCAGAATATGGGGTGGGGGATGTCTGAGAAGTCATGAGTATTTTGTCACCAAATTGAGACCCTAAAGTGGAACTTAGCGAGGTGGGTAGTTGAGAGGTCTGCGAAGCTACAACATCAGTCTGTGTTTCCCTGTCTGATGCCATGATGAGAGAATCCTGAGACTCCACAGTCTCCTAAGACTAATGGTTTTCACTTCCCTTCTGCATTTTAATCTTACACAAATTTCTGTCATCGGTAAACTTTAGCTTGAACCATTCAAGGAAGGTGATTCTGGAAAAGAATCAAGAATTAGCTAGAACTGGAGGTGCCGCTGTTGATAGTCCCTTGTGTGAGCTTGGTAAGGAGCTCAACTTTTCCTTTAGAGATGGATCAAGGACCTCTCTTCTTGGAAGGCTTCCAACTTCAGAATCTAATCTTTCCTGGGAACTGGGACCTACACAAACACGTAGGTCCTAACAGAGGGAACTCAAAGTGTTCTGGCGATAGTATCAATTATCTCTATATTCTTAGATATACCCTTCAGAAATATAAGAGAAAAAGAATATATGCATTTTGTGAAAAATTCTGTGTGAATTCCTTCCCTCAATGAACTTACCCTTCTAATGGGAAAACATAATACAGCATCATGAATCAAAGATTCAGAAAATCAGTGCAAATCAAGATAGTTCCCATTTTAGTAAACAAAAAGAGACATACTGGAAGTGGAATGCTAGAGTTTATTTGGACTAGCTTGTAAGAGCCAGTTATTAAGTGTTCAGGAATTTTGCAGACTGGTTGACATCACCAGCTTGACATTGGTCTTGGTAGTATTATTTCTGAAAATTGGGGAATATTATATTAGAATTTTTTTCTCTGAAGATCCAGTTGCTAAATATTTGCCAATAAACTGTCACACTCTGCATATCATTGCATATACTTTCCATTTCAAATTCTAGTTTTTTTATGGTACTTAAGCAGTAAATTTCTGATTCTATTAACATATAATTATCTTTGAAAGTCAGTAATGCTGATCTGATGTTGGAGCAATTAACAATTAAAATTTATTAATATGGAAAGTTCATTTTGGAAAAGCAATTAAGGTTAAATTTCCTATAGATAACAGAGGTATGCTACATGAAAATAGAGTTAATTGAAGCCATTCAAAAAGATGGTTAGGTAATATCTATTTTTAGCTATATTTTATTTTGTAAATTGCAACCTGATTCCATGTTATGATTCTTGCATAGACTTTAAATACATACCTAGGATAACTATGCACTGTATATGTACAATGCAGAAAGGAAGTATATTAATAAGTAGGCAATTTCACATTAAATCAATTTGTCAATGATGATGGATCTCTCAAAGAATATTTTTGTCAATACAAAACCCAAGCTAAAATGAATAATTAGTTAATTAACTTTAGTTTACCCAGGCTGCTTATTTATTTATGGCTGAATTCCCTTAGGAGTTTATTGAAACTTAGATAATTTTTAAATTGGCAATTAACAGTTAAAGTTAAAATGGAAGAAATACTGAATGTGGATGAATATTTTTGTATAAGTGTTTTAATACATTTATTGGAGTGTAATTTGCAAACTGTTAATTACACATTGTAAGCATATAATTCAATGGCATTTAGTAAATGTATAGAGTTGCGCATTCATCACCATCATCCAATTTTATAACATTTCTATTACACCAAAACAGTGTTTGAGCTTGTTTTTGTGAGTTATTCAGGTTTTACTAGGTTCTATTTAGAACCTCAAAACCACTAATTTACTTTCTTTTTCTATGGGTTTTCCTATTCTAGATATTTCAGTAAATGTAGCAAAACAACATATGGCCTTTTGTGGCTGAATCCTTTCACTTACATTAATGTTTTCAAGTTTTATCCATCTGTGGTGTATATAAGAATTTAATTTCTTTTTCATAGCTGAATATTATTCAATTGTTGGATTATTTCTGACTTTTGAACAGTATAAATAATACTGCCATGGATATTCAGGCAAAAGTTTTTGTGTGGACATACGTTTACATTTTTCCTGGGTATATAACTGGGAGTGGAATTGCTGGTCATGTGGTGAGTGTATGCTTCGTTTTTTGAGAAACTACGAACTATATTCCAAAAATGTGTCCTCCTCTCTGCACTTTGAAGATATCATTCCACTGCCTCTGACTTCCATTATTTCTAAGAAGTCAGATTTCAGTCGCTTTTCTCTTTGTTTTCAAGATTTTCTCTTTGTTTTTGACTTTGAAAAGTTTGACTATGATGTGTTTAGGAGTGAATTTCTTAGTGTTCTTCCTGCTTGGTTGTCATTGACTTCCTTGGATAGAAATGTTCAAGTTTTAATGCTTTCATAAGATTTAGGATGTTTTGGCCATTATTTCTTTAACATTGTGTCTGTGTGTTGCATATTCTCTATTGCCTCTATTCTGAAACTTCCATTATGATATTGTCCCATAAGTATCTGAGATAGTTTTGTTTTTCAATCTTTCTTACTGTGTTCCTCTACTTGATAATTTTTATGATCTATCTTCAAGTTCATGGAATCATTTTTCAGTTGAGTTCAGTTACTGTAATTTTCAACTTTTAATAGTTTGTATTTATTTTTTGAGATTACCTTAATGCAGTGAGATGAGATGAGTTATTGTCATTGTAGTTTCCTTTAATTTCTTTATGTAGTTTAATTATTTGAATACATTTATAATAATTGCTTTGATGTCTTTGCTACATCTAAGATCTGGAACAACTTGGAGTAAATTTTTTTTTTAATGACACTCCATTTTTCAAAAACTTATGTTTCACTTCTTTAAATTTTAAAATATTATTTGGCTGCACCAGGTCTTAGCTGTGGCATGTGAGATCATCAGTCTTCACTGCAGCCTGTGGGATCTTCTTTAGTTGTGACATGTGGGATCTTTTTAAATTGTGGCACCTGGGGTCTTTACTTGTACATGTGGGATCTAGTTCCCTGACCAGGATTGAACCCAGGTCCCCTGCACAGAGTCTTAGCCACTGGACCACCAGGGAAGTAGTCTCATTTGTAGTAAATTTCTATTCATTGTTTTTCCTTCCTAGTATTGGTCACACTTTCCTGTTTCTTTATGTCTTTCATAATTTTTTGTTAAAACCTAGAAATTTTAGGCAATGTACCATTCAGATTCTGAATATGTTCCCTTGTTGATTCTTTATATGGTTAAAATATATCTCTTGTTTGTCTTCCTTTTTTATTTTAAGCAAGAAAGATTTGATACATTCAAAGCAATGTATGTAATATGCATTCAAAGCAATGTACCTAATATACACATGGACTTCCCAGGTGGCACTAGTATTAAAGAACCTGTCTCCCAGAGCAAGAGACATAAGAGACATGAATTGATCCATGGGTAAGGGAAAATGGAGGACGGCATGGCAACTCACTCCAGTGTTCTTGCCTGCAGAATCCCTTGGACAGAAGAGCTTGGCAGGCTACAATCCATGGGGTCGGACATGACTGAAGCAACTTAGCACACATGCACGCATGTAATATGCATGGAACTTATGAAGAATAGTAACAACTTAAACAGAATGTTTCCAATTCTGCAGAACCTGTATGTGTTATTAACTCAGATTCTACCCCAATTCACCCCTAACTCCTCAGGTATCTTCAATTAAATAAAAAATTTCCTTGATTTTCTTTAGCTTTGCCATATATGGATGCATCCATAAAATGTATACCTTTTACTTTTGCTTTTTTACTTTATGAAAATGGTATCATGATGTATATTGCTATCTGTAATTCTCTTTTTGCTCAGGCAAAATTATGAGTCTAAAGTTTATCTCTGTTGACATATTTGGTTGTTCTTTGCTCTTTTTCACTGATATGTAATATTCTTCAATGACTTTTCTTTCTTTCTTGATTAATATGGCTGTTTCTAATTTTTGCAATTGCAAGCACTGCTGATTTGATTATTCTTTTTTTGTGTCCTATGCTTATGCACAAACATTTCTCTAAAGTATAAACCTGAAGTATTGCTTGATCATTAGGTATAAAGAAGTGAAACTTTTGTAAGATGCAACTAACTTATTTCCTCCAAAGTGGTTGTATTTATTTGATCTCCTATGAGAATTCTAGGTAATCCAAATTCTTCTTCACTTAGTGTTAGTTGACTTGTATGTCTAGTAGATATGCTGAAACTTTCTCTTAAGTTCCCCTTCAGACACTCCATTTCATATTATTGGTCAGCATTGTCTTATAACCAGGTATGTTTAAACCCATCACTTGCAGGGTTATTAAAAGAATAGCGTCATTGCTTTCCTCTGCTGTCCAATATGATAACCACCCTCCACATGTGGCTATTTAGTTCTTCAGTTGCATTAGCCATGTTTCAAATGCTCAGTAGTCACATGTGACAAGAGGCTGCCATATTGGACAGCTGAGGTATTGAATACTTTCATCATTACAGGGTGTTCTATTGGGCAGAATTGGCACAGATTTATCATCCTTCCCTGAAACAAATAGATGAGACCAGATACCTGAATAAAATTGGAGTTTCCAAAAAAGGAGTGAATAGATGCTTGGTTTCCACTGGAAATCGTATCCACTACATATTTTTATATAGTAAGCAATTTATAAAATTTAAGTGTTTGCATGTAGATTAGCAGAAAGAATACTCTGCTGCATTCATCTTTTAAGCTGCAAAAAACCACAGTTATTACATCTTTCACAGGTAACTAAGATATAATTTTGTTGATGGTAGTATTAAAAATTATAGTTGATAAATTAAAAAAAAACTTTTAGTGAATTCTCTAAACAAATTGCTTCTTGGAAGAAAGGCTATGGCAAACCTAGACAGTGTTAAAAAGCAGAGACATCACTTTGCCAACAAAAGTCTGTATAGTCTAAGCTATGATTTTCCCAGTAGTCATGCATGTATGGATGTGAGGGTTGGACCATAAAGAAGACTAAGCACGAGAGAATTGGTGCTTTTGAACTGTGGTGCTGGAGAAGACCTTTCAGAGCCCCTTGTACAGTAAAGAGATCACACCAGTCAATCCTCAGTTCAGTTCTGTTCAGTTCAATCGCTGTCACGTCCGACTCTTTGTGACCCCATGGACTGCAGCCAATCCTAGAGGAAATCAACCGTGAATATTCACTGGAAGCTCTGATGCTGAGGGCTGAAGCTTCAATACTTCGGCCACCTGATGCAAAGAGCCAACTCATTGAGAAAGACCCTGATGCTGAGAAAGATCAAGGGTGGGAGGAGAAGGTAGCAACAGAGGATGAGATGGTTGGATGGCATCATTGACCCAATGGACATGATTTTGAGAAAACTCTAAGAGATAGTGAAGTACAGGGAAGCCTGGCATGCTACAGTTCATGGAATCACAAAAGTTGGACACAGCTGAGCGACTGAACAACAACAACAACTAAACAAATTGGGAATTATAAGGTGCAAAATGACTCTAGATAGATAGCTGAAATGTACTGAAATTGGCAGGAGTGGTGAATTAGATTAATCAAGCACTCAGCAGAATACTTTGTTAGCTCATAGTGCCATATATAAGGAAAATTACAGCATTGCACAAGGCTTTTGAGATTTTTTTTCCCCCTTGGCTTTCCATTATAGGAAACTTACTCATCAGAGGTCAGTCTGAACCAAGAGAGAATTGAAAAACATACTTGATGAATCTGAGGCAGAATGGTATTATATAAGAACTGAATCATAATTTCAGTTATTATTGAATCATAATTTCAAGTAAGAATAATTAGTTATTCCAGCATTACATTTGTGTTCACCCTCCATTAACATCAAAGCCGAGAAATTATATTGCCTTATGGATCTACTTCCCTGTTCTGTAACCCAAGGGGAATAGTTCTGCTAGTTCTTTAGATATTAATAAAGGGGATCCCTAAACTTAAATTCCAAGGCAATTAAGCATATATTTAATGGAATATTTAAAACATTAAAATTAGAAAAATATCAAATATTTAGAAGGAAAGTACAAATTGTGTAATACAATAAAAGGAACCATATTATTAAAAGGTCAATGGGATTGCTGACAGCACAATAATTCAACACAACCCATCTACCAGGATCATTAAACACTCAAGGGAGCAAAACTCCTTTGAGGGAAGCATGTGAAGACAATAGATCATAGGCAGCTCCTGAAGCTGCAGCTGTTTTCAGTCTTCTAGAAACTTTGAAGTTACCTTTGATTTTTTTTAATGTTCTTTTTATTCTCAGTTTTTTTTTTTTTTTTTTTTTTCCCCTTCATAATATCTCTGGTATTCATCCTGTCTGATTAGTCAGGTTCTCTAGAGAGACAGAATTAAATAGAATATATATAGATAGACAAAGAGATTTTAGGAAATTGGCTCATATGATGGTGGGGACTGGCAAGTTCAAAGTCTGTAGGGCAGATGAGTAGTAAGTCAGAGTGGATGTTTTGAATTTCACAGGGTACCAGGCTGGAGACACAGGCAGGGATTCTATGTTTCATTCTTGTGGAGAATTCCTTCTTTAGGAAAGCTCAGTCTTTGCTCTTAAGGCCTTCAACTGTTTGGATGAGACTCATCCACATTCAGGAGGCTAATCTGCTTTACTTAAAGCCTGCTGATAATATTTTAAATGTTAATCACCTCTAAAAATATCTTAACAGCCACACCTAGACTGCTGTTTGACCAAACAACTGGGTACATTGGTTTGCCAAGTTAACACATAAAACTAGTGAGAAGACTTTCATTTCTATTTCTATATATACATGACTTAGACCTATGCTTCCATCACCTCATATTTGAAATTATTGAAACACACCCGCACTCACCCCAGACTAATTTGCCTCTTTCCAGTTTCTCCATTATTCACTTTTCTTATGCTATTGCTATATTCCTAAATATTATTGCCTTGAAGTTTTCCACTGTCTTACCCAGCCTGTCAAATTACACTGACTCTCCCTCCATTCCATTCATGATGTTCTCATCCATCTCCACATTGAATGGCTCAGTTTGTGCTGGTCATGTCATAGCTGAGCTGTAATGTTTCCTCCTTTAATTTTCTAGTACTCTTCCTATTATGGGTCCATTCAATTTATATCTGCTCCAATTCCCATGATGATCTCGTATCTAAAACATTTATGCCGTCCATCACCAATAGCTTACGGTCTAACAGTTAGTTGCTCTCTCATTGTTTAATGTATCTTTGTCCTCTCAATCAAATTGCAAAGTACGTGAATTAACAATTGTGTTCATTTCTCTTGTATGCACCATTTCGCCTAGAACAGGGCTGGCAAGTGGCTGCATGAAATTGATAATTGTGCCTTTCATGTATGTATTGTGGCAAAAAATCAAGAACATGGTGCAATTCAAGTTTAAACAATGCATAGAAATGACAACTTGGGCACATCTTTGCTATACTGAATTAGGTCTCTGTGGATGAGCCCAGGAAACTGTATTCTTCAGAAGTTCCTCAAAGTGACTTTGATTTTGCAAGTCTAAATATTGGTATTCAGGAATTACTATATAGACTTCATCCTATTTTTTATCACCCCATTAATTCACAAAAGAGTTCTGTGGATTTTTCCTTTAACTAGTTCACAATGATGCCCTTATTGTCATTGCCTCCGGTAAGAATGTAAGGCTTTCCTTACTCTTACCCGATTTACATCAGTGTCCTTTTAGCTTCTATGCTTCCTGTCAGGTTCCTCTCCAGTAATGCCTTCAATTAGCAGTCAAAGTGTTTGTGCTTAAAATTCAGAAGTTTGATTGTACTGTTTAAGCATAAATTGCTTTACATTTTTCCCTATTCAGAGTGAAGTTCTGTCTTCTTTACATGTCTTGTAAAGCTGTTCAAGGAATATCTGCCTACCTTTATAGCCTATGCTTCTTCCACTGTCTCCATCCATACAAAGCTACTTGAAGTAGTTTTATCCTTTCAGGAGTCTTTGTTTTAGTACATGCAAAGAATTTGTGCCCTAATCCATGCCATTTGTTCACGTAATATTTATTGAATTGGTACTCTGTGTAGTCTAGGCACTGCCATACACTGAAAATTCTGGTATTAAAGATATAGTCTCTTCCTGAATCCTACTGCTCAGAAGGAAAACAAAAACTCATTTAATGATAGCTACTATGGACTGAGGATATATTATTTACCAGGACTGGACTAAACATTTTGTATGAATTACCACTTTTAATCTTCATAACTACATTATATGGAGCTGGCCTAGAGTCCAGGTCTTTGGAACCTGGAGCCTACATTCTTCACTGCTACACCCCTCTGCTGCTATGTTGAAAAATTTAAGAGGAACCACAGTCATATCACAGGAAACTTAATAAATTACTCATGGTATTGTCTCCTTGATTAGCAAAAAAGAAAATTAAAAATAATAAATTCTAATACTTTCTTTACTCCTTCTTTACACTGCCCTGTAACTAATATTTTACTTATTTTTGTAGCATCAGAAATTAATGAAGTGCCTGTCATGTGGCATGTAACAAATAAAATTCAAAAGTTCCTGTTCCTTTCCTTCAGCCTTCTCAGATCATTTCACTAGCCCTCAGCATGTTAACACTACAAAGCTAAGTGTGAATCTGGCTCTAGCCTTTTATTAGTCATTTCTTCTTAGGAAAGTTATTTAGCCTCTTGTTCTTAGTTTTCTCCTCTATAAAATGAAAAATGCAATAGCTTGTAAGCCATGCTGAATTTTAATAAAAGGTTAAAGTAGGAAAATGACATAATCAAAGATTTGTGCTTTGGGGTAATTAACACTAGTAAACTCTGTGCAGTTTCTCCAGAAACTACTTTAATGGACAAGACTATGATGTTAACAGAGGGTATGGAAAGAAGAAAACTCATGCATATCTATGTAATGAAGTCTTCTTGCTGCTGCTGCTGCTAAGTCGCTTCAGTCGTGTCCGACTCTGTGCGACCCCATAGATGGCAACCCACCAGGCTCCCCCGTCCCTGGGATTCTCCAGGCAAGAACACTGGAGTAGGTTGCCATTTCCTTCTCCAATGCATCAAAGTGAAAAGTGAAAGTGAAGTCGCTCAGTCATGTCGGACTCTTCACAGTCCCATGGACTGCAGCCCACCAGGCTCCTCCATCCATGGGATTTTCCAGGCAAGAGTACTGGAGTGGGTTGCCATTGCCTTCTCCAGAAGTCTTCTTACCCAAGTGATAAAAGAGGTAAGATTCATTCTTTACAACTCCCTCTTTATAGTTACACAGGGCTTGACATAAACTCTAGTTTTCAAACTTATTCCCTATTGTAATTCTCAAATAATTTGAATCACTCTGTCTCGGTACTGAAACACTTATATAAGATAATAGCTAAAGTAATTTCTTATGGATTCTGTAAGGAAGATGACTAAGGGAGCAAAAAATATTTACGTTAAGGGATAAAGCATATAATTGTGATACATTCATGGGGAGGATTTGAAGTAGCCTAAATCTTGTCTTTTGAGATATGTAGCTGAGAGAAAATTAAAAATTAAATAAGCAAGAAATAGTAACAAAAGCATTTTATTAAAAAAAAAAAACTGGTGCTAACAGAAGAATTAAATATAAATGCTTAACATTGGTCTTTTTAAAGACTGATCCCAGAAGGCAACTAGATCTCTGAGATCGAGGCTTTTGATAATGAAGAGTTAGGGGACACTATTCTGATTTCTTCAGGCAGCTCTCAACTAGGTTCTAAATAGGTGGGTTCCCGGGAGACACGAACCTACAAAGGGTAAAGTAAGCCAGCCTGCAGGAAAGAACTCCCTTCCAGACAAAGGCATTGAGTTTTGCAGATGTCCAAGGAGAAATACCCTACTCTAAGAGAGCTTATCTATTTTTAAAGTTAAATACCCTTTTAAGTTCTAGGGTTCTACAATAGGATAGCTTTTTTAATTAAAAAAAAAAATGTGTTAATTGGAGTTCTAATTTTTTTAATGTTATGGTAAAAAAAAAAAAATATATATATATATATATATAAAGTCAAATTTACTATCTTAACCATTCTAAGTGTTCAATTCAGCAACGCTAACTAAATCCAAAATATTCTACAGCAGATCTCTAGAAACTTTTTATCTTGCAAAATTGAAACTCTATACCTATTGAGCAATATTTCTACTTTTTCCTCTCCTTCAGTCCCTGGAAACCACCATTCTGATCTTTGTTTCTAAGAGTTTGACTACTTTGCTGCTGCTGCTGCTAAGTCGCTTCAGTCGTGTCCGACTCTGTGCGACCCCATAGACGGCAGCCCACCAGGCTCCCCCGTCCCTGGGATTCTCCAGGCAAGAACACTGGAGTGGGTTGCCATTTCCTTCTCCAATGCATCAAAGTGAAAAGTGCCGGGGTCCAGCCCCGGTGGATCCAGGGAATTCGAAGCGGGGACAGCGTCGGCGAGGATCAGGAAACAACTGCTTAATTAAACTTTAATTAAGGATATAAAGAGTAATAGAATAAGGATAGCTCAGTGAGGAAATTCAGTGGAGAAAAGAGGCTGAATAATTCAGCCAGAAGGTGAGAGAAAGAACGACATGGGGAGACCAAGTTTTGGTGAACAAGGCCCGCACTTTATTTTCCAAAGTAGTTTTTATACCTTAAGTTATGCATAGAGGATAATGGGGGAAGAGGTAGAGTCATGCAGCAAGCCAGGCTTTCTTCCTGCAAACTTATCATATGCAAAAGCTTAGGTGATTTGCATCATCTTCTGGCCCGGAGGCCTGTTAACATTTTAAGACCCTTTCTTCAGAAAGCTTATTTTTCTCTAAAGGTGATTGGTCAGGAGCCACCCTACAAAAGCATTAGATAAGGTTGCATTCCTACAGAGCAAAGGTGTGGTGGGCTATAACAAGAAAAAGAATTAACTCAAGGGTCCCAGGTTACAAACATTAAAGCTATTACTTACACCAATTATATTAATCAATACACTGCCAGGGACACAGCAGGTAAGGGATATGGAAACTTAGCAGCAAACATTGGCCCAACAAGTGAAAATCCCTTCACCAATACAATTTCTAATCAATCTTTTAACTGCTCAAAGGAATCTGTATTTAGACAGTTTAGAACATGGAGCTGTAAGTTAACTCTTTTTTCAGAGAGAGGTAGTGGGGGACAGCCCCCCGTAAAGTCAGAGGTGTAGGTGAAAGCACAAAGCAGAAAGTAGGCAGACTCTGGTTTTGGGGGGTAGATGCTCGAGAATTTCCAGGGGGACTCCTGAGGCTCGATCCCGCCTTTGCGTATGCCGAGCCTCCTTCCTCATGACCTTTGTCATGGGTGGAGCTCCTCACGCTGGCTCCCGGCAGTGATAGAATTCCAGTTGAGCTATTCCAGATCCTGAAAGATGATGCTGTGGAAAGTGCTGTACTCAGTACGCAATATGCACTCAATATGCAATATGCCGGCTCCCGGCAGAAAAGTAAAAGTGAAGTCGCTCAGTCATGTCCGACTCTTAGCGACCCCATGGACTGCAGCCTACCAGGCTCCTCCATCCATGGGATTTTCCAGGCAAGAGTACTGGGGTGGGGTGCCATCGCTTAGGTACCTTAAATAAGTGGAATCATGGAATCATTTATCTCTTTGTGTGATTGATGTATTTCACTTAGAACAGTGTCCTCAAGCTTTGTCCAAATTGTAACATACAAGAGGATTTCCTTATGTTTAAGGCTAAATAATGTTTTTGGAAGTATATATCATATTCTCTTTTTCCATTCATCCATCAGTAGCTACTTATATTATTTCCACCTCTTATTTTGGCTATTGTGAATAATGTTGCAATGAACATGAGTGTAACTTCTCTTTGAAGTTATAACAGGATAGATCTGAACATAAATTAAATGTCCATTAAGGAAAATATCTACATAATTTCATCATTAAAATAGTCTAAACACCAGACATTTAAGAAGTATGTCTGACAGTTTTCATTAAAATTAAATCAACTTGGTGTGGTAATTTAAATTTAATGTCATTTTGACATGCTCTGTTGAATAAATGAAAAATGGCAAACACTTTACCTTGAATATTGAGTTATTTTAATCAAAAACTACTTTTCTTAATTACTCTATATTGAGAATCACATGGAATGTTAATTTATTAAACTAAATGGAGATCAATAAAAGATAATTAATGATATGTGAAATATAGATAATACTATATGACTTCAAATAAGTAGAAGCTTATTCTAATTATAAACATGAGTAAGAATGAGATCTAAAAATTAACTTGTCATATCTCTAATGTAATAGAATAAGCTTAAAACTAATATATTAAAATGTGATTGGGATTTATTATATTTATGAATAGTGCATTCACATTTATTAATATTATAGTTTATAGAAGGCAATTGGAAGAATGCTATTAAAATAAAAACGGAGAAAAATTTTGCTAGCATTGGAATTGAGACTAATAATACTAGACATTTCTCCATAAAGAAATTTCATTGGTTAACTTGTTTACTAAAACAGCATTTTTGTATGTAACCAATTACTGTTTATACCAAATTTGCTGATCTTTGAGCTAACTGTCATAGATTTTATAAAACTACATTATTTTAATCCATTTCAGAGTATGCATACAAAGATTACTATTAGAACGAAATAGGTTTTAATTATAACAAACATATGTTACTGGTAATGAATAAGAAGACTCATGTTATCTTGAATGGCCTTTGTAGTTTAATGTAAACAAAAATATGAAAAATTAGAGGAACTCTATTTCAAATGTTGTGTGTTCAATATACCAGGTCAGGAAAGAAAATGCAGCCAGGAAATTGAAATTATATTCACATTTGTCATATTAACTGTAGTACTTCTATAAAAGCAAAATATGTACCTAGAAAAAATTATGAGTCTCTGATAAATTCTAGATATTGTGATAGACTCTGAAGATATAAAAATGAGGAAGACATCCTTTTTGCCTTCAAAGTATCCATGGTCTGGTGGACAAAAAAGACATAAAGAGAGAAAGAAATTTAATTCGACAGGCTAAGAGTTAAGCACTGTGGGAAAAAAAAATTTTAATGAGAATATGAGAGGATGATGAATGAAAACTCACAGTATCCCAATGTCTCAAAGCAGGCATTGAAGACAGAGAGAGAGAGAGAACAAAAGAAGACAGGGGAAGAGACTGTTAATACCTAAAAAAAAGTGAAATCAACATTCAGTCCATTTTCTTATTGTTCATCTTACAGGAAAAAACTGGTTTGACTGATTTTCTTAAACTATTTATTGAATTTTAAACTGAAATGATAGAAACAATGATAGTTTGTGACATTGAATAGACATATTCAAGAAAAGTAGAATTTGCATATAAGCAGTAGTGTTGGTACATGAAAACCTGGTTGAATTAACATTTAATCTAGCACATAATATATTATGATTCAAAGTGAATTTATTTTATTCTATAATAAATTATTTATTGTGTCCTTTAAATTAATCTTAAACTCCCATGGACGGAGGAGCCTGGTGGGCTGCAGTCCATGGGGTCGCTAAGAGTCGGACATGACTGAGCAACTTCCCTTTCCCTTAAATTAATCTTAAGTGTTGATATAATCATACTGTGATGTCAATACTCAGCTATTTGATTTGATGTATCAGGGCATCCTGTTTCCTCTGCTAAATGTGTCTCAAAGGATAAGTATAAAATTTTCACTCTATTTAGTACCGAATAATGGATAGAGGCAATTCAAAGTGAGTCAGATATTAATATTTTGGACATCTATCATGAAGGGAGAACTAATCTGTGTTGATGGTCACATTCAATAGCCAGATCAAACTTATACTGTAACATGATCGACTATTCACGAGTTTCAAGAGGTAATCTAACTGCAGCCTCCATCTTCCAGGACAGGATAGTTCTGGGTAACCTGTGCTTAGATATGAATGAAGCACAACAGGGTCAACAGAGACTGGATGAGATGGAGATGGAGAAGTGTCAAAGGGAGAGTTACAGGGCAGGGAGAGAAGCAGAAATCAGGAAAAAGTATGTCTGTGTTGTTAACCAGACTCCTCCATGGTTCTTAGCCAGGCTGCAAGTGATGACTGGTGCCCTTGAGAGGGAAGGTTCCAAGTTGGAAAAAAGTCAATAATTTGTGCCGTGTTGTCTTCAAATTATTAGTAGATCAGATTACTGACTGTCTGTAGTATCAGTGGGAAATTATCCATCTGGTTATGTGTGTGCTTAGTCTCTCAGGGGTGTCCAACTCTTAATGACCTCATAGACTGTAGCCTGCCAGGCTCCTCTATCCAAGGGATTCTCCAGGCAAGAATACTGGAGTAGGTTGCCATTTTCTTCTCCAGGGCATCTTCCCAACCCAGGGGTCGAACCCAGGGCTCCTGCATTGCAGTCAGACTCTTTACCGACTGAGCTATCAGGGAAGCCGGGTCATAGCTGACAGGATACCTTACTATGGCATTCTGTGTAACTGTAGGCACCTAGTTGGACTTTGGGTTGGAGGGTTAATAACTGCAAGACTGTTGTGCTAATTCCTTGTACCCATGGCATAATTGCAACTAGTTTGTAACTTCATTTTCTCTTTCCTTGACTTAAATGTTGTAAGTTTGGGCATAGAACTCATTGCTTCTAATTTTTTAAACTAAATTTTGAGTTTGGTCAAATTATCTTGAGGGGGCTTATTCACATGATTTTTGTGAAAATCTATTTTAATGCAGTATTTAAGGCATATTTCATGGAAAATTAAATTTCTATGTTTTTTTCATGGGTCATTATTATTCATTTCAATTATCTACTTTATTAAGTTCATTATTTGGAGATACTGACAACCAAATAATTAAGGCATATGAATTATTCATTTCAATATATTTTCCTATAATATAAATGATATCAAATTACATACTGACATTTAAGCAGTAAGATTCCCTATGTTAATCAGGGCAGAGATTTACAAAGTCACATTAAGAAGATAGAAGAACTCCAAGAACAGCAAGATTCAGTTATAACCTGATCAGTACATCTAAATATTCAATTAGTGGGTGAATTTATCCACATTATAAAATGGTATTCAGAGGTTAAAGTGTGGTAGGGTTGAAGGAAACAAGATCTAGAGGTTAAAAAAGACTTGGCCTATGATGTTTTTTATGATCAAATAGGCATAAGCAACCCCTATCCTATCATACTTACTCACTCAGTGTTTTACTCACTCAGTTGTGTCCGACTCTTTGTGACCCCACCAGACTGTAGCCCTCCAGGCTCCTCTGTCCATGGGATTCTCCAGGCAAGAATACTGGAGTGGGTTGCCATTCCCTTCTCCAGAGGATTTTCCAGACCCAGGGATCGAACCCAGGTCTCCTGCAGTGCAGGCAGATTCTTTACTGTATGAGCTACAGGGAAGTCCAATTAATTACTTATAAATTAATATGTTGAAGTTATAATAGACTAATACTATAATGTAAAATAATATAGCACTTCCCTGGTGGCTCAGATGGTAAAGCATCTGTCTACAATGTGGGAGACCTGGGTTCGATCCCTGGGTTGGGAAGTTCCCTGGAGAAGGAAATGGCAACCCACTCCAGTACTCTTGCTTAGAAAATCCCATGGATGGAGGAGCCTGGTGTCCATGGGTTCACAAAGAGTCAGACACAACTGAGCGACTTCATTTTCACTTTAATTTTATACCAGTTTTAAAACCAGCTTTATACTCATTTACTTCTGACTAGAGAGCTGTAACCATCCTTAGGATGCTCTCAATTTCTAAACCTGCAAAATTGAAGGCTACATTTGAACCATAATTGATCAACAAGAAAACATGCTCTACAATGCAGCATCTGAGAAGAGCTAGCTCTTCTGTCCTTTTTTATTATTTCATTGGCTAAACAAACCACTGCACCTGTGGATTATATGTTCATGTTATCTCTTCTACTAGATAGAAATTCTTACAGAGCAGAAAATCTGCTTAATGAATTTCTCTAGTTCCAGCTTCTCATAGTGACTTGTGGTGACTTATTCTTAGTGAATATATCAGTGAATGGAGGGTAAAGACAGGTATTCAGCCTTCATCCTTAAGTTACTACATGTACAGTTGGAAGCCACTAGCAAGAAGGAAAGCATGGGGTTCCCTGGTGGCTCAACAGTAAAGAATCTGCCTGCAAAGTAGGAAATGGGTTCGGTCCCTGGGTCGGGAAGATCTGCTGTCAAAGGAAATGCCAACCTACTCCTGTATGCTTGCCTGGGAAATCCCATGCACAGAGGAGCCTGGCAGGCTACAGTTCATGGCACCACAAAGAGTCAGACATGACTTAGCAACTAAAGAACAACAACAAACCATTTCTATATTTCATTTCAGGAAAAGAGTTGTAAATGATCTTGACCTCATTTCTTCATGCTAGAACCTCCAGAACTATGAAACTAGAGATACAGGAAAAGACTCATGGAACTTAATAATGATTAATAAGCACATGGTATCATAATGTTTCCAGTAAGGATGACCTGTTTAAATGACTTGACCTTAAGAACCAGGTGTTAAATCATTTCACATCCATGATTTCACTAATTTTCAAAATATGAACTTGAGACATCTTCTATTTAACATGCCCAATTAACATAACTAGAATAAATATTCCAATAATGTATGATAAAATTTTGCATTTGCTAAACTATTTAAATTATGTTTTAATCCCCTTACACATGGAACAAGTGTGTACCACTTATTATGTGTCAAGCTCCATTCTATATTCTTTATAAATATTAATTTGTCTACTCCTCACAACAATTTTATTATCTTCACTTCATAACTGAAAACATGAGGTGCAGATGTTAAATGACTTGCCCAAGGTCACATACCAAATAAGCAGTAAAAATGGAGAGTTTAAGGCCTTGCAATATAGTTATAGAGTCTGTGCTCTTATCCATTATCCAAACACAACAAATATTAAATTTGATTTATTAGAATATCTACTACACATGACCTAAATTAGTCATTCTAATAATACCAAGCCAAAACATTGTGGATGTGTTGAGTTAGAGTTGAAGGACTTTTTAAAAATCTCTAACTATTCTTTATTATCTATTTATTTTTAAATTAATTTTATTGGAATATAGTTGCTTTAAAATGTTTCATTATTTTCTACTGTACAGAAAAATGAATCAGCCATGCTGCTGCTGCTGGTAAGTCGCTTCAGTCGTGTCCGACTCTGTGCAATCCCATAGATGGCCTCCTACAAGGCTCCTCTGTCTCTGGGATTCTCCAGGCAAGAACACTGGAGTGGGTTGCCATTTCCTTCTCCAATGCATGAATGTGAAAAGTGAAAGTGAAGTCGCTCAGTCGTGTCCGACTACCTCATGGACTGCAGCCTACCAGGCTCCTCCATCCATGGGATTTTCCAGGCAAGAGTACTTGGAGTGGGGTGCCATTGTACGTATGTATATATCCCCTCCCTTTTGGGCTTCCTTCCATTCAGGTCACTGCAGTGCCTTAAGTAGAGTTCCCTGTGGTATACATTATGTTCTCATTAGTTACTCCCTTTATACATGGTATCAATAGTGTATATGTGTCAGTCCCAGTCTCTCAATTTCTCTCACCCCTGCTTCCCCCCTTGGTATCCATATATTTGTTCTCTGTGTCTGTGTATCTATTTCTTCTTTGAAAATAAGTTCATCTGTACTATTAGATTTGTCCAATATCTAATATGATATTTGTTTTCCCCGTTCTGATTTACTTCACCCTGTATCACACTCTCTAGGTTCATCCATATTTCTACAAATGACCCAGTTTTGTGCCCTTTTATGGCAGAGTAGTATTCCATTGTATATATATACCACATCTTTATCCATTCCTGTTAATTAGTAATTTATGTGCTTTATATCAATCAGTTAAAAGTAAAAGTAATACATTTAATTATGAAATATTTCCAACACTCAAAAATTAGCAAAACAACATATCTTATGTTTCAATTACTTAGACTTAACAAATGTTAACATACAGACATATGTGCTTTAGAATTCCATTTGCAACAAAACTAAGGAAAAAAAAAATAAAACTTCAGGTCACACAATGGGAGGAAGATTTGCCAAAATGGTGAGGTGTATGAAAATAGGAAGAGAGAATGTCCATTGTTGCAGATCTCAGGAAAAAGCTAACAGAGAGTACTTTTCCAAAGAAATGGAGTCGCAAAACTGACAACTTCTATTGGTGATACTGAGAAAGAATAAGAGGGCTCATGATGAGTTCTGCCCTAGACCTGGTAATGAGTTGCATAATTTTGGGAAGGGAGATGAGGAATCAGAGGAGTACTCACTCAGGCAACCAGTATTTGCAGGAAGCAGTGTTTGGAGAGGCAGAAATGCAGGAGAGAAGCCACTGTAGGCAGTTCTGAAAGTACTAGTGGTTGAGGGAAGAGTCAAGACTCCTATACAAATATATTTATAGGATTTATTATTTAATTATTTGTTGCTATTTATTTATATTTATAGGATTTCATACAAATCCCCATGATCTCTGTGCTGTAAGGAAAACTCTTACAGCCTGGCCCCCTCTCCAGGACCCTCATGCAAATAGCAGATCTAAGGAGATCAACTTTATTTGAAGATGAGTCATTAAACATAAGTTAGTGTAGGATCTACATACCAAGATAAAACAAGATAAAAGTAGGCCAAGAGCAGAAAAAATGGTAGAGAATATTTATAAGTAGAATGTTGTCATGGAGCAGAAGGAAAGTTTGATCAAATGTATCACTATGAGTTTAAAATAAACAAAAACTTAATGCAAAAAATGCATCCTAAGAAATAAGAGTTTAAGGGACAGCTCTAGACATTAAGGAAAATATGATAGTACAATAGAAGAAAAGGACCGTAAATTTACATGGCCCAGGAAAGAAGTAGAATAAAATAATAAAATAATCACAAAAAGTATAGACTTGAATGTAACAAATTCATCAGTGTATTCATTTGTTCATGCGACAGATGGCTATTGAGAACCTCCCATGTGCAGGTACTGTCTAGGCGCTATTCTAGGGACATGACAGGGGATATGACGGGGACTCAAAGAGTCAAAAGTCCTTACACTCATGGAGTTTTCATTCTACTCTGGGGAGACAGACAATAAACAAATACACACGCACACACGCACATATATATATACATATACAGTTCATCATGTGATAAGTGTGTGGAGAAAATAAAACTGTGAAGGGAGTTACGTCCTCCATGTAAGTATGTACATAATTTTTCTATAGGGTGGTCAGGGAAGGCCTTCCTGGGAAGATGACTCTAGAAAATCAATCCTAAAATAAGTGAAGGAACAAAGAATGCAGACAGGATGAAGAGCTTACCTGGCAGAAGCTACACCAAATACAAAGTCTCTGAAGCAGAGGATTGCTTAACATGTTTGATTAACATATTTGAGGAGCTTAAAGGGGGCCAGTGTGGCCAAAGAGGCGAGAACAAGGGGGACATTTGCAAGAGACAAACTCAGGAAGAAGCATGAGTCTAGATTTTGTAGAGCCTCTGAGTCAGCATTAATTGTGACTGCAATGGGAAGCCATTCAAAAGTGTTGAGCCTCATGGAGATGTTCTTGACTTACTGGCAGCTGTGTTGGGAGTGTGTTATAATGAGGGGAAAGGCAGAGAAGAAGCAATAATTTAGTGAGAGAATAGCTAAGATTCTGGTGTGAGTGAAGGTGGTGAGAGGTGGTAGTTTCGAAGGATTTACTGTCTGATTGGATGCAAGCTGAGAAACAGAATGACTCCAAGGTTTTGTCCTGAGCAACAGGTAAGATGTAATGGCCATTGTTGCATTTCATGTAACTGAAATTGAGAAGATTGAAATAAAAAATTAGGAGGGAAGATCAGAAGTTGGGTTTTAGGAAATGGCAATTTTGAGATACTATTAGGCATCCTAAAGGAATGGCATCACCGACTTGATGGATATGAGTTTGATAAAGCTCTGGGAGTTGGTGGTGAACTGGGAAGCCCGGTGTGCTGCAGTCCACGGGGTCACGAAAAGTCGGACGGGACTGAGTGACTGAACTGACTGTGAATATTTTATTTTCTTGGGACATTACTTTGCTGACAAAGGTCTGTATAGTCAATGCTGTGTTTTTTCCAGTAGTCATGTATGGATGTGAGATTTGGACTATCACAAAAGCTGAGCACCAAAGAACTGCTGCTTTTGAACTGTGGTGGTGGAGAAGACTCTTGAGAGTCCCTTGAACTGCAAGGAGATCTAAAGGAATCTTTGACTAGATCTCCAGTCAATCCTAAAGGAAATCAGTCCTGAATATTCATTGGAAGGACTAATGCTGAAGCTGAAGCACCAATACTTTGGCCACCTGATGTGAAGAGCTGATTCACTGGAAAGACCCCGAGGCTGGGAAAGATTGAAGGCAGGAAGAGAAGGGGATGACAGAGGATAAGATGGTTGGATGGCATCACCAACTCAATAGACCTGAGTTTGAGCAAACTCTGGGAGTTGGTGATGGACAGAGAAGCCTGGTGTGCTGCAGTCCATGTCTGCAGTTCATAAAGAATCAGACACGATTGAGCCACTGAACAACAATTAGGCACCCAAGTGAAGTTGTATAAAGAGTCAAAGATGAGACTGGACTTTATGTACAATCAATAATAAATGAAGTTTTAAAAAATGATGCATATTCATTTAAATGACAACTTTTTATTCTGCCTCCTTTGTTCTTCAGTAATGTTTAGAAAAACACATTTAAAACACAATTTATTATTAGCGGAGGACTGTTTATATACAACCAAATTTACAATGTGAGTATATTTCATGGCACACTCCTATGGCTACTGGATACTAGCAGAAGCATCTTATTGGAATATAGTCAGTATTCATTGCACTTCACAAGGTTTACCGAATTGATCCTCATGTGGTATTCATCAAGTCGCACCCCACCCTATTGCTTAGCCAACGAACTCAGTTCTTCAGGTTTCTCTTATAAACATTTTTCTCTTAGACATATGGATAATGCTTATTTTTTAAAAATGGTTTTATTCGTTAGTCCTGGACTGTGGAGCTAACTCATGCCATGAAAGCATTGATTGTCTTTTGAAAATGCTAGGAGTCCTGTTGCCAGACTGGGTTTTAATATTGTTGAATTTCCAGGGTGCTTTGGGATGGTTCTCTTTCTTAATAAATACCTATTAATAATTTAATCTTAAATCAAATCCCAGAAATTTTGCAAGCTGCTTTTATGTTCCTTACATTTTAATTTTAGTTGTACTTCCAAAAACGATTGACAGGAAATTATTTTCTTCAAAGATTGTATGCTGCTATATCCCCAAATTTGTCATAACTATTTCAGGGCACACATCACCCCAAAATATGAAGGGAGTGGTTCATATCTCATAAATGTGTACCTATTAAACAAATGCTTTGAGGGCCAATCAAAGACTAAAGAGCCTAAGCTCAAAAGTGTCCTTCCAAAGATAAATGTCACCCTCGAGCCAGCTGTAGAGTTCCAGAAAGAATGTGCAATGTAGATTTGTTTCAGTCCTAGTACCTAATGTCTAAACAACTTTTGGCTTTGAAAATTTCTATTTAATTCTGCACTGCTTGGCAAAACAAGGAATTCTATCAGGGTACCAATTACAATCACATTTTGTGGAGTATTAGGGCTGAAGCAGTCAATTATCTTTATTCCATAGATGTGAATGGCAAGCCACAGATGAAATAAATTATTTGTATACAAGAGAAAAGAAAATTGGGGCTTCCCTGGTGGCTCAGATGGTAAAGAATCTGCCTTCAATGTGGGACCCTGGGTTCAATCCCTGGGTTGGGAAGATCCCTTGGAAAAGGAACTGGCAACCCACTCCAGCACTCTTGCCTGGAGAAACCCATGGACAGAGGAGCCTAATGGGCTACAGTCCATGGAGTAGCAAAGAGTTGGACACAACTGAGCAACTAACACACACAAGAGAAAAACATTTTTTTACTTATTTATTTATTTGAATAATTGAAATATAGTTGATTTATAATGTGCTAGTTTCAGATATATAGCAAAGTGATTCAGCATGCATATATATCCTCTTTTTAGACTTTTTTCCCATTATAGATTATTATAAGATATTGAATATACTATATACTTCACTATGCTATACAGTAGGTCCTTGTTTTTAATCTTTTCATGTATTGTAGTTTGTATTTGTTAATCTCATACTTGTAATTTACCTTTCTCTCTCCCTTTCTCCCTTGATTTTCGGTTTGTTTTCTGTTCTGTAAGTCTATTTCTCTTTTGTAAATAAGTTCGTTTGTATAATTTTTTAGATTCCACATATAATTAAGGTCATATTGTATTTGTCTTCCTCTATATGATTTACTTCACTTAGTATTGTAATCTCTAGGTCCATCCATGTTGCTACAAATGGCATTATTTCATTCCTTTTTGTGGCTGAGTAGTGTTCCATTGTACAAATATATGACATCTTCTTTATCTGTTCCTCTCTCCATGGATATTTATGTTGCTTCCATGTTTTGGCTATTTTAAACAGTGCTGCTCTGAACACTGGGGTGCATGTATCTTTTCAAATTGTTTTCATCTTTCCCGGTAATATCCAACAAGTATTTTCTTAATAGAACTGTATTTCTGCTTAATAGTCAGTGAATCAAGCCTATACCTTGCTTTAGCTTAAGAAGCTTTTTTGAGCCTAGAGAACTAATTTCTAAAAAAAAAAAAAAGAGTTTATATATATATATATATATATATATGTATATTTGAAGATAAAGCTATGATTTCTCTCCTCTTCAAGATTTGCTAACATTCCAGCTGAGTGAACTCACCAGTGTTTATTGTTTAAAGGGTCATTTTTTGGTTGTTATTGAGATAGTCATTTTCAGAACCAAAATAGAATAAAATTGTGTATCTACTTTGCATGTACTTATATGTATAAGTAACAGAGTCCTCTTGAAAAGACTGTTTTTAAATGTTTTGCAAGAAGTAAGAATGATCATGAAGGAAAATTAGTAATCAGATGGTATATTCATGAAGACCACTAAAGAATGCAGAAATCAACACAGAGAAAAGGAAAGGGTAGATACATATAATTGTTGAGGTAAGAAAAATTATTATATATTCTCTGTGATAAAGTAGAAAAGTGTATCTTGGTCAAAACATGAGGTAGGGAAAATTTTCTCAGCCCTGGATGCACATGAGAATCATTTGGGAAGATTTTTAAAGATGCCAATGCCTGGGTCCCACCCCACCCCCCAAAATAAAAATGGCGCTGGGCTGGGACTTGGGAATCGAGACACTGGTATTTCCAGAAAGTTTCACATCAGTGATTCTGATGGGCCACCAAGGCTGAGAACTTCCAAAGTAGCACCATAAAAAGGAACACAAAAATGTGAGGGCTTGGAATGAAAGAATAGCAATTCATTCCTCAAATGGAAGGGTAATTAATGGGCGGACTTAATCTCAAGCAAAGGACTGAATTCCTCTCTTGATTTTACAGGATCTATTATTTTTTCTTCACCAAACAGTTGGAACTAAAAGGTTTTGAGTGTCTGAACAGGCTCTGTAGAGCTACCAGGGGACAGTGAATTCTTTAATGCTTTGAGAACCTACTCCAAAGCCACCTCATCTTTGATTCACAGCAGTATGATTCTCCACCCCACCCCCTACACAGCATTCAGGCATTTTTCCCTTTAATATCCTTAGCATAGATACAGGATTTTTATACAAGGGAGCAACCATTGCATGCCTCCTGTGTTCAGTTTAGAAGCCATTCACAGATAATTTTCACTTTATTTGGGTACCTATTACCTTTCGCTTATTGAATAAACAGTTTTCACATTAATTCATGAAATATTTAATGAGTGCTTGCTATGTGCCAGACACTGTTCTAGATGTTGAGGTATAGCAGTGGAGAAAATACACAAAAAAACACTATGTTGTGTGAAAAGATGCTGATCATTGCTAATTATTAGAGAAATGCAAATCAAAACTACAACGAGTTACCACATCGCAGCAGAGTGGCCATCATTAAGAAAACTACAAATAATAAATGCTGGAGAGGGTGTGGAGAAAAGGGAACCCTCTTACACTGTTGTTGGGAATGTAAATTGATGTAGCTGCTTTGGAAAACAGTATGGAGGCTCTTCAAAAAACTAAATATAGATTTGCCATATGTTTCAGCAATCCCACTTCTGGGTCTATACCCAGACAAAACTATAATTCAAAAAGACTCATGCATCCCTATGTTCAAAGCACCACTATTTACAATGGCCAAGAAATAGAAACAATCTAAATGTCTACTGACAGAAGAATGGATAAAGAAGATGTGGTGTATATATATATATATATACGCAATGGAATATTAGTCATTAAAATCAATGAAATAATGCTATTTGCTGCAACATGGATGGACGTAGAGATGATCATACTTCATAAGTGAAGTAAGTCAGGTAAAGAAAGACAAATACCACATGATATCACTTATACGTAGACTCTAAAATGCAACACAAATGAGCATATCTATGAACTAGAAACAGACTCACAAACATAGAGAATGAACTTATGGTTGCCAGGGTGAAGAGGGTGGGGGAGGGAAGGATTGGGAGTTTGGGATTAATAGAGGCAAAGTATTATATATAGGGTGGATGAACAACAAGGTCTTACTGTATAGCACAGGGAATTATATTCAATATCCTGTGATAAACTATAAAGGCAAAGAATATGAAAAAGTATCTGTGTATATACACACACACATATATATATATATATAACTGAGAAATTTATACAACATTGTAAATCAACTACACCTCAATAAAAATTTTAAAAGTACTATGTGGAAGCACTTACATTCTCTTAATTCATTGACTGATGTCTAACACTTTAAATAGGTTTGTACATTTTGTAGCTCCCTTGGGGAAAATCCCACAGTAGTTGCTCCTGAATAACTTATGGTTTGTTTTTTTTTTTAATCAGAAAACTCTTTGTTTTGTTCCTTGACTAAGAAAGACAGAGTTTCCTTGGTGAGGCTTGAGCAAGGGTCACTCTCAGGTTTCCTTCCATCTTTCCAGAGCCAATGAGTCCATAGGCAGGGAGGATCCTTCTAGGTCTGCTGAGCCTGACTTTTGTAATTTCAAATTCACAAGCAGATCTTTCAGGAGAAATACATTTCTAGAAAGGGCTTCCCTAGAAACAGCATCACTTTATATAAGTTAAATAGCTAACAGACTTTAAAAAATATCTGGAACCATCGCAGTGAAACGTGTGCAGGCATCTTTTGAAGAAGAGTCATGTTGTGTTTTAGCTACAGGAGGGGAAAAGCTTTGAAGTCGAAATGGGGAAAACTAGGCATTGAGACTCAGAGTTTTACAGTATTCCATGAGGACAGTCCTCCTACTGTTTCTCAGCTGGAAAGTTGGTTCTTCTGCACACAAATCTATAAAAACGGATAAATGTTCACTTCTGTGATGGAGAAGGCAAGCCAGGTGGCAGGGGTAACCTCATTGTAAAGGCGAGTTGAATTGAGTAACTTGACACTAGCAGTCAAGGTAGCAAGGATGATGACGCAACCAGAAAGGAAGAAACCAAGGAAGTCACTGCCTTGGGGATCAGTGGTTGGGGAAGGGGGAAGATGTATTTTAGAAGTCTGAGTGAGCCCTGTATTAGAAAATGTCAATTCAGTGCAATGAATATGGCAACTTTGTGGTATGGAGGGCAACTGAACTCAGAATAATATAGTGAGATGTAAATTGTGAATTTAGAAGAGATAAAAGAAGGCAACAACAACAAAAAAAATCACAATAAAAAGAGTGCCTCTGGACTGTAAACGCCTTGAACTCAGATGTTTTGTTTTATTTATCTTTGTGTTCCTGCACAGCACATGAAGCAAAGATGCTCAGTTAATATTTGCAGAATTAAAGCCAAGGGGAAGAGCAACAGCTACAGCTATAGCAAGACCTGAAACAAGCTGAACTCTTGAGATGGCATAGCATTTGTGCAGCTCTATATTTGAACACTGGGAAAGACTGAAGGCAGGAGGTGAAGGGGACGACAGAAGATGAGATGGTTGGATGGCATCACCGACTCGATGGACATGAGTCTGAGCAAGCTCCGGGAGCTGGTGATGGACAGGGAGGCCTGGCGTGCTGCAGTCCATGGGTTGCAAGGAGTCAGACACGACTGGGTGACTGAACTGACTGATATTTGAACACTAAAATGAATAGCAAATTATAGCTGAGAGGAAGAGGTAGAGAGGAGGGAGGGAAGGAGAAGACTAACATGTGGGTATCGAGGACAGAAATGAGTAAAAAAAATGAGTGACAAAAGGATGGTGTTAGATTTTACTGTGTTAATTGAGAATTCAACTATATACACTCATTTGAAAAATGAGTAGTAGAAATTTCTGTCCCACATCAGACTCAAAGAGCAAAAGCCCTAACGTGACCCTGAGATGGGCAGTATGACCTCTCTTCAGATCTAATTTTTTATTTCAGTAACTGCCTCTCAGTGTAAAAATTTTGCCAAGCTCTGGGTGACTGTACAGTTTAAAGACACATTTATCTTGATACATAGTTCCTACTTTATGTGATGCTTGAAGCTCTGTTGCCCTATTGATTTCCTGCCTGGATGGCCTGTCCATTGATTTAAGTGGGGTGTTAAGTCTCCTACTGTTGTATTATTGTCAGTGTCTCTCTATACTTGTTCATGTTTGCTTTATATATTTAGATGTTCTTGTTTTAGGTGCATGTATTTATTAATGAACTTTATATCTTCTTGTATTGATCCTTCATCTTCTATAATGCCTTTCTTCGTGTTTTGTTACAGATTTTAAACTCTACTTTATCTAATGTGAATATTGCTACTGAGCTTTATTGTCTTTTCCATTTGCATGAAATATCTGTTTTCATCCTCTCACTTTGGCTGTGTGTGTCTTTAACTCTGAAGTGAATTTGTCATAAACAGCGTATAGAGGTGTCTTGTTTTATCCAGTTAGCCACCCTATGATATTTAAAATGATTATAAATTGTTATGTAGTTATTGCCATTTTGTTACTTATTATCTGGTTGTTTGCTGTTCTCTGTTCTTTTCTTCTTTTAGTTTTTCCCTTGTAATTTGATGATTTCCTTTAGTAATATTTTTTATCTCTAGTTTTGTGTATCTGTTTTAGGTTTTTGATTTGTGGTTTCTATGGGGTTTGTATATGTTGACCTATAATTATATCTACTTATTTTAAACTGTAGATGTTAATTGTTCTAGAATTCCTTCCAAGTAGGGAACAATTTTCAATAAAGTTCACTTTTGCAATTTGAGAAAAAAAAAAAAAAATAAACTATAGTCATTAAATTCAAACACATTCTAGAAGATAGTCATTTAAGTTCTAATACATTTGAAAAAAATCTGAATTTTTAATCCCTTTCCCTCATGTTTTGTGTTTTTATATCACATTTTACATCTTCATATTTATGCCTTAACTGTTTACTGTAATTATAATTGGTTTTATAATTTTTATATTTTTAATCTTTGTACTCGCTTATTTAAGTGGTTGACCCACAACTTTTATTTTATATTTGCCTTTACTAGTGGGATTTTTCCTTTCTTATAAATTATTACTTCTTGTTGTAGCCTTTTTTCCATTTAGAGAAGATCATTTCTACATCTCAGGGTCAATGTAGTATTGATGAACTCTTAATTCTTGCTTGTCTAAGAGAGTATCTCTCCTTGAATTCTGAATTATTATCTTGCTTGTAAAGTATGCTAAGTTTTAGGTTTTTCACTTTAAGCACTTTAGATACATCATGCCACTCCCTTCTGGTCTGCAAAGTTTTTGCAAAAAATCAACTGATAGCCTTATGGAGCTTCCCTTGTTTGTGGCTCTTTGTTTTTCTCTTGCTCCCTTTAGAATTCTCTCTTTAACTTTTGCCATTTTAATTATTATCTATCTTGGTGTGGACCTCTTAAGGTTCATATTGTTTGAGATTCTCTGTGCTTCCTGTACTTAGATATCTGTTTCCTTCTTCAAGTTCAGGAAGTTTCAGCCATAATTTTATCAAATACATTGTAAAATCCTTTCTCTCACTCTTCTCTTTCTGAGACCCCCATAATGCAAATGTTAATATGTTTGCTGTTTTCTCAGTTCATTTCAGTTGCTCAGTCATGTCTGACTCTTTGCGACCCCATGGACTACATTATGGGGTTCCTGTCAATCACCAACTCCTGGAGCTTGCTCAGACTCATGTCCATCAAGTTGGTGATGCCATCCAACCATCTCAACCTCTGTCGTCCCCTTCTCCTCCTGCCTTCAATCTTTCCCAATATCAGGGTCTTTTCAAATGAGTCAGTTCTTTGCATCAGGTGGCCAAAGAATTGGAGCTTCAGCATCAGTCCTTCCAATGAATATTCAGGACTGATTTCCTTTATGATTGACTGGTTTGATCTCCTTGCAGCCCAAGGGACTCTCAAGAGTCTTCTCCAACACCACAGTTCAAAAGCATCAATTCTTTGGCACTCAGCTTTATTTATGGTCCAATTCTCACATCCATACATGACTACTGGAAAAACCATAGCTTTGACTAGATGGACTTTTGTTGGCAAAGTAATGTCTCTGCTTTTTATTATGCTGTCTCGGTTTGTTATCGCTTTTCTTCCAAGGGACAAGTGTCTTTTAATTTCGTGGCCTCGTGCTGTTCTCTCAGAGGTCCCTTAAACTGTCCTTATTTTTTCAAATTTGTTTTTCTCTTTGCCGTTCTGACTGGATGATTTCTATTATTCAGCCTATCAGATCATTTATGTGTTCTTCCATATCCCCTTCTATATCCCCTGCTTTTATGTCCTTCTGCTGCTGCTAAGTCGCTTCAGTCGTGTCCGACTCTGTGCGACCGCATAGACGGCAGCCCACCAGGCTCCCCCGTCCCTGGGATTCTCCAGGCAAAAACACTGGAGTGGGTTGCCATTTCCTTCTCCAATGCATGAAAGTGAAAAGTGAAAGTGAAGTTGCTCAGTCGTGTCCGACTCTTCGAGACTCCATGGACTGCAGCCCAGCAGGCTCCTCCGTCCATGGGATTTTCCAGGCAAGAGTACTGGAGTGGGGTGCCATTGCCTTCTCCGTATGTCCTTCTAGTTTGCTTTTAATTTCAATTATTGTTTTTCTTCAGCTCTGGCTGACTATTTTTTATATTTTATAGTTCCTTGTTAAAATTCTCACTGCGTTCATCTATTCTTTTCCCAAATTCAATTAGCATTCTTATTACTAAGGCTTTGAATTCTTTGTCTCGTAAATTATTTGCCTCTGTTTAATTAGTTGTTTTTCTCAGGGATTTTTTTCTTGTCCTTTCATTTGAAACAAATTCCTCTGTCTTCTCAGATTTTTTGAAACTTTCTTTGTCTCTGTGAAATTAGATGAAACAGTTACCTGTCCCAGTCTTGAAGGTGTGCCCTGTGTAGGAGGATCCCTGTACATGTGCCCAGCGGCTTTGGTGGAAGAGCTGGACCTGAAGTGAACACAATGCATGCCTTCCCTCAGGGTGTGCTGGTAGCTATCACCTTGGTGGAAGATGGGGCCAGAGATAGAGGGGATAGAGCCAGAGCCAGATAGGAGCCAGGGCTTCTCCTCTGCCAGGGCTTCCCTCATAGCTCAGTTGGTAAAGAATTCGCCTGCAATGCAGGAGACCCTGGTTTGATTGTTGGGCTGGGAAGATCTGCTAGAGAAGGGAAAGGCTACCCACTCCAGTATTCTTGGGCTTCTCTTATGGCTCAGCTGGTAAAGAATCCGCCTGCCATGTGGGAGACCTGGGTTCGATCCCTGGGTTGGGAAGATCCCCTGGAGAAGGGAAAGGCTACCACTCCAGTATGCTGGCCTGGAGAATTCCAAGGACTGTATAGTCCATGGGGTTGCAAAGAGTTGGACACAACTGAGCCACTTTCAGTTTTCACTTTCACTGTCTCTTCTGCCAACACCACCCTATCAGAGGCAGGGTCAGATCCAACCTGGTTTTGATCCAAGAGTACATTCTCCCCTCACCCAGCAATGGCACCTTCACCCCAGAGAGGAGCAGTGCTGGAGTGAGAGAGGTCAGAAGTGTTTGGCGTGGGCTGAGGCAAATGCTATGATAATCTCAGCGTGTCCGAGTTTAACACAGTTCCTGATCCACCACCTCTGCAGTTGCCAGTATTGGCTGCAGTTGCCCATTCAGAAGTAGTGTCAGATCCAAGATGTCTCTGTGCCCTCAAGTATGCATTCTCCTTGACAGTGGCAGTCTTTACCTTGGTGGGGAGCTGCACCAGAGCTACAGATGCCTGGACTGTACTGCAAGAGTCACAGAAAACTGACAATTTCAATCTATTTCCCTTGTTCCCAGAAGTAAGCAAGTGTGTGTGTTCTCTTCAAGAGCAGCATCAGTTTCTCACAGCCCCTCTGTAAGTCCCAAAGGTTTTCAAACCAACTATAGGGATTCATTTTTCCCCTGTCAGATCTCAAGGCTGGGGTACCCAACATATGGTTCAAACCTCTTACTCCCCAGGGAAGTTCTCTTAGCCTGTGATAGCCCCTTCTTCTGTGTCTCCTCCTGGGGGCACAGGTTCCAAATTTGATCACATTCTCTCCCTTCCTACCCAACTCAATGTGGATCTTTTTTATGGCTTTGGTTATGGAAGTCTTTCCACCAGTCTGCAGTTCATTTTCGATGAGACTTTCTCTGCATGTAGATGTATTTCTGATGTGTTCATAGCAAGGCATGAACTCAGTGTGCTCCTATTCTGCCATCTTGATCTCCAAATGCTGTTTTGCAGTAACTAGTCTGAAAAACAAAGCTCTGCAAGATAACTGCTCAAGTGCTTCAACAGCAGGGGCTCTGTCATATTAATGGCACCTGAAAAGCACCAGGTTATTTTAAAAGTGTCTAAATTGGTTTTTCCTGCCAGTAACCTACATATTAGAAATTTGGGGATGCTTTATAAAAACTAGAGCTTCAGTAGAAATTAAAATCCTTATAAAAGTCCTAAGATAGAGAGAGGTCAATACCCATTTTTGTCTTCCATGTCTCCGGCCTTAGAAGGTACAGGTAGCTAAGACGTCACAAAAAATGTTCTAATGCCTCTGATGTAACTGTTTCTCATGTATAGTATAGTATGATATCAGTTTTTCTCCAAGAGAAGGCAGGTGATATTTAAGCTTTTCTTGTGGTCAAAATGTTTATGAAGATTTATGATTTTAATCTTTGAAAAATTAATCAAATAAAGTATAATGATTATTTTTATCTTTATCTTCTTTCTTAATATGGTTCATTAACATACTTCATGGTGAAATGGTGAAAAATGGAGTGAAATTAGAGAATTGGCTCATTTCCTTTGGAAGCAGTCAATAAAAACTAGTATTGGGTATCTGTTGTATGCAAGGCCATATGCTAAGTTCTGTGGCAAAAATAGAAAACAAATAAGGAAGAACTTCAAGGAGTTTTCAAATTTCCTGAGGCAATTCATCTAAAATCTATAACAAAAATTTAAGTATTTTATAAAAAAAGTATTTAAAGATCAAAAACAATGCATTATTACCCATGTACTTGCCCATCAAAAGGCTTCATGGTAAATAATCTATAGTGATCAAAGGACTTGCTAGTACAGATATCCTGTGGTTATTATTTTGAAGAGGTCAGGGGCATGAATTAGGAAAGAAAAGGCACATTGTTTTGCTAGGAGGGGCATTTCATGTGAAAAGGCACACAGGCCCATTGCATGTAGAAGCTGACTGGCAGAGGAGTGTCGTTGGAACAGAAGACGTTGAGAACCCAATAAGAGATTGGGTTGAACAGACACTGTAGCTATAGAGACATTGCCCTTAGAATAAGGATGAATACAACCTTAAGGTAAATTTCAGACATTGCTAAGTCCTTTGGAAAAATATATGAAATTTTCTAAGCCAGACAGAACTCCTTCACTCCTTGTGCACAGCACTCTTATATCATTCCTGACTTGTATGCAGCAGTTACGAGGGCTTCATTTCACAGCCACTCTCTCAGTCAGTTCTGAGTGTTTGCCTTTGCAAAGCACTGTAGTGGTTTTCTCTTACAGCTGACGTGAGGAGAGGCTGCACTTACCATTATCAGGGCTCTACCAGCCCTGCATCTTACTGGTATTGCACACTGTCTGCAAAGAATCCAAACAGATGCCCACTTCTTTTGGAAGGAAGACATGTCAGAGACAGAACCATTAGCAAATGCTCTAAAATTGCATTTTCACCTGCTTCTGTGGAGTATGTTCCTCTTATTTAGGAGGAAATTATTCTGAATATTATTTAGGGGCTATGTGTCATCAGAATGAGCTTTTATTTTCCTCTTCTTCTTCCCCAATGATCTCACTCACCACTCTACCAGGAATTCACCCCTTACAAGTGGAGAAGTTACTGATACAGTCCTGTCTGTTTTCAGTATAAATGAGGGAGAGCCATTGTTTTCTCAGATGTGAGGCCTCTGCAAGGAGGTGGCTCCATCTCTCTTTGGTTGTTAGCTTGGTGCACCAGGGTCTGTTCTCTCTAGTATTGTTGGGGGTCAGGATCATCACCCTCTTCTCCAGAGGGTTCAGAGTTGCTGCATCCTACTGCATTATAGAATGTTTTGTTGAGGGGGAAGGAGAGCTGTGGACAGAAAATGTTCGGAGCCAGAGTTGAAAGGCAGTGGAAAAGAGCCCTGAGCTGAAGTGGAGTGCTTGTACTCATGTCTCAGTGCTGTGAACCAGCTGCCAGGCAAGTCTATTCATGTCTCTGGCTCTCATTATGAACTCCATAAAATGGGAAATTTGGATTACAGAATTTCAAAAGCATGTTCCAGCTTGAATGCTCTGACTTTATTTCTCTCTAGACAACAAGAAAGCCCCGAGAAAGCAGAATCACTGAAACCACGTTTGTTCTGAAGATATTATTTGAAATTTTCCATAGTGTCCTTACAGGTACATGAAGGAGTGGAAGATCTGGAAAGAGGAGCCTAGGATCCCAAATGAGAATCATGCAATTTGCTCTAAATTGCATGGTTCTATTAAACATGCTCTGTGTCTCCATAGAAACACAGTTATAAAGAGGAGGCTCAAACAATATAGAATAATTTTTTTTATAAACTTGCTACATAGTTTTCCAGCTGCTCTGTCATAATCCTATGCTCTACCTGAAAACTGACTTACTGTAATCATTAAGAAAAATTTCAGCTTTTCTATTATGTTACAGATATTTAAGGAAATTAGAGAAGGCAATGGCACCCCACTCCAGTACTCTTGCCTGGAAAATCCCATGGACGGAGGAGCCTGGTGGGCTGCAGTCCATGGGGTCGCGAAGAGTTGGACACGACTTAGCAACTTCACTTTCACTTTTCACTTTCATGCATTGGAGAAGGCAATGGCAACCCACTCCAGTGTTCTTGCCTGGAGAATCCCAGGGACGGGGGAGCCTGGTGGGCTGCCGTCTATGGGGTCACACAGAGTCAGACATGACTGAAGCGACTTAGCAGCAGCAGTTGTTTATTCCAACAACAGCTGAATTCATTATAAAATGGCATTACTAATTATAGCAGCTTAGAAAAACTTCTTTGTTTATTTATTTTTAGTTCAGTGGTAATTATGAATAAACTGGTGGAAAATGTGACATAAGGAACCAAAACAAACCGCTAGTGGGAAAAGAAAAAAAAAATGATGTAGCTGTACATTTAGTGGGGACTACCCTGTTTTAGAAATGAGTTAAAAATCTATATTGATAAGCTTAGTTTTAAAAATATTTATTTTTAATGGACTTTGAGCTAGCTTTAACGAAATACCAGGGAACAAAAACAGTAACATCTTTATTGCATCCCTAAAATTAGTCTCAACTTATGCTATAAGTGTAGCCAAATATTCTTAGATTTTGTTACCATCTTCCTCCATAAAATGAAAATATAGAACTGGTATACTTCTTTTGGAGGATAAAAGAAGTGAAGTAAAGAAGTGAAGTCGCTCAGTTGTGTCCGACTCTTTGCAACCCTGTGGACTGTAGCCCACCCGGCTCCTCCGTCCGTGGGGTTCTCCAGGCAAGAATACTGGAGTGGGTTGCCATTTCCTTCTCCAGGGGATCTTCCCGACCCAGGGATCAAACCCAGGTCTCCCGCATTGCGGGCAGACGCTTTAACCTCTGAGCCACCAGGGAAGGATAAAAGAAGACACTTAAAAAATGTGCTAGTAAAAATTAATGAAAAGAAATGCTGACCAGTAAAATTACTTAAAACACAACTTCCTGAACAGGTTGTGTTCTATCCAGTGATATACTCCTTGGTGTTTATTTGAGTTAAGCCAATTGCTAGTTACTAACATCACCATTCACAGTGAAGTAGCCTCATTTGGGTGTCTTTTCCAGTGGAACACTAAACTCTAGGTGTCATTAGAAATGGTTGATGTGTCCTGATGATTAGTAATGTTGAACATCTTTTCATGTGCCTATTGGCCATCTGTATGTTTGTTTGTTTGTTTATTTTGGAAAAATATTCAAGTCCTTTGCTCATTTTTAAATTGGGTTGTTTTGGTTTCTGATGTTGAGTTGTGTGTGTTCCTTCTGTATTTTGGATATTAGCCTCTTATCAGATATACTGTTTGCAAATATCTTCTTCCATTTGGTAGGCAGTCTTTTTGTTTGGTTGATAATTTCCACTATGCAAAAGCTTCTTAGTTTAATATAGCCCCATTTACTTGTATATTTTCACCTTTATTTTCTTTGCCTTAGGAAATATATCTATACCAAACATTCTAGGGGCTCTTCTTCTGTTGTTGTAGGGCCTACAGTCTTGGGAGCCCAATGTGAGGTTTGGACCCCTTAACTCCTTGGGGAGCAACTCTGCAATTTAATTTCCCTCCTGTTTGTAGGCTACCTACCTGGGGATTGGAGAAGGAAGTGGCAGCCCACTCCAGGATTCTTGCCTGGAGAATCCTGTGGATGGAGGAGCCTGGTGGGCTGCTGTCCATAGGGTCGCACAAAGTCAGACATGACTGAGCCGACTTAGCATGCAGGCATGCATGCATACCTGGGGATATGGGTTAGAGTGTGTCATCTTTATCCCTCCCACCCATCTTGTTTTTTTCTTCTATATAACTTTAGTTATAAAGGGTCCTTTATGCTAGTCTTCAGATTGTTTTCATAGATAGTTGCTCTGTAAATTGTTGTAATTTTGGTGTGCCCATGGAGGAGGTAAATTCAGGGTCTTCCTGTTCTACCATCTTGGCCACTCCTGTACGCTATGATCTTAAAAATGCACACTGGAAATTATATTAGTCTTGATAAGAAATATGGCTTTGTCTTTGTGTTTTAGGAGCCAGAACTCTAAAAAGATTTCTGCTAAGCATGGTTTTAAGGGTATGGTGTGGTATAATGCATTTGTAATGTGGATGGTTTAGGTTCTATAAAAATTGTTTCTAGTTCATTTGTTTTGAAGAAGGAAACAGTGTAGTCTTGATAAGAGAAATGTCTATGGATGTATTTCTTGCATTATTCTGCAGAATCCGTGCCAATTAGATATTACTTTGTCCTTAGATTAAAAATATGTCTTCAAGTTCAGATTCATGAATCAGAGGAATAGGGTTCTTCTCTATGATGGAGCTATATGCTGGGGACTTTCATTCTTAGGAATCTTTTGAGAGAAATCCTGATGACAGTTTTGAAATTAAATAAAAAACCTGCCTCATACCTGCTTCTGCCTCAGGCTGATAAAATGGGCTTGATCTGGATCTGATCTGTTAACCCCTCTTGCTTATTATACTTTGGATGGTCACTTTAAATTACTTATTTGCAAGAATAAAATCTTGTAGTTTATTTTTGCTTTGGTCTACATTCTTAAATTCCATCCACCATTTATCCTTATAATTTATTTATTCTTCTACATTCTTTTAGGTAATCTTTAGTATTACTGCAATGTCCTTGCTTTTTTATCTTGTAAACAAATACTTTATATTATTTAAAATTCTTTTTACTTATTTCGTTGTTATTTGCTATTCCAATTTTTATCTTTTGACATTATTTTTGTTTTCTATTGTTTATTTTGCATTTTTATCTTGGTTTATATCTTTTGATTTTACCATTTATTTTTCTAGTAGACTTTTTAATCTAATTGTACTTATTTAATTTTAATAGTTTATTTGATAATTAAACAGGAAATAAAAAGTGTGACTTCTTTTCTGTCATCCCATGTTGACAGTGCAATGACAATCAAAGATTATTGTTTTGCCTAATTAGCTCATCATATTCAGCCGAAGAGCTAATTGGTCTAGCACAACAGGTATATATAGTCTCAACTTTTGGATTTATTTCTCAAAAATAACTATTTGAAGTAGTTGAGCTCTTGGAAGTTTAAAAAAAAAAACATGCAATCCAAAATGGGGCTTTCTTTTAATAATCATTTTTGTTGTAGTGTTGGTTTGCTTGGCACCATTATTCAAGCTGAAAAATAAAATTCAGTTATGGAAATATTTCAACAAATGAAGTCTTCTGAATAATTTGATCCTATTATAAAAAATCTGTTTTACTTAAAATAAGTTTTGTCTATGAAGCTGTACACCAGCACTTGCAAGTAGATAAAAAATGGTTGTACTGTTGTCAAAATTATAATATTCCCCACATGAAAGATGTTATTTTTCACACAATCGTGAAAACTACATAGATAACTTTTTAATGAAGTATTGAGGAATGGCTTAAGGACAATTTTTTAAAAATAAGGACAAGCTCAATTTGTTGGTCCAGACAATTTAATATAGGGGCCAGACCATTTGTCTCATGTGTCTGCGTTATAATTCAGTATCATGCTAAGAAGAAGGAGGAAGAGGAAGAGGAGAAAAGAGAGGTAAGAAGAAGAAAGTAAAAAATAAACAAAGGTGGAAAGGAAGGGAGGAGAGAAGTAAAGAAGAAGGATAGGAAGGAAGGAAGAAAAGAAAAAACAAAAAGAGACTGAGGGAGAAAGAGAAAGAAAATCTGAGTGCTATGAACAAAAAAAGAAAAAAAATATTTCAGTTATCAATGTTTTGTTACCTCCATCTGCTGTTTTCCATTTGTGAGTTCTAGATACTTTCACTGTTGAGATACTTTCATTTAGAATGGCCATGGCTGTTGATGGATATGATCTTTATAACTCATCTGGAACCAATCCTTGACCATTGATCTCTTTGCATACTGTGTTACTGGGCTTGTTCTTATTTGGGAAGCCATGACAGTAAAGTTGGGTTTCCAAAGCATTTTAACAAATTGCTCGCTGCTTGTCTGCCTGAAGCAGTCTTCTTATGGTGCTTTCTTGATGCCTTAGCAGTGTTACTCACTCCCTCAATCTGTTTTATCCATAAGAAGCCTCTGAATGTATTTCATCATTTCCATACTTTCCCCCATGGTTCAGTCAGAAGAGTGAGGGTCTAATGACTGTTTCAAGCATTTTCTCTTACTCATGGTGACAGAATTAATAATTCTTCAGAACCTGGGTAACCAGTACAAAGTTATCTTTGATTTATAATGTATTTTATGAGTACACTAACCAATTGCACCACTTGAGCTACTGTGGTTCTTTTTAAATCAAAATTCACTCTACATATAACATTAAATAAAATTGGTGTGTCTTTTATACTTTTTTTTCTAAGAGTAAATCACTGAAGCACTGTTTCGTTGGTACCTATGTTCTTTCTCCCTCATCTTAAGATACAAAAAATTTGATGGAGAAATAAGTGCAAGCCTAATTCTTATCCCAGTCATGCTAACTAGAATAGAATTTCACATGAAATAATTGGCTAAAAAATGAAAACTTATTTGGTAATTTGCCAGCATGTAAATAAAATAAGCGGATGGGTTCAATGAGTTTAATGAAGCTGATTACTGTGTATATTATGACATAATCTTTGCCTCTGTGATTCTGTTTTACATGAGTTTAAGTAATTTACACCTAATTTTAATTATGTGACTTTCTTTAAAGGATGCTTAATGAAATCTCACTCCATTCCTAGTTTCTTAAAATGATTTTTTCTCAAATGGAGGTTTTCAGAGAGAAAGATGGCTCCAATGTGTGTGTGCTCAGTTACTTTAGTCATATCTAACTCTTTGTGACCCCATGGACTATGGCCCACCAGGCTCCTCTGTCCATGAAATTCATCTGACGGGAATATTGGAGTGGGTTTCCATTCCCTTCTCCAGGGAATCTTCTCGACCCAGGGATCGAACCTGAACCTCCTGCATTGAAGGCAGATTCTTTGCTGTCTAAGCCCTGGGAGAAGCCTTGAATAATAATAATATTATATTTATATAACATTTTTCACTTATAAAAATATTTATCTCACTGACAAAAGTCCTGTGAAATCAGTACAGAAAGTACTATTTCATTTAACAAGCGGAAAAAGACAATAATAATGGCAAGGATAGACATCCCCAAGGACTTACATTTGTTGGAACAAAACTGATTGCTGTTTTTAATAACTGTTGTTATTCCCCTGCTAGCATCTTCCCCATACTGTGGGGATCCCTCAGAGGCTTTGAAGTTCCTCAGATTGACTTACTGGGACAGAATAGCCTGTTACAGGTAATGAAGAAGGAGATGCACTCCAACATTCAGTTAATATATCTGAAAAGATTTACTAGATGAGGGGTAGGTAATGCAAATGATTCTACAGATAACAATTTATTTTCCATAGAATTACTGAAACTTTGATTTACAAATAAACTTTGAGGGTCCCTATTCTAATATTCCTATATATGCAGGAACACTTGAAAACTTCACAGACAAATGTTTAACCCATTAATCTTGACATGATAGGGAGGCTATTATATTCAAGGCAGATGTGCCTACTGTTAAACAGTTTTATATATTATAAAATTTTTCTTTTAGTGAGCTAATACCAGCCTTCTTATAGCTTTTATCCTAGCTCTGTCCTTTAGAACTGCACAAATTGTTTAAACTGTTTTGTAAATGAAAGTCCATCAGATATTTCTTACCATTCAAAATAGTTCTACTTCAGAAGAGTTTTGTAAACAACTTTACTGAGAAATAATTGATATGCAAAAGACTGGACATACTTCCTGATTTCAAAATATAGTATAAAACTACAGTAATTAAAACAGCATGGTGCTGGCATAAAATAGAATTATAGACTTATGGGACATAATAAAGAGTGTGGAAATAAATCTGTGTTTCAGATATGGTAAACTGATCTTTGACAAGGGTGCCAAGAACACACAATGGGGAAAGTATAGTCTTTTCAACAAATAGTGTTAGGAAAACAGAGTATACCTATGCAAAAGAATGAAATTGGACCCTTATCTTATACCACACAAAAATAAACTCAATATGGGTTAGTGATTTAAACATAAAAATCTAGACTGTAAAACTTCTGGAAGAAAACAGGGGGAAAGCTTCTTGACCTTGACCTCAGCGATGCTTTTTTGGATGTGGCACTAAAACACAGGTAAGAAAAGCGTTAAGTAGACAAATGGAACTTCATAGTTTTAATGTTCTGTTAGACCAACAGGTGAAAAATTTTTAAAAATGAAGAGTCTTATTCAGGGTAATCCAGTTTCTGGGAGCAAAAATACAGTTCTTCTGATATTATTTCTAGTCTATCACCAAGAAGTCCTGAATAAGTGAGGTGTTATCCTGCTCTCATAAGTCATATTGATTGGAGATTTTTATATAGCAATGATTATTAACTAAAGTCACAGAAGCAACTGAACATGAAGAATCAACGTAAATTACTTACACTCCAATATAAAGTAAAAATTAAATAAAAAAACACACGCACACAAAAGAACACAAATAGCTCAAAGTTACGATATAACAGTGAGGAATAGAAATAGATAAATAAAAATATGTAAGTGGGACATGAGGAGAATTAAATTCTAATTTCAGTTTTACTCCCTAAAATCAATTGAACAATTAATATTAGCATATCACTTTATGTTTAGGGAGCCATGTTTCCTGATTTGCTATACCTTATGAAATTGCAAATCATAGATTTCTAGATTCTCCTTTGATACTCAACTCATAGAGAACTATGAATCTATTCAGATATAATTTGGAACCAACATGACTATTAACCTTGGTGTTATAGTAAATTTGTACTTTATATCTGAATATTCTATTCCCTTAGTCATAAGATAAAAGTTAAAGTATTAGTCGCTCAGTTGTCTTACTTTTTGTGACCCCGTGGACTGTAGCCCTCCAGGCTTTTCTGTCCATGGAATTCTGCAGGCAAGAATACTGAAGTGGGTTGCCATTCCCTTCTCCAGAGGATCTTCCAGACCTAGGGATCAAACCTGGGTTTCCTGCATTGGCAGACAGCTTCTTTACTATCTGAGCCACAAGGAAAGCCTATAAAAGTGTCCTAATCCAAAGTTAATGATGTCTCTGTTCTAAAATTTTAGACCGTAAGATTCTAATGTTCTGTGATACATACACAGTCTAGATATAGTCTGGTAAATAAATAAGACTTCAATAAATAAGAATGGTCAGACCACATTCTTGATTTTTCTTTGTATTTCCCGTAGTTCTTAACACTTATGAGCAAAGTGATTAATAAGCAATGTTAGTTGTCTGGGGAAAGATAAAACAATTGAACTGAGGAAAATGGGTATTTTTCAAACAATTGATTACCCTTCCTGAAAAATGAACTAACACTGAAACAAAGCCAAATATTGTGCTTGCATTATCATAGAGTTATTTGATGCTTTACTAGTTTCATTCATTCAACCGGCCTTTATTAAATATTCTGTTTTGGTGAATATGGAGATGGAATCACTGCACCAATCCCATTCAAGAAAGGACTTACTGACCCAACTGTCAGCTCTTATGGGATTGATCTCATCTGAAGAGAATCTCATGACCAGATTCTCATACTCCCTGGAGCAGCCCACATCCAAAGATAGATTGTGGTGGGGAAGAAAGTCTCAACCAGCTAATAGAGAGCAGTGAGTGTTGGGTTAGAGGGGTGGTGGTGGTGGTGTGGACCTGGGGAGAATCAGTTGTTTGGCTTGACTAGCATGCATTTTGAGGGACATTATTGTTGTGCTTAAATGATTACCATATAATTAATCCCACATTATTTCCTCCTTTGAATAAAAACGTTTACTGTTGTGCCATGAATGCTTCAATGTAACCAGATCATTAGTCTGTATGACAGATTTAGGGCTTCTATTCAACCACTGTACTTTAATTTCTAGAGTTGGCTTCCATTGTACTCCATTACCGGCTACTTTGAATGTGAACCCTGAAGTTGTTGGGCTTCTCTATCCTCTTCCCCATTCCATGGGAAATTAATGGACCTGGACACCTATAAGCTTTACAGAGTTCTGGAAAAATTTTAAAACTGGTTACCTCCACTAATCCCTGATAAAGAATGTAGCAAGTACTTCTCCAGTCACATTTCCCAAACACCTTATGGGAGCTGGGATGCCCTCTGTTTCTTTTTCAGTTGAGTTATTCCAGCACACAGTATTGCCCTAGTACTGATGTCCAAGAGTGAGTTTTGGTTAACTTGTTTTTTAAAAAAATATATTTATTTTAAAATTAATCTGTTTGGTTATGATGGATCTCAGTAAGAGCATGCAGGATCTTCAGTTGTGGCATGTGATCTCTTAGTTGAAGCATGGGGGGTTTAGTTCCCTGACCAGGGTTCAGATTGGGAGCATGGAGTCTTAGCCACTGGACCAACAGGGAAGTCCCTTTTGGTTAACTCTTGACACTAGGAACTGTTCATGATTCCAGACAACCCCTAATTCTAAGAAGGTTGCATCTATCCTCAAATTTCTCTCTTCAGACTAAATAAACTCCTGGTATCATCCATCTTGGTCACTGAAACTCTGAACTCTAAATAACCATGGCCACCATAGCCCATCTGTGAGATTTCTCACAGGACCCCGGGTTGATAATCCGGGTGCTGCCTGTCGCTGCCCTCCCAAAGTATCTGTTACTTTCTCTAGCAGAAAACTTTGTGTCCAGTCTTGTCATCATCCTTCTGTCTAGCTCTTTCAGATGCCTCTCTGCATCGTGTTTGGATATCATTTACTTCATGTTCTGGGACCTTAGGGCTGGTCCCATCTCATTCCTGGAATGTACTCAGTTCCGGAAACACTTGTCTGGCCAGAACCCCAGATGTGCATTGCCCAGGAGGAGTGTAGATTTGGGCTGTGCCCATGCTTTTCTGCACAGCCTTTTCTGAAATTGTGCACCTGCCCTGTCCTTCCCTTCCTCCAAATAAGCTCCCACTTCTGATTCTATTGTCCACTTTAGTCCTCAATACAGATGTGGTCATCTATTTACAGTTTTGTGGCCTTTCTCTTTCCCAGCACCTCTCTTCCACCCAGCTAAGACTTAGAAGTTTTACTTTAGTAATAAATGAGGAAATAAAAATGTATCTAACTGACCAAACAAGAGGATATTCTGGGATTATTTGAAGAAAAGAAATAGAAGATAGCCTCTAATGTAGATGTTCCTAATAGTGTTTTGGTTATCTATTGTTTAACAAACCACCCCCAAATTTAAAACAACAATCAGTTATTTACAATGTGAAACTGCAGTTTGGGCAGAGCTCAGGGAGGATAACTTGTCTCTGCTCTACAGTATTTGACATCTCAGTTGGGAAAATGCAAATGCTGGGTGCGACTGGTTGACTGGGAAGTAGAATCATCTGAAGGTTCATACATTCACCCATCTGACAGTTGATGCCATCAGCTGGGGTCTTAGCTGGAGCTATCTTAGCAGGAACACCTGCCTGTAACCTTTCCTTGATCCTCGGATTCTCAAAGCATGGCAAGTTTCATGAGAAAGCACCCCAGGAGTACCAGCTGTAAGCTGTTTTGCTTTGTATCATTTATCCTTGGAAGTCTCACAGTTTGACTTCTGTGTCACCCATGTTCAAAGGGAGGGAATACAAAGCCTGCTTCTCCATGGATAGACTATCAAAGTTATAGAATCATAAGAGCATGTTGGGTGGGAGACCACATTGGATGCCTCTTTGAAAAATACACTGTGATGGAAAATGTGATTCTAATCTTATCAAGTCATAAATGAAGCACGATATTAAAGGATTTTATTATCCAATTATGACTTTATTAAAATAGTTTAACGTTATTACTAAAATCTTATGAAAATGATGTCTGAGATTTTTAAAGATTTTTTTTTTATAATAGGGACCACTTTTTAAAGTCTTTATTGAATTTGTTACAATATTGCTTCTGTTTTGTATCTTGATTTTTTGGCTGTGAGGCATGTGGGATCCTAGTTCCCTGATCAGGGATCTAACCCTCACCCCCTGTACTGGAAGGCAAAATCTTAACCACTGGACCACCGGGCAAGTCCTGAAGTCTGAGATTTTCATCAAAATTGTTTGGTGTAGGGAGATAGGGTAGCAGTATAGATGAAATAAGATTGTATATGAGTTGTTTGTTGAAGCTGGTTGAGGTACACACGATTGTTCACTCAATTACTTTGTCTACTTCTATATGTGTTTGAAATTTTCTATAAGAAAAGGTTTAAATAGTCACAAGAAACTATTAATACATGTGATTAACTTCTTAAATGCATTTTTCTTTTCTTTTTATTTTCTCTAGTTTGTAACACATTTTATATTTTAAAAAATCTAAGCAGAGCTAACACCCCAGACATTATATAGGAAACAAACAGAGGCAGAGAAAAGGCAGACATTGAGAAAATATGAGACTCAAGGAATGACAGTAATGAGTTGCCTGAGTTTTCTTTTTGACTCATACATCCCCGACCAGCGTAGAAAATGGCAGTCAGAAAGTGCCAATATGTACAGCTGCTGCTGCTGCTGCTGTTGCTAAGTCACTTCAGTCGTGTCCGACTCTGTGCAACCCCAGAGACGGCAGCCCACCAGGCTCCCCCGTCCCTGGGATTCTCCAGGCAAGAACACTGGAGTGTGTTGCCATTTCCTTCTCCAATGTGTGAAAGTGAAGTCACTCAGTCGTGTCCTCCTCCTAGCAATCCCATGGACTTCAGCCTACCAGGCTCCTCCATCCATGGGATTTTCCAGGCAAGAGTACTGGAGTGGGGTGCCATTGCCTTCTCCGTATGTACAGCACACCCCCTTAAAAAGAAGCCAGCCCAAGAAAGCCTTCTAGCGCTAGCCAATGGACTAAACAAAGGTACGGCCTGGCAAAAACTGTGGTCTGACCCCTACCCAGATCCTCAGAAGTCAAGGGGAAACCTAGCCTTCCACATCTACCAGGCTGGAAAAATACTCTCCAAACCACAATTTTCCTGCTGCTGGGATGGTGTCATTAAAGGCAGAGTGGGGAGCAGGACTCTAATCTTCACAGAGCACTAACAAGTCCCTGATTGGTTGTCCTTTAAATTCATGACCGTGAACCTAAAGACAGCAAAAACAGTCCAGAATGCTGCCTGCCTGGCAATAATGCTGCATTTCTCTAATTCATACATTCTCAGAGGGTGTGATATTGCTCCAGGCAAGAAAAATATTGATTCTGTGAGAGAAGCAGTAGGAAAATGAAAGGAAAAAATTTAAGAAACACCGCCGTCGTCACTTTGACATTTTTCTCTGGAGGAACTTCTGACCTCTCTCTCTATGCATTTTTTCCATTTCTTCAAATCAACTTATTTTACTAAATCCATCCACTTTACTTGCATGTATATGCCATATACTAAAGACATAGATAGTTAAAAAAAACCTGTGGATTTTTTGACCCTATTCCTGAAATAATTCTTTCCCACTCACTTTCTTTGCTATTCTCTTATTTCACACTCACATTCTTTCCTTCCTGGTTTATTGTGAATCTCCTAATGCCCTCCCTGCTTCTGGATTCTCTCCTTTCATAGTGACAAAAAGTACTTCTCTAAAAAAATAAATAATCTTTGTACCTCTCAGCTGAACTCTTTCAGTGGATCTCTAACATATACACAATAGAGGCCAAGATCCACAGCATAATATATGAGGTTACTTAAGAGACACGTTCTCTCTTTTTTACTCAGCTGTCTTTTTGTTCCTTTAAAAGACATAAATATATGTTACTCAGATCCCTATTCAAGGAAGAGTTTGTTGACAACACAACTAGAGATGCTGTCAGCTCCTTCAGGATTTGTCTCAGCTGAGAGAATACTCTTCCTCAAGGACATACCCTTCTCACGTGGTCCTTATCCAGTGAAATATTGCAATAGGAGTATAGATGCCTAGCCTTTTCAGTCAGTTTCCTGTGTGTGTGTGTGTGTGTGTGTGTGTGTGCATGATCACATGCTTAGTCACCTAGTTGTGTCCGAACCTTCACAACCCCATGGACTATAGCCTGCCTGGCTCCTCTGTCTAAGGGATTTTTGCCACAAGAATACTGGAGTGGGTTGGCATTTCATTTTCCAGGAGATCTTCCTGACCCAGAGATGGAACCCGCATCTCTTCTGCAATGCAGGCAGATTCTTAACCTCTGAGCCACCCGAGAAGCAAAGCTTCCTATGAGTCTGGTCAAAACTTTAAGGTTCACCTTATCTACCCAATCCTCATTCTTACTTCTCCAAACTATAGGTATTTAGTTCAGTTCTGTTCAATCACTCAGTGGTGTCAGACTCTTTGCGACCCCATGAACTGCAGCATGCCAAGCCTCCCTGTCCATCACCAACTCGAGTTTACCCAAACTCATGTCCATCGAGTTGGTGATGCCATCCAGCCATCTCATCCTCTGTCGTCCCCTTCTCTTCCTGCCCTCAATCTTTCCCAGCATCAGGGTCTTTTCAAAGGAGTCAGCTCTTCGCATCAGATGGCCAAAGTATTGGAGCTACAGCTTCAACATCAGTCCTTCTAATGAACATCCAGGACTGATGTCCTTTAGAATGGACTGGTTGGATCTCCTTGCAGTCCAAGGGACTCTTAAGAGTCTTCTCCAACACCACAGTTCAAAAGCATCAATTCTTCTTTGCTCAGCTTTCTTTAAACTCTCACATCCATACATGACTACTGGAAAAACCATAGCCTTGACTAGATGGACTTTTGTTGGCAAAGTAATGTCTCTGCTTTTGAATATGCTATCTAGGTTGGTCATGACTTTCCTTCCAAGGAGTGTCTTTTAATTTCATGGCTGCAATCACCATCTGCAGTGATTTTGGAATCCCAAAAAATAAAGTCTCTCACTGTTTCCACTGTTTTTCCATCTACTTGCCATGAAGTGATGGGACCAGATGCCATGGTCTTCGTTTTCTGAATGTTGAGCTTTAAGCCAACTTTTTCACTCTCCTCTTTCACTTTCCTCAAGAGGCTCTTTAGTTCTTTTTCTCTTTCTGTCATAAGGGTGGTCTCATCTGCATATCTGAGGTTATTGATATTTCTCCTGGCAATCTTGATTCCAGCTTGTGCTTCATCCAGCTCAGCGTTTCTCATGATGTACTCTGTATATAAGTTAAATAAGCAGGGTGACAATATACAGCCTTGACGTACTCCTTTTCCTATTGGGAACCAGTCTGTTGTTCCATGTCCAGTTCTGACTGTTGCTTCCTGACCTGCATACAGGTTTCTCAAGAAGCAGGTCAGGTAGTCTGGTATGCCCATCTCTTTCAGAATTTTCCGCAGTTTATTGTGATCCACACAGTCAAAAGCTTTGGCATAGTCAATAAAGCAGAGATAGATGTTTTTCTGGAACTCTCTTGCTTTTTTGATGATCCATCAGATGTTGGCAATTTGATCTCTGGTTCCTCCTCCTTTTCTAAAACCAGCTTGAACATCTGGAAGTTCACGGTTCACATATTGCTGAAGCCTGGCTTGGAGAATTTTGAGCATTACTTTACTAGCGTGTGAGATGAGTGCAATTGTGTGGTAGTTTGAGCTATAGGTATTGATACCTAATAAATACTCTGTATGCAAAACTCTCTCTCAGCCTCTATTTCCCACAATAGTTCCATCTATTCCAGAAGTACAACATATTCCAGATTCTGACATGCTCTGTTCTTTCATATATCTGTGTTTTTAAGTGCGTTGTTTTACCTGTTTAGTTTCCTCAACTTATCTCCCTCTCTTTTGAAAATTTATTTTTTTGTGAGATTGATTTCATCTGCTACATCCTCTGAGGAGCCTTCCTTGGCTTTTTCAAGCTCAATTACACTTTCCTTTATATTCCAGTGACACTTGGTTTATACCTTTATTTTCACCTAATAAAATATACTGTGATTAGCCAGGAGTCTTTCATTTGCAGAAGATTGAGACTCAGTTCAGTCTGACTTAAACAAAAATGGTATTCTGTTGGCCTTACACAACTGAAAAATTGGTGGATGGTGTTGATTCCCAGTATAGCTGAAAGTAAGGACTCAAGAAAATGTCATTAAGATACCAAATCTCTTTCTGCCATAGAGCAAGCTACCTTCATGTGAATGCAGGATAGCTGCTTACAGCCAAGACTTAAAAGACTTACTTATATCAGCTTTCTTTCTCAGTGAAAGAACAAATGCTTTATTCAATAACTGACAGGCAAGCTCTAGGGAAGACTTGGGTCTCGCTTGGGTCACTTGCTCATTCTTCAACAAATTATTACGAACAGTCAGAAGATAGCTGATTGTCTAAGCCTGTAGAGAAAGAATAGCTCTAAGCAGACCATATGGAATGTGTCCCTCAGAGGAAATACAGTTACTATTAGCAGAGGAAGGAGAAGGGTTAGTAGACAGGCAAAAATAGCATATTTGCTATGTACTGTGATAGCTGGCCAAAAGTTAGAGAGAAAATTTAAGTGGGCTGATCTGATGATTCTAAACTTTCAAGTCATTTGTGTCCATCGATATATAAGATACATTTCACATGGCTTAAAATGAAACAAGGGAGAGAAAATTGATGGCACCAAGAGAACAAGACAATATTTCACTCATTGAAGGAATGCAAATTTCATCTTGCAGAGCTCTACTGAATGTAAACAAAGTGAAAATAGAATACATTTTAAATATATAAATCACCTGCTATCAGGTGATTCACTGGCAAGGAAGTTTGATATATAAGCATAGAAGGCTAAATAGGAGAAAGAAACAGTGCAAGAACAGAAACAAAATTGGAGAAAAGGCATGAAAGACAATTATTTAAGATTAAATTTGCTTCTCTAAGAGTAATAACCACTTAAATAATATTTGTGTGATTGACGATTAGGTTTCACTTTAGCCAGAATATTAATTAGCATCCTCTCTCTTACTTGAGATATGGGTATATATAGAGATAATATTATATATATGAAAAATGAAACAGAAAGTAATACTAGTAAGACAAGGTCAACATAGTATTTAATCCTATAAAACTCCTTGCACTGGCTACAATAGAACCACAAATTCGACTCACAGGCTGCTAGGAGCCCAGGAGAAAAGGTAAATGGAATGCATTATACCACTCCTGGTGTCCAGTTATACAGAAGAAGCAAAAACATTTGTGACACCATCCCAATAATGAATTAGCTTATCACAGTCTAACATAGTCGTCAGCGTCCTCAGTGCCAGCCTCCTTAAAAACACTCCAGATAATCGCAACATGGCTGCCTACAGCCCAGGACTCACCACACTCTGGATAAGCTGGCAACATCATGACAAAATTTAATCTAGGTAAGTAATTAAAAGACAGCACAGAATGCTGTAAAGCTGTTCATATTGGAAGAATGAGTAAATGTACCCATGGTCTGTTCAACAGTATGACATAATTGGGGCAAAAATCTAAGTGAAATAAGTCCTCTCAAGTTAGGTCTTCTTAAGGGATGTCTGTAACAAGATGACTTTTTCTTCTTGGCATAACTTATTTGTTTTTTTTTTTTTTACATAAGACATTCCAAAAGAAGCAACCCAATGGCATAAAATCTACTCTTTGTTACTTGACTACTGTCTACTATCTATGTCTTGGCAACAAAGAGACAATTTTTTTAAGGAAGAAAATAGCAGATAGTAACTTCAACACCTGTTTCCTTTTTCTCATAGCATGTGTTTAAAAGGCAAATATTAAAATAATCACTAGCTTCAAAGCAGGAATGAGAGTCCAAGTATTTAACAGTTTGTCTGGCACAGACATGGACCTATCACAGCAGATGCTGCACGCAGCCTCTTGTGTTACGGCAGGTTTCTGGGTGCCAAGACCTTCTACTGTGAAGGGCATTCATCTTTTAGGTATTAGGTCATAGAATGGGGCAGATGTGAAACAAGGGAGGGGAGCATCTGGAGGATGCAGAGTAGCAGCTGTTTCCCAGTGAATATGTGCATATTTAATATTTTAACACTTCTTACCCTCTGGCAGTACAAGATGTTCCAGACATCTTATAGGCTCCAGTCTTAGAATCACCTATTTATCCAAGAAGCTAGTGTTAAATATTAAATCACTAATGAGTTAACGATTTGACCTGTATCCTGAAATACCTGGAATTAATGTTTCACAGGCTTTGTCAAGGATCTCTGTGTGCATGTCTGAGCATGGCTTCAACAGTCAGACAGGCAGTTGAGAACTCTGCCTTAGCCCTCACATCCTACTTCTTCAGAGCCTCAAGTTCAGCTAGAAGCAACAGTTAAGACTTCTAGTTTCCCCAGAATATGTCAGAGTTTCTGAGAGGCCCATATGGACAGCTCATTGTGTTTCCTTTTTGATTAAAAATTTCTCCAACTGTTATCTACCACCCCGAGACAGCAGTAATGTTACACTTGATCTTAGCCAAAAGGCCGAGAAGCAATAATAGCAATGTTAAATAATTTCCACCGATTGTTTTCAACAGCTTCCCCAGGGCTGCTGCATTAGGAAAGTTCCAAGTCCAGCCTGATAAAGACAAGCTTTGAGAGAGGGTTCTTCCAGGGAATGATCAGATAGGTCAAATAATAACTGTTCTCTGGAAATGAGGCTTTCAAAGGGCTACAACTCTATCTTTCCCCCTCCATAGCCTGCCAGGCTGCTGATTTTCACTGTGATTTCAAAGTTTTGGTTTTCAAAGAAACCTCTGAGTTATGGACAGCTTGATGATAAAAGGGAAATTAAAATTACCGATATTTAAATTTTTTTAAAAAATAGTTTCCCAGATTCTGTCAATACTTTGATTGATTTGCAGAATTCTGAAAATGTTGATTCTGATAATGTTGTCCAGTAGTCTCACAGCTTTTATGAAGGAGAAAACTTTTGAACTCGTTACTAATTCCAGTCGTATTACCCCCAAAGAGTTTATTTAAAATGCTTTCACAGTTGTTTGGCCATATAGTATTTTACATCTGAATATCAGCAGGACTCCTAAGTACAGTTGGCATGCTTCACCAATTGTGAATTATTATTTTAAGTATTAATTTTCCTCATACCTAGAAAAGAGATTACCTCCTTTTTAAATTCTTATTGAAGTATAATTGCTTTACAATGTTGTTTTAGTTTCTGCTGTACAATGAAGTGAATCAGCTATATGTATACATATATGCTCTCCATTACTTTGCTAACAAAGGTCCGTCTAGTCAAGGCTATGGTTTTTCCAGTGGTCATGTATGGATGTGAGAGTTGGACTGTGAAGAAGGCTGAGCACCGAAGAATTGATGCTTTTGAACTGTGGTGTTGGAGAAGACTCTTGAGAGTCCTTTGGACTGCAAGGAGATCCAAGCAGTCCATTCTGAAGGAGATCGGCCCTGGGATTTCTTTGGAAGGAATGATGCTAAAGCTGAAACTCCAGTACTTTGGCCATCTCATGTGAAGAGTTGACTCATTGGAAAAGACTCTGATGCTGGGAGGGATTGGGGGCAGGAGGAGAAGGGGACGACAGAGGATGAGATGGCTGGATGGCATCACTGACTCGATGGATGTGAGTCTGAGTGAACTCCGGGAGATGGTGATGGACGGGGAGGCCTGGCGTGCTGCGATTCAAAGAGTCAGACACGACTGAGCGACTTAACTGAACTGAACTGACACTCTCCATTTTGGATGTCTCCCATCCCACCATCTAGGGCATCACAGGGTACCAAGCTCAGCTCCCTGTGCTAGACAAAAAGTTCCCAGTAGCTATCTATTTCACACATGGTAGTGTATTGACATCAAACTTAATCTCCCAACTTGCCCCACCCTTCCCTTCCCACACTGTGTCCGAATGTCCATTCTCTATGACTGCATCCCTTTTCTTGCCCTACAAATACGCTCATCTGTGCCATGTTTCTAGATTCCACATATATGCACTAATGAGTAATCAGTTCATTTCACTCAGTCATGTCCAACTTTTTGCAACACCATGGACTGCAGCATGCCAGACTTCCCTGTCCATCACCAACTAGCAGAGCTTGCTCAAATTCACGTCCATTGAGTCAGGGATACCATCCAACCATCTCATCCTCTGTTGTCCCTTCTCCTCCTGCCTTCAATCTTTCCCAGCATCAGGGTCTTTCCTGATGAGTTGGCACTTCACATTGGGTGGCCACAGTATTGGAGGTTCAGCTTCAGCATCAGTCCTTTCAATGAATATTCAGGACTGATTTCCTTTAGGAAGGACTGGTTTGATATCCTTGCAGTCCAAGGAACTCTCAAGAGTCTGCTCCAATAACACATTTCAAAAGCATCAATTCTTTGATGCTCAGCTTTCTTTATGGTCCAACTCTCGCATCCATACATGACTATTGGAAAAACGATAGCGTTGACTACACAGACCTTTGTCATAAAAGTAATGTCTCTGCTTTTTAATATGCTGTCTAGTTTTGTCACAGCTGTTCTTCCAAGGATCAAGCATCCTTTAATTTTGTGGCTGCAGTCACCTACTGCAGTGTTTTTGAAGCCCAAGGAAATAAGGTCTGTTACTGTTTGCATTGTTTCCCCATCTATTTGCCAGGAACTGATGGGACCAGATGCCATGATCTTAGTTTTTTTGAATGTTGAGCTTTAAGCCAATTTATTCACTCTCCTTTTTCACTTTCATCAAGAGGCTCTTTAGTTCCTCTTTGTTTTCTGCCATAAGAGTGGTGTCATCTACATATCTGAGATTATTGATATTTCTCCCAGCAATCTTGATTCCAGCTTGTGCTTTATCCAGCCCAGCATTTCACATGATGTACTCTGCATACAAGTTAAATAAACAGGGTGACAATATGCAGCCTTGACATACTTCTTTCCTTATTTGGAACCAGTCTGTTGCTCCATGTCCAGTTCTAACTGTTACAGCTTTTTGACCCGCATACAGATTTCTCAGAAGACAGGTCAGGTGGTCTGGTACTCCCATCTCTTGAAGAATTTTCCCCAGTTTGTTGTGAAACACACAGTCCAAGGCATTGGCATAGTCAATGAAGCAAAAGTAGATGTTTTTCTGGAACTCTCCTGCTTTTTGTAAAATCCAGTTGGCAATTTGATGTCTGGTTCCTCTGACTTTTCTAAATCCAGCTTGAACATCTAGAAGTTCTTGGTTCACATACTATTGAAGCCTTGCTTGGAGAATTTTCAGCATTACTTTAGTATCTCTGATTTCCTTGAAGAGATCTCTAGTCTTTCCCATTCTATTGTTTTCCTCTATTTCTTTGCATTGACCACTGAGGACGGCTTTCTTATCTCTCCTTGCTATTCTTTGGAACTCTGCATTCAGATGGATATATCTTTCCTTTTCTCCTTTGCCTTTATCTTCTCTTCTTTTCTCAGCTATTTGTAAGGCCTCTTCAGACAACAATTTTGCCTTTCTGTATTTCTTTTCCTTTGGGATGGTTTTGATCACTGCCATCTATACAATGTTACAAACCTCCGTCCATAGTTCTTCAGGCACTCTGTCTACCAGATCTAATCCCTCAAATCTATTTGTCGCTTCCACTGTATAATTGTAAGGGATTGCATTTAGGTCATACCTGAATGGTCTAGTGGTTTTCCCTAGACCTTTTCCCATTCCCTTACTTCCCTTTCTTCAATTTTAGTCCAAATTTTACAATAAGGAGTTCATGATCTGAGCCACTGTCAGCTCCCAATCTTGTTTTTGCTGACTGTGTAGAGCTTCTCCAACTTTGGCTGCAAGGAATATTGCTGGGAGCCGGCACATTGCATATTGAGTGAGGATCTGTAATAGCTCAACTGGAATTCTATCACTGCCGGGAGCCAGCGTGAGGCACTCCGCCCATGACAAAGGTCATGAGGAAGGAGGCTCGGCATACGCAAAGGCGGGATCGAGCCTCAGGAGTCCCCCTGGAAATTCTCGAGCATCTACCCCCAAAACCAGAGTCTGCCTACTTTCTGCTTTGTGCTTTCACCTACACCTCTGACTTTACGGGGGGCTGTCTCCCACTACCTCTCTCTGGAAAAAGAGTTAGCTTACAGCTCCAGTTAATAATTCCTGGGTGTGACAGTGTTTAACCTACAAACTCCTTTGGAAATCCTCTAGCCTGCCTGAATAGGTTTTTCCGGCCACATGTGATTGTTCAGAGCCTCCCAACTGTGAGAGGCAGGAGATGTTCTAAACTGCCTAAACACAGATTCCTTTGAGTAGTTAAAAGATTGATTAGAAAATGTATTGGTGAAGGGTTTTTCACTTGTTGGGCCAATGTTTGCTGCTAAGTCTCCATACTCCTTACCTACTGTGTCTTTGGCAGTGTATTGATTGATATAATGGGTGTATAGAAATGTAAAATGCAGCTTTGTCCAATGCTTTTTGGAAGGCTGGTGCCTGACTTTGGAATAATCACCTTTAGAGAAAAATAAGTTTCTTAAAATGTTAACAGGCCTCCGGGCCAGAAGATGATGTCAATCACCTGAACTTTTGCATATGATAAGTTTGAAAGCCTGGCTTAGATTAGAACCAGGAACTGCTGTCCTTGCATGACTCCACCCTTTCCCCCATTATCCTCTATGCATACCTTAAGGTATAAAAACTACTTTGGAAAATAAAGTGTGGGCCTTGTTCACTGAAACTTGGTCTCCCCATGTCACTCTCTCTCCCAAATTCCAGCTGAGTGTCCATCTGGAGCGCGGATGTCCTCTGCGACCATTTATTTGCCTGGGCTTCTAAGACCCACTCGAGAAGGTGTCTAAGGCGGGGCACCTTCCGCTATTCGAGAGGGCGCCTGCGGCCTCCGTGGTCAGAGCTAACCTGGGGTCACGGGTTATATTGATTTTCCGCGTAAACCAAGCCACTCAGCTTCTTTTCTCCACTGAATTTTCCTACTGAGCTATCCTTATTTCAGCCGCTTTTCTCCACTGAATTTCCTCACTGAGCTATCCTTATTCTATTACTCTTTGTATCCTTAATTAAAGTGTAATTAAGCAGTTATTCCCTGACCCTCGCCTAGCCGTCTCTCCTTCGAATACCCTGGATCAGCCGGGGCTGGTCCCCGGCAGAATATAATCAATCTGATTTCAGTTTTGACCATCTGGTGATGTCCATGTGTAGAAATCATCTTTTCGTTGTTGAAAGAGTGTGTTTGCTAAGACCAGTGTGTTCTTTTGGCAAAACTCTGCTAGGCTTTGCCCTGCTTCACTTTGTACTCCAAGGCCACACTTGCCTGTTACTCCAGGTATCTCTTGACTTCCTACTTTTGCATTCCATTCCCCTATGATGAAAGTGATAGTTGTTCAGTCATGCCTGACTCTTTGCAACCCCATGGACTATAGCCTGCCAGGCTCCTCTGTTCATGGAATTCTCCAGGCAAGATTACTGGAGTGGGTTGCCGTTTCCTTCTCCAGGCCTATGATGAAAAGGACATGTTAGTTCTAGAAGGTCTTGTAGGTCATCATAGAACTGTTCAACTTCAGCTTTTTTGGCATTAGTGGTTGGGGCATAGACTTGGATTACTGTGATATTGAATGGTTTGCCTTGGAAATGAACAGAGATCATTCAGCCATTTTTGAGACTGTACCCAAGTACTGCAGTTCAGACTCTTTTGTTGACTATGAGGGTTACTCCATGAGTAGTAATTTTCTTTTAACTCTGGTGTTGTCTGGAGATCTTCAGCTGATTTCTGTCTCTCAGTCACCTAGATGGAAGGTGTTAATTATTTCGCTAACATCTCTGTTTATGTATAAGATCCTTTTACTTTCTCTCTGCTGAGATTACCCCTGACCCACCAGCCAGAGAGTCAAGCAGAGTTTCTGTTGCTGTCTCCCTAACACACTGAATACTGGCTTCACAGTATAGAGCCCTGTCCTAATTTTTTTACTAAATCACTTGCTCACACCCATTTTCAGGTATTCTCTCCCCATTAAAAGATGAGTCTTTGAAGAGGCCACTGTGTGTAAATATTTTTCAAAATCCTTCAAACCAAAAGAATTGTGTCAAAGATGGCTGTACATATTTTGACATTCTACCTATAGTGGCTTTTAAGCCAGAAAATGAGAAACTTCAGAGACCAAGCAGGGAATTTCTAACAATTACTTAAAGCAGGCATCTCAAACCTGGTAATGTCTTAGAATATTCCAGAGAGTTTAACAAATATTCACACCTAGTCTCCTCCCCAAGGCAATTATGTCAGAACCTCTGGGAATAGGGACCAGGCTTTAGGGCTTCGCTGGTGGCTCAGATTTTAAAGAATCTGCCTGCAGTGCAGGAGACACACGTTCAGTCCCTGGGTTAGAAAGATTCACTGGAGAAGGAAATGGTAACCCACTCCAGTATACTTGCCTGGGGAATCCCATGAACAGAGAAAATACTGGCTGGCTAGAGTCCATGGGGTTCGCAAAGAGTCAGAGACGACTGAGTGACTAATGCTTTCACCTTTATGTGTTTATTGAATCCCAGATGAATCTGAAATGCAGTCAGGAAAAAAAGCCAGTGGCAAACTCCAGCACTGGAAGATCTCCTACCCTTGTAGACACCTGGAGTATGTGGAGGAAGGGATACGTTGCATCTATTAGCCATAGAAACCCCAAGATGCAGACAGGATTAGAAAAACAAAAACAAACAAGCAGAACAAAATGCACTCTGAATATCTCCGTATAATAACTAATCCATTAGGCACTGGGTTAGAAGGCAGGGTCCTGGGTTCTCTTAAACAACCAACACCTAGCCAGTGCCCACCTCTGCCAATCTCTAGCCTGTATTAGCCATCTTGATTAAGTTATTTAATTAGGTCTTATAATATCTAGATATGGGATTCTTCTAGTAGCCCATGGCAGGATTTTTAACTTATGAATATTTTGCCCACTTCCTCAGAAGGTTTATTCCACTTTTTCTATAATTATGTTTTTCCTACTCTGGAGGGTTCAAATATAATTTCCTTTATAAAAAGGCTATGCTAGAAAATAACAAGTTTTAAAAAATGCTTTCGGTTAACAAAATAGAAATCTGGAAGTATTTTATTGGTGCTCTTTTTGGAAAAAGAAAACTGTTTTGGTTGTTTATAAAATTCGAAAGTCTGGAAAAATTGAAACCACTCATTTGGAAAATAATGTCTGTATTTGATGACTTAGCTTAAGGAACATTAATTCAAATTACTACAATACTAGTGTTTATAAAATATTGTGTTTTGAAATGCGAAGTCAGATGCCTTTATTTTTCCCGCCGTGACTGTGCTGTGCTTAGTCACTCAGTCTTGTCTGACTCTTTGTGACCCCATGGACTGCAGCCCACCAGGCTCCTCTGTTTTTGGGAATTCTCCAGGCAAGAATACTGGAGTGGGTAGCCTTTCTCTTCTCCAGGGGATCTTCCCAACCCAGGGATTGAACCCAGGTCTCCTGCATTGCAGGTGGATTCTTTACCACCTGAACCACCAGGGAAGCAGCTTAAAGGACCAGCTTATTTAGGATTTCCTCTGAAATGTTTAAATTTTAATGAATTTTGTTTTAAATCAAAGTACTAGAGCTTCCTGAAAGAATAACAGTCTTAGCTAGCACTGCGAATTGTAAATTTAATTTGTTGGCAAAACATTTTTGACTCTTAGGACCAAGCGAAATGAAAAAGAAAATTAACTATTTTCTTTGGAAAACTGGATTTTCAACTGGAAACCTTATATTGGTGAGTTGTTAACCTTTATCTTGTATAATTAACAGTCTTTAGGAAATATTATAGTCATTTCAGTAATTGGGACATAATACTCCAGTCATGTCAATATAACCCCTGTGTGAGGAAATCAACAAAATGTTTAAAAAACAGGTCCCTAGTTAGATATGGAAGTGACTGAATCTGTTTTTGTTTTTTTTTAAACTCTTTATCCATGTTGTTTTCTCTCTTGTTGTTCAGTCGCTCAGTCGTGTCTGACTCTTTGTGACCCCATGGACTGCAGCACGCCAGCCTTCCCTGTCCTTCACCATCTCCCAGAGCTGCTGAAACTCATGTCCATCCGGTCAGTGATGCCATTGGCAGCTGTTTTCTCTAAGTGGGCCTATTTTAGACTGAAAGGTGCAGGCTCCAAAGACCTTAAAACAACAAAAGTATATTCTCTTCCAATTCTGAAGGCTACATGTCCAATTCAAGATGTCAACAAGACCACACCTCATCTGAAGGCTGTAGGAAGAATCCTTTCTTGAATCTCACCTTCTTGTGACTCTATCCTTTCCTTGGCTTGTGGCAATGTAACTCCAGCCTTTGCCTACCTCCATCTTCATGTGGCCATTTTCTGTGTGTGTGTATGTCCTTTTCTGTCTCTTTTATGTTCACATTCATAGATGTAGGGATCATTCAAGAATCTGCCTGCAGCGCAGGAGACTTGGGTTCAATCCCTGGGTTGGGAAGATCCCCTGGAGAAGGAAATGGAAACCCACTCCAGTATTCTTGCCTGGAGAATTTCATGGACAGAGGAGCCTGACGGGCTACAATCTATGGGGTCACAAAGAGTCAGACATGACTGAGTGACTAACACTTCACTTCTTTACACTAATTCAGTATGTCCTCTTTTCAATCTTTATTTATATCTTCAGAGAGCCTATTTCTAAATAAGGTCACCTTCTGAGATTCCATGTAAACCTGAATTTGCTGGGTGTCACTATTCAATCTACTATAGTCCTGTGGCATGCTCCCTTTCAGTCATTACATTTAGCCAACTTAACCTACCTACTGCAGTTTTTCCCTTTCCTCCTCCTGAAGCATCTTTCTCCCTGAATTTTGCATGACCAGTGCCTTATTATTCAGTTTAAATATCACCCTTTGTCCTTAACTGTGTAAATTATCTAAATTAGATAGTCCTTAATTATCTAAATAATACAAGTCAATAAGAACTCCTCACAAGTCACTTGTTATTCAATCACTTTGTCTTATTGTCTTTATTACAATTTTGACTTTCTGAAGTTATCTTTTTTACTTTTGAAGTAATTGTTTCACTTGCTTGCTTTTAATTTTATACCATTCCATTCCGATAGAATATATAATCCACAAGAACAAAAGATATAACGTGTTTGACTATTGTATCTCTTGTACATATCTCGGAGAAGGCGATGGCACCCCACTCCAGTACTCTTGCCTGGAAAATCCCATGGGCGGAGGAGCCTGGTAGGCTGCAGTCCATGGGGTCACTAAGAGTGGGACACGACTGCGTGACTTCACTTTCACTTTCCACTCTCATGCATTGGAGAAGGAAATGGCAACCAACTCCAGTGTTCTTGCCTGGAGAATCCCAGGGACGGGGGAGCCTGGTGGGCTGCCGTCTATGGGGTCGCACAGAGTCGGACACGACTGAAGTGACTTAGCAGCAGCAGCAGCAGTACATATCTCAGTAATAGGACCATGGTAACATTCAATAAATATTTGTTGAAGGAATGAGTGACCAAGTAGCAGGAAAAGTATGAATTGGGGGTTAGCCGACCTAGGCACTAGTCCTTTGCCACTAATTAGCTATGTGACCTTGGGTGCCACAGCTAACCTCTCTCTGTTTATCAATATCACCATTTATTAGTGAGGGAGTTGATTGTTGAGTAGTTTTCTGGTTGGAAGACTCTTACTACAACTTCCAATAGGTTCTGGACCACATTTTTGTCAAAGAGACAAAATTTCCAAATAAAAACATCCATTATACTCTTGAAAAGACTTTGTACTGTAGCCACATTAGTGGATTAATTGGAAAGTTTTAAGTTTCAGTACAATTTGGGGAAAACCATCTTTTTTCCTTAAAATTGGTTCTTTCTGATGACCATCATCAATTCTGTTTTCTACTTTGTCAGTTGGTGTTTGAGCATATTTGAGACAGTTTTAGTCTTACTTAATAACCTGGATCAGAGACTCCATTGTGATGAAAGTAGGGTGCTGATGTGCCCAAACACACTCTGCAAGAAAGATCTCTGGTGGGAGCACAGTGATGACAATATTACTAACACTGCCGTGAGTTCAAAAGTAGATACATTTGAGGAATTCTCCTGCATTATTTGCTTTTACAGCAACTCAGGTTTAATAAAATAGCTTATTTTCTGAACATATGCTATAAAATTTTTGTTTGTTTTTCTTGACAAGTCCATATAAGGATGCCTGACAAAGTACAGATTCTGAATGTGCTTTCTGGAGAAGAACAGAAAAGAACATATATTGTGCTCTCGGTTAATCTCCTCCTGGAGTAAGATTCCAGTAATGATACTACTCCAAAGACAAGAGTATCAGCTTTCAATGGCTATTTCACTGTGCCGCTGTGCTCATTATCTGACTAAAAGAACTGATTTTGTTGTAGCCTCTGAGAAGAGGTAACATAGAGCCGCAAACACGTAATAGTGGATCCTAAATCCGAATACATTTTATATCTGGAGCTGCTGCTACCCTCTTGGCTACCTCTGCTGCTGCTCCTGCTAAGTAGCTTCAGTCATGTCCGACTCTGTGTGACCCCACAGATGGCAGCCCACTAGGCTCCTCTGTCCCTGGGATTCTCCAGGCAAGAATACTGGAGTGGGTTGCCATTTCCTTCTCCAATGCATGAAAGTGAAAAGTGAAAGTGAAGTCGCTCAGTCGTGTCCGACTCTTCTCCAGGCAAGCGTACTGGAGTGGGGTGCCATTGCCTTCTCCACTTGGCTACCTCTGAGATTATGAATTTGGAAAGTTTTTCTTTGTGTAACATATTGAATTTTTATCGCAACAATAACAATTTATAAATATGATGCTTCAGATACTTGTTAGAAGAACATATACACATGAAAGTTACATGTAAAGAGCATGAATTGCACTGAACCTAGTTATTTCCAAAAGGTATATTCTATAGCCTGGAAAATCCCATGGACGGAGGAGCCTGGTAGGCTGCAGTCCAATGGGGTCGCTAAGAATCGGATAGGACTGAGCGACTTCACTTTCACTTTTCACTTTCATGCATTGGAGAAGGAAATGGCAACCCACTCCAGTGTTCTTGCCTGGAGAATCCCAGGGACGGGGGGTCCTGGTGGGCTGCCGTCTATGGGGTCGCACAGAGTCGGACACGACTGAAGCGACTTAGCAGCAGTAGCAGCATACTCTATAGCAGCTAGCAAGTAAGCTTTAAAGTACTTCATTCTGAAAGGAAACATTTATTTCCTATGTCATTTATTTAATGGTAAAAATAATCTTCATGAAATGATGACTATGAGAGAGAAGAAGCATAAAATTCCATACATTGAGAAAGTTAGTTGAAATAAAACATGGTAGTAGCATAGAAGTGGGGAAAAAAATTAAAGGCATCATAAGCCAGTATATCTATTTGCCTTGGTCTCCTTTACCTACCCTTTTCTTTTTCTCCTTGTCCCCTATTTCCTTCTCCCCACTTCTTTCGTCTACCTCTTTTCTCAGTAACCATTAATCTACTTTTTATCATTATAGTTTTGCCTGCTTTAGAAATTTCATATAAATAGAATCAGATGTTATGGGGTGTTTCATGATTGGATCCCTTGGCCGAGCACCATGATTTGGATAGTGGTTCATGTGGTGGAGCATGACAGTAGTTTACTCCCTTTATTATAGGAAAATATGAAAAATCAGACACATAAAATGTGAAAGCACCATTCTTCTTGATGACAACACACAGGCATCCAAAAGAGTTAATTCATAAGTCCTATTTGCAAATAAATCAGTGACCGAGAAATGAGCTCATTCTTATGGCAGGGGAATAACCAGAAAATTAATTGAGCCCAAACAAATTCATCTTAACTTCTATTACTCCTCCAGCATAGTTTTCTGGCACTGAATTAATTTGAAAAAGTCTCTAGTGCTTCTAGTACGTGCATGTTTTATTTCTAAAGTAGTTAAATAGTTTCTAAGAAATTATTTCCTTGAGCAGAATGAAAATACTCTTCCTGGTTATTATAACATACACTCATTTACCTTTTCCACTGTTTATCCTGCTCTTGTTAATTAGCAAAGACATTTGTGCTTATCTACACTGTATTTTCCCTTATACTATAGCCTTTTTTGCTGCTAACGACTTAACCTACAGTGAAGGTATATGCCCAAACTTCAGAGAGAATAAAATTGTTAGTCAAGCTGCATAAACACTATTAAAACAAAAACACAAAATAAAAAATTCTTACAATGAGAAAAAATACACACGCTTCAAGTGTTTAATGCCCGCTTAGTCTCTTTTCTTAAGCTTAGATGCCTACTTTAAATCTTGTTCCATATTGTAGAGCATAAGGAGAAATAAATATTTAGTTTTGTTTCACATTACTACCATAAAATCTAGTTTCTGGCATGTAGAAAAAAATATATGCTACTAAACAAATTTAAAATAAAATAGTATATTCAAATATACCAAAAGAAGGAACGAAATGGAGAACAGAGAAAGAAAAGAGAGGGACAAACATAAAACGAATAATAAAATTGTGGACATAATTCCAAACTTGCCAGTGTATTACACTAAATATTAGTGGAACCAAGGGGCTTCCCAGGTGGCTCCATGGTAAACAATCCACCTGCCAATACAAGAGATGCAGGTTCAATCCCTGGGTCGGAAAGATTCCCTGAGGAGGAAATGGCAACCACTCCAGTATTCTTGCCTGCAAAATACCATGTATAGTCTGGGGCTTCACAGACAGTTGGACATGACTGAGCACATTAGTAGACTAAACACTCAAAGGCAGATATAATCAGAATATTTAACACTGAAAAATCCCACAGAGTGAAAGTAAATTATTAGAAAACAATATGGTGCTGGTTTTGTCACTAAGTCATGTCAGCTCCTGCGACCCTGTGAACTGTGATCTGCCAGGCTGCTCTGCCCATGGAATTTTCCAGTCAAGAATACTGGAGTGGGTTGCTATTTCCTCCTCCAGGAGATCTTCCTGACCCAGGGAATGAACTCCAGTCTCCTACATTGCAGGCAGTCTCCTGAATTGCAGGTGGATTCTTTACTGACTGAGCCACCAAGGAAGCCCAGAGAGCAATATGCTATACAAATGCTAACTTAAGAAGGCTAGCGTGGCTATATTAATATCTTAAAAATTTGGTCTTAAGACAAAAATTACTACAGATAAATAGGGACATTTCAGAATGATAAAAATGTCAATTCATTGGGAAGACATAAAAGTCATAAATATGTATACACCAAATAAAGCAACTTCAAAATACATGAAAAAATGAAACAAAAATTGACAAAATTAAATGGAGAAGTAGACAACTCTACAATTATAGTAATAGAATTCAATGTTATTGGCCTTCAATGAACAAGTCAGCTAGGCAAAAATTTGTAAAGGCAGAAATGATTTTTACAATAATATTAACCACTTTAATCTAATTGATATTTATATAACTCTATAAAGGAAGGCAGTGGAACCAGAGATCAAATTGCCAACATCTGCTGGATCATTGAAAAAGCAAGAGAGTTCCAGAAAAACATCTATTTCTGCTTTATTGACTATGCCAAAGCCTTTGACTGTGTGGATCACAAGAAACTGTGGAAAATTCTGAAAGAGATGGGCATACCAGACCACCTGACCTGCCTCTTGAGAAACCTATATGCAGGTCAGGAAGCAACAGTTAGAACTGGACATGAAACCACAGACTGGTTCCAAATAGGAAAAGGAGTACGTCAAGGCTGTATATTGTCACCCTGCTTATTTAACTTCTATGCAGAGTACATCATGAGAAACGCTGGGCTGGAGGAAGCATGAGATGGAATCAAGATTGACAGGAGAAATATCAATTACCTCAGCTATGCAGATGACACCACCCTTATGGCAGAAAGTGAAGAGGAACTAAAAAGCCTCTTGATGAAAGTGAAAGTGGAGAGTGAAAAAGTTGGCTTAAAGCTCAACATTCAGAAAACGAAGATCATGGCATCTGGTCCCATCACTTCATGGCAAATAGATGGGGAAACAGTGGAAACAGTGTCAGACTTTATTTTTGGGGGCTCCAAAATCACTGCTGATGGTGATTGCAGCCATGAAATTAAAAGACGCTTACTCCTTGGAAGGAAAGTTATAACCAACCTAGATAGCATATTAAAAAGCAGAGACATTACTTTACCAACAAAGGTCCATCTAGTCAAGGCTATGGTTTTTCCAGTGGTCATATATGGATGTGAGAGTCGGACTGTGAAGAAAGCTGAGCACTGAAGAATTGATGCTTTTGAACTGTGGTATTGGAGAAGACTCTTGAGAGTCCCTTGGACTGCAAGGAGATCCAACCAGTCCATCCTAAAGGAGATCAGTCCTGGGAGTTCGTTGGAAGGAATGATGCTAAAGCTGAAACTCCAGTATTTTGGCCACCTCATGCGAAGAGTTGACTCACTGGAAAAGACTCGACTGGGGGCAGGAGGAGAAGGGGACAACAGAGGATGAGATGGCATCACTGACTCAATGGACATGAGTTTGAGTGAACTCCGGGAGTTGGTGATGGACAGGGAGGCCTGGTGTGCTGTGATTCATGGGGTCGCAGAGTCAGACACAACTGAGCGACTGAACTGAACTGAAGTATATATATGTGTGCGTGTGTGTAAGTAAATTCCCATATTTGTATCTGGCTTTACTTCTGAACACTAGACTTTATATCTGACTGCCAACCTGGGTTTCCCAGGTGGCGGTAGTGGTAAAAAAAAACCCTTCCTGCCAATGCAGGAGACATAAGAGATGTGGTTTTGATCGCTGGGTTGGGAAGATTCCCTAGAGAAGAAAATGGCAACCCACTCCGGTATTCTTGCCTAGAGAATCCCATGGATAGAGGAGCCTGGTGGCTACAGTTCATAGGGTTGCAAAGAGCCAGATAAGACTGAAGCGACTTAGCATATACAGATGCCAACCTGTGAAGTACATGTGGTTATCGTAGAGATATTTCAAACCTAGTATGTTCAAAACTAAACACTGGAGTCCTCCTATCACCATAGCCCCCACCATTCTTGCCCTTCCTTACCTTAGCCTGTCTCTACCACTTACAAGTTTAGGGGTGCAAAACGTACATGTCCTCTTTAACTCATCTCTTTATTTCACCACCATTACATTAATTCACCCATAAGTGACTTGACAAGATAAGATCCTGTACATTTAGGGTGGTATGGCTGTAGATACTCATAAGTGATTTGAATCTACCTGCAAAATGCATCCACATTTATCCATCTCCACTGCAATGACCTGTTGTAAGCTGCCATCTCTTGCCTCGACTCCGTTTTCTCTTAATATTCTCACTAATCTTGCCCTTTCTGCTCTTACAGCTCCTATAATCCTCAACACAGCAGCCAGAGAAGTCCTTTAGCATTAATCAGATATTCTCTGTCTCAGGCTTACAATATTCCAATGTCTTATTTAGTGAATATTTTCTAAGGAGCAGTAATTTACTTGAAGTGTAGGACGGTACTAACTAGCTCTGAGAAGATTATACAAAGATAAAATTATCCTAAGTGAATCTATTACCTTGAACTCAGGACTTCATGAAGTATTCTAAATCGCCATTTTTATATTTTTATATGGGGTTATGCGAGGTAAGCAGTAGAATAGCTTTTTCTGCTGTCTGTTTTGGGATTTTGGATAGGACAGGGTGATGGGGGTGGGTGTTATATTACTACCATTGAAAGCAGCTCCAAATTCTGAAACAATACGTTTGAAAAGCCCACTTTTTCCTTGGAAGCTCCCAAGTTAGAGAGTGTGGGTGGCAGTTGATTTCCCATTTTCACTTGGTGCCAAATTCCTCTGGGTTTTGTTTGATCAAAATAGTGGGTAACTTCGGTTGAGTGATAAGATTAGCTGAGGATGAAGGAGAAAAGAGAAGGATAGAAGTACCATCAACTTGGTGTGTTTTTGGTTTTCTGGCCAGTGTAGCTGTAAAAATATTTATTTGACAAAATGTTTTATTTTTGATGTTCCTAGTATTTGTACTGGCTCACTTAGATTGCTTAAACCTCTGGGATCTTGTGAGAGATTTTAGCTGTGATTTATTTTTTTTCAAGTTCAAGAGTAATACGGCAATATGTCATATAGTAGAAGACAATTCAGTCAAATTATCCATTTTTTCATGTTGTGACCTTAAGAAAAGTGCTATGTAGGGGCAATTCAGGAGATGCACTCCTTATTGACTGCACCTGATGCAAAGAAGCAGGATAGTTCCAAGGCTGGTTTAGTTAAAGAGCCTTTGTTCTTTTGAAGTTTAGTGGAAGGCTATTTACTACCAGGTTCTTTCCATTGCCGTGTAATTCTTGTGTGGCCTATTTTCCATAACAGTGTTAGAAAGATTCCCTAGGAGACCTCACTACAGATTGCAGAGATGGCCTCTACTGAGAAGATTAATTGTTGAGTTATAGCTTAGAATTTGCTGCGATATTTACCAAAGGCTATCACAGTTTTTTTACGCCCATGAAGCCAGGTATGAGGTTAGATAACTGAAGCCCAGAAGGAAAATTTTATTGCCTTTTTGAAACTGCAAGTACCTTGAAGCATGCCTGCTAACAATACTGCTGAGTAAGGACTTCTGGGAGAAAACAGGGGCTGACACCAGCCTGGCACCCAATAAAAAAGAAGGAATCTCACTAAAGGGAAATAATATTCCTGAGGAAGCACTTTGGGTTAACCACAATAGTTATTTTTTTCCCATGGAATAAAATATAATAAAAAAAGTTTTTAAAACAGTTGTAAAACTTATTTAATGGAGAGACACCCAAGAGAGCTATTGGAGACATAAGATGCTGTGGTTGGTGATTTAGTCACTAACTCACGTCTGACTCTTGTGACCCCATGGACTGTAGCCCGCCAGGCTTCTCTGTCCATGGGTTTCTCCAGGCAAGAATACTGGAGTGAGTTGCATTTAAGATGCTGTACAGTGAAGTTTTTACACAGTGCATAGAAGGTAATCCAGAAGCGACAGGTAGTTTGCATTAACCCAAAAACAGAGCCTGAGAGAAGACCAAAATAGCGGAAGGCACTGCAATAGCATCTGCTGTACAAAACACAGAACTCAATGTATGTGACCCTGTGAGTCTTCATCCACATAAGCATACATTGACTGAACAAAAGTAAAATATGTTAGAGAATTCATTAAGTATTCTATTTGACTACTGTCTCAATAGTGAGTAATGACAGAGGAAATGGTGCAACTATCTTATGGTCAAATTTCTATAGAATAATTCTTCAGATCCAAACTTCTATGTTGAAAAGCTTCAGTGTCAGAGATACCAAAAGGACACAAATCATGTCTACCCTTCTTGCAGGACATAAAAATTGCCAAGATTCACTGGGTTCATACCATTTATTTAGATGTTGTATTAAGTCTCATATATGAAGAGAATAATACACTTTAAAGAGCAATGCCACCCACACTTAGCCACTGAGATTCATTTTTCTTTAGGTGGATTTTGTATTTCCAAACAATTTCTCAGGCTTTTTTTTTTTTTTTTTTTTTGGTTTGGTTGCTTTTTTTCCTTTAATTTTTGCTGTTTTTCATTTTGTTTTAGTAAAGTGGGATACAGAGAATGGACAAAAAGAGGATGGAAACAGTATTGCTCATCCCCATTTGCTTACAGAATTAAGTCTAAAGCCCCCTCTCCATTTCTCTCTGTTTTTTATACCTGTAGGCCCTGACTGACATCAGGGAAGCCTGATTGAGCTCCCCTGATCACTCAGTGGGTAAAGAATTCACCTGCAATGTAGGAGACACAGGAGATATGGGTTTGATCCCTGGGTCAGGAAGATCCCCTGGAAAAGGAAACGGCAACCCGCTCCAGTATTCTTGCCTGGAAAAACTCCATGGACAGAGGAGTCTGGTGGGCTATAGTCCAAAGAGTAGCAAACAGTCAGACACCACTGAGCACACAGGCACCACATGGCCCTGATTGATTCATAATATGATTGTTTAACCCAATAAACTATTAACCTACTCCCTGGGACACAAAATGTAATTCCTAATCTCACATAAAAAGAAACATAGGACAAGGAATTTACCTACAATCAAGTCTTATGTTCTGTCTTCATTGGTTAACACCATTAAAATTAGAATCTACATTCACATATCCTCATCAGGTACTTGCTGACATAGCTTGGTAACGTCATGTAATCATATTGATATAAAGATTGTTTATTTCTAAAATATGCCTATAACTCAGCCCGAGATATGTGTTATAAGTTTGAGTCAATGAAAGGTGTCAGGATGCACCCAGATAAGAATGGACATCAATTTGAGAGCCAACGATTTATATATATATATATATATATATATATATATATATATGTATTTCCCATAGGACAGTTTGGAGAGAATTTCTTTACTGGCAAAGGGTGTTAGAGAAATTCTGGTCATGATGAGCTAGCAGAGACTGTATTTATCTACCTACTAAAAAATTGGACAAGACTATGAAATTGTGGTGGAGAAGGAAATGGCAACCCACTCCAGTGTTCTTGCCTGGAGAATCCCAGGGACGGCGGAGCCTGGTGGGCTGCCGTCTACGGGGTCGCACAGAGTCAGACACAACAAGTGACTTAGCAGCAGCAGCAGCAGATATTATATATGAGGAAGCAACTTGGATTGTTGAGATGAGAAACAAATAAAATGAGACTTATGATTGTCCAGTGTATTGCCTAGAGAAAATTCCCCACCCAGAGGTGTGAGAGAAGAGCCTAGTGTCCTCTCAGAGATTAGAAGAGGAAGCTAGGAGCATAGAAGAACAGGTTAGCTAGAGTGCACAGGAGCAGAGTACCAGAGAGGAGAGAGCTACATAAAGAACTCTGGAATTCAAGTCTCCTTGAATTAAACTAAAATCAGTTTAGTAGAGATTAACATATATGGATAAGGAAACTACCCATGGTGAAGGAAGGCATGCTAATAGTAAATTCTTCCAGCTTTTGTGTATCTTAAATGGTGCTTATTTCACCTTTGTTTTTGAAAGACATTTTTGCTGGATAAACAATTATAGATTGACAGGTTTTTTTTTTTCTTATGTGTTCTTCAAGTTTGCTTTGTTTCTAATGAGAGGTCTACCGTCACATCTTTATCATCATTCCCCTGCACATGATACATCACTTCTAGCTGCTTAAAATATTTTTTTTATATTACAGTGAGTTCTTTCAATTTTTGAAATTGAAATATAGTTTATTTTCAATAGTATATTCATTTTACGTGAACAACATAGTGGTTCAACTTTTTTATAGATTATATGCCATTTATAGTTTTTAAAAAATAATGGCTATATTTCCCTGTGCTGTATAATATATCCCTGTTCCTTATTTATTTTATACATAGCAATTTGCATCTCTTTATCCCTTACCCCTATATGCCCTTCCTCCCTTTCCCTCTCTCTACTGGTAACCACTAAATTATTTTCTACATCTGTGAGTCTGTTTCTGCTTTGTTTTATACATTTGTTTGTTTTATCTTTTATATCCCACATATAACTGGTAACATGGAGTATTTTTCTTTCTCTGTCTGACTTATTTCAATAAAGATAATATCCTCTATGTATACTTACATGGTTGGAAATGGAAAATTTTATTTTTATGGCTAATATTTCATTATATGGAGAAGGAAATGGCAACCCATTCCAGTATTCTTGCCTGGAGAATCCCATGAACAGAGGAACCTGGTGTGCTGTGGTCCATGGGGTCAGAAAGAGTTGGATATGACTGAGTGACTAAACAACAACAATTTCATTATATAATATGAATATATAGATATGCACCACATTTTCTTTAGTCATCTGTTGATGGAACACTAGATTGCTTCTGTATCCTGGCTATTGTAAATAATGCTGCTATAAAAGCTAAAGGCAAGCAGAAAAGGAAGGATCTATCTATCAGAATGCAGAGTTCCAAAGAATAGCAAGGAGAGATAAGAAAGCCTTCCTCAGTGATCAATGCAAAGAAATAGAGGAAAACAATAAAATGGGAAAGACTACAGATCTATTCAAGAAAAGTATATATACCAAGGGAACATTTCATGCAAAGATGGGCACAATAAAGGGCAGAAACAGTATGGACCTAACACAAGCAGAAGATATTAAGATGAGGTGGCAAGAATACACAGAATAACTGTACAAAAAAGATCTTCACAACCAAGATAATCACGATGGTGTGATCACTCACCTAGAGCCAGACATCCTGGAATGCAAAGTCAAGTGGGCCTTAGGAAGCATCACTATGAACAAAGCTAGTGGAGGTGATGGAATTCCAGTTGAGCTATTTCAAATCCTAAAAGATGATTCTGTGAAAGGGCTGCACTCAATATGCCAGCAAATTTGGAAAACTCAGCAGTGGCCACAGGACTGCAACAGGTCAGTTTTCATTCCAGTCCCAAAGAATGGCAATGCCAAAGAATGTTCAAACTACCACACAATTGCACTCATCTCACACGCTAGCAAAGCAATGCTCAAAATTATTCAAGCAGGGCTTCAACAGTACATGAACTGAGAACTTCCAGATGTTCAAGCTGAATTTAGAAAATGCAAAGGAACCAGAGATCAAATTGCCAACATCTGTTGGATCATAGAAAAAGCAAGAAAACTCCAGAAAAACATCTACTTCTGCTTTATTGACTATGCCAAAGCCTTTGACTGTGTGGATCACAAGAAACTGTGGAGACTTCTTCAAGAGATGGTAATACCAGACCACTTGACCTGCCTCCTGCAATATCTGTATACAGATCAAGAAGCAACTGTTAGAACCAGACATAGAACAACAGACTGGTTCCAAATTGGGAAAGGAGTACATCAAGGCTGTACATTTTCACCCTGCTTATTTAACTTCTATGCAGTGTACATCATGCAAAATGCCAGGGTGAATGAAGCTCAAGCTGGAATCAAGATTGCTGGGAGAATATCAATAACCTCAGATATGCAGATGATACCACCCTTTTGGCAGAAAACAAAGAGGAACTAAAGAGCCTCTTGATGAAAGTGAAAGAGGACAGTGAAAAAGTTGGCTTAGAACTCAACATTCAAAAAAAAAAAAAGATCATGGCATCTGGTACCATCACTTCATGGCAAATAGATGGGGAAACAGTGAGAGGCTTTATTTTTTTGGGCTCCAAAACCACTGCAGATGGTGACTGCAGCCTTGAAATTAAAAGATGCTTGCTCCTCGGAAGAAAAGCTATGACAAACCTAGACAGCATAGTGAAAAGGAGAGACTTGCTTTGCTGACAAGAGTCCATCTAGTCAAAGCTATGGTTTTTCCAGTAGTCATGTATAGATGTGAGAGTTGGACCATAAAGAAAGGTGAGCACCAAAGAAGTGATACTTTTGAACTATAGTGTTGGAGAAGACTCTTGAGAGTCCCTCAGACTGCAAGGAGATCAAACCAGTAAATCCCAAAGGAAATCAGTCCTGAATATTCACTGGAAGGACTGATGCTGAATCTGAAACTGCAATATTTTGGTCACCTGATGCAAGGAACTAAATTGTTGGAAAAGACCCTGATGCTGGGAAAGATTGAAGGCCAGGAGGAAAAAGGCACAGCGAAAGATGAGATGGTTAGATGGCATCACTGACTCAATGGATATGAGTTTGAGTAAGCGCCAGGAGTTGGTGATGGACAGGGAAGCCTGGAGTGCTGCAGTCCGTGGGGTCACAAAGAGTCAGACATGACTGAGTGACTGAGCTGAACTGAATTGATGAACATCTATGTGCTTTTATCTTTTCAAATTAGTGTTTTCATTTTCTTCAGATAAATACCCAGGTGTGGAATTGCTGTGTCATATGGTAGTTTTAATTTTAAATTTTTGAGAGACTTTCATACTGTTTTCCATAATGGTTGCATCAATTTACACTCCCACCAGCAGTCCACCAGGGTTCCCTTTTTGCCGCATCTTTCCCAACACTTGTTATTTGTTTTCTTTTTGAGAAAAGTCATTCTGACAAGTGTGAGGTAACATCTCATTGTACTACTGAATTGCATTTCCCTGCTGATTAGTGATGTTGAACATTTTTTCATGTGTCTGTTGGCCATCCATATGTCTTCTTGGAAAAATGTCTATTCAAGTCCTTTACCCATTTTTTGTTTGAGTTTTGTTTATTTTCTGATATTGAGTTGTTCTGGTTCTTTACATATTTTGAATATCAAACCCTTATCAGATCTATCACTTGTAAATATCTTTCCCCAATCAGTAAGTTGTCTGTTTATTTTGCTAATGATTTCCTTCACTATGCAAAAGCTTTTTAGTTTGATGTAACACCATTTGTTTACTTTTGCTTTTGTCATCCTTGCCTGAGGACAGCAATATGGAAAATGTATTGTTAAGATTGATGTCACCCAGAGGGATGGTATGGGGAGGGAGGAGGGTTCAGGATGGGGAACACATGTATACCTGTGGCGGATTCATTTTGATATTTGGCAAAACTAATACAATTTTGTAAAGTTTAAAAATAAAATTAAATTATAAAAAAAAGATTGATGTCAAAGAGCATTACTGCTCTTGATAGTATTTTTTTTTTCTATATTTTCTTCTAGGAGTTTTATGATTTCAGATTTTATATTTAAGTCTTTCAGGTCAGCTCAGTTCAGTCGCTCAGTCATGTCCGACTCTGCGACCCCATGAATCGCAGCATGCCAGGCCTCCCTGTCCATCACCAACTCCCGGAGTTCACTCAAACTCACTTCCATCGAGTTGGTGATGCCATCCAGCCATCTCATCCTCTGTCGTCCCCTTTTCCTCTTACCCCCAATCCCTCCCAGCATCAGAGTCTTTTCCAATGAGTCAACTCTTTGCATGAGGTGGCCAAATTACTGGAGTTTCAGCTTTAGCATCAGTCCTTCCAAAGAAATCCCAGGGCTGATCTCCTTGAGAATGGACTGCTTGGATCTCCTTGCAGTCCAAGGGGCTCTCAAGAGTCTTCTCCAACACCACAGTTCAAAAGCATCAATTCTTCAGCGTTCAGCTTTCTTCACAGTCCAACTCTCACATCCATACATGACCACTGGAAAAACCATAGCCTTGACTAGACGGACCTTTGTTGACAAAGTAATGTCTCTGCTTTTGAATATTCTATCTAGGTTGGTCATAACTTTCCTTCCAAGGAGTAAGCGTCTTTTAATTTCATGGCTGCGGTCACCATCTGCAGTGATTTTGGAGCCCCAAAAAATAAAGTCTGACACTGTTTCCACTGTTTCCCCATCTATTTGCCATGAAGTGATGGGACCAGATGCCATGATCTTCGTTTTCTGAATGTTGAGCTTTAAGCCAACTTTTTCAATCTTCTCTTTCCCTTTCATCAAGAGGCTTTTTAGTTCCTCTTCATTTTCTGCCATAAGGGTGGTGTCATCTGCATAGTTGAGGTTATTGATATTTCTCCTGGCAATCTTGATTCCAGCTGTGATTCTTCCAGCCCAGCCTTTCTCATGATGTACTCTGCATAGAAGTTAAATAAGCAGGGTGACAATATACAGCCTGAGGTACTCCTTTTCCTATTGGAACCACTCTGTTGTTCCATGTCCAGTTCTAACTGTTGCTTCCTGACCTGCATATAGGATTCTCAAGAGGCAGGTCAGGTGGTCTGGTATGCCCATCTCTTTCAGAATTTTCCACAGTTTACTGTGATCCATACAGTCAAAGGCTTTGGCATAGTTAATAAAGCACAAATGCATTTTTTTTTTTAATGTGGTGTAGAAAGTGGCCCAGTTTCATTCTTTTGCATGTAGCTGTGTCCAGCTTTGCCAACACCATTTATTGAAAAGGCTTTTTCCTCACTGTACATTTTCAGCCCCTTTGTTGTATCTAAGTGTGAGTTTATTTTAGTCCTCTTTCTTTTGTTCCATTGATCCATGTGCATGTTTTTGTCCCAGTATAATAGAGTTTTGACCACTTTAGCTTTGTAGTATAACTTTGAAATCAGAGACCATGATACCTCCAGTATAGTTCTTTCTTAATATTGCTTTGGTTAGTGGGGGTGTTTGTGGTGCCATACAAATTTTAGAATTATTTTTTCAGTTCTGTGAAAAATGCCCATTGGTAATTTGATAGTGATTGCATTAAATCTATAGATTTCTTTGTGTAGAATGGACATTTTAACAATATTAATTTGTTCAATCCATGATTATGGTATATCCTTCCATTTATTTGTGTCACTTTCAATTTCTTTCATCAACTTCTTATGGTTTCAGAGTACAAATCTTTCACCTCCTTGGTTAAATTTATTCATAGCTATTTTATTATTTTTAATGGAATTATAAATGGGATTGTTTTTTAGTTTCTTTTTCTGATAGTTCATTATTAGTGTCTAGAAACACTACAGATTTCTATGTATAGATATTGTATTCTGAAACATTATGGAACTCATTTATTAGTTCTAATAGTTTTTTGATGAAGTCTTTAGAGTTTTCTATACATAATACTATGCTATCTGCAAATGGTGACAGTTTTACTTCTTCCCTTTCAATTTGGATTCCTTTTATGTTTCTATTCTGATTGCTATGGCTAGCACTTCCAGTACTGCATTAAATAAAAGTGGCGAAAGTAGGCATGTTTGTCTTGTAAGGTTAAACAGGAACACAGAAGGTGAGTGAAACAAAACGTTTAGTAAGTAAAGCATAATTATAGTTAACAACCATTCCCATCTCACTCCCAAGGAAAAATGATTCTGGACAATATGGATCATGAGATGATTTAGGCAGTGTCTTAAATGTTAGTTCCATAGACAAATCTGGAGCTCTTTGTAAGCATTGTTACAATAAGGTCAACTGGAAGTGAATGTCAAGAGGAAGCTGATTGCTTTCCAGAGTAATGAAAACAGAAATTCAAATCCCAGATGTTTCTGGAAAGCTAGATAATGATCATAGATTTTGTACTTACAAAAGTATTGCTCAGCCTCTGGTTTTGAGCTTTGCTTGTTTAAAAAAAAAAAAAAAACAAAAAAACATGTGTTCACGCATACATCTTTAGCAACTGGCTCCAAATCAAAAAAAAAGTTTTCATTAATATGTGTTCTCATTGAAAGTAAAGATTAGGCCTTCTTTTTCAGGCTGTGAGAATCCTCAGAGTGCCTAGAATTTCACCAGGAATATAATAGGTTTTTAATATATAGTGACAGTTGATAAGGAGGGCAGGCTGAGTAGAGAGATAGTTCTTGGATTTGCAATTGAGGACTCCTAGACAGTCCAAGCAGCTGTGCTGACTCCTCATGTTTTCTCTATTATGTGCTTCCCTTCCTGGTGTTCAGGATTTTGTGAGGATCATTCATCTCCATGCTGCAAAGGAACTTCAGACATCTTTAATCCTTAGCACCAATTTAGTTCACAATTATGTCTATAGTTCAATGACAGCCTAATAATGTTCACCCATCTCTCTGTCCCTTCTACGTCCTTTCTTTCAGAACTTACTTAATTCACGTGCCTCTAAAGTTCCTACTGCCTGTTGCTCATCCTATTAGACATGACCTTCTACTTTTCGCCCACTTAGCATTTTCAGTTTGGTCTACTACTTTCCATTATAAAGTCTCTAACCCATTAAGTGGGCCTCCCTGGTGGCTCAGATTGTAAAGACTGCCTGCAATGCAGGAGACCCAGGTTCAATCCCTGAGTCCACAATGGAGGGATTTCACAGTCTTGACTTATATAATCTGCTGCAGGTTTTATCACCCTCTTGATTTGAATTTAAAATGTTTTCTTTGAATTCCCTTGTCATTTCCTGACTTCTCTTAGATTCGGATTTGTGCCATGTTAGTCTTCTTCCATCTATTTTCTTTATCTTGGCACTTCTCAGACTGCCATTTAGTAGCCATGTATCTTAATAAAGCCTTTGCAATCTCTGTAGCCTCATCACTAAAATGGGGAAAATAATTCTATCTCATAAAAGTGTTTTGAGGACTGAGTCAATATATGTGAAATTCTTAGCAATATGCTTATTATAGAGTGCTATATAAATATTAACTACATGTAAAAATATAAAAATTATAAATTAATATGTGCAAATATGTATCTATATATTGTCTATCTTATTTATTTAGTCCTCTCACTTTGGTGTGTTTTTTTTTTCTTCCCAGTCTTTTTATCCCTTCACATTTCAGTTTAAGACATTTTTATAAACATGTCTTTAAACTCACTGATTCTTCCTTTGGCTGTGACTAGAGTACAAATGAGCCCATTAAAGGCATTCTTCATTTCAGTTACAGTGTTTTTAACTGAAAAACCATTTTTCCAGCATTTCTTTTTTATTCTTTCTTAGAATTTCCATTTATGTGCTTACATTACCCACGATCTTACATGTTGATCTGATCTTATATGATCTGATCTTACATGTTGTCTACTTTTTCTTTAGTGCCCTTAACATATTGATTATAGTTACCTTACTTTTCCTGACCAGTAATTCCTTTTTTTTTTTTTTGCCATATGTACATCTGGATCTGAAGCTTCCTTTGTCTCTTCACACTGAATTTTTACTTGTTTGTTAGTATGCTTTAGGATTTTTTACTGAAAGCTGGATATGGTTGATCAGGTAATAGTAACTGAGGTAAACAATCCTTTAACGTGAGGTTTTATGATAATCTGGTTAGGAATTGAGTTGTTTAATTTTTGTTGCAGCTGTAGATGTTCTGAGACTTCAAATTACTCTGGGGTTCTTGTGTTTTATTTCCCTGATCTTTTTTTTTTTTTTTTTTTCCCTGTTCTTTTTCAGTTTCTCTAAAAACTTCTCTTTAAGTGATGCCTTCATGTTTTAGCTGTTGTTTGTCAGTCACTAAGGCATGTCTGACGCTTTAAAATCCCATGGAATGTAGTACACTAGGGTCTTCTGTCCTCAGCTGTCTCCCAGAGTTTGCTCAATTTCACGTGTATTGAGCAGGAGATGCTCTCTAACCATCTCATTCTATGCTGCCCCCTTCTCCTTTTGCCTTCAATCCTTCTTAGCATCAGGATCGTTTCCAATGAGTTGGCTTTTCACATCAGGTGGCCAGAGTATTGGAGCATCAGCTTCAGCAACAACCTTCCAATGAATATTCAGGATTGATTTCCTTTAGGATTGACTGATTTGATCTCCTTGCTGTCCAAGGGACTCTCAAGAGTCTTCTCCAACACCACAGTTCAAAAGCAAATTCTCCAGCACTCAGCTTTCTTTATAGTCCAACTCTCACATCCATACGTGACTACTGGAAAAACCATAGCTTTGACAAGATGGACTTTTGCTGGCAAAGTAATGTCTCTGCTTTTTAATAGGCTGTCTAGATTGGTCATAACTTTTCTTCTGAGGAGCAAGCATCTTTTAATTTCATGGCTGTAATCACCAACTGCAGTGATTTTGGAGCCCCCCAAAATAAAGTCTCTTACTGTTTCCATTGTTTCCCCATCTATTTGCCATAAAGTGATGGGACCAGATGCCACGATCTTAGTTTTCTGAATGTGGAGTTGTAAGCCAAAATTTTCACTCTCTTCTTTCACTTTCATCAAGTGGCTCTTTAGTTCTCCTTTGCTTTCTGCCATATGGTGGTGTCTTCTGCATATCTGAAGCTATTGATATTTTTCCTGGCAATCTTGATTCCAGCTTGTGCTTCTTCCAGCCCAGCATTTCTCATGATGTACTCTGCATATAAGTTAAATACACAGGGTGACAATATACAGCCTTGACATACCCTTTGCCCAATTTGGAACCAGTCTGTGTTCCATGTCCAGTTCTAACTATTGCTTCTTGACCCACATACAGGTTTCTCAGGAGGCAAGTAAAGTAGTCTGATACGCCCATCTCTTTGAGAATTTTCCACAGTTTATTGTGATAAACATAGTCAAAGACTTTAGCGAAGTCAACGAAGCAGAAGTAGATGTTTTACTGGACCTCCTTTGCTTTCTCCATGATCCAGTGAATGTTGGCAATTTGATTTCTGGTTTCTCTGCCTCTTCAAAACCCAGCTTGTATATCTGGAAGTTCTTGTTTCAGGTAAGTCCAAAGAAAGACATTGATTTTTGTTTTGTTCTCTCTCTTTTTTTTTTTTTTTTTTTACTGGTTGTAAGGACAGGTGTGAGAACTTCCAGTCTGTTTATGTATAAGAGCTTGGTAAATGAGAATACCATGTCAACAGAACTTGGAGGCTCACTCTCTCTCCTTGTTCTTGGTTTAGTGTTTCAGTCCTTTGTGATCCCTCTTCAGTAACAATACTATAGTCAGTCCAACCCAGGTTAGCTTGGATTTTTTTCACCCTTAAGTATTTATTGAATGTCTACTGCATTCTAGGCACTGTACTAGTTTATAGAGATACAGTGTGAACAAACAGGTGAGATCATCTATTTTTCCTTTCAGTTGGGATTCTTACACAGTCCTGCTCTCTACCAGCTCCTTCATGTTAAGATCTTGCCACACTGTCACAAAAATTTATCGCTTGTTCCTATAAGCTCCCTCCACCATGGAATTTCCTTTCCTACTATCTTCACATCCTACCCAGCCTTTGGTGCTCAATTCAAAACCTGCATTCCCCAAGAAGACAGAATTTTTCTCTTTATCTTGATTTGTTGCATTTCACTTTATTGCACTTTGCAGGTATTGTGTGTTCTATAAGTTGAAGGTTTGTGGAACCCATTGTTTTCAGATGATGGTTAGCACTTTTTAACAGTAAAGTATTTTTTTAATAAGCCATGTATATTGGGTTTTTTTTTTACATAATGCTACTGAATACTTCATAGACTATAGTAACACATAAATACAACTTTTATGTGCACTGGAAAACCAAAAAGTTTGTGTGACTTGCTTTATTGTGGTATTTGCTTTACTGCAGTGGTCTGGAATCAAACCCACACTAGCTCTGAAGTATGGCTGTAGTGTCAGTTCTCCACATTAAATTCTTACCTCTTTGTGTTTATTTTAAGCCTATCAGTGGGGGCAAGGTAGAGGAATGTTTGTTGAAGAGTTAATAATACAATATCTTGAATTGGAAGTTGCCTTTTTAAAATATCACCTATATTTCAGTTTTTATGCAGTTTGTAAGCAGTTGTGATGAAGAATCGAGTAGTCTTGTTCCTTTTTAATTTATCAGTTGAGAGCTTTCATTAGTACAGAGGACACAATGGGGTGCTACTAAAGAATTCAGTTATATCCATCACTACAATGCAAAAAGACCAAAACAAGCATGGATACTTTATCTAGTAGGTTCTATCCTGTGTGCTGATGGTCATAGAAGACTGTAGCCAATTTTTCAAAAACATTTGGTTTCTCCACAAGCATGCTTCTCTCATTTTATTTTGAGAGCATGTACTTTTTCAGAGATCAAGCGTAGTAGTAGATCTTTTTCTACTGTGCAATTTCCACTCCTTTGCCACATACAAGAAGTGCTTGATGGTGAAGCTATCAGATAATATGTGGAAGTGTGGATTGTGTTACAGTCAATCATTTCATTTGTAAAGCAATTCATACATCTGCACTACACAGCTTCAACTCTTTCTTGTTAAAAATAACTGTGTGTTTCATAGGCATTTCTATAAATACATCCAATTTTTACAATGCTTCCTGTAAATAACCAATGTGGTTTCTGCACTATCCACCATGGAGACACATATGTGTCCTGTACCGTTGGCTTGGATTTGCCAGGAAGTGTTCCTGATGAATGTGTGGAATGCCCTTTTTCCAGAGTCAAACATCTGGTTTTGGCACCAATTTTCAGGCCAGCCCCATGCTCAGCACAAAAATGGAATGTACTGGATTTGCTTGGGTAGAAGTTGCTCACGCAACACACATTTCCAAATACCAGAGCTTTTGAAAATTTCATTTAAGTTGATTTTAGGTATGACATGGAATCAAGAACAACACTCCTTTCTTGCTCTAGATTTTTGCTGATGCTACTATCCCATACAAATCATTGTTACAAGTTTCCAGGTTACGTGGGCAGATCTAGTTTACCAACAGTAGCAAATAAGGGCTAACCAGCAATTTCCACATCAAGAATTAAGAGAATATCTGCAGATTTATAAAAAACTACAGCAGCAATTAAGTTTTAAAATTTTCTTATCATTAATCTGTGTTCAGAGGTAAAGATGGGATAGGCAAATATTTGGGGCTTATACTTAGCTGTACTATATAATAGACAATTGTTCACACAAACCTTCACATTATTAAACCTTTGGATTATACTGTATTATAACGTCGAACTGGAGTCTTTGGAGGAGAGCTTCTGTCATATTCTAGACATCTTGCTGTATCCATAAGTGTCATCTTTTCTTTTTTCACAAATTTTTTTTGAGGACTAACTATATGTTAATCACTATAGTGAAGTGAAGTCGCTCAGTTGTGTCCGACTCTTTGTGACCCCATGGACTGTAGCCCACCAGGCTTCTCCGTCCATGGGATTTTCCAGGCAACGGTACTGGAGTGGGTTGCCATTTCCTTCTCCAGGGGGATCTTCCCGACCCAGGGATCGAACCTGGGTCTCCTGCATTGCAGGCAGACGCTTTACCCTCTGAGCCACCAGGGAGGCCCCATAATCACTATAGTAAGTGCTAAATATATAGCCATGAGTGGAAGAAAGCCCTTAACAAAAATAAGCAGGGGTGGGTAGAGACAATAAAAAAAAAAAATACATGAACAGGTAAATATGTAATAAATATGTGATGTCAGTCAGAGTAGAATGAGAGAATAGTGACAGAATGACTTCTGAGTACACACCTGAATCAAGGGAGGAGTGAGCCAGTCAAACAGATATCTGGGAGAAGTGTGATCTGGATAAAGAAGAGGGGAGAATGCAGAGCCGTCGCCCTAGAGCAGAAGCTCATCCAGCTCCGTTCCGCCAGGGGCCAGGAGACAAGTGAGGTTGCAGCAGAGTGAACATGAGTACAGAGGGTAGTAGAAGAGATAGCAGTGGTAAGATTCTTTTACATCAAAGGATTGTTCCTGTGTAACAGTAAGATATTGGGGTTACATCCATAGAGCCTAGCAGAGCCCATCAGAGTCATCCTCATGGTGAAAGTTTATTGAATGAAAATAAATAAATGAAAAACTTAATTACACATTGTATTCAATTCAGCAGCTTTAGCAGATCAAGGTGAATGCGATTATAAATCTCATTCATGGCTCTAAAGCCTCTGTATCTAATTTTGAATATATTTTTCCTCCTTTTATACATACTTCCAGTAATTTCCACAATACTTCTTCCATCAGCTGCAATGGACTACATCAGATGACATGGACTAAATCTGCACCCCTCTGATGATTTGCTCTGGAGGGCTGGGACCCTGTCTCCATGTATATGCACCTTGACACTCTCTTGTTCTTTGAGCCCATTATTCCTTATTGTTCTCTCAATTAAGTTCAGTTCATTTGCTCAGTGGTGTCCGACTCTTTGCGACCCCATGCATCGCAGCACGCCAGGCCTCCCTGTCCATCACCAGCTCCCAGAGTTCACTCAAACTCATGTGCATCGAGTCAGTGATGCCATCCAGCCATCTCATCCTCTGTCGTCCCCTTCTCCTCCTGCCCCCAATCCCTCCCAGCATCAGAGTCTTTTCCAATGAGTCAACACTTCGCATGAGGTGGCCAAAGTACTGGAGTTTCAGCTTTAGCATCAGTCCTTCCGACGAACTCCCAGGACTGATCTCCTTTAGGATGGACAGTTTGGATCTCCTTGCAGTCCAAGGGACTCTCAAAAGTCTTCTCCAACATCACAGTTCAAAAGCATCAATTCTTTGGCGCTCAGCTTTCTTCACAGTCCAACTCTCACATCCATACGTGACCACTGGAAAAACCATACCTTGACTAGACAGACCTTTGTTAAAAGTAATTTGTTAAAAGTAATGTCTCTGCTTTTGAATATGCTACCTAGGTTGGTCATAACTTTCCTTCCAAGGAGTAAGCGTCTTTTAATTTCATGGCTGCAATCACCATCTGCAGTGATTTTGGAGCCCCCAAAAATAAAGTCTGACACTGTTTCCCCATCTATTTCCCATGAAGTGATGGGACCGGATGCCATGATCTTCGTTTTCTGAATGTTGAGTTTTAAGCCAACTTTTTCACTCTCCTCTTTCACTTTCACAAGAGGCTTTTCAGTTCCTCTTCACTTTCTGCCATAAGGGTGGTGTCATCTGCATAGCTGAGGTTATTGATATTTCTTCCGGCAATCTTGATTCCAGCTTGTGCTTCTTCCAGCCCAGCCTTTCTCATGATGTACTCTGCATAGAAGTTAAATAAGCAGGGTGACAATATACAGCCTTGACGTACTCCTTTTCCTATACGGAACCAGTCTGTTGTTCCATGTCCAGTTCTAACTCTTGCTTTCTGACCTGCATACAGGTTTTTCAAGAGGCAGGTCAGGTGATCTGGTATGCCCATCTCTTTCAGAATTTTCCACAGTTTATTGTGATCCACACAGTCAAAGGCTTTGGCATAGTCAATAAAGCAGAAATAGATGTTTTTCTGGAACTCTCTTGCTTTTTCAGTGATCCAGCGGATGCTGGCAATTTGATCTCTGGTTCCTCTGCCTTTTCTAAAACCAGCTTGAACATCTGGAAGTTCACGGTTCACGTATTGCTGAAGCTTGACTTGGAGAATTTTGAGCATTACTTTACTAGCGTGTGAGGACACAGAAAAAGCTCTCTGGAGTCAGAGAGCAAGCTGTCCCCTTGCTTAAACCAGAGTGTTTGCCTGTTTCATTCATGGAATCGAAATCATTTTTTGAAGTTTAATTTCATTCTGGGTCTCTGAAACAGAGCAGGTAACCAAAACGTATTTTGTCATCCTTCCCCAACCTGGAGGGAAAAGCATAGGCCTAGAATTTAGACAGACATAGACTGTGACTCACGGCCTTGGTGTGAGGGAAGGCAGTAAGTGTGTGGGATTTGCAGTTACACACCATTGCTTACTTAATGTGACTTTAGAAAATTTGCTCATATTTTCCATGCTCTTTTCCCTAGTGGCAAAACAATGAAAATAAAAGTAGTCTCTCCACAGAGTTAATGTAATGATGAATGAGCTAATGCTATACACAAAAAGTGCTTAGGAAATCCTGATATACAGTAAGTACAAAATAAATTGGGCTTCCTAGATAGTGCTAGTGGTAAAGATCCCACTTGTCAATGCAGGAAATGCCTGAGACAAGGGTTCGATCCCTGGGTCTGGAAGATCCCCTGGAGAAGGGCATGGCAACCCACTCCAGTATTCTTGCCTGGGGAATCCCATGGACAGAGCACCCTGGGGTCACAGAGAGTCGGACATGACTGAAGCAACTTAGCAGCACACACACACAAGATAGACATTCGTTATTACTGTTGTTATACTCACTGTGTGCCTAGTGAAATTACTGTTTGTGACCCTCATCCGAAAATGAGGAATTATTAGATACCTGTGTTCTTTGGAAGGAATGATGCTAAAACTGAAACTCCAGTACTTTGGCCATCTCGTGTGAAGAGTTGACTCATTGGAAAAGACTCTGATGCTGGGAGGGATTGGGGGCAGGAGGAGAAGGGGATGACAGAGGATGAGATGGCTGGATGGCATCACCAACTCGATGGACATGAGTTTGAGTGAACTCCAGGAGTTGGTGATGGACAGGGAGGCCTGGCGTGCTGCGATTCATGGGGTCGCAAAGAGTCAGACACGACTGAGCGACTGAACTGAACTGATGTTATAATAGTCATAAGAGAAACAAACGAGATATGTAAAATACCTAGCCAAATATTTGACACTTAATGGCAAAGATAATACTGAAATTGTTATTATTTGAAGTGCTCTTTTGGTTCTTATGGCTCCTTCATACACAACAGTAAAGCTCTTCTGACTTATGATTTCTGCTTTTGAATATGGCTAAATAGAAGATTCTACAACCCTTGCCATGGTCAGTTGTTCCCTTTTAAGAACAAAACCAGGACTCTGCCCTCAAAGAAGAAAGGAAAATAGGATGCAGGGTTGACAACAGCGTCTGCTGTAAATGACCAGCAAACCTTGCAAAACCACTTGTACTATCCCCTAAAAGGCACTCACGCTTAAATGGTCTGGTTTTTATGAGTTCTAAGGACTGACTGACTGCTTGGGCAGTAGCTACACTCATGTTTCTCACCCCAGACTATTACATAAAAAAATAGTTTCCAAGCCTTGGGTATTTCCAAAACAACCTTGTCTTTTTACATACCCAAAGACAACCAGAAGTTGCAAAAAAATCTCCCATGAACATTTCAGGAGTTCTGAGTCAGAGACTTTCTTATTGCCAGAAGAGTTGAATTTTGCCCTCAAACCAAGTTTCCACATTCCAGGATGCCAGTGGAATGTAGGATGGCCAATGTAGGAGGGAGAATTTGTTCTAAAGCGTGCCCTTTTTGTGTTTGTAGTAATACTGTTATTGCTTTAAGAGGGCAGGAAAATGCTAGCTTTGCTCCTTGTTTATTGAATACAGCCTGCCATAAACTTATTTTATTTTCCTCATAGTTGTATTTGATTTTCATCTGTGCTACTGCCTCAAATAAATGTCTGGCAGGACCAGCTGGTAAGGATTTGATACCAACAGGAATCACTTTCTAAAAAAGTAGTTGAATGTAGGAGCAATGAAAAAGTTAAAAATTAAACAGCAGGGAGCTCTTCTTACTGAAAGCACACACTGTACCGTCAGCACTAACCATGCGCTGTCTACAAGGATAGACTTAGTAAGCGAGAGAGAAAGAGCTTCCGGTTGAAATTTCCTTTATAGAATCTTTCAGAAAAAATCTTAACTAAGATGCCAATCTTAAATGAGTTTGAATAGTTAATACTGAAGTATTGAGTAGTGTGCATTAATACTTGCTTTGTTGTTGTCCGGTCATTAAGTTGTGTCTGACTCTTTGCGACCCCATGGACGGCAGCACACCAGGCTTCTCTGTCTTCCACTGTCTTCCAGAGTTTGCTCAAATTCATGTTCATTGAGTCGGAAGCTAGCTAACCATCTCATCCTTTGTTGCCCCATTCTCCTCCTGCCCTCAGTCTTTCCCAACATCAGGGTCTTATCCAAGGAGTTGGCTCTTCACATCAGGTGGCTAAATATTGGAGCTTCAGGTTCAGTTTATCAGTCCTTGCAATGAATATTCAGGGTTGATTTCCTTTAGGATGGATTGGTTGGATCTCCTTGCAGTCCACTGGACTTTCACTAGTCTTCTCCAACTCCATAATTCAAAACCATCAATTCTTTGGTGCTCAGTCTTCTTTATGGTCCAACTCTCACATCCCTACATGACTACTGGCAGTGATCCATGAAAGGCAATATTTGTTTACATGGACTTAAATTCTATAAAAGGGGAAACTCATTCTTCCTTATCTCCTGTAGCCTTTCTTCTGCTATCAACATTCTAGTATCTTTAAATATCCATGATTGATTACCAAATATAATAATCCTTTCCCTATTATCCTTCTCAACCTCTTTCTGATATTTGATTTACTCATTCCATTCATTAACTTTTCTCCCCTCTTGGGATCCAGACTAAACATATTCACACTAGAAATGTCAACTCTGCATTCTAAATGAAGTGCTGGAGCCAGTGACCACTGGAAACTGGTAGAGAGGCAGAAATAAGGGGTAACTGGTAATTTACATAAAAGTAATGCGAGTCTATCATTATGTCCATGGTCCTAAGAGACAGACTAGATGGACCTTTGTTGGCAAAGTAATGTTTCTGCTTTTCAATATGCTATCTAGGTTGGTCATAACTTTTTTTCCAAGGAGTAAGCATCTTTTAATTTCATGGCTGCAGTCACTGTCTGCAGTGATTTGGAGCCCAAAAAAAATAAAGTCAGACACTGTTTCCACTGTTTCCCCATCTATTGCCCATGAAATAATGGGACCAGATGCCATGATCTTCGTTTTCTGAATGTTGAGCTTTAAGCCAACTTTTTCACTCTCCACTTTCCCTTTCATCAAGAGGCTTTTTAGTTCCTCTTCGCTTTCTGCCATAAGGGTAGTGTCATCTGCATATCTGAGGCTATGGTTTTTCCAGTGGTTATGTATGGATGTGAGAGTTGGACTGTGAAGAAAGCTGAGCACTGAAGAATTGATGCTTTTGAACTGTGGTGTTGGAGAAGACTCTTGAGAGTCCCTTGGACTGCAAGGAGATCCAACCAGTCCATTCTGAAGGAGATCAGCCCTGGGATTTCTTTGGAAGGAATCATGCTAAAGCTGAAACTCCAGTACTTTGGCCACCTCATGCGAAGTGTTGACTCATTGGAAAAGACTCTGATGCTGGGAGGGATTGGGGGCAGGAGGAGAAGGGGACGACAGAGGATGAGATGGCTGGATGGCATCACTGACTTGATGGACGTGAGTCTGAGTGAACTCCGGGAGTTGGTGATGGACAGGGAGGCCTGGCATGCTGCGATTCATGGGGTGGCAAAGAGTCGGACACGACTGAGCGACTGAACTGAACTGAACTGAATGTGAGTCTATCATTATGTCCATGGTCCTAAGAGACAGAATCTCTTAGCTCCAAAATCTGTGCAGTTATCTGGTCTGAAGTTTTGTTGGGCTAAATCTAGAGAGAAACAAATGGATCAATGTTTGGATAAAGTAATCAGTGTAAAGGGTTGCATGATGCAGGGGGAAGAAAATTGCCCACCAAACTGAAAAGGCATCTTGAGACTGAAAAATGAGGCCAGCAGGTCCACAGAGTCAATGGATTAATTAGTTCGTTATTGGTAACCTACTCACAAAGTGGATGGGTATTGGGAAGATAACGGTCTGGAAGCATTTGCAGCTACACTCCACACTTATGGAGGCCACTGGGACCATCTTATAGTTAACCTAGAGTGTTGGGGAAAGGTGCTTGAAAACAGTATGTGCATTCCTAAGTGAAGATTTTATGACTGGCTAACTAGTCTAGTGGGTGCCAGAAATACATCAGGGAAGATTTTCATCATTGAAGATTACAGAGCAACATGGTTCTACTGATTATTAAACAATGTCTAGTAACTACAAAGTCCCTGGTGGTAGACAAGCAATTCACTGCACAGTACAGTCCTGGGTAGGGTCGGTGAAAAGACAGAGGGAACTGTAAGGGCCCAAGATGGCACCAGTTATGCTAACAGCCATATGTGAAGACACAAGAGGAATGAGGAAAGTAGATGAACTGGAGGAACTGGAGGGTAATCAGTAAAGCAGATAACTCTCTCCATGAAACACACCTACAAAGCACAGCTACAGACATTGGGGAATCATGGTCATAGTCCATTTAATCATCATCATAATTGATTTACAAGAGCCAGAGCAAGTCTGGTGTTTGAAAGAAAGAAAAATCTCTCATCACAGTCCAAGAGTGTCTTTTCTTTTTACAGAATTGGTAACTCAGGTGCGTAGGAAAGATTTAAAGAGTCCTCTTCCTGGGCATGACTGTTGAAGGGAATGAGCACAGGGGTTGTGCCGTGGGGGTCATGGGATACTGGCCTCTCCTATTTCACTCATCTTTCCTGAAGCTTATTTCTTTTCTATCTCCTGAATTGTCTCATCTTCTCTCTTCTGTGACATAATAGTAGATCTTTCTCTGCCTTCCGTCCTTGGCAATTTAATTCACTTTTCTGATTTCAAGTCTACATCTCTGGTCCCAACTTCACACCTGAATTCCTAAACCACTTGTCAAATATCTCCACTGAACTGTATTAGATGTCACCAGCCTCTCAAGGTGAGCTCCTCTTCTTCATCAGAGTTAACTTTGCTGATGTCCCTTTTCTTTTGTGGGTATTGCCATCTCAATGAAACCTCACTTGTTTTGCAATGTATCTTTATCCTTACACTTCATTGGAGATCCTGCTAAATTCTAGACATTGTAACTTTTTCTCCTCTCTCACATGGGTTTCCTCCTCCTTCCCCTTGGCCATTACACTTGTTCAGACCCTTACTTCTCATGTAGTCTACTATCCCACCTTCCATTTGTTTTCCTTTCAACTGTTTGCTATAGAGCAGGGGTCCCCAAAGTTTGGAATCTAGTGTTTGATGATCTGAAGTGAATCTGATGTAATAAGAACAGAAATAAAGTGTACAATAAATGTTATGCCCTTGAATCATCCCCAAACCACCACCCTCCCCAGTCCATGCAAAAACTGTCTTCCACGAAACTGGTCCCTGGCGCCAAAAAGGTTGAGGACCACTCTTATAGAGCACTATAATATTAAATTTCCTAAAGTTTATTTCTTTTCATTTCCACTGCTGTTCAAAAACCTTCACTATTTCCATCACCACTGACAATACTATAGTCTAAGCCATCATAAACTTCTCATCTGCTTACTGCAATAGACTATTTACTGCTTCCAATTAACCTGCCTCTAATCAAGTTGGCAGTATATTCTTAGTATGATTGTTTCTAAAATCAAGAGTGAACTCATTAGTTCCCTGCTTTTAGCACTTCAGTGGTTCTCTATTCCTTTAACATTATTTTGAAAGCTTTTCAAGATCTAGCTGCTATTTTTATCTCTGATCTCATCTCTTGTGATAAAGTTGCCAACCCCTCTACCCCTCTTAGGATACAGAACAAAGAAGCAACTAATTGCAGATGTTTCCTCTTATCAGACAGGACAGCTTATGTGGGTAGGCACCAGTTTACTCTTTAGCAGTTGGCTTGAGGCCACTGTGTAAACAAAGCCTGATACTTTGTTTCCATGATGCCAGAAACCATGTTGGTTGAAAATGAAAAATTCTGTCAATCATTTGGAGGCATCTCAGATATCCAGATGTTTGGCACCATGATTCAAAAAAGTTTTCACCCTTCCACTTAGAATATGTTTTGGTCTCCAGTAGTTATCCAAGGGGCAAATATACCCAAGTGACTTCCCTGAGAAAATGAGTTCCAGGTGTAATTAAAAATTCAAAAGACAAAGGAGAAGTGAGGACCATGGTTATTGCACTTGTAAGACTCTAAGAATAATAAAATTGTTTGAGATGTGGCAAACTGTTGTTAACAACAATCCACCTTGCTATTACTTGATGCGTCCAACTGTATCTGTGGCAAAGGCTTGCTTCCTTATCAAGAGCTGCCCCAGATTCTCTGATGTGCTATAGGTAGGACTGCACATATGTTACCAGAAAATAACTTGAGTGCCTTTTGTGTACAAACCAATTTAGTTACCTGAAGGAATTAGCATTATGATAATGGTTTTTGTGACTGAAGCTTAGATTTCTGAAGCTGTACCTTATAGCCAAGACAACTTGAAGAACTGAAGAGAAACTAATCTAATAGCATAATTAATTATATAGGTTTTATAGTCAACTAAGAAAGAAAAATAAGCAGTGATTTAATTTACCTATATAATTAATAGTAAAGCAAGAAAATGTGGTTTCACTATTCTGAGTGCTGTAGGGAAGAGACTTAAGAATTGTATCAAGTGAATTTATCTAGCCCAGAAAACACTGAGAAGTTACAAGTCAACAAACCCAAGAATAACCAATGAAGACAATTTAGAATTTGTGTTTGAATGTATTAAAAATAAAGGTTCCTTTAAAACTTAAGTTTATAAAGTCTATTGGACATGTGATAGATATTTGTTAGTGATTTAATTTTATCTAGGCAAATGAATACTCTTAAGGGAACCAGTTGTAACCATTTGTGACTAAGAAAAATCCTTGGTTAAAAAATGGCTACTGTCTTACATACATGCTCTCCAGGCAATGTGTGTGAGACTACTCAATGTTTAAATATGGAAAATTTCCATTGCAAAATTTATCACCAACCAGTTGGTTGACGTTCATGGAGAGAAGATTGTTGTCACACAGCAAATCGGTGGGAAAATTTTCAAGGTAGGAGATTAGCAATGCATATGATGTTGAAGATCAGTAAACACAACCAGAGAAACCTATTTTATGGTTGAACAGCAGTGATAACAGCAACAGTAACAACAACAACAACAAAACCCTCATCTCAAAGCAGAATATAATCGAAATGAAAAGTGATAACTCATTACATTTTTTTTCTACTATATAACTGCTTTATCTTGTTTGGTTATGTAGGAAGTCACATTATTGTGTTGCTTACATGAAATTAATATTTATTTCTCTTATAGGAAAATTGATTGAGCAAAAATATCTTTTGTGTTCATTGCATCAGTTGAATTTATAGCAACATCAGTTATATATCTTTTGGTTTTCACCTGGCTAATTACATGGGGACTGAAGCAAAGGACCTTTAGATATTCCTTCAGCTCTAGAACTGCATGATTACGATGGAGAGCTGTCAGTTTGTCTGGCCAATGAATAGGAAAGAGCTAGCCTTCATGGGAATAGCATCCTTGTTTTTTAAATCATTACCACCCTAGGTCTTGAAGAATTTTGTAAATTCTAGGAAACAATATGTGGCTCTGCTTCTATGAGGCCGATGAGGGTATTTTATTATTTTAGAAGGAAGGCAAACGTTGATGACTTCCTGTGGGTATAAGTTATTTCCTTGGGAATCAGGATGTAACTCAGACCCCCGTTCATTTCCATGGATATATACATCCTGTCCACTCATGCACATGCATAGGAGTAATTAAGGTTTTGAGTGGAAAACTTTTTTACCACATGGGATGAAAATATAATGTTGAGACCAAGTATATGGAATACACACTCCAACATTTGGTTATGATTAGCCCCAACAAGTATACAATAAAAATACATTCAAAGAACTAGGGTGCGTGCTGAGCAGAAGGCTGATAGTTCTTTAAAGTTCTGTTCTATTATTAAGTCTCTTCTGCTTTCATATTAAACTTCAATTAAATAGTCTCCTTGGTTCACTGGAATAGGTTTCCATTCACAATGAACATTTGTCAGCAGATGCATTTATAAACAGCTGTGGTTTTCTTTGGGTGTATATGGTGTTATTATCCAGACCATCTGGTCATTTTACGGATGGTGTTTCTTATTTGGGCTCTGTTCCTGACATAATAATTTATTATCTTTAATCTGCTTGATTTCTTCAGAGAGAACTTTTCCTTCTTTTACACCTCATGAACCACCCACCCCAAAGAAAAACCCAAAATAAAAAGAAAAGTACACTGATAATTGAAAAAGTTTATAAGGATTGAATAGATCTTCCTAAAGGTCACTGCTCGGCCTGGTAATTTTTCTCTCTCTTTTAACTATAAAATGTAGTCTGATTAGTAAGAAAGATCAATTTAAAAACAATGCTACATTAATATTTTTAAAATAAATTGTTTCCAAATATAAATATGTTCTGGGATTTATTTGTTTGATTTATTGTTTCTTTAATTTTAGAAACTTTGGCCATTCCACAAATGATTAAGAAACAACAGCTTTATTTTTTCAGGCTTATCATGCTAGCCCATGCTTTTCTTACCAGCATTTTTAGTCAGAGCAATATAATCACAGAGGAAATAAAATAGGAGAATAATGGGTTTTCTTTAAAATACATCCATTTATGAGCAACATAGGAATCTAAAAGTATGCAGTTTTTTATTCAGGTATAAGAAGTATATTTTTAAAATGTGGAAAGGTACAAGGAAGTGGCATTATAATGTGAGTCAAATATGTAATGAATATATTGATAGTCAAAAAAGTAGAAAAAAATGTAAATTACATTCCTATATTGTCATATTAAAAATATAAATTACTAGTCTTTGATATTAAATTTATGTATAAATTTAAGTAAGACTATATTGGAAAAATATTAAATATGGAAAAAGAATTTGTAATTTCTGATGTAAGGACTAAGTCTATCAATGACCTAGAAAACCCAGCAAAACAGTTTGGTTATTATAAAAAAAAATGTAAATAAGAACATTTATTCCCCAGAGGCAAAACATTCTCTGACATTAATTGTAACAATGTTTTCTTAGGTCAGTCTCCCTAGGCAATAGTAATGAAAGCAAAAATGAGACTTAATTCAACTTAAAAGCTTTTGCACAGCAAAGGAAACCATAAAGAAAACAAAAAGACAGCCTACAGCTTGGGAGAAAATATTTGCAAATGATGTGACCAGTAAGGGGTTAATTTTAAAAATATACAAACAACTTTTACAGCCCAATGTAAGAAAAAACCCAATCAAAAAAACTGGCACAAGACTTTCCTGGCAGTCCAGTGGTTAAGAATCCACACTTCCATTGCAGGGGGCACAGGTTCAATCCCTGACTGGGGAACTAGGATCCCACATGCTACATGATGCAATCAAAAAATAAATAAATAAAAATAAATTTAAAAAAATGCTTTAATTGGGGAAAAAATTGGCAGAAGACTTAAATAGATATTTCTCCAAGGAAGACATACAGATAGCCAATAAGCACATGAAAAGATGCTCAAAGATTCTACAAATAATAAATGCTGGAGAGGGTGTGGAGAAAAAGGAGTCATCCTACACTATTGAATGTAAATTGGTGCAGCCACTGTGGAAAACAGTATAGAGGTTCCTCAGAAAACTACATGTAGAATTACCATATGAGCCTGCATTCCCACTCCTGGGCATATATCCAGAGAAAAGTCTAAATTGAAGATACACATGCAACCCAAATGTTCATTGCAGCACTGTTTACAATAACCAAGACATGTGTATATATATATGTACATCCATGTTTGCAGCAACATGGATGGACCTAGAGACTATCATACTAAGCCAGGCAGACAAAAAATATCACATAATATCACTTATATGTGGAATCTAAACTATGATACAAAAGGACTTATTGACAAAACAGATATTACAGATATAGAACACAGGCTTACAGATATAGAAAACAACTTGCAGATATAGAAAACAAAACTTACAGTTACCAAAGGGGAAAGAGGCAAGTAGGGTTAAATCAGGAGTTTGGGATTAGCAGATATTAACTATTATATGTGAAGCAGATAAACAACAAAGTCCTACTGAATAGCACACGAAACTATATCCAACATTTTGTAATAACATAATGGAAAAGACTGTGAAAAAGAATAGATATCTGATATATGTATATATACATATCTGAATCATTTTGCTGTACACTACAAGTTAACACAATATTGCAAATCAACTATACTTCAATTTTAAAAAATAAGATTTATAAAGGCACAGAAAAATGAAATAAAGGTAATAAATGTCAAAACTGAAAAGAAACCATTTATTCTTTTTTAATGTCAGGGGAAAAGGTAGGTTTTAAGTTAGAAAAAAGTGGTTAAAGGATCAGTTTTTTTTAAACTGATGATATTGAGGAAATAGAAGGCACAGAACATATTTAAGGTAAATAAACTTTGCACTTGTTGTATATTCATTTAAATAACAAAATGCCTGTTATCCCTATATTGTTTCAGTTCAGTTCAGTTCAGTTCAGTCGCTCAGTCGTGTCCGACTCTTTGCGACCCCATGAATCGTAGCACGCCAGGCCTCCCTGTCCATCACCAACTCCGGGAGTTCACTCAAACTCACGTCCATTGAGTCGGTGATGCCATCCAGCCATCTCATCCTCTGTCGTCCCCTTCTCCCCCTGCACCCAATCCCTCCCAGCATCACGGTCTTTTTTTCCAATAAGTCAACTCTTCGCATGAGGTGGCCAAAGTATTGGAGCTTCAGCTTTAGCATCAGTCCTTCCAATGAACACCCAGGACTGATCTCCTTTAGAATGGACTGGTTGGGTCTTCTTGCAGTCCAAGGGACTCTCAAGAGTCTTCTCCAACACCACAGTTCAAAAGCATCAATTCTTCAGCACTCAGTTTTCTTCACAGTCCAGCTATCACATCCATACACGACCACTGGAAAAACCATAACCTTGACTAGATGAACATTTCTTGGCAAAGTAATGTCTCTGCTTTTGAATATGCTATCTAGGTTGGTCATAACTTTCCTTCCAAGGAGTAAGCATCTTTTAATTTCATGGCTGAATTCATCATCTACAGTGATTTTGGAGCCCCCAAAAATAAAGTCTGACACTGTTTCCACTGTTTTGCCATCTATTTGCCATGGGTATTGTTTTTGCTTTGGCTCCATCCCTTCATTCTTTCTGGAGTTATTTCTCCACTGATCTGCAGTAGCATATTGGGCACCTACCAACCTGGGGAGTTCCCCTTTCAGTATCCTATCATTTTGCCTTTTCATACTGTTCATGGGGTTCTCAAGGCAAGAATACTGAAGTGGTTTGCCATTTCCTTCTCCAGTGGGCCACATTCTGTCAGACCTCTCCACCATGACCCGCCCGTCTTGGGTGGCCCCACACAGCATGGCTTAGTTTCATTGAGTTAGACAATGTGGTCCATGTGATCAGATTGACTAGTTTTCTGTGATTATGGTTTCAGTGCATCTGCCCTCTGATGCCCTCTTGCAGCACCTACCATCTTACTTGGGTTTCTCTTACCTTGGACATGGAGTATCTTTTCATGGCTGCTCCAGCAAAGCGCAGCTGCTTCTCCTTTAGAATATATTTATTCTTAGGTTACTTGTTTTAAATTATTTTAGAAGAGAAGATATGACATAAAAGATAAATAGGGAGTGTTGAACTTATGGGTAGCTCTTTCTGAGAGTAATTTCAGTGGTAGGAAATTTTAGCACTTTCTTATGAATAACGTAAGAACTTACATTCATAACAATGTTTGTTAAAGGCTGCTAACATTACAAGAAGAGGGATACTTAGACATTATGAACCTCCCAGTGGAGTTCAACACCACCTATGAAGTAATTTTGCTTAACATAAAATTACACTTGACACTGATCCATCTCTTAATAGTGTATACGAAATGCAGAAGAAATACACACATATAAAATGACCCCATGAAAATGAAATCAGCAAAGTCTAAACTGTGGGAGAATCTGCAAGACAAAATACAGTCCGTTCACAAAGAGTTGAAAGGAAAAGCAAAATAGATCAGAGAGGTCCAAATAGGGTAAAAAGAAATTTAAGAAATATCCCAATCAATTGCAGTATATGAATGTTTTTTGGATTAGAAACTGTAAAAATTAATAAACAGAAACCTCAATTAAAATAGACTCAGGAAGTCAAAAGGGGGAGCTTTTACGTTTTCTGTGATTGTGTACTCCAGAGACAGTCACAACTTAACCAGTGAAAACCTGCTATACTTGATCTCTCAATTCCTCCAGTGGACACTTTGTTGGCTATAGGCCTCCCAGCTTCTTCCCCTCTTTGAAAGAGTTCTGCTTTCTTCATTGCAGGGATCGTGTCTGTGTCTCACCATGGTAGCAGACCCCAGATTGTAATTCTTTGCTGATCCCAAATAGTTTATCCATTTTTGCTGGAGAAACAGTCAGCAGTCTACTGGGTTTAAGTCAACATTTTGGTGGTCCATACAGGAATGCAGAGAAGACCCCCAAAGACTCAGGGGCTGATAAGCCAACAGGTGTAGTCCCCATGTTGAGCCCACTGTTGCTCATTGCTCTTCTAGCCAACCCTGGGGTTTGAGGGAAAGTCTTTCTCCTGGATCTGAGTTTCCTCCCTCTTTGTATTTTGAAGTTCTCCAGGCCTTATTTGGGATCTATTTTAAGGTTTTGTCTCTTCTGGTTAAGACTTTCTTCTCTCTGAGAATATTCCTTTTGTACTTTGGCCTGACTCTTTGAAGCCAGTCTGCTCCAACTGAAACTGTGCTATCCCTCAGCTTGATACTTTTAGGAAAGAGTAGTGTTCTGTTGGAATTGCGCTTGTAAACTGTTAGCCTAGCTCCTTGGAATTTAGGCTGTTTCATTAGAGTTGCCCTGGACGGAGGAGCCTGGAAGGCTGCAGTCCATGGGGTCGCTGAGGGTCAGACATGACTGAGCGACTTCACTTTCACTTTTCACTTTCAGCATTGGAGAAGGAAGTGGCAACTCACTCCAGTGTTCTTGCCTGGAGAATCCCAGGGATGGGGGAGCCTGCTGGGCTCCCATCTATGGGGTCACACAGAGTCAGACATGACTGAAGTGACTTAGAGGCAGCAAACAGACTTCAGCGTGGATCCTTTAGGATGAAACTGTTTCTTAGAACTGGCTGGTGTGAGGCCTGTAGATTATTTAAGCTGTTTAAGGTGTTGCAGCTGCTTGAACAGTTTAGGCTGTTTAAAATTAAGTGCTTCAAAGTGCCTCTAGGCCTCTAACCAGCCTTTCCAATGTCCTCTGAATTCTCAACTGTAGAGGGTCTTCCCAATCCTCGCTCTTAATCGGCTAGAGAAACATTACTCCAGACTGGGGATGAATCTCTTCCAGTCCTAACTGACATGGAAGTCACACTGTCAGTACTCAACTCACCACCATAAATCAGCCCCAACTCAGAGTACTAAAACAGTTCAAACAGTGGAGATCTCTGATGAACCTCAAAAGATATAATGAACCTCAAAAGGTTTCTAACTCTGAACCTATTCCCTTTTGTTTAGGTCCTTGGAGACGTACACTTTGGTCCTTAGTCCCTCTGCCCCTGTTTATTTACTAGGCTGTGTGTGTGTGTGTGTGTGTGCGCGCGTGCGCACATGTGTGCGCACATGCACATGAGCACACATGCTCAGTTGCCGAGTCGTGTCTGACTTTTTGGACTCCATGGACTGTAGCCTGCCAAGCTCCTCTGTCCATGGGATTCTCCAGGCAAGAAGTACTGGAGTGCGTTGCCATTTCCTTCTCCAGGGGATCTTCCTGACCCAGGGACTGAACCCATGTCTCTTACATCTCCTGCATTGGTAGGCAGGTGGATTCTTTATCACTGCACCACCTGGGAAGCCCTACTAGGTTGGGACTTCTTAGAAAAGTATCATACCAGACATTCTTTCTCCCAAAAAGGGGAAATAATTCTAGAATTTGACCATAAATAAAGCAGCCAAGCTGGCAAATTAAATGACATTTTGAAATCTTCTTTGCTACATCTCTGATGATACTAGAGCTGATTTGGGAAACAGGAAACATTCGTCTCTATTGAATCAGTTACCACATTCCTTACAGGCAAAATCTGCAATTGATATTGGCAAAATTCATAGCATATCTTCCACCAAGATTCAAATAGATCCCTGAAAATCTCTTCCTAGAAGTAATGAATGACCTATAAGTAATGTAACCTTTCAAGGTATAAAGCTCATAATAGAGGATTACAAGACTCAAGGCTTCATTATTCCTTGTGCTAGACCCTGTAATACTCCTATTTTAATGATGAGGAAAACCCAAGGTCTTGTCCTGGGGCCCTGAGCAATAAACAACATTGTTATCCCTCAACACACGCTATTGTTTCTAACCCTCATGTGCTACCAACATCCGTTTTCACCAGAAGCAAATTCTTTATTGTAACTGATTTTTGCAGTACATTCATTAGTATTCCTGTCAATGAAGCTAGCCAATACCTTCTGCCTTCACTTGAGAAGAAAACAAAATTACCTGGACAGAAATACCTCAGGGTTTTACTGAGAGTCCTTATTTCTCACAAATCCTGAAGGCTGAACTCCTGATATAAAGCTTCCTCGAGTTCTCCTTTGTCACAATATGTGGCCCATTTGTTTCTTTGCTCTTCTTCTCAAGCCTTCTTGTAGGAAGACAGCATCCACCTGCTAAAGCTTTTAGAAATAGAGTCACTGCAAGAAAAATTGGAGTTTGCTCAAACATAGCCTTAGTATTTAGGGCATCTAATATTAAAACAAGGGCTACATCTATATTCTGATAGGCTTCGTGGTGTTCAAAACCCAAAACTAAGCATCAACTGTGAGGTTTTCTTAAGTTAGTTGTGTATTGCCAGCATTGGATTCCAACTTTCTCTCTTATGGCCAAATTTTTGTATATTTCACTGAAGAGCAACAAGCCCAACACAATTTTATGGAAAGAACTGGATGACCTAGACTTTAAGGGCCTTGAAGAAGAGTTTGATAAGCACACCTACCCTTGGATTCCCAATGGTCAGATTCTCATTTTCCTTTCTGTGTATAAAAATGAAGAGAATGCCCTTGGGGTATCCACCCGAACCATTGGGACCACCATTAACCCATAGGTTGCTATAGCCAGCAACTGGATCCCCCTTACCTTAGAGCCGTTACTGCCGCTAACCTTTTGGTTAAGACCATCTTTATGGGATCCTCTTTATCCATTTTTGTACCTCATGAACTAAAAGTCCTCCTGAATCCCATCCCACTCAGGATTTCTCAGTCAACCATCTCACCTTCTATGAAGTTCTTTAGTTAACTGCTCCTCACATAATTTTTATATTGTAATAGCCTTAACACTGCTACTCTTCTCCCCTTCATCTCCAATGAAGTCCCTCATGATTGCTTAAGGCTGAAAGAGCACGTCCTGACTCTTCATAATGATCTGCTGGAAATAGCTTTGGGTAACACTGACATCCTGTGTTTCATTTCCCAATCTATTCACTTTCCCTCCAACATGAGACACCACACACAGGAGAGGCCTTTCTGACACAGAGGGACAGAAAGGAACGGAAACTAGAAATCCAGACTCTTGATCAGCAGTGCTTTCAGAGAAAGATCTTCATCAAAAGGGGAAAATGTAAAATATTAATAAACAGAAACCTCACTTACATAAAACTGAGAAAACAGAAGGGCAATTTCTCACACTCTTTGATGACAGAAGAGCCCAAGGAGGAGAAGACAGACTTCTTTCTTGGCAAAAGCTCGGACAATGAGAGACTGTCATGACTCAGCCAATAGGAAGCCAATATACTTCAAGCTCATAACTCCTCCAATAGATACTTTGTTAACTCTAGCCCTCCGAATTTTCTTTTCCCCTCTTTAAAAGATTTCTCCTCTCCTATCTGTGGAGGGAGTTGTATGGACTCTCCATGGCTTCAGACCCCAAATTACAAATCTTTAATGATTCTGAACAAGCTCTTTCTTGCTGGAAAAATAACTGGCAGTCTATTTGCTATAGGTCAACAAAACAAAAAGGAAACATAATTTTATAATAAAATTATAAGATGATTTTGTATATCAAAATAAGGATTAATTAATTTGTTAGATGTGAGCTTCCCTTGTGGCTCAACTGGTAAAGAATCTGCCAGCAACATGGGCGGTCTGGGTTCTATCCCTGGGTTGGGAAGATCCCCTGGAGAAGGGAAAGGCTACCCACTCCAGTGTTCTGGCCTGGAGAACTTCATGGACTGTATATGTATAGTCTCTGGGGTTGCAAAGAGTTGAACACGACTGAGTGACTTGCACTTACTTACTTAGATGTGGCAATAGCATTGTGATTATATATATTTTTAGAGATACATACTGAAGTATTTAGAGATAAAATAATATGGTGTATAAATTTTTCTTTAATTTGTGGTGAGAAGAGATAAAGGAAGATTGGCTATAAGATACTATTCTCTTTACTTTTATATATGGAAGACATTCACTATCATAAAATGTTTTATAAGAAAGAAATGATTAGTCATATAAGAGAAATACTGTTATACATATACTCTTCAACTTAGAGTGTTATTTTTAATACTATAATTTAATACATAATTAAATCAAAATAATATTACACTGCAATTTTAAAGACCCTTGTAGGAAGAGAATTTGCTCCCTTCCTTGGAAAACCAGTGCATGGCTTATTTTCCATATGCACCACAATGTTTCAAGTAAGACAAATGCCATGAATATGAAAACTGCAGTTTACAGTATATCATGTATCTAGAACCAAGGGGAGATGAATTAGACAAAAGTTATAGTCAGTCAGTTATACAATCCTGCCAAGTTGGTCTGCAGCAACAAAACTCTCCAGTTAAGTTTCTTTTTTGTTAACAATCAGAGGTTCCATGTTTTCTGCAGGTTTTTGTTGTTGTTGTTGTTTTTTTACTGTGCTTTGGATGAGATTCATCACAGAATGAGAACTTTGGAATGCCAACAGTGGCAGTACTAAACTTTTTATCTCCCAAATCCTCCATGCCAAAAGCGTGTATTATCTTGGGGTTTTCTTTCTGGATGTGAAGGTTTTCCGTAGATTTGCTCTGATGATATTTAACACAAAAATCTTTTGTAAGTTACATAACCAAGAGCAACTATCCCAGCAGCAGTGGTTACTGCTCTAATCTGTTTTACCTTGAAATAATGACAAATTCTAAAAATGTAAAAAAAAAAATTGTTTTGTTATTGGTGTTTAAAAAAAGTAACAGAAAGTTAACAGAAAGTAAAGTCATATGAAACCAACAGTAATTTAATTACCTTCTATTCAAGCAATAAATCTTAAATGGAAGAAAAGCTTTTCACTCACTAAGGTTATATAACTTGGTACCTAACTGAATCGTTCGTGTCGGGTCAGACTCCTGAGATAAGAGGAGATCAGGAGCTGAGGAAATAACCTGAAAACTTTTTAAATGTTGCCAGAATGTTTCTGTCTAGACTCTTTGTGACACTGTAATTTATAATATGGAATATGTATGTAGTCTTTTCCCATTTCTGACACTGAAAAACTTCTGGAATTTTCAAGTGATGAGAGTAATCAAGGTGTTTTTTGTTATGTTAATGAGGCGACTTTTGAGAAGCACCTAGGGATGGGAGCTAGTTGTCAGGGGGGAAAAAACCTTGTGATCAGAAGGTTGGAACTTTCAGTCCTTCTTCCTGATCACTGGGGAGAGGGGAGGGACTGAAGACCCTGTTCAATCACGAATGACTGATAGCCTAGTCAATTTTGTCTCTGTACTGAAGCCTACATACAAATCCACAAGGAATTTCAAGAGAGCTTCGGGGCTAGTAAACGCGTCAATTTGGGAAGAATGGTGCACTTGGAGAGGGCATGGAAGCGCTGCATCCTTCCCCATGGTTTGCCTTGTGCATCATGTCCATCTGGCTGTTCCCAAGTCATATCCTTTTATAACAAACCAGTAATCTAGTGAGTAAACTGGTTTCTTGAGTGCCGTGAACTGCTGAGCAAATTAATTGAACCTAAGGAGGGGGTCCTTGGGAACCTTTGGTTTATAGCCGGTGGCTCAGAAGCATAGGTGACAACCTGGGCTTGCACTTGGCATCTGAAGCAGAGGGCAGTCTCATGAGACTGAGCCCTTAATCTGGCAAACCTCCAGGTTGATAGTGTTGGAATTGTGTTGAATTGTAGGACTCCCAGATGGTGTCAGAGAATTCTTGGTGGCGTGAGGAAAACCCCTGACCCTACTGGAGTGAGAATCATTGCTCCTTCAAGTTCCTTTTTAATGATCCTAATCTATCAATGACCCCTATCATTCTCTCAGTCCCACAGAAATTGTGCTATAAATTTTCATCCTTTCTTTCTTTCATTGCAGTTGCAGTCAGTTAACAAGTCTTGATGAGCTGTTCACTAATGTGTTGTACATTGCCTTCTCCCAGCTTTAATTTCCACACCTGACATCTGAGTCCTGCTTAACAGCTGAATCCTCATACCTCTGACATACCACTTCCTAAAAGGCTGGTTTTTATCACATCATCCTATACTGAAGAACTTCCAGTCATCCTTCATTGTTTGATGTCAACCTTTATTTCTTTGCCCAACAGTCTATGTTTTCCTTTATCCCCACATAATCTATAGTTGTCCCTTTCTTCTCCCCTCCCATGAAGTTTTGTTCTGTACTCCAACCCCATTCTTCAACTGTCTCCACTCTGTCCTCAAAACCTACCCTTCATAAGCCCCTGTCCTCTAACTGTTAGGCTTGGTAAATAGGAAGTACTATCGAGGGATATGAGTTGAATAAAACTAAAAGAGTTTAAAAGAAATTTTTTCTTTAAAATAGAATGGGGGAAAAAAGTCCCAAACAAAATTATTTTCTCTCCATCCTAATTAGAATCATAGTAAATTATATAGAACCTCAGAGTAAAAAGAGATCATAAAATTTATATACTCCAATGCCCTTCCAAAGTCAAAGTGTTCTATAGAATAGTCCCTAGCATATGTTCCCTCTTTTCCAAAAAATTCCTTCCAGTCTTTGAAAGCTTTCACTTTTAGAAAGTTCTCTCTTATATCAAACTTTCTACCTCCTCAGAGTTACATCCATTGACCTTGTCCACTCCCCTGGATCTTTAATGATGAAGGCCAAGTTTCCATCCTCATGATAGTACTTCAATTATTTTATGATTGCTCTCACTTGGTTTACTCTTCTGTAAGCTGGAAATTTCCAATTTTAAAAACTGTGCGTGACGGGATGTGTTTTTGAGACTCACAGAGCCTGCTGACTACATCTTCCTCGTGCACTCACTACCTTAAGGGAACTCTTTTTTGGCAGGCACCTGTGCTGTCTTAAATGTCGTAAAGGCCTGATTTCTCTGTCATATGTGAGTTCCCTAGAATCAGTGACTCTGTCATATTCATCCTGTGTTTCCAATTGCCTTGCCCAGTTATTAGCACTTTCATTTTTATTTATTTTTGAACAAATAGATAGATGGATTCAGTTATTCCCCTTTAATGCTTCAGTGCGCCTCTCCCTCTCAGAAACACAACTCAATAGTTCAAATGAGGTCTGGTGAGTAGAGAGAGGATTGAAGCCATACTTGTTCAAGATAGAATATCATACTTTCTGTGATGCAGCTTGAGATTACATTAGCATCTTTTTTTCCTCAACCAAACACACTGTTGGCTCATATCAAATATATTTTAAATTAAAATCAAACTTTTTTACATATTACATCCAAACAGTATCTTCCTAGCATGTATTAGTGTAATAGCACTTGTTTCTTATCTAAATATAAGAATAATGTTTATCCATGTGAAGTTTATTCTTGCTGAATCTAACAAACCATGCTTTGAGATCATCTAGGATTCTGATACAATCATTCATTATATTTGTTATCCCTCCTACTGGTGGTTCAGCTGGTAAAGAATCTGCCTGCAACGCAGGAGACCCCGGTTCGATTCCTGTCTCGGGAAGATCCCCTGGAGAAGGGATAGGCTACCCAACTCCAGTTTTCATGGGCTTCCCTGGTGGCTCAGATTGTAAAGAATCCACCTGCAATGTGGGAGACCTGGGTTCAATCCCTGGGTTGGGAAGATCCTCTGGAAGAGGGCATGGCAACCCACTTCAATATTCTTGCCTGGAGAATCTGCATGGACAGAGGAGCCTGGTGGGCTACAGTCCATGGGGTTGCAAAGAGTCAGACATATCTAAACAACTAAGCACAGCACCTTTTCTTTGCTAATTATTATAATGTCTTAATAGTTCTTTTTTCCATGTATTGGTAAAAGTTTCAATTTATTTATTAATTTAATCAATGACTATTAATTGAGCATCTAGTAAATCCAAGAACTTATTCTAGGTGCTGGAGATGAAGCTTATATTCTAGGGTAGTGTTTTCCAAATTTAGCATGCATCAGAATAACTGGGAAGGCTTGTTAAAATACAGATTATTGTAATGGTCTCCACCCCCAAAGTTTCCGACTTAATAGGTCTGCTGTGTGTGTGGCTGGGGAGAGATTCTGCGTTTCTAACAAGTTCCAAAATGATGCTATCCAGGGCCCACACGTTGAGAATTACTATTCTGCTAAAGAGTTAAATTTAAGTAAATGTGAGTTCATAAGACTGAGGCTAGATCCTTGCCTATGGACACTTCAAGTATTATTTTATATGTTGCTTACAAATATAACAAAAACAATAGGTGGGCAATTAATTATGGTAAAAGAGATTATACAATATATTGGGGAGGAGTAAAGAACATACTAATAGGAAATCAAGCTATACTTTTATAAATTAATCAATTAATTCAATTGAAATAAAATATTTAATATTGTTTTTGTTGTTTAGTCACTAAGTTGTGTCTGAGTCTTTGCGACCCCATGGACTGTAGCCCACCAGGCTCTTATGGCCATGGAATTTCCCAGGCAAGAATTTTGGAGTGGGTTGCCATTTCCTTCTGTAGGGGATCTTCCCAACCTAGGAATTGAACCCATATCTCCTGCATTGCAGGCAAATTCTTTACCTATGAGCCACCAGTTGAAATGTGTGCCAAATGCCCAGCTGAAACAGGGTATTGAAAAGATGGGTGGTGATTTTAAAGGGTTGTAACACAGAGTCCTTCCTCTAGCCTGTATCCAAGAGTCTTGCTTCCAAAGTGGTAACTACAACATAGACCCACTGCAGTGGTTTGCCGGAGCCATCCCTGTGCTGGTGTGTGAATAAACCTAATAATATGTAAATCATACTTACTACTGAACTAAAACCGCCTACTCACTGTCAAAGTTTTTAGCATTTATAAGCTCATTAGATGGATAGTTCAGCTCTCAAACACCCAAATGTTTTAGCTTTCATTATGTCAATGACTCCAAATTTTTTGAAATAGAAATATCATGTTCGTGTTTGTTTTAGTTTTTGGCTGTTTTGAGTTCACTAATAGCTCCTACTCTATTATTTTATAGGTATTTACCTTCCATGTTAGTCATTAATTTTCCCAAGATGGAGGCTTCATATTTTATATTATTTGAATTAAAGTGAAATGCAATTTTGTGCTGAGAACCTTACACCACTAACTGAGACAATTTAAAGTGTCTGGATGGTGCCATATATTCAGAGCAGGAAGTAATAGTTTATGTACTCAGTGACAAAGCAAGCTGCTGTAGACTGAATTATGTTCCTTTAAAATTCCTCTGTTGAAGTCCTAGCTCCAGTATGGTGGTATTTGGAGATGGGGCCTCTGGGAGGTCAGTGTGTTTAGAGAAGTTCATGAGGCTCTCGTGATGAGATTAATCCTTTTATAAATGGGGACGCCAGAGAGTTTGGTCCATTCCTCTCCCTGAAGGTGAGGACACTGGAGGAAGACCTGTCTACAAGCCACAAAGACAGCTCTCCCTAAAACCTGACCATGCCAGTATCTTGATCTTGGGCTTCTAACCTCCAGAACTGTGGGAATTCAAATTTCTGTTGTTTAATGCACACAGTTAGAGGTATTTTGCTATGGAAGCCCAAGTTGACTAAGACACAAAGTGTTTTAAATGAAACTTTGAAATGAAATTAAAACCATCTCCACCATCTCTGCTAATAACACTCAGAATTTTTCTGCAAATGAAACAGACTCAATTTGACTTTTTAAAGATTGATTGTACTGGAACTTTGAACATTACAAAGACATGACCTGATTGTTAATTTTCATTGTACTTCATCGCAGAAATAACCTATTAGAAAATAACACGATGACTCTTAAATAAATTTTCACGCAATGCACAAATTCTTCAGCTACGAAAAAACAGTGCAAAACCACGTATGCTTTCTCCTTTCTTTTACAAGAAAATTGCTGACATTCAGAATGATGCCCAGAGTCATAACTAGTTATGATTACTTGAACATACCATTCTTGGGTTATATAATTTGACATGCCACATGTACCCTCTTAAACTACAACTGTATCTTGTTAGAACGTGATGGCAGGCTAAGTTGTGTAGAAGATTCTAAGGGCTGAGGAGGATTCTGATCGGCATCTTCTGAGTCAGTCAGATGTTCAGATTTCCAGGAAAGGTCCCACAAACAACTACCATAAGTGCCTTGACAGTCAACTGCCAAAACAACAGCTTCTCTGTTTTCCAAAGCAATACATGTGTACAACCCATAAACAAACTGTCAAGGAGATTGTACATCTGGACAACACAGTTGCAAAGTTAATTTCAGTTGGAAGAAAACTATGCCTCTGGTATTAATTTAGATGGAATTTTGATCAGAGAAAGAATCCTATCTTGGGCATTTCGGATACTCCTATGGACATGTGCAACAATTCTATGAGCTGCCAAAAACAGAAGATTCTGAGAAATAATACTTCGAGTGAAGTCAAGAAGTATCTGAAGGCTTTGTCTCATGGACCAGCAACCTGGGTATTCAATATCATATTATAGACTCGGTATTTCAAGATTCATATTATAGAAACAGCGTGAAATAGTGAGTGGCAAAAACCACTGAACAGTTTCTCCTGCCTTGGAAGACTATGGTGAGTTTCTCTCACTCTTGGAAAAAAGCAATCACCATCATCAAAGTAGTCAAGGTTCTCTGATACTCTTACTTACTCAGAGCATTTGGAGCTGGCTACTCAATCCTTCTCTTATTTCTGATATTACTAAGATCCATTTAAATCCACTGTCTCCAGCCAACAATGTGAAAGAACCAAGTATCTCCTTTCATCCCAATCATTTTTAAGGGAAAAATAAGCATATTCGTGGGACTTCTCTGGTAGCTCAGTGGTAAAGAATCCACCTGGCAATGCAGAAGACATGGGTTTGATCCCTGGGTCAGTAAGATCCTCTGGAGGAGGAAATAACAGCCCACTCCAGTATTCTTGCCAGGGAAATCCCATGGCCAGAGGAACCTGGTGGGATACAGTCCATGGGGTCGCAAAAGACATGGACATATAAGCATTGGTAATGAAGAATGAGTAACTTTCATGATGTTGCGCAAGTGAACTCATGCAAGAGTCAGATTCTTTTGACCATGCTCTCAATCTTTCCTGCTTCTTTCTCCCGAGTAGGACGTGGTCCACTGCGTCATCCAGCTGCCTTCTCTTCCGTTGTCACTGCAGCCTCTTGATAGTTTCCATCTGCAGTTAGGACCACCTCTGAAGTCCACTAAGTTCAGATTACCACTAGAGGAAGAGTCTGAGAAGCGTTCAACACTCAACTGCCAGCTGTCACCCCGAACACCCGTCTTAGCAGCTATCATTACCATTCTGACAGAAGTGGTCTTCCACTTGCATGTGACAAGGTTAAAATGTTTTTAATAAACTGGACTTAAGATGTTGGCTTCTTAAGCTTAAATAAAGCCAACATACAAAATTATAAATAGATGCATTTGAGAAACTATTCATTTTTATGAGTTAAAAATTTGGCCAAAGAATTATCACAATCCCCCTAGATAATGACAGTTCCTAGCATTAAATATTCTGCTATATAGAACTTTCTTTTTACCTGCCACTGTGTAAGAACATAAAGCTCTCACCTTTTATGTCAATATTTCATACACTCTGTGTATTAATTCATATTATCTTAATAACAATTTTATAAACAATATGAAACAAGAATTGTGGCAATTTTGTAGTTGTAGAATCTAAGAGAAATGAAATGATAAGTATACAATCTCATTGGTTGGGAATCAAATTCAAAACTCAGACTTCAATTTCAAGTCCCATGTGCTTTCTACTCTACAGTGTCTGTCTCTGAACCTTTGTACCTAATAGAAACATTCAGGTAAATTAAATCGTATCTATTTCTATTTAAAAGTTGGGCTTCCCTGGTGGCTCAGTTGAAAGAATCCACCTGCAATGCAGGACGCTGCCAGCAATGCAGGAGACTCTAGTTCAATGCCTTGGTCAGGAAGATGTCCTGGAGAAGGAAGTGTCAACTCATTCCAGTATTCTTGCCTGGAAAATCCCATGGACAGTGGAGCCTGGAGGGCTACAGTCCATGGGATCTGAAGGGTCGGACATGACTGAGCGACTAAACCACCTATTCATCTAGTCTACAGTGTCTACCTTTGAACCTTTGTACCTAATAGAAACATTCAGGTAGATTAACACATGGCATCTGCTGCTATTTAAAGATTAAGGATCAGGAATCCAAAGTATTGCATATTAACTCATAATCAACACTAATGATGCAAAACAGTGATACGCATGTTTTTTCATCATCATAAAAACTGTTTTCTTACGTCTGCATGTCTTTACTATACTTTAAGCATAAGGGCTGACTTCATCCCTATATGGGGAATATAAAGGCCTACAGAGTTTATGGTGAATCAGGAGGCAGACTTTGCTGTTAATTTCACATCAACCTGAGACTCTTCTGATAACTGGACTTCTTAATAATCTGCATTCCTAATCCATGTTCCAAATCTCTTCCCTTTTGCCTCAGTTTCTTTCTTAATTCAATGACAAACACTTTGGTTCCTTCATTCTGAGGACTTTTTCTGTCCTGATGAATCCCATTGCTTCAAACAGCACTCACACTCTGTGCCAAGTACTTTCCCACCTGCAGCAACACTTCCTCCACACTGGCATTAGTCTGCCCTCTGGGATCAGGAGGGCTGCCTGGTGGAGATACCATGGCCTTTAGAGACCGATCATGATGGGTTTGAATCACTCATTCTTCACTTTTAGCAATTAACTTTAATCTCTACAACTACTCCATGAAGTTGTTTTTCAGTTTCCAGTTTACAAATTATAAAACCAAGGCAAGGTACTTAACTTCCTGAAGTTTCAGCTTCAAAATTCATAAAATGCTATCATTACTATTATTGCTTAACCAAGGCCTCTCTAATGTTGACCAGAAATGGAACTGCCCTCTATCATTGCTTTTCTGGGTTTATGGACTCCCTGCAGACCCGGAAGCATGTGTCAAGGCTCCAGGTTCCTTTTCTTCATACTTCAGTTCAGTTCAGTCACTCAGTAGTGTCCGACTCTCTGCTACCATGAATCGCAGCACACCAGGACTCCCTGTCCATCACCATCTCCCGGAGTTCACTCAAACTCACGTCCATAGAGTCAGTGATGCCATCTAGCCATCTCATCCTCTGTCATCCCCTTCTCCTCCTGCCCCCAATCCCTCCCAGCAACAGGGTCTTTTCCAATGAGTCAACTCTTCGCATGAAGTGGCCAAAGTCCTGGAGTTTCAGCTTTAGCATCATTCCTTCCAAAGAATACCCAGGGCTGATCTCCTTTAGAATGGACTGGTTGGATCTCCTTGCAGTCCAGGGGACTCTCAAGAGTCTTCTCCAACACCACAGTTCAAAAGCATCAATTCTTCGGCACTCAGCTCTCTTCACAGTCCAACTCTCACATCCATACATGACCACTGGAAAAACCATAGCCTTGACTAGATGAACCTTTGTTGGCAAAGTAATGTCTCTGCTTTTGAATATGCTATCTAGGTTGGTCATAACTTTCCTTCCAAGGAATAAGCATCTTTTAATTTCATGGCTGCAGTCACCATCTGTAGTGATTTTGGAACCCCCCAAAAAATAAAGTCTGACATTGTTTCCCCATCTATTTCCCATGAAGTGATGGGACCAGATGCCATGATCTTCCTTTTCTGAATGTTGAGTTAGCTCTATTTTATGACAGTCTGGGCAGACTACCCCAGGAAAAAATGCAAATTGACAAAGCAAAGTATTGATGTTTAAACCAACACTTCTTGTCATAAGTTTAAGACAGCAAGCAGAGGTAATATACTGTGAAATCCGAGTCATCCACCTTAGTACAGTTCATATTTCCATGTATCATCGTCCCCCTTTGTACTTGAAACAGTCATATATTCACTTTACCTTGTCTCATTTTCCTTAACATGAATCTGTCGTTGCTCTCTGTTCTTGTGCTACAGATCTGTTTGTTTATTGTCAGGTTCCTCCTCATGAACAAAGCCTCATCTTCATGCAAGGAAGGTTGTCTATATTGTTCTTGTCTTTTTCTCCAGTGCATAGAGGAGCTTGGAATACTATGGTTCCTCAATAATATTTCTTAATAAACAGTCAAAAAGGAAGGAAAGGGGAGAAGGAAGGAAGAAAGGGAGAGAGGGAAGAAGAAGCACACTTGGGGTAAGGTTGGAAAGATTAAAATTTTAATAATTTTGATAATAATCTCTGAGACTTATTGAGTATTTACTCTTATTGAGTGATTACTCTATGTCCTATTCTAAGAAATCCATATGTACTACTTAATTTAGTGGTACAAATACATATTAAAAAACAGGTAAGATTGGAAAACTGGGACAAAGAGGTTAAATAACCTATTCATGGCCACAAAGCTCATAATAATGTGGTTAGGATTCAAGCCCAGGAAATTTAAGTCCAGATTCTGTGCTCTTAATCTCCATGATGTATTGCTTCTTTTTAGAGTGCAAAATTAATGCATTTAATAAAAAAAATAAGGCAGAACATATATTGCTCTCAAAGCAAGTGATTTAAAGGAACAACTCTAAGAAGGTTCTCAGTAATTGTTATTAAATTCTGTAAACAAACAAACAAACAAAAAATCCTTATTTAGGCAAATTCACAGCAAACCCTTGAGATAAGAGGGATAGGAGAGAGAGAGGGACCAGACTGGATCACACATTTCTTGGCCAGACACAGTACAGATCAATAAATCACAAACAATTTACAGAACACCCTCATCCAACTTTGAGGTGTTTCAAGGAACCCTCCCATCTGGAATCTGTGCTGATTCTTTTCATATTGTATTTCCCCAAGGATGACTCACAGGAAATTGAGGTTTCAGAAATATGTGTTTTTCTATGGCGTTTCTCTACCTTCACTACAGAAGTTTTAAAGATAAGTGATTCTGTGGTTGTGTTTTTTCCCATTTAGTTTGAGGAAAGAAGATCACTACTTTTCAACTAATTTTTACAATTTTTTGAATCATAATAGCATTTATGCTGTTATGATAAGTGATGATTGGAGAAGGCATGGCATCCCACTCTAGTACTCTTGCCTGGAAAATCCCATGGACGGAGGAGCCTGGTAGGCTGCAGTCCATGAGGTAGTCAGACACGACTGAGCAACTTCACTTTCACTTTTCACTTTCATGCATTGGAGAAGGAAATGGCAACCCACTCCAGTGTTCTTGCCTGGAGAATCCCAGGGACGGGGGAGCCATCTATGGGGTCACACAGAGTCGGACACGACTGAAGTGACTTAGCATAGCATAGCATAAGTGATGATAATGATGATAAGCCTGTTGACTGTAGTACAAATACTCCAGTAAGTGAGGGTATGAAGAGAGTTAAAACACACACACACACACACACACACACACACAAAAACAAAAACAAAAAAACCCTCAATAATATGTAAAATTGCAATAAAAATAGTTAACCACTATGGATAACCACCATGTGTATTGAGCTATGCTACATATCATGAGGTGTGTGAAGATACAGGGCGTCACCCTTGCCTCAAACAGCAGAGTCTGTTGGAAGAGTCAGAGGTAGAGCAAGTATCTCCAGCAGGGCATGAAGGCAGTGTGATACAGACACAAAGTACAATGATCACACATTTACTGGCATATGATTCATTCCAGCTGGAGGACCCTTTGTGGAAGGTGGCATTTGAAATAGGTCTTGAGAGATTGTAGACTTTCTTTAAAAAGAAGAAATATACAGATGAAATTTGTAAAGTGAAAGGGGAGAGTGAAAAAAAACTGAATGTTAAAACTCAACATTCAAAAAGCTAAGATCATGGCATCTGATCCCATCACCTCATGGCAAATAGATGGGGAAACATGAAAATAGTGACAGACTTTATTTTGGGGGGCTCCAAAATCACTGCAGATGGTGACTGTAGCCATGAAATTAAAAGACGCTTGCTCCTTGGGAGAAAAGCTATAGCCAACCTAGACAGCATATTAAAAAGCAGAGACATTACTTTGCTGACAAAGGTCCTTCTAGTCAAAGCTATGGTTTTTCAAGTGGTCATGTACGGATGTGAGAGGTGGACCATAAAGAAAGCTGAGCACCAAAGAATTGTTTTTGAACTGTGGTGTTGGAGAAGACTCTTGCGAGTCGCTTGGACTGCAAAGAGATCAAAGCAGTCCATCCTAAAGGGAATCAGTCCTGAATATTCATTGGAAGGACTGATGCTGAAGCTGAAGCTCCAATACTTTGGCCACCTGATGGGGAAAACTGACTCATCTGAAAAGACCCTGATGCTGAGAAAGATTGAAGGCAGGAGAAGGGGACAACAGAGGTTGAGATGGTTGAATGGCATCACTGACTCGATGGACTTGAGTTTGAGTAAGCTTTGGGAGTTGGTGATAGGGAAGCCTAGCATGCTGGAGTCCATGGGGTCGCAAAGAATTGGACACAACTGAGTGACTGAACTGAATTTGTAAAGGTAGAGATGGCAGAGGAGGGTGTTGGGAAAAGCAGCCAGCTCAGAGGTCTGTCTTCCTTCTTTTTCCCTCCCTTCCACCCTCCTTCTCTCAGCTCCTCCTTCCTTCCTTCCATCCTCTTTCCTTCCAACAGATGTCCACCACCAAATGGGTGATACCCCAGAGTACAGGTTCACAAATCTCCCCCCAGTGTAGGGAATGATGCCTGATGCATGTGATACTCAATAAGTATTACTGAAAAAATTGGGTATATTGTGTTCAAATATGAACTCAGAGAGATGGACAATTTTAATTTATGGATTAAGGAAAAACTTTTGTGCTCTATCACTTATCATATGGAAGATAATTTTTAAAATGTATAAGTATCTATGTGAGCCACACATCAAATATTAATAGCTGCAGGCAAGATAAAAGATGAACAAAAATTAAAGAGTTAAATTAGTTTTCTGACTATCTCTCTTAATAGACTCTGAGACATCTAGACAGGGAAATTGAAAGTGAAGTTGCTCAGTCGTGTCCGACTCTTTGCAACCCTCTGGACACCAGGCTCCTCAGTCCATGGGATTTTCTAGGCAAGAGTACTGGAGTGGGTTGCCATTTCCTTCTCCAGGGATTCTTCCCGACCCAGGGATCGATTCATTTAATAGTTTTTTGTTTTTGATACCTATGATGTTTCAGCTGCTGTATTAAGTATTGTGGTACAAAAATGAAAAATATAGTCCCTACAAATGCTGTGCCTACAACTGATGATGGATAAAGAAAATACAAAGTGTATGCAGCTGATGATTTTTAGATAATATCTACTGCCAGTCACTATGATAGGCAGTGCAAATACATTATTTATTTGGTATACCTGCCCTCTCAGATCAGATCAGATCAGTCGCTCAGTCGTGTTCGACTCTTTGCGACCCCATGAATTGCAGCACGCCAGGCCTCCCTGTCCGTCACCAACTCCCGGAGTTTACTGAGACTCACGTCCATCGAGTCAGTGATGCCATCCAGCCATCTCATCCTCTGTCGTCCCCTTCTCCTCCTGCCCCCAATCCCTCCCAGCATCAGAGTCTTTTCCAATGAGTCAACACTTCGCATGAGGTGGCCAAAGTACTGGAGTTTCAGCTTTAGCATCATTCCTTCCAAAGAAATCCCAGGGCTGATCTCCTTCAGAATGGACTGGTTGGATCTCCTTGCAGTCCAAGGGACTCTCAAGAGTCTTCTCCAACACCACAGTTCAAAAGCATCAATTCTTCAGTGCTCAGCCTTCTTCACAGTCCAACTCTCACATCCATACATGACCACAGGAAAAACCATAGCCTTGACTAGACGGACCTTTGGGCAGACATTATCTCCATTTTACAGATAAGGATTTAAAGCTTAGATTGGCTAAGTAACTTGCCTGAGGCCACATAGCTGTTGTAAATCTTATCTGTTACAGCTGAGATTATAATGCTCAGACTCCAAAACCTCCTCTTACCTGTTAATTATACAATGTTAGGAGTTGGCAATACTTTTGATCTTTGAACAGTGTGGGGATTAATTCACACATAATTTATAGTCCATCCTTGATGACTGGGGCTCTTCCCCATCCATGGATTTAACCAAGCATGGATTGTGTATTACCATAACATTTACTACTGAAAAATATTCATGTATAAGTGAACCCGCATGGTTCAGACTCATGTTATCAAGGGTTAACTACAGTCACTTCCCAAATGGGTGCCTATGTTGAGTCTTAGGTTCTGAATTTTTAAAGAAGAGAAGTGGTGGGGAGAACATTTGAGGCCATAAAGAAAGTGGTTTATTAAGACTAGGCTACAGGGTGTATTATGAGAAAAGGTGTTGAACATGTGGTTCGAGAAACAGAAACGAGACAGTTTATAAGAAGCACTGGATACTTCAGCTCAAGCCGTGGCTCCCCCTGGCTGAACGTTAGAATCAACTGGGGAAAGTTTAAAACACATCAAAGCCTGGACACCTGTCCAGACAAGTTTAAATGAAGCCTCTAGAGGTAGGGTGTCAGGCATCTGTATTTTGTAAGGTTCTTCTGGAGATTCTAGCACAGTTTTGGGTGAAAAACCACAGAGCAGAAGCGATAGGAAGCATAGAGAGAATTTACACAGGGAAGTGTGGTACGTGGATTAGAATAGAGGCAGGGAAATGAGTTAGAAGGGGCTAATGATGACAACCTTAATATTATTAGGGGAAAAATGAAAGGAAGTGAGGGAAGATATGTGAGAATGATTAGGGAGGAAGCAGAACACACAGGTTTTGTTATCTGTCTGGATGCACAGGCTGGAGAAGATGGGGAATGACTTTTCCATTTCCAGCTTGGATGTTATAAAAGTTAATGCCATTTACTGATGCAAGTATGGGAGAAAGGGCAGGTTTGGGGAAAAGCTGGTGAAGCCAAAAGGCTGTGAATGAGGCTTGACAGAAGCCAGAGAAGCCATAGAAAAGAGAGGCAATGGTAAGACCAGAAAAGCCAAGAGGAGTAGGTTGTCAATAGCACAAAAACAGTACCAAATGCCTCTAGAATTGGGCTTCCCAGGTGGAGCTGGTGGTAAAGAAGACACCTGCTGATGCAGGAGATGCAAGTTTGATCCCTGAGTGGGAAAGATCCCCTGGAGTAGGAAGTGGCAACTCACTCCAGTATTCTTGCCTGGAAAATTCCATGGACAGAGGAGCCTGGCAGACTACAGTCATGGGACCACAAAGAGTTGGGCATGACTAAGTGACTGAGCACTGCCTCCAGCATCAGGAGCAATGTGGTTTTATTTAATTGCAAATAGAACATCAGAGTGATGTAGGTTCCTCTCCCTTTGTCTACTTCCTAAACAGATTCCTGCTTTGGATTTATGAAGCCAATGGGCGTAAGAGCAGAATTAGAAGAAGCCTGTGTCAGTTGTTCATTGTCCTCAGCTCCCGACTCACCCTTCTCTGCTCTGCTTTGTGAGGCTGAACTCTGCAAACCATGTTGGCTTTGCCAGCTGCATGCTATTAAACAGTGCCAAGGAGGGGAGCCAGCGAGAGTCCGCAAGGAGGAGGAACAAGCAACACTTTTTATTCCTCTGAGTGCAGTAGCCACGAACATCACTTCAGAATTGTTTCTTCACCATGTAGCAAGTTTATTACTTCCCCATGGCAGCAACTGAAACCAATTCATAGTTTTTATCACACTTGCAGAATCAGTGTCATTATGTCCTCCACCCCAAAACACCAGCAAGAACTGTCTGATGCCCCCTGTCCTGAGACCTGGGTCCCAGGTCCACAGAGCTCAGGTGTCCCAGCTCTAGCTGAGTGGCATTTCTTCTTCTAATGCCTGTATTTCAGCTCCACAGAAAGTATTAAACTTAGAAACTAAGTTTTCAGTTTTGATAATTCCAGCCTTTTCTCCTTGCTACCTCAGCCCTAAGGGTGGCATCTACTTTCTGCAGCTGGTGTCTTAGATATCTTAGTATTATACTGGTATTCTTCTCTTTATCTACTGAAGAAGTTTATAATTAGTTAATCATTCTTTATATTAACATTTCTTGGTTCAAATAGGTAGTGCTGTGTCTGACTCGGGACTGAGCCCTTACCCAGAAATTACTAGTTCCAGGGGTCATTTTAGGATACCGGATCCTCCAAACTATTTTGGGATTAGTTTGGTCATATTCTTGAGTTCCTTGCCAATGGGAAATGAGATGTTTTTAAAGTTATCATTGGAGTATAGTTGTTTTACAGCATTGCACTCCTTTCTGCTGTACAGCAACATGAATCAGCTATATGTATACTTATCCCCTCTTTTTTGAATTTCCTTCCTAGTTAGGTCACCGCAGAGCACTGAGTAGAGTTCACTGTGCTGTACAGTAGGTTCTTGTTAGGGAGAGATGAGATTCTAATAACCCATGGCAAGTAGTTTTATTACAGTTAATTGAATTACTATTTGCTGTAGACTGTGATGAAAAGAAAGTGAAAGTGAAGTCGCTCAGTTGTGTTCAACTCTTTGGGGCCCCATGGACTATAGCCCACCAGGCGCCTCCATCCATGGAATTTTCCAGGCAAGAGTACTGGAGTGAGTTGCCATTTCCTTCTCCAGGGGATCTTCCTGACCCAGGGGTAGAACCCGGGTCTCCCGCATTGCAGGCAGACGCTTTACTGTCTGAGCCACCAGGGAAGCCAGGGAAGACTGGGATGAAGTGTTTACTTAATCAAGGGTCTTAGGACTGTATGTGGCTTGTGGGAATAAGGATGCCTATAAAGACTGTGATATGGGATCCATTTTTATGAATGCATTCAAGTGCTTATAGTATAGAAATGACAAATACAAGTCTTTAAATTTTCAGCTCAAATCATAGCCAGAGAATCATGAATCCTCTATGCCAACCCTAAATGAGTCTCTCTCTTCTTTTTGGTAGGTACAGAAACAATATTTAAAAAAATTAAACTCAAAATATTGTGTGTGTTGCAGAATTGAATTCACAGCCTCACCTAGTATCTCACAATAAAGTTGGGGTCTTAATTAGGAAGAAGAGGGGCTAAGATATTTAAAATGAACACATCAAGTTAGACTCAGATGCAGCTGAGAATCTTAGACCCTAGTCACTGAGTCTCCCCTGTCTATAGGAGCTGATTGCCTGTCTCTGTCTGAAAACATTAGCCTTTCCTTGCTTGAAAACTTGCAAACATCTAACCAGGGGCTGTTGCTTTGCAAGTGGAGTTCATTTTGTTCACAATTAATCTCCACCATCTCTTGTTGCCACTAGACTTATAACCAGGGTCAGATCTCAGCATGTTCTGTTGGTCAAGTACAAAATCTGACCCGAGGGAAATAGTTTATACACTAAAACAGTTGTACGATTTTGCAAAAATATGTTGATAGAAACCTAGGGAGTATGTGCCAAAGTCAGTTCTAAGTGGGGAAGGTAGAACAAAGAAGAGAGGATGTAGAATAAAATCAGACCTAATTTATGGATGGGGTGAAATTTTACCTTAGTGTTTTTTTAACTTTAAAAATTGCTATACAATTTTTAAAGGTTACACTCTATAGTTATTAAACAAATTTAAGTATTGGCTGGATGCCCCTTGTGGTACAATACATCCCTGTAGCTTATCTTATTTGCTGCCCCCACTTCACCACCCCTATGTTGCCCGCCCCCCCATTGGTGGGCACTTGTTCTCTATAACTGTGAGTCTGCTGCTTTTTTGTTATAGTTCCTAGTTTGTTGTATCTTTTAGGGTCTACATATAAGTGATATCATACAGTGCTTGTCTTTCTCTGTTTGACTTATTTCACTTAAAATAATGCCCTCCAAGTCCATTCATGTTGCTAAAAATGGCAGATGTCCAGTCCTTTTTATAGCTGCAAATGGCATTATTGTGTTCTTTTTTATGGCTGAGTAATATTCCATTGGACAGAGGATGAGATGGCTGGATGGCATCACTGACTCGATGGACTTGAGTCTGAGTGAACTCCTGGAGTTGGTGATGGACAGGGAGGCCTGGCGTGCTGCGATTCATGGGGTTGCAAAGAGTCAGACATGACTGAGTGACTGAACTGAACTGAACTGAATATTCCATTGTATATAAGTACTACATCTTCCTTACCCATTCCTCTGTGGATGGACATTTAGGTTGCTTCTATGTCCTGCCCATGGTAAATAATGTTGCGGTGAACATTGGTGCACACGTATCTTTTTGAATTACGGTTTTCTTCATTTATATATATGCCTAGGGGTGGGATTTCTGGGTCATATGGTAACTTTATTTTTAGTTTTTGGAGGAATCTCCATACTGTTCACCATAGTGGCTGTACCAATTTACATTCCCACCAACTGTGTAGGAGGGTTTCCTTTTCTCCACACCCTGTTCAGCAATTTATGGTTGATAGAATTTTTGATGATGGCCATTCTGATGAGTATGAGATGATACTTCATTGTAGTTTTGATTTGTGTTTCTCTAATAATTAGTAATGTTAAGAATTTTTTCATGGACTTTTTGCCATCTGAATGTCTTCTTTTTTTTTTTTTTTTGATGACTGAGTGACTAACACACACACACACACACACGCTTCTTATCCACGGTACCACCAGAGAAGTCCCTATGATGTCTTCTTTAGAGCATTATCTATTTATATCTTCTGCCCATTTTTTGATGAGCTGCTTGTTTTTTTTGTTTGTTTATTTGTTTTTTAAATTTTATTTTATTTTTAAACTTTACATAACTGTATTAGTTTTGCCAAATATCAAAATGAATCCGCCACAGGTATACATGTGTTCCCCATCCTGAGCTGCTTGTTTTTTGTTTTTTGTTTGTTTGTTTTTTTTTTGATACTGAGCTGCATGAGCTGTTTGTATATTTTGGAGATTAACCCCTTGTCAGTTGCTTCTGCAGTTTTAAAAGATTCCAGATTTAATGTGTTAAGCCATTGAGCTAGAATTGATTCAAGCAGTTTCCTTGGTGTGTTGAGGTAGAGATGGCAAAACTTTCATGGCAAGATGTAGCAAAAGGAATTTAAAGGCTTTTTGTTGTTCAGTCACTCAGTCGTGTCTGACTCTTTGCGACCCCATGGACAGCAACATGTCAGGCTTCCTTGTCCTTCACTAGAACTTGCTCAAACTCATGTCCATTGAGTTGGTGATAACATCCAACCATCTTATCCTCTGTTGTCCCCTTCTCCTCCTGCTTTCAATCTTTCCCAGCATCATGGTCTTTTCTAATGAGCTGGCTCTTCCCATCAAGTGGCCAAAGTATTGGAGCTTCAGCTTCAGCATCAGTCCTTCCAATGAATATTCAGGACTTATTTCCTTTAGGATGGACTGGTTGGATCTCCTTGTAGTCCAAGGGACCCTCAAGAGCTTTCTCCAACACCACAGTCCAAAACCATCAGTTCTTCAGTGCTCAGCCTTTTTTATGGTCCAACTCTCACATCCATACATGACTACTAGAAAAACCATAGCTTTGACTATGTGAACCTCTGTTGGCAAAGGAATGCCTCTGCTTTTGAATATGCTGTCTAGGTTTGTCATAGCTTTTCTTCCAAGGAGCAAGTGTCTTTTAATTTAAAAGGCTTAGGGAGATACAAATATTGGAAAAATTACATCATATGCAAACTGTGCACCAGTATGTCAACAACATCTCCCAACAGGGCTCAGAAGACGTTCCTTTTACTCAGCTATTGAGAAACACACGCATGTGTGACGTACCTGCAACTCTGAAAAGCTTGTGATGACGCTCCTCTGTAAACCAGGTATGAAAATAGGAAATGTCCTATTTGAGATGAAATTCCTGATTTCATTGCCAATTGGATATAATTTGCATAAGTAAGAAATATTTGAGATGCCTCCTCATACATGAATGTAAGAGCGGGAGATAAACCGAGTGAAATATCAGGCATCTGCCACTTCAAGTGAAGTGGTCGGAGGACTATCAAGTTAGCTCTCTACAGTGAAACTCATGTTGCCGCACTTTGTACACCTTCCAGTAAAAATGAAAAGGCACAGTGTTTGATGGCCTTGTTTGTTTTGAAGCAACATACACCAGATTTGAATGTGTTACTTTGAAGCTTAAAAGGGTGCCTTTGGGGAGGAACGGACCAGAGTTAAGAGAAGCCTTTGGTCCTGTGTAGTACAAACCACTTCTTCCACTTTTACCTAATGACCCAGTGGATCTGGTGATACTTGAAGTATCAAGACAAATACAGATGCTATGTGGAACCTCTGATAAACACCAATAGGAATAATTTCAGTGCAGACCTTTAGAATTTTGGAGAAAATATATACTCTCTTTTGCTGATAATTGTTTTTCTTTTGAGAAACAGCTTCTGGCTTACTATCGAACCACGGGTAGAGACTGAACGTAGAACCGTGGGACTTTGAGTGGCCACACAACCTGAGATTTCCATTACGCTCAGTGCTGCTTAACTCACTAAGATATAAGTGAAGCAACCTGTTATCAGCCAGTAAAGGCATTTGGTAAAGGCATATATGAGACTTCTTGAGCAAGTCCAAAAGGCACTAGCTGGTTGCATGAGCAGGTGCTTCATGCTTCTTTGACATCAACTTCTACTAGCATCATCTTCTCACTTAAGATTCCATAATTTTACAACAGGGGAGTGAGGAAAAATACCACTCACTCCTAGCCTACAGATAGTTCTACACAGAATGCAGACCCCACTGAAAGTGGACAAATGCAGCAGTATAGTATCACTCAGGAGGAGCCTGAAAAAATGCCCACACAGTGGTCAGACATTGCGTGGTCCATTTGGTTGTCCACTTTCTCTGATCCCTAGGATGAGCAGGGATGCACATGGCAGCCAGTTAGCCAGTGGTGGCAATGCTGATAGGGATGGAGGGACAATGCATGACTTCAGAAACATGGACTTCTCCTCACCAAGGCTAGATGCCTCACCTGCCAAAAGCAGGGACCAGACAGACCATCCAGTACCTGATAACAGACCTCTGACACTGGATTTCTTCCCACATGACTACTGATTTGTCATCACTGAAAGAAATACATATTCTGGACATCAGCTTTCTTTGCTGCATATCATGTTTTTTTTCAGAGCTCCCCTTCATGGACTTACAAAAGGGTTTTGGTTTTTTTTTTTTAATCTGTCATCGTATTCCATATAGCATTTCTATAGAAATAAAAGTTAATAGAAAATTACTGCAACTAGTAACAAAAGACAAAGTCACTAAGAATTCAGATCCTCCAGGAATGTATTTGAGTGCCCTGATGAAAGTGAAAGAGGAGAGTGAGAAAGTTGGCTTAAAGCTCAACATTCAGAAAATGAAAATCATGGCATCTGGTCCCATCACTTCATAGGAAATAGATGGGGAAACAGTGGAAACAGAGTCAGACTTTATTTTGGGGGGCTCCAAATCACTGCAGATGGTGACTGCAGCCATGAAATTAAAAGACGCTTACTCCTTGGAAGGAAAGCTATGACCAACCTAGATAGCATATTCAAAAGCAGAGACATTACTTTGCCAACAAAGGTCCATCTAGTCAAGGCTATGGTTTTTCCAGTGGTCACGTATGGATGTGAGAGTTGGACTGTGAAGAAAGCTGAGTGCCGAAGAATTGATGCTTTTGAACTGTGGTGTTGGAGAACACTCTTGAGAGTCCCTTGGACTGAAAGGAGATCCAACCAGTCCTTCCTAAAGGAGATCAGCCCTGGGATTTCTTTGGAAGGAATGGTGCTAAAGCTGAAACTCCAGTACTTTGGCCACCTCATGCGAAGAGTTGACTCATTGGAAAAGACTCTGATGCTGGGAGGGATTGGGGGCAGGAGGAAAGGGGATGACAGAGGATGAGATGGCTGGATGGCATCATTGACTCAATGGACGTGAGTTTGAGTGAACTCCGGGAGTTGATGATGGACAGGGAGGCCAGGCGTGCTGCAATTCATGGGGTCGCAGAGTCAGACACGACTGAGCGGCTGAACTGAACTGGATGAGCAGAAGCAAGCAAAAAGATTTAGAATGCGTATTGTAAGAAGGAAGTTACATATATATCTACTGTGGCCTCTTGACTAGTTACAAAATAAAAAAAAAGTAGATGCGCATTTTCTTATTTGCTTTGTCTGTGTGTATGTCTTTATATCTATATATCGATATCTTTGTGTGCTTATGCTTTTATACGCTTAACTATTTTCTTCTGTCTCCTCTTTCATCATTAATTGAAACAAGTTTTATTGGAGGTTGACTTTACTGTTTAGTCTTTAAGTAACAGAATGTTGCTACTGCTAAGTCGACTCTGTGCGACCCCATAGATGGCAGTCCAACAGGCTCCCCCGTCCCTGGGATTCTCCAGGCAAGAACACTGGAGTGGGCTGCCATTTCCTTCTCCAATGCATGAAAGTGAAAAGTGAAAGCGAAGTTGCTCAGTCATGTCCGATTCCTCGCAACCCCATGGACTGCAGCCCACCAGGCTGCCCCGTCCATGGGATTTTCTAGGCAAGAGTACTGCAGTGGGGTGCCATCGCCTTCTCCGAAGTAACAGAAAATTTGGACGCAATTGTGACTGAATTTAAGGAGTAATACACAGAGGCCCAAAATGGATACACTGGTTATTAGACTTTGTAACTCCTTTTTGGAGAGAGAGTGATAATGTCTTCATTTGTGAACATAGTTGCATCGTCTTAGGCAGAAACAGCATATTTTATTGTATGAAAGGAAAAACATGTGTAGAATACTGCGTGAAGATGCGAAGTAGCCAGAGGCAGACTATGCCAGTTACTGAGCTACTGCTCCAACTCTAAATACACCCTTGTGTCACCTGTCCGTGATGCTGAGCTTGAGCTTCTGTGAACCCCATTTCGTTTTTGCCACCAGACTCTACACTAGGCTCTGCCAGTAGAGGGCGCAAGAGGTAGCTAATTCAGTTTGCGCTTCCCTGGCAGCTCAGCTGGCTAAAAAAAAAAAAAAAAAAATCTGCCTGCGATGCAGGGGACCCCGGTTCGATTCCTGGGTCAGGAAGATCCACTGGGGAAGGGATGGGCTACCCACTCCAGTATTCTTGGGCTTCCCTGGTGGTTCAGCTCGTAAAGAATCTGCCCACAATGCGGGAGACCTGGGTTCAATATCTGGGTTGGAAAGATCTCTTGGAGAAGGGAAAGGCTACCCACTCCAGTATTCTGGCCTGGAGAAATTCCATGGACTATATAGACCATGGGGCCTCAAAGAGTTGGACACGACTGAGCGACTTTCACTTCACAAAGAGGTGCAAGGGACTTGCTCCTTCCTGTGTGCTTCCTGTGGGCTATTTCTCTGCTTGCCTTTTCTGTGAAAGTCACTGTAGCAAAATTTCTTTCTTCCAGAGAGGGAGTTTCTTTTTAGAGCAGTAACTAGACACAGACTTCAGTTTTCTCAGGACCTGTAGAAGTGGTCATTAAATGCTTGCACCTGCCAAGCAGTGCTTCCTCCTCAGAGATCAGAGTTTTAGCTACCTGGAGTTATTCCCTAGGTTTCTAAGCTTTGGTGATTTCACCATCATCTTTTTTATGTCATTGCTGGAGTGGGTGTGGCTTCTTGTGGTTGATCGTCTAAAATATCCTAAAGTTGTCTTTTTACCTTTTCATTTTCTTAGCTACCAACTGTATTCCTAGTTAACACTTTAAGTTCTTTTTGCTCTTGTTTTTGTCTCTTGACTGGACCTCTACTAATATAAAACCTTAGAAACTCTGCATTGAATTCTGTTGGGAAGGACAAGGAACCATTGGAAGGAAAAAAAGAAAAGAAAATAGGAGAAACAGAGGGGGAAAAAAACTATATGGGGAAAAATTAGGATAGTCAGAAGAGAGGAAAAATTGTGGATGTGGTGGGTGGTAGGTGTCATACTGTGATAAAAAGACCTTTGAGGTAGGGGGTGAAAGAATGTATGTGTAATAGTTTTGGCTCATGGCATGACCTGAAATCCCTCCCTTTGCCCTGACACATAAGATTTCAATGTTTTACATTCCTTCTGGACATTTGGATGTGTACTTCCTTTGAATGCAGCACTTAGCTAAGATGAAACAGAAGGCACAGCTTTATATTAGTCATAATTTGGAGCTACTCTTTGGGAGTTGGACCCCAGGTCTAACATCTAGCATCCCAGTTGCTGTTGTTCAGTTGCTAAGTCGTGTCCGGCTCTTTGTGACCCAATAGACTGCAGCACGCCAGGCTCCTCTCTGCACTATCTACCGGAGTTTGCTCAAATTCATGTCGAGAGAGAATTTCAACTTTCACTATGACTCTCTGGCTTCTTGCCTTTTCATGCAAGTAACTGAGAACTGACTTGGCATAAAATGGGATGGTCCTCTAAATGCTGGAGGCACATTGCAGAGAATGAATTATTGCAAGTCAGCAGTTACATGACCCAGTAAGGGTGTACAGAGAATTTGACTTGTTTCATGTTACGTGTGAGTTCAGGAAATTAATCAACTTTCAAAAGTTTGATATTAATTTTGTGGTTAATTTTTTAACAGGTTCAATAGATTTATCAATTTCTTAGGAAATCAATTCTCTCCGAAAGGGAAGAGAAGGTTTGTGGTAAACATATTTCAATTAAGTAATTTTGAAACTTTTTTTCTCATTTTCTACCAACTGAAAATGGATTCCCTTGATCTGTGCAGTTAGTCTAGAGTGTCCTGTGGATCAAACTTTGAGTTTACTGGTAGAGAACACCTGTTACCAAAAACTGACAAGTGTGGGAGGGATACAGTATGAGATATAAGCAAAAGACTGAAAACTTATATGATTGTAATAGGACCATGAGGTTAGAAAAAGACCAGCACTTTGGTGGAGTGTCTCAGTGTCAAGTATTAGGAATTATTTGAGCCTTCAGAGCTACAAACATCTCTATCTTTGTGGCTGCTGTTATGAGCATCTTTGGAAGAGACTAGTCCTGAGTAGAGAATTCATAATTACAAATTGAAAAAGACATACATGGTCTACAATTTCTTCCAGCGTACAGGAATTTTGGAGAGGCACATGTAATAGGAAGCTAGTCATGGTGGCCAGCACCATGTAACATGTCCACATGGATGGAACATTCTAATTGCAGGCACCAACACAACCTCATGGAATGGGGAGGAATATCTCTCCAAAGAAGGCTGGGGCACTCTCACTAGAGGAAGGGTGTGAAAGTTGCAGAACAGACAAAATAATGAGTAGCTACTGAAATTTGCATTCAAGCAGTGACAAAAGACTCCCAGTTGTCTTTCAGCTGACTTTTCACACAAGCAACCAAAAAAAAACCCCCAAAAGTCCTACAAGATTTGTAAGCCTTTTTATTTGTTTAATAATTCATTAAAGAAGAGTAATTTCCAAAATGTTTCTTAGTTGAGCTGATGCTATATATTAAAAACATATCTGTGTGTGTGTTGTGTTGTGCTGTGTGCATGCTCAGTCATGTCTGACTCTTTGTGACCCTATGGACTGTAGCCCACCAGGCTCCTCTATCCATGGAGTTTTCCATGCAAGAATTCTGGAGTGGGTAGCCATTTCCGTCTCCAGGAGATCTTCCCAACCCAGGGAACAAACCTGCATCTCTTGTTTCTCCTGCATTGGCAGGCAGATTCTATACCACTGGACCATCTATTGAACTGTATTTGCAGTTGTTCTGACATTTTCTAAATAATTAGTATATTACCAAAGTAATCCTCTTAGACCCAGCAGAACCTAGCCTAGAGTTAACTGTAGCTAGTGATTCAGAGTTTCAGAAATAAAAAAGAAGAAATCTAATTAGTAGAATTTTGTTTAAACATTGAATTTAAGCAATAAATTTTTTTTTAAGTTTACACTCTTTGAGATCTTTTAAGATTAAACTGATACGCAGAGTTGTTAAAGATTCCCTAAATTCAGGCAATTTCTGTGAAGATGCAGTCTAACCCAACTGCAGGATGGCTGGCAAGGCAGAAAGCATCTGCTAGAGCTAGTGATAACCCTTAAGGGTCCAGCCACCTTTGGAGAGAGTAACTGGAAAACAAATCAAAGAGGAAATAGGGGACCAGCAGTAGCTTGCTGACTTTCCAGACTTAGACTTCAAGCTACACATAATTTGGAAAGAGAATTTGCCAGGAAATCTGGATGTCTGCACACATGCTAACTGTAAGATTGTTGAGGTCCTCCTATGTGGAAAATGAGTGATTATTTGTAAGTACATTAAGGTGAGAGAAGAATATAATACTAGTAACAGAGTTTAATAGTTCATGTTGAGTCTCTATTGAATGCAACGTTGAATGGTCTTAAGGTATAATCATACATTCACACAGGTCATGTGTATATAATCAATTTCCTTTCTCCTTGCAGTGCTAAAGAAAACAAGTGGTCAACAAAATATGACTAAATATCAAACATTGTCTACTGAACCCAAACCGGGGTCCACCCCATGGAGACCTCATTGATAAATCTTTCAATTCTTTAGAAATTGCCCTCCTTTGGAGGAACTCTGGAGAAGGCAATGGCACCCCACTCCAGTACTCTTGCCTGGAAAATCCCATGGACGGAGGAGCCTGGTGGGTTGCAGTCCATGGGGTCGCTAAGAGTCGGACACGACTGAGCGACTTCACTTTCACTTTTCACTTTCATGCACTGGAGAAGGAAATGGCAACCCACTCCGTGTTCTTGCCTGGAGAATCCCAGGGACAGGGGAGCCTGTTGGACTGCCATCTATGGGGTCACACAGAGTCAGACACGACTGAAGTGACTTAGCAGCAGGAGGAACTCCAGTATGGCTATTTATGGCTTCTCTAATCAAAAGTTTGCAGTACGTTCTTCCTTAACTGAAAGTCTCATTCGTAAAAAGAAAACTGAATTGTGAGCATAGAGAACAGAGGGAGAGGGATGGATTGGGAGTTTGGGATTCATAGATGCATGCTATTATATATATTATAATGGAATTACTTTGCTGTACTAATACAACATTGTAAATCAACTGTACTCCAATAGAGTAAATTTTTTTTAAAAAGAGGGAAAAAAAAGAAATGATAAAATAAGTCATGAGAAAGGGAGATGCTGTCTTCTTTGTACATTCCTCTACCCTAAACATACAACCCACAACTTGTTTTAAAAGTTACACTTCACTTAGGGTTGTTACAGTTGCCACCAACAGTGGTCACTAAGTGCAATCCCAGGGAAGAAAATGATGGTGTTGACCTCCTATTACACTCATGGAAACTGACATGCTTCCCTCCAAAGAATACCATGCAGCTGCCAGTGGTGGCACATAGCATTCCTGGACATGGAGCACTTGGAAGCATCTGCAGTTCTAGCTCCCAAAAGTCACATTTAGTTTGGTTCACAAAATATGCTAAGCTTCTGGGTGAGTCAAAGTATTTGGATATGCAAAAATAAATTGACTCCAAGGTGATCAGAAAGGTGAGTTTGAAGCCACATATATCAATGTAATAAGGAGAAATCGAGGATAACCTATGACAGGATTGATTACAGAGAACGGGAAAATTGGCATCATGCAGGAGAGGCCTGAACCTTAAGAAAAAAGCATCTCATTAATGCTTCACCCTACATCTCTCCTTTCAGATTGGAATACATAAAAAGTCTAAATTTCGTATACATGTATAATATATACACATAGGTGGCACAATGGCAAAGAATCTGCCTGCCAGATGCGGGTTCGGTCCCTGGGTCAGGAAGAACCCCTGGAGAAGGAAATGGCAACCCACTCCTGTATTCTTGCCTGGAAAATCCCATGGACAGAAGAGCCTGGCAAGCCACAATTGATGGGGTTGCAAAAAGTTGGGCACGACTGAGCACACACACATACCTACATACATACATATGCATACATGTACAGAATTAATGAGGAATAAAAACCGAGGAATACAATTTTTTAAGTGGAGGAAAGTTTAACAATTCTAACATATAAATTACATATACAGCAAGTGAGTAGAAACACTAAAACTTAAATAGATAAATGGGGGAAACCATTAGCCGAGAAGTCACAAGATGCTAATGTGATGTAGAAAAGAAGAACCCCTGGAGCCAGATTAACCTTACAAATTTTACATCTTTAAAATGTACCACTTAAAAAATGTACAAATGGGGATTTCCCCGGTCATTCAGTGGCTAAGACTCTGTGCTCCCAATGCAGGGGCCTGATTTTGATTCCTGCTCGGGAAACCAGAGCAGAAACCACACCCCACAACTAAAAAATTCTGCATGCTCAACTAAGACCTGGAACAGCCAAATAAATAAATAAATATTTTGTAAATGTAAAAATGCAAATAATGAGGCTCAGCTCTTCTGGCTGCACCAACCTTTTTCATTATCATCCTATCAATCTATTTGTTCACTCTCCATGGATCCCCATGGCCCATGCTCCTTTTGGCTCCTTTTTGGGCTCAACTAACAGCTATCACTCCTAAGGCTCCATGAAGATGCTCTAGTTACCAAATACCATGGCTATTTTTCTTCATCAACTTCCTGAAAGTGAAAGTTGCTCAGTTGTGTCCAACTCTTTGCGACCCCATGGACTATACAATCCATGGTATTCTCCAGGCCAGAATATTGGAGTGGGTAGCCTTTCCCTTCTCCAGTGCCTCTTCCCAACCCAAGGATCGAGCCCAGGTCTCCCACATTGCAGGTAGATTCTTTATCAGCTGAGTCATAAGGGAAGCCCAAGAATACTGGAGTGGGTAACCTCTCCCTTCTCCAGGGGATCTTCCTGACCCAGGAATTGAACCAGGGTCTCCTGCATTGCAGGCAGATTCTTTACCAACTGATCTATCAGGGAAGCCCCCCCATCAACCTCCTGAGTGAAATACAATTCTTATTAGCCTATGGGTAGTGAGTGGGCATAAAGTTGATTCTTATCTCAACCAATGTTTGAACTCCATATCTTGGTTGGAACACAAGAGATAGTGTAAGGAGCACACATCTTACAGTCCAAGGACTCTTGGGATGGAATCTCAGTTCTTTCACTTACTGTGTATTTTAGGGAAATTATTTGCGATGACTAAGAGACATAGTTTCCTTATATGCAAAAGGATAAAAATTAAATCCACCTTCTTGAATTCTTGGGATGCTTAAATGTCCATATTTATAAAGCCTCTGATGGTGCCTAATACATAAGTGCCCAGTAAAAATTTACTGCCTCTCTCTGGGTACAGAGGGAAACAAATAGATCTAACATGTCCCAATCTTTCCAGGCAGCCTATTCACAAATTTTTACAATTAGTCAAAGGAATAAGACTGTATATGCATGCCAACCTAGCATGAAACTCAGATGTAAATTTGAGTCTTGGTTATAATCTTATTCTTCTGTCACATGTGTCTTTTACTGTGAGCTTCTTCAATATTTTTGGAATATAATTTAAATTTGAAATATAAATTGAAACACTGGAAAAATAATCAAAATGCATTTTCTACAAAATCATTCGTCCTCCTTAGTGTATTTGTTGAGGCTGTTCTCTGCTGGAAATACAAAGTTTCAAAATTGAAGCAAATTTCATGTGATAATTACTGTGAGCAAAGCAAATGTCTCACTATCGAGGTTAAATAATGTGTAGCTATGATATGTATACTCTTGAAAAAATATATTTTAATAATTAAGAGGTAACTAGTCACTACATCTCTATTCTGTAGATGTTAAAATCTCTCATCTGTTTTATTTTCACTCATATTTATCCTCTGACAGCCATTTGATTAGTTGGGTCCAGTAGGGCCTGCAGTCTTTCTTGACTCTAAACTTCTAATCTGCTTCTGAGACACTGTAGTTTAGAATTGCCTTGGAGACAGATAAATAGCTTCTGTATGGGAAATTAGAGGAACAAATGTCTCACTTGGCAGCAGGCCAGCATGCTGTCTAAAGATCTATAGGAAAGTGACAACTAAGACATGCCAAGCATGTTTACAATTTCTACTGAATGAAATGCCACTCAGAATAGAACAAAAGTCATGACATCTTTTGTCCCAAACATTAATGACCAGGGTGCCCTGGATTTTTCTCTCACAGCCTTGAATGGAAGGATTTTGCTGGCCTGAGATGAGGTTGGAAATAAATTAACTGAGTCCTCTGATGTCAGGATGAACTAAGCACTGATTCCTTCCATGGGTGATGTGAGCGCATGCTACTTTTCATCTCTGAATGGCTGAATTGGTCTGTCCTTGGTCCTTTTCCATTTCTAACTCTTATCATGAAAGGTAGATCTTAATGGCTCAGGAATTTACAAAAGAAGGCACCTTGACCTTGAAGGCATTTAAATATCAGAAATTTTAATCTTAAAGGGATTAGCCAGTCACAGCCCTGTATTTGCAAAATGGGGAAACTGAGTCTTACCTTACTTGTCATCACATAGTCAAGCAGTAGGAGAATTAGAACTAGAACCAAGACTAGGACACTTTCCATTCTACCATGAATTAATCTTTGTAAGCTCAACCTAAGGACCCATTTTCTGGGCCAATATTCCGCATGACAAATTTCTGCAAAGACTATCACTAAACAGATTTTCTAAAATAAAAGAAATAATAATTTCCCAAAGGGCCTTCAATTTAATTCAATTTAATAAACATTGTTTAAAGATCAGTATGTCAGGCATAATATACAGAGTCCGGTCCAGTGATGATTACCTAATTATTTTTGACTAGATCCACATAAGATAAGAGAATCCAAAGATTGTCTTTGACCAGCTAAGAGGCCTAGAGGTTGGTTTATTGTATGCAAAGGTCTAAAACATTTTCTAACTTCTATTCTGTGTCCTAAAGCTGCAATGACTTGCTATTATATTTGACTCCTTCAAATAGTCAAAATATTTCCTGGGTCAGAAGCCTCTCCCAGCTCTTTAGTGTTCAGAAACACTTATCAGTCAAAAGCTGTGTAAGGTGTCGGCTTGCTGACCCACGACAGATATGCCTTGGACCTGCACAAAACAAAGAGGTTGGATAAAAATCCAGCAAAGAAGAAACTGCTGTATAATTTAGACATTACTTCAACAGCCCTTTAATTTGAAGAAAAACTCATTTTTTAAAAAAGAAACTCAAGGATCTACCTATTCTAGCCTCCATTATACTTGCCAGAGCATGTTTCTAAGGTGGGGAGGGCATCTGGGTTGTGGGTGATAATGACTTTGCAGGAGGAAGACCACACTTTACTGCTCCCCAGATACACATCCTAGCTACTACTATATTTGGTACCCAGGCTGCTGACAGGTGATGAGATGGATCTGAGATTAAAGGAAAGGATGGTCTTAGAGTTCAAGGTTGAGATGAAAATTGGGCTTCTTCCTTGACCTAGGGTAGGATTAAGAAAGTGGCAGTAAAGTCACACAATCTGTGTTGAGTGGTCCTTACAGGTCTGGAAAAGCCAGAGGTACCCTCTAATGGTAGGTAGCATACAGTCGGCTTAAAGAGAAAGATCTTGGCTCAGAAAGGAGCTAGGTGTTCCCCAAGATCGTTCCTCTGAGGTACTTTTGTAAGCAAAGTATTGCTGGTATCCACTGTGACTGTGGGTCCACATGGCGGCCCTGTGACCCTAGGCAGTAGGGCTTCCTGGCGTGTAGCTTACCTGGCGGGCAAACCAGCTGCTGTGGAGGGTGGCCGATCGTTCTCTTAGTGCATTTTCAGCATTAAATGGCTGTTACGACTGTGATGATGGCTCTTGTAGTGATGGAATATAATCCTGAGTGAAGAGAGGAGCATAGTCTTACCAGGAGCATAGTCTTACCAGGCCTGAGGAGGGTTTACCAAGGAGCTGACCTTAGAATCTGATTCTCATTCATACACTGGAGTTTCTGAGAAAATATGGAACCCATAGGCATCTGATGACAATCTAATCTAGCGCAGACCTCTTCCAAAGCCTCTCAAGTATAACAAAATTATAACGTGTCACAGCCTTCTCCTGCCCCGTTGCTTTTCAGAAGTCTGCTAGGTCAGTTCCTCCCTCCCTCTCAACTTCTACCAGCTGCCTGCCTCCCTCCCTTTTCCCCTTTCAGCCCCACAGATGTAAAAAGCTTAAGCCACTGTGTATTATGGGTGAACAGAGGAAAATAAAACGAAAAAATACCTACCTTCAAAGTACTATAATTCAACACCCCGAGAAAATATGTATTATATAAATGATAAATGAGCTTTAAGGTAAAGAAAAATAGGTTTTCTGTGAGAATAATAGAAGATATTCCTGTCTCATGCGATCACAGGACATAGATCAATAGACCAATATTTCTAAGATCTTTGTTCCTTTTTTCTCTGTACACCTCAAATAGACATCTCTTATTCCCAGTGATCAGTGGCTTACACAGGAAATGTACTCAATCTTGACTCTGTTATTGAAAAAGTTTTGAGGAATCACTGCTAAAAGTATACTGAGCTCTGAGGCTGACTCTAAGGCACAGTGATGGACATATCTCGTTTCACTTTAAAATAGGGTCACTAACATGTAATTGCTATATATATTTTTAGCTTGCAAACTTTTCCATTCAACAGCCTTAGACCAGTATTGGGTTTCTCCCTGAAATTTCACAAAGATTTTAGAAAGTCTTGTAACCCTGAAGCTACATGAATGGAGATGAGTAGTTGAGCTTAATCAGAAGTACTCTTAGGGATTTGCCTCTTACACTTCCTATCTGAGCATTTATAGGAGATTGTGACTTCAGTTAAGTCACTCAGTCCTGTCCGACTCTTTGTGACCCCATGGACTACAACATGAAAAGCTTCCCTATCCATCACCAACTCCCGGAGCTTACTCAAACTCATGTCCATTGAGTCGGTGATGCTATCCAACCATCTTGTCCTCTGTCATCCCCTTCTCCTCCTGCCTTCAATCTTTCCTAACATCAGGGTCTTTTCCAAGGTGTCAGTTCCTCGCATCAGGTGGCCAAAGTATTAGAGTTGTAGCTTCAGCATCAGTCTTCCAATGTATATTCAGGACTGATTTCCTTTAGGATAGACTCGTTTCATCTTGCAATCCAAGGAACTCTCAAGAGTCTTCTCCAACACCACAGTTCAAAAACCATCAATTCTTTGGTGCTCAGCTTCTTTATAGTCCAACTCTCACATCCATACGTGACTACTGGAAAAACCATAGCATTGACTAGATAGACCTTTGTTGGCAAAGGAATGTCTCTGCTTTTTAATGTGATGTCTAAGTTGGTCATAGCTTTTCTTCCAAGGACCAAACATCTTTTAATTTCATGGCTGCAGTTTCCATTTGCAGTGATTTCAGAGCCCCCCAAAATAGTCTCTCACTGTTCCCATTGTTTCCCCATCTATTTTCCACAATGTGATGGAACCGGATGGTATGATCTTACTTTTCTGAATGTTGAGCTTTAAGCCAACTTTTTTACTCTCCTCTTTCACTTTCATCAAGAGGCTCTTTAGTTCTTCATTTTCTGCCATAAAGGTGGTGTCATCTGCATATCTGTGGTTATTGATATTTCTCCAGACAATCTTGATTCCAGCTTGTGTTTCACCTAGCCCAGCATTTTGCATGATGTACTCTGCATAAAAGTTAAATAAGCAGGGTGACAATATACAGCCTTGACATAATCCCTTCCCAATTTTGAACCAGTCTGTTGCTCCCTGTCCAGTTCTAACTGTTGCTTCTTAACTTGCATACAGATTTCTCAGGAGGCAGGTTAGATGGTCTGGTATTCCCATCTCTTGAAGAATTTTCCACAGTTTGTTGTGATCCACACAATCAAAGGCTTTGGCATAGTCAGTAAAGCAGAAGTAGATGTTTTTCTGGAACTCTCTTGCTTTTTCGATGATCCAACATCGGACATTGGTGATTTGACCTCTGGTTCCCTCTGCCTTTCCTAAATCCAGCTTGAACATCTGGAAGTTCACAGTTCATATACTGTTGAAGCCTGGTTTGGAGAATTTTGAGCAACAAAGCTAGTGGAGGTGATAGAATTCCAGTTGAGCTATTCCAAATCCTGAAAGATGATGCTGTGAAAGTGCTGCACTCAATATGCCAGCAAATTTGGAAAACTCAGCAGTGGCCACAGGACTGGAAAAGGTCAGTTTTCATTCCAATCCCAAAGAAAGGCAATGCCAAAGAATGCTCAAACTACACACAATTGCACTCATCTCACATGCTAGTAAAATAATGCTCAAAATTCTCCAAGCCAGGCTTCAGCAATATGTGAACCGTGAACTTCCTGATGTTCAAGCTGGTTTTAGAACAGGCAGAGGAACCAGAGATCAAATTGCCAACATCCGCTGGATCATGGAAAAAGCAAGAGAGTTCCAGAAAAACATCTATTTCTGCTTTATTGACTATGCCAAAGCCTTTGACTGTGTGAATCACAGTAAACTGTGGAAAATTCTGAAAGAGATGGGAATACCAGACCACCTGATCTGCCTCTTGAGAAATTTGTATGCAGGTCAGGAAGCAACAGTTAGAACTGGACATAGAACAACAGACTGGTTCCAAATAGGAAAAGGAGTTCGTCAAGGCTGTATATTGTCACCCTGTTTATTTAACTTATATGCAGAGTACATCATGAGAAACGCTGGGCTGGAAGAAGCACAAGCTGGAATCAAGATTGCCGGGAGAAATATCAATAACCTCAGATATGCTGATGATACCACCCTTATGGCAGAAAGTAAAGAGGATCTACAAAGCCTCTTGATGAAAGTGAAAGAGGAAAGTGAAAAAGTTGGCTTAAAGCTCAACATTCAGAAAACGAAGATCATGGCATCTGGTCCCATCACTTCATGGGAAATAGATGGGGAAACAGTGGAAACAGTGTCAGACTTTATTTTTCTGGGCTCCAAAATCACTGCAGATGGTGACTGCAGCCATGAAATTAAAAGACGCTTACTCCTTGGAAGGAAAGTTATGACCAACCTAGATAGCATATTCAAAAGCAGAGACATTACTTTGCCAACAAAGATTCGTCTAGTCAAGGCTATCGTTTTTCCTGTGGTCATGTATGGATCTGAGAGTGGACTGTGAAGAAGGCTGAGCACTGAAGAATTGATGCTTTTGAACTGTGGTGTTGGAGAAGACTGTTGAGAGTCCCTTGGACTGCAAGGAGATCTAACCAGTCCATTCTCAAGGAGATCAGCCCTGGGATTTCTTTGGAAGGAATGATGCTAAAGCTGAAACTCCAGTACTTTGGCCACCTCATGTGAAGAGTTGACTCATTGGAAAAGACTCTGATGCTGGGAGGGATTGGGGGCAGGAGGAGAAGGGGACGACAGAGGATGAGATGGCTGGATGGCAATACTGACTCAATGGACATGAGTCTCAGTGAACTCCGGGAGTTGGTGATGGACAGGGAGGCCTGGCGTGCTGCGATTCATGGGGTTGCAAAGAGTCGGACAGGACTGAGCAACTGATCTGATCTGATCTGATCTTGATAGCATGTGAGATGAGTACAATTGTGTGGCAGTTTGAATATTCTTTGGCATTGCCTTTCTTTGGGATTGGAGTGAAAACTGACCTTTTTCTCTCCTGTGGCCACTGCTGAGTTTTCCAAATTTTCTGGTATGTTGAGTGCATCATGTTCACAGAATCATCTCTTAGGATTTGAAATAGCTCAACTGGAATTCCATCACCTCCACTAGCTTTCTTCTTAGTGATGCTTCTTAGGGCCCACTTGACTTCACATTCCAGGATGTCTGGCTCTAGGTGAGTGACCACACAATTGTGGTGATAAGATAGATAAGATAAGATAAGAAAGCCTTCCTCAGTGATCAGTGTAAAGAAATAGAGGAAAACAACAGATTGGGAAAGACTAGTGATCTCTTCAAGAAAATTAGAAATACCAAGGGAACATTTCATGCAAAGATGAGTACAATAAAGGACAGAAATGGTATGGACCTAACAGAAGCAGAAGATATTAAGAAGAGGTGGAAAGAATACACAGAAGAACTACACAAAAAAGGTATTCATGACCCAGATAACCACGATGGTATGATCACTCACCCAGAGCCAGATATCCTGGAATGTAAAGTCAAGTGGGCCCCAAGAAGCATCACTAAGAAGAAAGCTAGAGGAGGTGATGGAATTCCAGTTAAGCTATTTCGAATCCTAAAAGATGATGCTGTGAACATGCTGCACTCAATATGCCAGCAAATTTGGAAAACTCAGCAGTGGCCCCAGGACAGGAAAAGGTCAGTTTTCATTCCAATCTCTAAGAGAGGCAATGCCAAAAAATGTCCAAACTCCCACACAATTGTACTCATCTCACATGGTAGCAAAGTAATGTTCAAAATCCTCCAAACAAGCCTTCAATAGCTTGTGAACTGTAAACTTCCAGATGTTCAAGCTGCATTTAGAAAGGCAGAGGAACCAGAGATCAATTTGCCAACATCTGATGCTGGATCGTCGGAAAAGCAAGAGAGTTCAGAAAAACTTCTACTTCTGCTTTATTGACCACGCCAAAGCCTTTGACTCTGTGGATCAATTAAACCTTTGGAAAATTCTTCAAGAGATAAGAATACCAAACCACCTGACCTCCCTCCTGAGATATCTGTATGCAAGTCTAAGAAGCAACAGTTAGGACTGGACATGGAACAACAGACTGATTCCAAATAAGGAAAGGAGTACATCAAGGCTGTATATTGTCATCCTGCTTTATTTAACTCATATGCAGATTATATCATGCAAGTTTCCAGGCTGGATGAAGCACAAGCTGGAATCAAGATAGCTGGGAGAAATATCAATAACCTTAGATATGCAGATGACAGCACCCTTATGGCAGAAAGGGAAGAACTAAAGAGCCTCTTGATGAAAGTGAAAGAGAATGAAAAGTTGGCTTAAAGCTCAACATTCAGAAAACGAAGATCATGGCATCTGGTCCCATCACATCATGGGAAATAGACAGAGAAACAGTGGAAACAGTGGCAGACTTTATTTTGGGGGGCTCCAAAAATCACTGCAGATGGTAACTGCAGCCATGAAATTAAAAGACACTTACTCCTCGGAAGAAAAGTTATGGCCAACATATAGACAGCATATTAAAAAGCAGAGACATTCCTTAGCCAACAAAGGTCCATCTAGTCAAATCCATGGTTTTTCCAGTAGTCATGTATGGATGTGAGAGTTGGACTATAAAGAAAGCTGAGTGCTGAAGAATTGATGCATTTGAACTGTGGTGTTGGGGAAGATCTTTGAGAGTCCCTTTGACTGCAAGGAGATCAAATGAGTCCATTCTAAAGGAAATCAGTCCTGTATATACACTGGAAATACTGATGCTGAAGCTGAAACTCCAGTACTTTGGCCACCTGATGTGAAGAACTGACTCATTGGAAAAGACCCTGATGCTGGGAAAGATGGAAGACAGGAGGAGGAGGAGACGACAGAGGATGAGATGGTTGCATTGTGTCACCAACTCAATGGGCATGAATTTGAGCAAGCTCTAGGAGTTCACGATGGACAGGGAAGCCTGACGTGCTGCTGTCCAAGGGGTCACAAGGAGTCGGACACAATTGAGGGACTGAATTGAACTGAATATACTCCTGGCACCTTCCTTCCAGGAGCCAAGACGACCCAGAGGGATGGTATGGGGAGGAAGGAGGGAGGAGGGTTTAGGATGGGGAACACATGTATACCTGTGGCGGATTCATTTTGATATTTGGCAAAACTAATACAATTATGTAAAGTTTAAAAATAAAATAAAATTTAAAAAATAAATAAATAAATAAATAAAAGATTTCAGCTGCCCTGGGGTCATACCGCAGTGTGGTCTCCCACCTTGGCCACCACCCATTCTCTCGACCAGAATTACTTTCCAGGCCCTAAGACCATTTCTATCTGACCTCCCTTAACCTTGGGATCTTACTGGACTTTAGTGAACTGTTCAAGTGTCAGTACGTTACTACATATGTCTCTCTCTGCTCCACACAATAATTTTGGGAAGTGTATATAATTTTCTTATATGTATAATATATATGTACAGTGCACCATATATGCTTTTATATAGCTTGTTTTTTTCATATATGCTTATCATTATAATGGCAACCCAGTCCAGTATTCTTGCCTGGGATATCCCATGGACAGAGGAGCCTGGTGGGGCTACAGTCCATGGGTTCACAGAGAGTTGGACACAACTTAGTGACTGAGCACATATAATCTCTGGATATATAAAATGGGATTGATAAGTGATTTTTTAATATTTAACATTAGAGTCCATTCATTTCCATGTTTTCCCATATATTTTCAATGCCTTAATATTTAGCATTTATAATATTCACATTGACTGAATTTTTCATCTTATAATCTACTGAGAAATCACTGTTTCTAGTTAGTAGAAATGTGGCATAAGTTTAACTTTGAGCCTCAAATGAAGTTTACATAGATCTATTTATGTCTGGCTAACTGATACCTGTGCCCGACAGAAGCCTGTCTGAATGGGAGCCTGGAATAGAGGGACAGTGTGATGATTTTAGCAATAATACACCAAGGTCAGAAAGGAATACTGATTTTCAGTTTAGCTTGGCAACTGCCACTCAAAATCCATACGCATCTCAGCCACATGGACTCATTTCTCTATATGGGAGGTAAAGGGCTGTAGGTAGAAATTAACATAATATTTTACACAATCAGTTTCTACGGAGGTCATGAAGCAAAATTGCTTAGGGATGCTCTCCATTTTGCCACCATCAGTGGCCCAGCTTAAGCATTAGAAGAGAACATGTATTGCAGATGGAGGGTTTCCTGAGAGCAGTCGTGGTAACACGTGATGGGAGATGGCAGTGCCTGGTGAGAGACACACAGCAAGAGTGATGCTCATCAGGACACTTGTTTGCAGGCATGTAGGAGACCCTTCCATAGACTCCTAGAAATACCTGGGGGCAGAGCATTTGCCAGGACGTGACAAAGAGACTCAAGAACTCAAAAAAGACTCAAGTCTTGTGATCTAGTGATACCTGAGGGATCTGGCTATATAATCAACACTTCTAAAACATCTTTAAATTTATAGGTATTTTTTCCTTCCTACACATTTCCCCAGGATAATACCCCAGAAGTGAGGATAATTTGAAAATACTAGGTAATATTTATGTGTCTTTGAAAATTACAAAGACACATGAATATTACCATGCATGCAGGATCTTGGGTCCCTGACCAGGGAGTGAACACGTGCCCCCAAGAGTGAAAGCACAGACTCTTAATTACAGGATGACCAGTGAAGTCCCCATGAAATTACATTTACTTCTAATGGAGTTTTCAAGACAGAGTTCCTTTAGGAGACTAGTAGGAAATATACTCAGGACCAAATAAAACTCCTGAAATCCCTAATATTCTAGGCAGTATTAATCTTCCCATTCTTCATTCTCAGAGAGCTGGCACTAATTAAAGACTCCCCTTAGTAACTTTAACTGATAAAAGAAATAAATATGGCTTCCAAATAGATGTAATTGGATATGTTGCAATTATACCAACCCATTTTATATGATTGCACCTAGTCCCAAAAAAGACATCCTTTTCATTATAGGGGACTGGAATGCAAAAGTAGGAAGTCAAGAAACACCTGGAGTAACAGGCAAATTTGGCCTTGGAGTACGGAATGAAGCTGGGCAAAGGCTAACAGAGTTTTGCCAAGAGAACGCACTGGTCATAGCAAACACCCTCTTCCAACAACACAAGAGAAGACTCTACACATGGACATCACCAGATCATCAACACCGAAATCAGATTGATTATATTCTTTGCAGCCAAAGATGGAGAAGCTCTATACAGTCAGCAAAAACAAGACCAGGAGCTGACTGTGGTTCAGATCATGACCTCCTTATTGCCAAATTCAGACTTAAATTGAAGAAAGTGGGGAAAACCACTAGACCATTCAGGTATGACCTAAATCAAATCCCTTATGATTATACAGTGGAAATGAGAAATAGATTTAAGGGACTAGATCTGATAAACAGAGTGCCTGATGAACTATGGACAGAGAGGTTCGTGACATTGTACAGGAGACAGGGATCAAGACCATCCCCATGGAAAAGAAATGCAAAAAAGCAAAATGGCTGTCTGGGGAGGCCTTACAAATAGCTGTGAAAAGAAGGGAAGCAAAGGAGAAAAGGAAAGATATAAGCAGCTGAATGCAGAGTTCCAAAGAATAGGAAGAGAGATAAGAAAGCCTTCCTCGGTGATCAATGCAAAGAAATAAAGGAAAAAAACAGAATGGGAAAGACCAAAGATCCCTTCAAGAAAATTAGAGATATCAAGGCAACATTTCATGCAAAGATGGGCTCGATAAAGGACAGAAATGGTATGGACCTAACAGAAGCCAAAGATATTAAGACGAGGTGGCAAGAATACACAGAAGAACTGTACAAAAAAGATCTTCATGACCAAGATAATCATGATGGTGTGATCACTGACCTAGAGCCAGACACCCTGGAATGTGAAGTCAAGTGGGCCTTAGAAAGCATCACTACGAACAAAGCTAATGGAGGTGATGGAATTCCAGATGAGCTATTTCAAATCCTGAAAGATGATGCTGTGAAAGTGCTGCACTCAATATGCCAGCAAATTTGGCAAACTCAGCAGTGGCCACAGGACTGGAAAAGGTCAGTTTTCATTCCAATCCCAAAGAAAGGCAATGCCAAAGAATGCTCAAATTACTGCACAATTGCACTGAATCACACACTAGTAATGTTCAAAATTCTCCAAGCCAGGGTTCAGCAGTACATGAGCCGTGAACTTCCAGATGTTCAAGCTGGTTTTAGAAAAGGCAGAGGAACCAGAGATCAAATTGCCAACATCTGCTGGATCATCGAAAAAGCAAGAGAGTTCCAGAAAGACATTTATTTCTGCTTTATTGACTATGCCAAAGCCTTTGACTGTGGGACCACAATAAACTGTGGAAAATTCTGAAAGAGATGGGAATACCAGACCACCTGAGCTGCCTCTTGAGAAACCTATATGCAGGTCAGGAAGCAACAGTTAGAACTGGACATGGAACAACAGACTGGTTCCCAATAGGAAAAGGAGTTCGTCAAGGCTGTATATTGTCACCCTGCTTATTTAACTTCTGTGCAGAGTACATCATGAGAAATGCTGGGCTGGAAGAAGCACAAGCTGGAATCAAGATTGCCAGGAGAAATATCAATAACCTCAGATATGCAGATGACACCACCCTTATGGCAGAAAATGAAGAGGAACTAAAAAGCCTCTTGATGAAAGTAAAAGAGGAGAGTGAAAAAGTTGGCTTAAAGCTCAACATTCAGAAAACGAAGATCATGGCATCTGGTCCCATCACTTCATGGCAAATAGATGGGGAAACAGTGGAAACAGTGTCAGAGTTTTTTTGGGGGGCTCCAAAATCACTGCAGATGGTGATTGCAGCCATGAAATTAAAAATCACTTACTCCTTGGAAGGAAAGTTATGACCAACCTAGATAGTATATTGAAAAGGAGAGATATTACTTTGCCAGCAAAGGTCCGTCTAGTCAAGGCTATGGTTTTTCCTGTCGTCATGTATGGATATGAGAGTTGGATTAACAGAAAGCTGAATGCAGAAGAATTGATGCTTTTGAACTGTGGTGTTGGAGAAGATTCTTGAGAGTCCCTTGGACTGCAAGGAGATCCAACCAGTCCATCCTAAAGGAGATCAGTCCAGGGTGTTCATTGGAAGGACTGATGCTGAAGCTGAAACTCCAATACTTTGGCCACCTCATGTGAAGAGTTGACTCATTGGAAAAGACTCTGATGCTGGGAGGATTGGGGGCAGGAGGAGAAGGGGACGACAGAGGATAAGATGGCTGGATGGCATCACTGACTCGATGGACGTGAGTTTGTGTGAACTCCGGGAGTTGGTGTTGGACAGGGAGGCCTGGTGTGCTGTGATTCATGGTGTGGCAAAGAGTCAGACACTATTGAGCGACTGAACTGAGTTTAGTTTTAGAGTCATTAGATATATAGATTTCTTTGAAAGGTAAAGGAAGATTTCCTGATATGTTTGACTTATGGTCAGCATCACTCATCCCATGCAGTTCCAGAAACTTTCCTGCCTCTGGGTTAGTCCTGACTTGTCTAGTTTTTTGTGTGTTTTTTTTTTTTTTTAACATCTAATAACCTACTCCCATAAGATCTGAAAGGTAAACAATGCCTTTCCTGCAACTGGGCAATGAGATAGAGTGAAATATGTTTACCTGGAGAAATGATATTCGCAGCAGAAGCAAAACTCTGGAAATAACACAAAAGGTTTCACCCAGATGCAGTTTAAAAAATTCCCCAGTGACTCGGATGGTAAAGAATCTGCCTGCAATGCAGGAGAACTGGGTTCAATCCCTGGGCTGGGAAGATTCCCTGGAGGAAGGCATGGCCACCCACTCCAGTATTCTTGCCTGGAGAATCCTTGCCAGAGGAGCCTGGCAAGCTACAGGCTGTGGGGTTGCAAAGAGTCAGATACAACTGAGTGACAAAGTACACAACAAGCACACACAAGTAATGAAAAGCTGCCTATTTTCTTTCATATTTAGTATTCTTTTAAAAAACAATAGACATCATTTGTACTTTTATTTCCATGGTGAGGTGCAGTTATGATTTCTTGCCTGTGGTAAAATGACTTATTTACTAATGCCATAATTAATATTCCATAGCAATTTGTAAATAGACTTAAAGTCTAAGAACCACAGCCTTAGGGTGTCTGTGATCTACCCACAACTTAGCTTTAAAACTCTCTCACTCACTTTTTTCCAACATCCATATCAAATTTTTTTCCCTTTGTCACAGATACACTTTTGATCATAGAGGTCAAGACAAGAGTCTATATGGGAACAGGACTAAAGTCAGTTTGAAATAAAAGTGGGAGAGGTCTGGATTCTCGAAGAATGAGAACACAAGTTCTGGTCATCATATTAATTACATTCAGCCCTTCAGTCAGTGGAGATCTGGACAAAAACAAGAACAAGGAACTGTTTGGTGTCTCTTTTGGTGCTTGTCCCTTTGCCCACTTCCCTCATCTCTCCGTCCCCCACAGGGTGTGTGGAACAAACCACTGGTGTCAGACATGGCAGCCCTGTTCAGATCTCACCTCAAGAAAACCTGCTGCCCGAGTATAGCTGACTGATAGCTTCTACTTCACACCTTTTTTGGATCTACCACACAGTTCAACCCCAGGCTTTGCTTTTGCAGCATGTTTATTCGCTTCAGTCGTGCCTGACCCTTTGCAACCCCAAGGACTGTAGCCCACCATGTTCCTCTGCCCGTGGAATTCTCCAGGCATGAATACTGGAGTGGGCAGCCATTCCCTTCTCCAGGGGATCTTCCCGACCCAGGGATCAAACCCAGGTCTCTTGCATTGCAGGCAGATTCTTTATTGTCTGAGCCACCAGGGATACAGTAAGGATCTTAGGACCAGACTATTCCTGGCTGGAGTGGATTCTTCTGATGGTAGCTATCATCCAAGTCCAGGGTCTTTTACTGTTAAAAGCCAATCCAGCTGCTGCTATTGACTGTCTAGACTGTTTCTGTCTTATCCAGTCCAGTTATGACTTGTGGTGTTTTATTGAGCTATCTACTTTCTCTCACATCATTTATTAATTACTTCAAGCAGACATCTTTAAAATGACTGGTCAGGAACACTGGACTGTGCCCATGAAATAGAGGATAATTCTTTGGCAATTAAGAGGATTTGCATTGTCACCATTTGTACTCTTTGCAAGGGAGCAAACCACCCAAATTGATTAGGCTTGCGAGAATACTGGAGTGGGGTGCCATTGCCTTCTCCGGGATTTGTTTTGAACCACCACCTAATCAAATGGTTTAATCTATCACTTTCTTAATTTACTTGGCCACAGAATTCTCTCTGCCCATAATACCTACTAGCACAGTTAATAGTCCTGTAGACTAGAACATAATCAAGGGAATGCTGTATTATACATTTTTTTTTCACTCAGTGAAATGTGGACAAAGAAAAGATATAAATGATGCACATAAATTGGTAATTTGACAAAATATCATCTTTATATTTTACATTTCTAATTTTGCAAATGTATCTTAACACATTTTTAGAGAGAAGTTAGTTAATGTTACTAAATAATTATACAGTATAAAAACAATCCTTTTCCTCACATAACACTAGTAATGCTATGTACAACATGTTATGGTTGGAGGTACTTTTGTTGTTTAAACAACATTCTATACCAAAGGATTTCCCCAAGTTCAGCATAGAATGATAACTGTTGCAGGAAGGAAGCAAGGATTACAGCCTCTGGGAACATTCTCTTGAAGAGGTCTTGAGAGTTTGTGAGTATACGAATCCTCAGAATGAAAGCAGAAGGCTCATACATGCACAGGTCTGTTAGATACTGATACTCTTGATTAAACCAACTGAAGCTCATTTTATTTTTAAGAAAATCAGTTTGGTTTTCATGGGAACTCAGGCTTTTTGGCAATGGGAATTAATGACCTAATAACGGATAGTTATTTCTCAGATAATTCACAATCCATTCTGTGTACTTAAATGTAAATCTTGAAAAAAAAGAAAAGCTGGTTATTAGAGATACAGGTTATATTGGTTTTCCATAAATTAAATGCATTGCATCTTGATACACAATTAAGTATGCCTTTATTACATTACATAAATATGTATTTATTACATGGTTATTTGTGTATATATATATAGTATGGAGTATATATATAAGGTATATAGTAATATATACAAACACTTTATCATTCAGAAAATATTTTTGATATGAATAACATTTCTAGAAATATCTATAATTCCTTGTTGTCCAGCATGGGAAAAAAATTAAACTATCAATTACCCTGTGAGAGTTGGACAGCTTAGACAACATCAGTATGCATCTTAAGTGAAAACTCTGACAAATCTATTGTGGATCCAAATAGTATATGTTACAGGTGAATATGTGTCAGTGGTTCTTAACAGAGAAAAAAATTGTGAATGATTAGCCTAATCAGTCGGAGAAGGCAATGGCACCCCACTCCAGTATTCTTGCCTGGAAAATCCCATGGACGGAGGAGCCTGGTAGGCTGCAGTCCATGAGGTCGCTAAGAGTCGGACACAACTGAGTGACTTCACTTTCACTTTTCACTTTCATGCATTGGAGAAGGAAATGGCAACCCACTCCAGTGTTCTTGCCTGGAGAATCCCAAGGAGCCTGGTGGGCTGCCGTCTATGGGGTTGCACAGAGTCGGACACGACTGAAGTGACTTAGCAGCAGAAGCAGCAAAATAAACCCAACTTCTTTGATGCTCCCTTCAAAGTGCTAATTCCCTTTCCTTAGAATGTTAGCCTGATTTAGTGATTCACTTCTAACCCATAGAATCATAGTGGAAGTGACCGTGTATGCCTTCAAAAGCTAGATCATGAAACATACTGTGGCTTTCTGCTTGCTCTCTGTTTTTTTGGATGCCTCATTCTGTGGGAAGCCAGCTGCCATGTCAGGAGGACCCTCAGGAGTTCTGTAAAGAGGTGCACCTGATAAATCACAGGCTCCCTGCCAGCAGCCGCATGTGTGAATCACCTGCCAACAGCCACGTGCGTGAATCACCTTCGACATAGATCTCCCTGCCCTAGTCACGCATCAGTCACATTAAGAAGAGATCAGATCCATTTAGGTAAGTAAAGTTTTCAGAGCAGTCAATTCAGAGAAATTTAGAAAAGCCCAGATGCACTTGGCTGAGTAAGGCACAGAAGTCGAAGCATTCCAAATTCCTGATCTTCGGTGCATTTCCTGTGCAGAGGGCATTGCAGCACTTAATTGGCAGAAGATTATCGAGATCTGATTAAATAGGTATTTTTCTGCTAACAGCCATTGCCAAAATAATTCACAAATATTAGAGTCCATCTCTGTAAGGTTGGTCATGTTCCATGGCTGATCATAAGAAATTAATAAACTGTGAATGTTAAACCTTTAAAAGTCAGCTCTGCTATGGGGAGAGCAGCCACACATGATTAAGAAATGAATTTTTTTTTTTTTTAATTTCAAAGCTGAAACTCAAAGATCTTTGTTTTGCTGAAGGAAATTGCTGCTGGGATTCAGATGAGAGTAAGACCTTTACAAGAGTCTACATCATCGCAGCAGGCTTCCTTAGACAACACATGGGGGAAAAGCTTAAAGAGGATTTCCATGACTCTCAGGGGAAAAGGGATTTGAGAAAGGCTACTAACCTCCAAAATGCAGATATAGCTTCTATGCAAGCTTGTAGCAATCATAGCAGATGGAACTGCTTATCACTTATCTGACCACTTCCCTTGGTTATAATGGCTGCCCATGGATGGGCAATGTAAAAATTTCGGACCACAATGTTAAAAATGGTTTTAATTCCACTTAATCTAAACCTAACCAAGGGAGCTCTCTCTTTAGCACTTCAATTGAATCAAGTCAACTCAAAAGGAATTGCGGGCAATGTGGCTAGCTCTCCTCTTTCATTGGTTCATTGCTTTGATGTGAACACATTTTCAGTCTGAACCAGTTCTCTAACAGCATTCCTTGGTTTGTGAGTATCTCTCAACTGCATATATTTAATTAGCTGTCCACCTATTTATCTTGCTAGAGTATTTCTCTTCCTCTTTGTTGAATGTTACTAAACTCCTTACTATGACATATACAACTGTGTAGTTCAGTTATTGTCAACTAGGAGTAATTTTGCTCCCAAGGGGACATCTTGTAACTGGGTAGGAACCTACAGGATCTTTCCAGGAAAGATCCCTTGCCCATTCCATGCCCTCTACCTGCCTCTTGTTTGTGGAAAAACTTTAGCCTGCTAGGCTTTCCCCAAGTTCCAAAGAACAAATTTGAAATGAGAAATGAGAAAATGAAGAAACAACAGAAAATAGTCAACCAAGACAAAATAATAATAGTTTAGCCATTAAACAAAATTAAGGATTTTTAGTCCCTTCTCAAGGGCTCTAGATAATATCTCAGCCATTGTTTTGTTGCTGTTTAGTTGCTCTGTCATGTTCAACTCTTTGCTATCCCATGGACTGTAGCCTCCTGGGCTCCATTGTCTGTGCAATTTCCCAGTTAAGAATACTGGAGTGGGTTGCCATTTCCTCCTCCAGGGGATCAGCTTCACCCAGGAATCGAACCTGAGTTTCCTGGGTCTCCTGCATTGACAAGTGGATTCTTTACCACTGAGCCACCTGAGAAGCCCAAAACACTGCTATAGAAATTCAAATATTACCATGGCAGATATTAGAAAGATATGCACTTGAATCATGTAATTTTGACCCATGCAAAAGAAATAATTTTACTAAATTAGAATTGGTGCCATTCCATTATCTTATATCTAGAACCAATGTTAAAACAGTCATAGAATTCACTATAACCTTTTTGTATAAGTATCATGTTTTGTCTCACTTGCATTTCTCTCTATTACCTGGATGAAGCCCCATATAAAATGTCTATTTTTAAAGCTCAGCCCTGAAAAGGCCTTGTTTTCATGAGACATGGACATACTTTCTCATCGTGGTCAATGAGAACCAAGTCATTGTTTCACCGATCAAGGTTTTACTTTCCAATGTGGCTATCTAGAAAATAGAAGTCAAATAAGTTCTCAAAGTTATCATCTATTAAAAAATGTTTTATTTCTCCCTACCCTGGACCTTACTCCAGTAGATAACGTCTACAGTTGTCTTCAAAACAGAACCTGAGGCAGGGATTTGGGTACATGTGGTATTTGGAGACTTGCCCTTAGGAGAAAGGGAGTGTGGAAAATGTGAGCGAAGGGAGGAAGTGTTAAGCCAGAATGCGGTCTCAGCTGGAATCTGGCCTCAGCCTGGCCCCACAGAGAGCTGTGGAGTGGAAGCTGTAGCACAGAGGTACTGCCACCTAAGGCAAAGATGGCTGTGTTCCGTTACCCCCACGTCAGTTATTGGCCCTGCATCACCCCACTCTGGGGCTTCCCTGGTGGCTTCAATGGTAAAGAATCCACCTGCAATGCAGGAGACCAGGTTCAGTCACTGGGTCGGGAAGATTCCTTAGAGAAGGGAATGGCAACCCACTCCATTCTCCATTCTCTTGCCTGGAGAATCCCATGGACAGAGGAGCATGGTGGGCTACAGTCCAACGGGTCGCAAAGACTTGACAAACATTCACACCCATATTGGGGTGAGGCTGGAGCTAGGTAACTTTCCTGTGAGGAGGCTTCTAATCTGTGTAAGGTTGCTTTCCAGAAAAGGAGGCTGTGAAGAGTTAGTATCCAACATTCAGAGCAGCCGGTGATGGGGCCATTGGCCCAGTAACAACAACACTGTCCATTAAAGCTGTCGTGTGTTTTCATTTATGTTTTTCTATTTTAAAGCAAGACTAAGTGACATTTCTCCTTTCTAAGCAGAGAGGATGGGCTTCCAAGGTGGCTCAGTGGTAAAAAAAAATCTGCCTGACAATGTAGGAGACGCAGGAGACATGGGTTCTGTCCCTGGGTTGGGAAGATCCCCTGGAGAAGGAAATGGCAACCCACTCCAGTATTACTAGAAAAGTGAGATTGAAGCCGCTCTGTCATGTCCGACTCTTTGCGAGCCCGTGGACTGTAACCTGCCAGGCTCCTCCATCCATGAGATTCTCCAGGCAAGAATACTGGAATGGGTTGCCATTTGGACCTGCCGTCAAATAATTCTTGACTAACATTTAGGTTGAAAATGTTCCAAGGTCTACTACTTATTTAACTCACATGAGAGGGTTTTTTTTTTCTTTTTTCTTTTTTTTTCATTTAGATATATATATTTTAAATTTTATTTTATTTTTAAACTTTACAAAATTGTATTAGTTTTGCCAAATATCAAAATGAATCTGCCACAGGTATACATGTGTTCCCCATCCTGAACCCTCCTCCCTCCTCCCTCCCCATACCATCCCTCTGGGTCGTCCCAGTGCACTAGCCCCAAGCATCCAGTATCGTGCATCGAACCTGGACTGGCAACTCGTTTCATACATGATATTATACATGTTTCAATGCCCTTCTCCCAAATCTCCCCACCCTCTCCCTCTCCCACAGAGTCCATAAGACTGTTCTATACATCAGTGTCTCTTTTGCTGTCTCGTACACAGGGTTATTGTTACCATCTTTCTAAATTCCATATATATGTGTTAGTATACTGTATTGGTGTTTTTCCTTCTGGCTTACTTCACTCTGTATAATAGGCTCCAGTTTCATCCACCTCATTAGCACTGATTCAAATGTATTCTTGTTAATGGCTGAGTAATACTCCATTGTGTATATGTACCACAGCTTGCTCATCCATTCATCTGCTGATGGACATCTAGGTTGCTTCCATGTCCTGGCTATTATAAACAGTGCTACGATGAACACTGGGGTACACGTGTCTCTTTCCCTTCTGGTTTCCTCAGTGTGTATGCCCAGCAGTGGGATTGCTGGATCATAAGGCAGTTTTACTTCCAGTTTTTTAAGGAATCTCCACACTGTTCTCCATAGTGGCTGTATTAGTTTGCATTCCCACCAACAGTGTAAGAGGGTTCCCTTTTCTCCACACCCTCTCCAGCATTTATTATTTGTAGACTTTTGGATCGCAGCCATTCTGACTGGTGTGAAATGGTACCTCATAGTGGTTTTGATTTGCATTTCTCTGATAATGGGTGATGTTGAGCATCTTTTCATGTGTTTGTTAGCCATCTGTATGTCTTCTTTGGAGAAATGTCTATTTAGTTCTTTGGCCCACTTTTTGATTGGGTCATTTATTTTTCTGGAGTTGAGCTGTAGGAGTTGCTTGTATATTTTTGAGATTAGTTGTTTGTCAGTTGCTTCATTTGCTATTATTCTCTCCCATTCTGAAGGCTGTCTTTTCACCTTGCTAATAGTTCTTTTTTTTTTTTTTTAACTTGCATTAAAATATACCTAACCCACATAGTGGTAAAGAATCACCTGCCAATGCAAGAGACTTAAGAGATGTGGGTTCAATCCCTGGGTCAGGACAATCCCCTGGAGTAAGGCATGGCAACCCACTGCAGTATTCTTGCCTAGAGAATTCCATGGACAGAGGAGCCTGGCGGGCTACAGTCTGTCAGGTTACAAACAGTTGGACATAACTGTCGCAACTGAGCATGCACACAAGTATCATAAATGGAGCACCAAATATTTACAAGGGGAATTTTACTTAACAATATTAACTGTGGTGACATCGATTTCTAATTTTCCATGTGCAGACTTCTAATGCCAGTGATTCCTACATTCATTCTTCTTCCTAGGATCTCTGACCTGAGTTCATTTGCGTATTCTAACTGCCCATGGAGGGTTTTCATTTCTGTGACCCAGTAGGTGCCTTAAGTGTGAAGCCTGCCCCGTTTCCCCTAGCCCAGTGTTCCTAATCTGCGCTGAAGGCAGCAGCATCTCCTCAGAGTCCTCGTGGGGTTCAAGCCTTAGTCTCTCTCAGGGACTTCCTGCCACACATCACACCTCATTCCACCCCCAGCATCTAGTCCACACTGTTGCCCGAGTGATTGTTCTAGAAGGACAGATGTATTCATTTCATTCCTTATTTTAAAGTTTGAAATGGCTTTCCCACTGTCAAATGCAAAATTCTTGGGGAGACCTCACAGTTCTTTCTGAGCAGCCTGGCTCCAGGCCAGAATGCCCTGTGTGATCTCCCAGCCCCCAGCATAGACAAGGTCAAGGTTTTGTTTGGCAAGTGTCCTTGGCGAAGCTCCCCTCCCACTAGAGTGCAATGTAATCGTCTGGAGAGAAAGTTACAGTCAAGGACTCACACTCAAGCACCTCTACTCAGAGACCTCCTTACTGGGGCCTCAGCTGAGGCACTTTTCTCCACTCTGACTCAGTAATTTTCCACTGTGAGCCCTTCTCCCTTTCCTTCTGCCTTGGCTCCCCAGGGTCATAAACAGTCCTTGTGTTCAGGGCTCCTCTGTACCAAGACTTCCCCTCCATCTGTGCTGCTTGTCCATGTCTTGCCATCTCCTAGAGAGCAGACATTTCTTTGGCTTAGTATTTCCAGTGATTGGCACATTAAGAGCTCTTGGGAAATGTTGACTTGGTAAACCATAAACAGAGTCATATTTTGTTTGCACATACAAAGTAATTATTGAAGAGATTCACACACTTGGCTAATCTGTCTGCATATAATCTGTCTGCATAATCTAAAATATTGCTAATATTTTAGCAATATTAAACTTTCTCACATGTGTATATACTCTTGATTGCTGTACCTGACTAAGGAACAGAATGGGTTTGATAGATATCTTGCTAGTGTCTTGATGCTATGTCTTCCCATCTCTTGAATACTTGGGTAGTGATAAAACTTGAAACTGCACCAGATACTACCCCTTACTAATGCTCACTTTGAATTTTTGATAAAATTCCAGAAACATACAGTCTAATGTCAATAATATTTAAAAGCCTAAAATGTTTTTTAACAAAGTAGTATGGTAAAGATCATCTGCATACTACACTTTTAATTTTATAGTGTAGGAATGGATACCATCTACAAAATTCAGGTGTCAGTGGGATGGAAACTAATGTTTATTCTCTGAGTTGATTTCAAAATTATACCATGTAAGTGACTAATATTCTTAATTGGATACAGTTCAAAATGTACCCAATAATGGATTTCTTCCCAGACTGCTTATAAATTTGCTTAAGCATGAAAAAAGCTGAATTTTATTTGGCAAGGATAATAAATGTGCATTTAGCTTTCTACTAATAAAAGGTACCCATTTACAAGTATTAGCAAATATGCTTTATAATTAATTTCTAAACAAATTTTCAGGATTATAATTGAAAAGCTTTGATAGTATCTATTATAAGCCAAAATTTGAAAATGAAAATAATGAAACCCTTGTTTAGAAGGAGTAAGAGTATAATGACAAACTTCAAGCCTCTTTAGTTGAAGAATTGGTTTTGAGTTTTTTATATACAATGAGTTAACTATTACCAGCTTGTCAGTTAATAGGAGAAATATTTGTATCTCATTTACAACTAAACTTGTAGAAGAGCACAGATAAATGTTTCCAGAGCCCAGAAAATGTGGGATACTTATACATGAGGATACTTTAGATGGTTACAATAGTTAAATCCCTGTTTTTATTTTCATTTGTTCATCACGTGTTTTTTGAACACTCACTATATGTACTTTGCTAATATTTGGAAATGAAAGTACCTTTAGTAAATGAAAAAAAATGAATTAGATTCTAGTGGGAAAGATAGATAATAATCAAAGAGGAATCCTGATGGATATCTAAACATAAACAGGGAAACAAACAGGGTTTTATAGAGTATACTATAAAGGTGCCTGAATTGGTGTCAGGGAAGACCTATCAGGGAAAGTAATACTTAAGCTGGGTTATGAAGAATGAGTTTGTTAGATGAAAAAAGCTGAGGATTAAAAACAGAGCAAGCATTCAAGGAATAGCTTCATGAAAAAAAGAGAAAGCACTGGGACTGAGATGAAGAGAGAGAGAGAGAGAGAGAGAGAGATTGATTCAATATGAGCCCAGAAAGTGAAAGTGAAAGTCGCTCAGTCATGTCCAACTCTTTACCATCCCATGAACTATATGGCCATGGAATTCTCCAGGTCAGAATACTGGAGTGGGTAGCCTTTCCCTTCTCCAGGGGATCTTCCCAACCCAGGTCTCCCGCATTTCAGGCACATTCTTTACCAGCCGAGCCACAAGGGAAGCCCAAGAATGAACCCAGAGAGGATGGCAAAAGGGAAATCATAAGAAGTCCTATTTGAAAGATTCTGATCTTACTGCTAAGGAAATGAAAGACAATTAGTGGCCTTAAATTGGAGAGTAACCACAATCAGATCTGCATATGAAAAAGACCACTCTTCCATCAACGACTGGAGCACGAAACAAAAGCAGTTAGTATAAGGGGTAGCTATGGGAGTGGCTTGGATTAAAGTGATGACTGTGTGTAAATTCAAGACACATTCAGGGCAGGGGTCAATACGGCTTGATGATAGGTGGGTATGGAGTTGAAAGAGAGAAGACAACAGCAAAGATGACTTGCCCAGCCAGATGGATGGGGATGCCATTTGCAGAAATAGATGACATTAAAGAGGCCCGGGTCTGGGGAAAGATGATGAGAGTCTTCGCTATGCTGAAGTGCTTTTGAGAAGTGGAGAAATCCAACTGGAGTTAGCTAGATGAATATGGAACTCAGAGAGAGTCCAAGTCCAAGAGGGCAAAGAAAAAGAATAAAGACCAGGCAGTGAGTTTTCTGCCAATGCACCAAAGTATCAATAATTTGGAAAAGAATGACAGATAAAAGGAAAAAAAAATAGTTGTAAACTGAGCCAACAACAAACAGTGAACATATTTTATAAGGCTAATCTTAGGAAAACAAATGTTTTATGAATCTTTGATATATAATAAGAGGTGGGACCTAGTGAACAAATGGTGTTGAGTCAAACAAAAGAGCAGAGTCAAAAGTCCTGGTCATTGGAACTAATCCCTGTCTTTTAAGAAGGGGTAGCTGAGATCTGGGTGGGGAAGTATCATGTGTGACAAAAGCTGTCTAAACCTTTGAGGTAGGGTGGGATGAAAGGTGGCTCGTGGAGTTATGAAGCTTTCCCCTTATTAAGATAACCACAATAAGTTACTCTCAAAAGTTCCAACCCAAAGTAACCAGGTTACTCCACGCCATCTTGGAACCAACACATGAGCATATGCAAGACCGGTAAGTTTCTCTGGAAAAGACCCTTTTAAGTAAAGTCATGCTGAAGCAAAAATCATATATTAATTTTAATGCAGTTATGAGTATTCAAATAGAGACATCTTTTACTTTATACAAAAGCAAATTTATACTCACACTTTGATAAGGAACGCAAACCACAAATAAGTTATGATTTTTACTAGAACAGCAAACATTTTTTAAAGGAAAACAAAAGTTGATCTAGGCCTCCAGTTCTTAGGCATAAATAGCTATCTCAAATCTTCAGAATGTCTACATTTTTTTTTTTTCTGGTGTTCCATGTAAAGTTTTTCTTCATCTCTTTGACTCCTAGCCTTCAGAATCAAAGCATTCTACAGATTTTTTTATACATAGTAAGGTGGAATTTAGTTCTTCATGTATGCCATGTGTTCCTTAGAATTTGAGAAAGAAACCAAACCTTATAGCCTGTTATTTTTTTGAAGGTCATGACATATTATTCAATTCCCTCTTGGCTTTAGAAGTTTCACTTTTTCCTATATTGCAAGAATGAAATATTATTGGAAAAAAAAGACTGTGTGACATGAGCTATGGTAGTAGAGTACATAGATTTATGTAATAAAAGAACTCCAAAATAATCATATTTTTTTGATTCTAGTAATCACAGTTACTAGTTGTAAGGCAGATAAAAAGCCTTGTCTAGAATCCATGTCTGATTCCAGATAAGAGAGTTCCTAATTCTTGCTGGGCTTGGTACTTTTTGTTCTCAAATATCATTCAGGGCAAAACCACTCATTCTTAAACTAGTCCGTTTTAAAAATAAACTCATAGGTTATGTCAAAATCTTAATGAACATTCTCTCCACAGGAGGTAAACAAAATGAAGCTTGAAAAACAAAATTGCTATGATATGTACACACTTCCTTAGATTTCCCCCAATTCTAAGGATAATGTTGGGGACCAGTTTTAGGATATTTACTGAATATTAAGGTGCTTGGGAATGAAAAATTAAATTTATGTAAGCTACTGACAAGATATATAGTCCAAATATTTGGGGTATGAGGTCTAGAAGATTAGTTGGCAACTACCTTCTTTAGGCTTCAATACTGCCAGGATCTTTGACTGTTTTTTTTTGTTTTTTTTTTTTCCTTTCTTACAAAAACATTCAGGTGCCCATGTTCAGCATTCCAATTACTTCAGGCAGGTCAAGACAAGGTCTAACAATGACAAAATAAGACACTGACATAACAATTTAATAGAAACAATCTTGAATTTATATGCTCTTTAAAATATCATATTTCAAAAGTGAAATTTCAGGATTTTTACTTTTGATTAACAGCCACCAAGAAGAACATGTGCATGTGTTTAACAAGGGTGGAAATACTGCATCAAAAATATTTCTTGAATTCTGTGAACAAAGGAGCCACAAAAACTCAGCATGAACTGTGACATCCTGGAGTTCTGCACAGCCAGGATCAGATCTAAACCCTCAGTAGCAAGCAGGAGACTCAGAAGATGCTGACTTTAATTACAAACTTTATTTGTCAATACAATTCACAGTTTATACATGGTGCAATCCACCATATGAACTTTCAGAATAGTTATCGAGGAAATGGGTGTAGCTTTTCTTCTAAAAGAGCCTGACTTTCCAAAATTTTGGTTAGAATTCTTTAAGTTTATAAAAGTACCTTCAACAAGTTAGCGGAATATTTACATTTCTAGCTTAAATTTTGAAAAATAAGCCTCTGTTAAATTTTCTTTTTTTTTTTTTTAAGATCCTGGGTTTATTTTTTAAGACCCTAATATGAATGCCACTTATTCAAATAATCCCACCCCCAAGAATAAAAGTCATGTTTTGCAATTATATTTAGGGAAATTAATTTCTTTCTGTGTTTTAAAAATTTTATTTACAATGTACAGCAGATCTATGTATGAAAATAAAAGAAAGAGGAGCGATCTACTAGGTGCCTTTACTGAATTTCTTTTGAATCCTGAAAACCTCCAAAGAGTTGCAGGATAGAAAATAAAACTAAAGAGGATTAACAGCCTTTTCTATCTTAAAAAAAAAAAAAAAACTCTCAAGATTTAAATTGTGCTATAACAGCTTTTTCTCTAATGTCAGAGATGAATTATGCCTGCAATCTGCATTTTTCCATGTGCAAAATCACAGTGATCCAGTTTCAGCTTCTGCTCTCACACTCAGCCACAACTCCAGAGGTACACCCACGGAAGGCGAGGGCTGTGCCCAACTCTGCCTATGCATCCCCTCCCCTCAACTGGGCACAATTTACCCAGGGAAAGAAAACCATATAAGCCTTTCATACATCAGAAAACAGATAGATGCTGGCAGTATAATGTTTATTAGCAAATGCTTATAACACATTGCTTGGCTCTCTTCATGTCATCTGAGTGGCAATTCACACCAATTGTCTAAATTCATCTTCAATAATATCCATTTTAACAGTTTTCTTTTGTCAGATCACTTATGGATATATATATATATATATATATATATATATGGATTTTCTTCTTCCACCTTTAAAAAATGTGTATATATATATATGTATATATATATATACACATACATACATAGTTAGTAATAAATGATAAATTTTAAATACTGCCAGGAAAAGAAGGGACTGTTTGGGAGCAGTCAATTTTACTGGCCTGGTAATTACACCGTATACATGTACCATTGGTACCCGAGTCAAATAAATACTCAGAGGGGCCATCTTTGCACCTCATTTCTCTGCAGTGCCTATAATGCTAGGGTTTCTGAGTTTTGCTTCAGTGTCCATCTAATTTGGCATCTATTCCTTCTTCGGGCATCATCACTTCGGTCATTTTACACACTTGTTTCCAGCAAGGTATGGTATTCAAACGGGAGCTGTGGGGAAAAGGACTGTGGAGTTGAGCCTAGGGGTGGGGCAGGGAAGGAGAAACCACACATTAGCTAGAGAGGTTCTGTTTCTTCATAAGATAAGGCACTGACAGAAAATTTCTTAGGTAAAAGGCTGCATAAGAATTTCTTGCCATTTACAAAAAGAAATGTTGTCATCCATAAATGGTCCATATCTAGGCTCAGTTAGGTAGACCCTGAAAAGTAAGGACTGATCCCTCAAAGCTACATTATTACCAGAAACAATTATAATTCATTCTGAGGCCTTATGGCACGTTAGGAAAAGGGAGCAAAACAGTCTGGGCACAAAAAAGGCATCAGACATCGCTTGTTTTATTCCACTCGTCAAAGAAAGTGGACTGTTCAACAAGCATCATCAAAAAAAAAAAAAAAAAAAAAGGAGTGCTGGCTCAGAATTCCAATTCTCTTGATGGCAGATGACCATGATGGGTGTATCTATTTTTTTCCCCCTTTGGAGCTCATGCACAATTTTAAAAATGCTACCAGCAACAGTCATAAAGAGCATATAGAAGTCCTCACCTAATTGCTATGCCTGAGGCTCTTCAAAGAGAGGGCTACTTAATGTTCTCAATAACAGCGATTTCCTCGCCCGCACAGTGTGGTGTCAGTCCGTTCAAATAGATACTTTCTGTTTTCAGTAAGGAAGGCAGGACATCCCTCTCGCTGGCCAGGTGGTTCACGGACAGGGTCCTCCTACAGGGAGTCAGCTCCTGGTTGTGGTTTCCAGCCAGTTCTGCAGAGAGCTTCCGCTTAATGGAGGTGGCACGCTGGAACTTGTCATAAATCTCCACGCTCAGCCGCCTCCTGGTTTCCTTAAATTCAGCCGTGACGTTGGCCGTCCACTCAGCAGCATGGGCTCTGAACTCTCCCACCTGGAATACGCATGCAGAGAAAAGACAGACATACCAACAGGACAGTCAACATTCTGTGTGCTTTATCCTCTGATCATTGTATTTGGACACTTTGAAAAGGAGGTTGTAGCTTTTTGTAATAGGAGCCATCTGAGAATTGAGGTCACTGCGCAATTTGTGAAGAGCAAGATTCCATTTTATATAGATACGACTCTAAAAATGAATCTGTGAGCTTAAACTCTATTAACCAAATTATAAGAGAGGTACTAGATGTCCTTGTTTCTGGAGATGAGTCCTGTCACTGATGCTATAAAAAGGCAATCTCTAACTTTTTAAACTTCTGTGAGTTTTTTTTTTTTAATTTGTAATTTTAAGAAGTATTTGAATGTGAAGAAGTCAGGAAGACATAGGAGAAGCAGCAAGACAGAGTAAAAGAGCCTGGAATGTGAACCCAGGTGACCTGGTTCTCATAGCAGCGATGCTATTTGCTCTGGATGTAAACATAGATTTTAGAAACCAGAAATGGTGTGTGCAAGAACTCTGAATTCAACCCCATACTTGTCATTTAGGAATCCTCTGTTTACTAAATAAGCAACAAAATGTTTTGTCTCTGCTTCCAGGGAAAGCAAATAGAAAAGGACTGACAAGTTTATTATGAGGCCCATTTGGAGAATTTCCAAGAAATAGTTCCCCAATTAATATTTATGGAATTAATTAATTTAATCTGTCTGAGCTACCATTTCATCAGTTGTAGAACAGGCATCTTTACAGCATATTCCTAACAGGATGGTTGGACTAATATAGTTCAACTGCAATGTAGTTATGATGGTAGCCTTTGTTTGAAGGTTAAAGAAAAAAGTATTGCCAAGTCCTAAGCATGTGACCCTAAAGAATCTGCCTGCAATGCAAGAGACTGGGGTTTGATCCCTGGGTTGGAAAGATGCCCTGGAGGAGGGCATGGCAACCCACTCCAGTATTCTAGCCTGGAGAATTCCATGAACAGAGGAGCATGGCGGGCTACAGTCCATGGGGTGGCAAAGAGTTAGACACAACTGAGCGATTAACACTTTCACTCTCAAGCATGTGCATAATAATGTTCTCTCTGACCTCTTTAAAATGATTCTGTACTTTAGTGACCTAAAATAGAACAATGACCAATCCCATGATAAACTTTTTCTTAATCAACTAGAATTCAGTAATCAAGAAGACTTCCTAGAATAATTTCCTAAGGTGGACAAGTCCCCCATCCATCGTCGGTAGCACTTCTGCTTTGGGGGCCCACTTCACTCACTTTTTAAATGATGTGGGCCCCTCCTTACCTGGCAAGTGATTAACTACAGCTTTGTTTGGTTTTGTTTTACCTCTGTTACTTTTCGTTTTAAATTTTGATATGGGAAACATAATTGATAGTTTCTGCTATAGTTTGAATTCCTAAAAATTCATATATTGAAATCCTAACTCCACAGGTGATTGTATCAGGAAGTGGGGCCTTTGGGAAGCATTTAAGTTATGAAGTGATGCCCTCATGAATGAGAGAAGCATTCTTACAAAGGAGAATCTGGAAAAATCCCTCACCCTTTCCACCATGTGAGGACACAGCAAGAAGGCTCTGGCTCCAGACCAGGAAGAGCCCTTTATCATGCTGACACTATGATTTTGGATCTCCAGAATTGTGAGAAATAAATGTTGTTTATAAAATCCCCAGTGTGTGGTATTTTGTTATAGCAGCCTGATGGAACTAAGTGAGGTTCTAAATATTTACACTGAAAGTCATAGATATGTGTGTGGGTTGCAGGGTGGGGGGATAGGTTACACAAGATGGAAACTGTTCAAATATCCTTAGAAGGTGGCACATAGCAGATCAATTCTTCTGCATCCACCCATAATTACATACATGCACGCATTTCATGATCTACTTTTTATTTTAAAAAAGGTCCACTTTCTACTTGTATTGTCCTAACAAGGAATAATTGCTTGTTTTCCGGAACTGGTTTTGGGAAAAAGCAAAAATGGAAAAATGAGAAGTTTGTGGCACACATAATTCGCAAGATCAAGCATTCCTTAATCACTGAGGCATCTTAGAGGGAACCTACAGGAAAAGAAGTGCTAATTTTATAGGAATTCAGCCTGAAGATTCTTACTCTTCCCATAAGGGACTCTGCGTGACTGCACTTAGCTCCAAAAACAATTATTGAAAGTTTAATTCTGCTTTGGGGAAACTCGCTGGTTAGGCATTATCGATCAGTGGTTCGAAATGTTGAATCACTCCAAACACACTTATAAATAAACCCTCCAACTGTTTATATTCTTTTTCTGTTTGCCCAGCTTTTTTATTAGACTAAGCATTTTTGAGTCTGGGGTCTATACTATATTTATTGGGGTATATAAAACATCTAGTGTCTGGAACAGAAAAAGCACTCAGTAGAAATTTGATGAATTGCACTGAATTAATAAGTAAACACTATTCATAAAGTTTTGAAATAAATATTTTTAACATAAGTTAAGAGATTCAGTTGTTTCTCTATCAGTTTTGATTTAATTTTAAAGACTTAAAATTGCCGTATGCTTACAGACAGAACCTGATTAACATGGTCTTGAACAAAACAGTTATCATTGTCCAACATATCATTAAATTCTCCTAGTTTACATTACAAATAGATAATCTCAAGCAGTGTGAAATTTGCTGTTTAAAATGAAACAATTGCTACTGATGAAAAACTAAACATTCTATCTGACTTTTATTCCCATCTTACCAATGATTTTATTAAAAAGGAATTAACCTTTTCTATTTGAGAATTCATAATTTTCTAAGTGTAAAAAGAAAAAATACTAATATACTATTTTCTATTATGAGCTTATATTAATAGTATGGTTAATATTATAAAGAAAACAGCTAAGTGTCTACATATTTGTTTAAATAAATGTTTGTGAAAAGTGTAAGAATTAACTACTATATTCAATTTCCTCCCATAAACGATTGGTTAACTAGAAATAATCACTTTCTTAGAGGACAGCCATCTGAGTCAGCCCCTAAGTCATGCCTCAAGTCTGGAGGCAGTCAAAACTGATGGACCTAAAATTAGGTCTATTCTCTTTTTGAAATTAATTTTTATTGGTGAATGTGATTTACAATGTTGTGTTAATTTCTGCTGTTCAGCAAAGTGAATCAGTTATACATATACATATATCCATTGCTTTTTAGATTCCTTTCCTGTATGTCATTACAGAGTATTGAGTAGATCCCTGAGCTGCACAGTAGGCCCTTATTAGTTATTTATATTATACATAGTGGTGTGTATATGTCAATCCCAATCTTCCAATTTAGAGGGAGGGATAAATTTGGAGTTTGGGATTAACAGATACACACTACTATATATAAAATAGATAACCAACATGGACCTACTGTATAGCACAGGGAACACTACTCAATATTTTATAATAACTTATAAGGGAAAAAATCTGAAAAGGAATAGATATGTGTATATGTATAACGGAATCACTTTGCTGTATACCTGAAACAAAAACAACGTTGTAAATCAACTATACTTCAATAAAAAGCTTCTTATTGTTAATAACAGATTTTGTGTATCTAAAATGCAGGTGTTAATACTTTTATTTGCTAATTTTCTATCTCCTACAACTAGGATGTAAGTTCTATGTATATCCCAGCACCTAGGATAGTACCTGGTATGTGGCTGACTTCTAAGAAATACCTGTTAAATGAACGAGTATATGGCCCCCAAATTCATGTTCTCTGTCATCTCGCACCTGAATGATAACTAGAGCCATAGCATAGCCTGCATACCACCACTGGTCTTTCTTCTTTGTTCTAACCTTTATTCCTCCTCCCTTTTGGTGACCATTAATATTTTTGCAAAAATGGTCTTATATTAAACATACTGTTTTGCAAATGGATTTTTTTCACATAGCCAATTTTAGTCTTTTTTTCCTATGAGTAGTCATTATACTACATCATGGAGAAGGACATGGCAACCCACTCTGGCTACAGTCCATGGGGTCACAAAGAGTTGGACACAAGTAAGCGACTAACACGGAGAAGGCAATGGCACCCCACTCCAGTACTCTTGCCTGGAAAATCCCATGGATGGAAGGGCCTGGTGGGCTGCAGTCCATGGAGTCGCTAGGAGTCGGACATGACTGAGCGCCTTCACTTTATTTTTTCACTTTCATGCATTGGAGAAGGAAATGGCAACCCTCTCCAGTGTTTTTGCCTGGAGAATCCCAGGGACGGGGGAGCCTGGTGGGCTGCCGTCTATGGGGTCACACAGAGTCCGACACGACTGAAGTGACTTAGCAGCAGCAGCAGCAAGCGACTAACACACACACACCACCTCATAGTTTACACTAGCTTCCTAGCATTCCATTGGATGGCATGCCCCTGTTGATGAATCAGGGTTTGTTTTTTGTTTGTCTTCTTTTGCCATAGAAAAGAATACTTCAGTGAATATTCTTATACCCATATCTTGGTTAATGTGATCAAGTATTACTAGAAGTGGAAAAACTGTGCCAAAAGATACATATATTTTCAGATTTTGAGGATGCTGAAATTTCCATCTAATCCCTACTGTCTTCAGACTCAAGGTTCCCAGTCACCCCACTATTTCCTCTTTTTTGCACACTGAGGTAACCTCTGTCTTTTCACAGCAAAAAAAGCACCAGATCATGGATCCTGCATAGAAACTCTTTTAGAGATTTTAATCATCTCTATTGTGACTGGAAATTTAATTGGTCATTAAAAAAAATGAAAGCCTTCCTTAACTTGATCTGATTTTTCTCCAGAAGCAGGTTTCTTGAAGTCACCGTGATCACTCAGGTCGCACTAATGACACACAGCTTTCTGCAGAGCAAGGTGCTTCCACAAGTTAGTGATTCCTGCAAGTCAGTAAAAGCCTAAATACAAGTCAGGCTCAGAGGTGTCTGAGTTCATAACTTTTTAATTTCTCATCTTTAACTGCACTCAATCTCTGGCAGAGGCTGGTAGAATACTGCTTCTAGGGACATGTTTGTTGTTGTTTTTTGTTTCTAATTTTTCTGGAGTTCCCAGGGGTGGAAATGCCATCTCTAGAGGCCATAAGGGCTGCAGCTGGAAATGTCATCAAACAGGGATATGAGAGGTTCGCAAGAGGTGAGAAGAAGCCTCCAGTTCCAGCTCTGTCACTTAGCTGGGTGCCTACAGCCAAGCAATTTAACCTTTTTTGAGTTTCAAAGTCCTTATCTAAAAAATAAGGTTATAATAATCTATTTCACAGGAGAAACAAACAGTGTGTGTAGGCATGTGTGTGTATGTGTGTGGGTGTCTGTGTTCTTACAACATAAAGAACTGCACAATTAGTGATTATGATGATAACACTGGGTAATGATGATATGGTTTGCTAAGGGCACTTAAAGAGCTCAAAGGAAAGTACCAGATACAGAATAAATGATATAGAATTGAAAAACAATGGGACATTTTCCCCTTGAATATAATTCGCAGGTACTAAGCACCCAGTGGCAGCGTGGTCCAAGTTCTCTGATACTCTCACCAAAAGTGCTACAGTCGGATCAAACCCAGAGTTCTGGAGATCTTCACGGCATGAGGTGCTTTGAGAATGTTGGAGACATACATAAAAATTCAATTGGCCAAGCATCCCAGTCAGAGACACTGAATGATATATTTCACCACTCAAATGAATGTCAAGGCAAGAGATTGTGTTGGCCTTATCCTCATTATTATAACTGAAGTAATACTGTAAAATATAATAGTGAATTTATTGTATCACTCAATAAACATGTATAGCTCATAATAAAATGGACTCTCATTATTAATATAGGTCTATGTGATGGGATGGAGTAAATTTTGTATGCACAGATAAGAGCTTACTATGTGCTGGGCATTGTTCTTTTAAAAAATATGAACTTATTTAATATTTACAACTCTGTGCGAAAGATTTTTATTATTTCACAGAAGAAATTGAGGCTAGAGAGGTTAACAAACTTTAGACACACAATGAATATGCCAGGATTCAAATTTGGAGGTCTAACTCCAGCATATTGTTTTGCCTCACCAGGAAAATCTTGTCAATTCTGAAGGATAAACATCTTTGGGAGGAGTGTAAGGCAAATTCACATTATGTGGAAATCCACCCTATAGCAGGTTATTATGGTGAGGATCTACCACCACAATTTCCTAAAGATATTGAAAAGAATGAAAATTTCTTCATAAAAAATGCACTAGGAACACTTACCAATTCAATAATGATATCTATTTCCTCTTTATTGTGCCCTTATTTTTCTGCTCTTACTATTCTTCATGATACTAGACAAGGAACATAGCAGTTCAAACTCAAAGCAAAAAAAAGAAAGAAAAGAAAGGAGAGTCCCTCAAAAACAAAACTAAGGCCACCAACATAGTTACTTATTCCCATTTGTCTAAAACATTCCTGACCTGAGAGAACTGTCTATACCAATGTATTCATTATTCATAAAACAGCACATTGTATCCTAAAGAACAGATTCATATTTTTAAATGATGATAAAATTGTATGTTACAACTCTGAAGGTGCTCTTTTGATTTCAAAGACGTTAAAAAATAAGGTCCAGAGATCAGCACATTGATATAAGTAAATTTTTCCTCCATTGAAATGTTAATGCTTATGGATAATTAAAATGAATCTTTATGAATTAAAGCATGTTTGTTGCATCAGGTTTTTAGAAAAATTGTTCAAAAACTTATTCAAATGCTGAAGTATGTCATCTCCCTAAAACTAAGCAAATCTACAAACAATAATAACAAAGCTGAAGACTCCAACATGAGCAGAAATAGCTCCTAGGGGATTGCCTGCAGCTCATGCACATGACTCAAAGAAGAGATCTTCCTCTGTATTCCACGTATTCTTAACATTCACTAATTCTCACGGCCCGGCGATCTGACTTACAAGAAAAGAAAGAAAATGGAGTGCTACAGACGCTCGCTTGCCTTCTAAACGCTACTGGAAATGCTTTCATCCTTGTGACTAAATGCAGCTGCACCGTTCTCTGGCCTTTTGCCTGATCTTTGTAGCAAAAAAAGGCATTGGTGAAGATTGCGTCCCTCCCAGTCAGTCTTCGCTCTTAATTCCCAACTCACTACATTTTCATGTTTTTCTTTTCTTTTTTTTAAACCATTCAGGTTAATTCTCTATCAACCTAGAGGGATCATTTTCTTTCACCCTCCTCTTAACTACCTTTGTACCTTAGGCTTCTATTCTTCTCATTTCCCCTGGATAACCATATCCTTCCAATCATGTCCATTAAAATCTATTTGCTGACAACTCTCAAATACGTATTTCTAGATCAAGTCTCCCTACTGAATTCTGTATCTGTACAACTGACTGCTTATGAAACAGTTTCATTTTAGACGGACCCCAGGCATCTCAAATATAGCGCATTTCCAAATGAAATCCGTTAACTTCTTAAACCTGTTCTTACTTAATTTCTTATCACAGTGAATAGCACCCTTAACCAGCAAGTTTCCTAAATGGAACTTCAGTGATAATCCATTATTCTTCCTCTCACCCAATCGACACCAAATCAACCCAAAGTCTTGCTGATTTACCTCTTTTTCTCACTATTCCATGTACTTCTCTCTGTTCCCACTGCTAAAACTATTTAGTCCATCGTTTTGTCTCATCTATATTATTTCAGCACCTTCCTAACCAGTTTTGCTGACCTACGTCTATCTCCCTTATGTGTATTCGTCACACAACAGCCAGAGTGCCCCTTAATAAACACAATTCAATCAATCATTTCCCCTGCATAAACCATACAATTGACATTCATTTCACTTAGTTCAAATTCCTTAAAGTGGCTCATTTGTTTTAAGGCTTACCTACTGTTCCAGCTCAATCCTCACTCTCAACTCTCTCAAAAGTCTACTCCTGGGGCCATTCTGAACATTTGTTTTTAATTTTTATTGAATTTGTTATCATACTGCTTATTTCTTTGTTTGCTTGTTTTGCTTTTAGCAGTGGGGCACGTGGGATCTTAGCCTCCTGATCAGGGATTGAACCCATACTCCCTGGATTGGAAGGCGAAGTCTCACCTACCGGACCACCAGAGAAGTCTCTGAACATTTCTTTCATTTCCTCAAACATGCCACTCTTTCTTGTCTTTCATTCATTCATTACTTACTATTTTCTCTGTCCAGAATACTGATTTCCAGTCTTTCTCTGGGATATTTTCTACTCATCCTAAATTAGACATCTTTATGGGGCCATTCTCTGATCCTCTAGACATCAGATCACTTGATATCTGTATCTACATAAGCCTGTACTTCTGTACTTCCCTGACATTACTCTCATCACAACTTATTACAGCTACACGTTTAAATGCTCTTTTGGCTTCATGTCCATGTAAATCTTCAGGCAAGAATACTGGAGTGAGTTGCAGCTTCTTTACTGCCTGAGCCACCAGGGAAGCTCTTTCATGGTAATAGAGAGGGTTTGTCTGCCATGTACTATTCAGTATTCTCAGAACCTGGAGGAGTATACATGTGGAAGTTCAATAAGCATTTGTTAGACAAATGAATATCAATAACCTCAGATAAACAGATGACACCACCCTATGGCAGAAAGCAATGAGGAACTAAAGCGTCTCTTGATGAAAGTGAAAAAGAAGAGTGGAAAAGCTGGCTTAAAACTCAACATTCAAAAAGCTATGATCATAGCATCCAGTCCCATCACTTCATGGCAAATAGATGGGGAAACACTGGAAACAGTGGCAGACTTTATTTTCTTGGGTTCCAAAATCACTGCAGATGGTGACTGCAGTCATGAAATCAGAAGATGCTTGCTTCTTGGGAGAAAAGCTATGACAAACCTAGACAGCATATTAAAAAGCAGAGACATTACTTTGCCAACAAAGGTCCATCTAATAAAAGCTATGGTTTTTCCAGTAGTCATGTATGGATGTGAGAGTTGGACCATAAAGAAAGCTGAGCACCAAAGAATTGATGTTTTTGAACTGTGGTGTTGGAGAAGACTCTTGCGAGTCATTTGGACTGCAAAGAGATCAAACCAGTCCATCCTAAAGGAAATTAGTCCTGAATACTCATTGGAAGGACTGATGCTGAAGCTCCAATACTTTGGCCACCTGATGCAAAGAACTGACTAGTTGGAAAAGATCCTGATGCTGGGAAAGATTGGAGGCAGGAGGAGAAGGGGACGACAGAAGACGAGATGGTTGGATGGCATCACCGACTCGAAGGACATGAGTTTGAGCAAGCTCCAGGAGTTGGTGAAGGACAGGGAAGCCTGGCATGCTGCAGTCCATGGGGTCGCCAAGAGTCAGGCACGACTGAGTGACTGAACTGAACTGAGATGAATGAATGACAGACTAATCAATCATGTTTTGAATATACACTCCAGTAAAAGAGTCTGCTTCTTAGTGACTGTACTGGGATAATCTTGGTTACTTCAGGAGGGAGACATGGCCAGGTTTATTTGAAGTAAAGGTTCAAAGCATGTTTCCTCAAAGTTTTTTAGTCTTTGGAGAGCTTCCTCAGCATTCTAAGAAGCCTATGATGCTGATAATGTCTTCTTTCACAGTGAAGAACATCATGCTTCTTGTACAGATCCCTTAAAGCAAACTTCCTTTCCTTTCCCTTCTCCTTCTGCATGCATGGTCAGCCACGTCGAGTTCTTTGTGACCCCATGGACTGTTGCCCAGCAGGCTTCTCTGACCAAGGAATTTTCTAGTCAACAATACTGGAGTGGGTTGTCATTTCCTTCTCCTTGGGATCTTCCCAGCATAGGGATCGAACCCATGTCTCTTGCATCTCCTAGCACTGGCAGGGAGATTCTTTACCACTAGCACCACCTGTGAAGCTCTTCCCTTCTCCTTATGTGTTAGTCATTCAGCTGTGTCCAATTCTTTGCAACCCCTTGGATTGTAGCCCACCAGGCTCTTGTGAGCATGGTTAAAGTGAAAGTGAAGTCGCTCAGTCGTGTCTGACTCTTTGCGACCCTGTGGACTGTAGCCTACCAGGCTTCTCTGTCCATGGGATTCTCCAGGCAAGAGTACTGGAGTGGGTTGCCATTTGCTTCTCCAGGGGATCTTCCCAACCCAGGGATCAAACCCAGGTCTCCCACATTCTGGGCAGACACTTTAACCTCTGAGCCACCAGGGAAGTCTTCTCCAGGCAAAAATACTGGAGTGGGTTGCTATCTCCTCCAGCACTTCACCTTCAGTTCAGTTCAGTCACTCAGTCATGTCCGTCTCTTTGCGACCCCATGAATCGCAGCACGCCAGGCCTCCCTGTCCATCACCGACTCCCGGAGTTCACTCAAACTCACATCCATCAAGTCGGTGATGCCATTCAGCCATCTCATCCTCTGTCATCCCCTTCTCCTCCTGCCCCCAATCCCTCCTAGCATCAGAGTCTTTTCCAATGAGTCAACTCTTCACATGAGGTGGCCAAAGTATTGGAGTTTCAGTTTCAGCATCAGTCCTTCCAATGAACTGATCTCCTTTAGGATGGACTGGTTAGATCTCCTTGCAGTCCAAGGGACTCTCAAGAGTCCTCTCCAACACCACAGTTCAAAAGCATCAATTCTTGGGTGCTCAGCTTTCTTCACAGTCCAACTCTCACATCCATACATGACCACTGGAAAAACCACAGCCTTGACTAGACGGACCTTTGTTGGCAAAGTAATGTCTCTGCTTTTGAATATGCTATCTAGGTTGGTCATAACTTTCCTTCCAAGGAGTAAGCATCTTTTAATTTTATGGCTGGAATCACCATCTGCAGTGATTTGGAGCCCAAAAAAATAAAGTCTGACACTGTTTCCACTGTTTTCCCATCTATTTCCCATGAAGTGATGGGACCAGGTGCCATGATCTTCGTTTTCTGAATGTTGAGCTTTAAGCCAACTTTTTCACTCTCCTCTTTCACTTGCATCAAGAGGCTTTTGAGTTCCTCTTCACTTTCAGCCATAAGGGTGGTGTCATCTGCACATCTGAGGTTATTGATATTTCTCCCGGCAATCTTGATTCCAGCTTGTGCTTCTTCCAGTCCAGCGTTTCTCATGATGTACTCTGCATAGAAGTTAAATAAGCAGGGTGACAATATACAGCCTTGACGAACTCCTTTTCCTATTTGGAACCAGTTTGTTGTTCCATATCCAGTTCTAACTGTTGCTTCCTGACCTGCATATAGGTTTCTCAAGAGGCAGGTCAGGAGGTCTTGTATTCCCATCCTTTCAGAATTTTCCACAGTTTGTTGTGATCCACACAGTCACAGGCTTTGGCATAGTCAATAAAGCAGAAATAGATGTTATTCTGGAACTCTCTTGCTTTTTCCACGATCCAGCGGATGATGGCATTTTGATCTCTGGTTCCTCTGCCTTTTCTAAAACGAGCTCGAACATCTGGAGGTTCACAGTTCAGGTATTGCTGAAGCCTGGCTTGGAGAATTTTGAGCCCTTCTCCTTACTGGCTCCTTAATCTTTTCTATTGTTCTTATTACTCTGCATGACAATACCTGAATAGATAATCCTGGAACCTGGGCTTCCCTATCCTCAAGGGATGTCAGATCATATCAGATCAGTCGCTCAGTCCCGTCCGACTCTTTGCGACCCCATGAATCGCAGCACGCCAGGCCTCCCTGTCCATCACCAACTCCTGGAGTTCACTCAGACTCACGTGCATCGAATCAGTGATGCCATCCAGCCATCTCATCTTCTGTCGTCCCCTTCTCCTCCTGCCCCCAGTCCCTCCCAGCATCAGAGTCTTCTCCAATGAGTCAACTCTTCGCATGAGGTGGCCAAAGTACTGGAGTTTCAGCTTTAGCATCATTTCTTCCAAAGAAATCCCAGGGCTGATCTCCTTTAGAATGGACTGGTTGGATCTCCTTGCAGTCCAAGGGACTCTCAAGAGTCTTCTCCAACACCACAGTTCAAAAGCATCAATTCTTCTGCACTCAGCCTTCTTCACAGTCCAACTCTCACATCCATACATGACCACAGGAAAAACCATAGCCTTGACTAGACAAACCTTTGTTGGCAAAGTAATGTCTCTGCTTTTCAATATGCTATCTAGGTTGGTCATAACTTTCCTTCCAAGGAGTAAGCATCTTTTAATTTCATGGCTGCAGTCACCATTTGCAGTGATTTTGGAGCCCCCCAAAATAAAGTCTGACACTGTTTCCACTGTTTCCCCATCTATTTGCCATGAAGTGATGGGACCAGATGCCATGATCTTCGTTTTCTGAATGTTGAGCTTTAAGCCAACTTTTTCACTCTCCTCTTTTACTTTCATCAAGAGGCTTTTGAGTTCCTCTTCACTTTCTGTCATAAGGGTGGTGTCATCTGCATAGCTGAGGTTATTGATATTTCTCCCGGCAATCTTGATTCCAGCTTGTGTTTCTTCCAGTCCAGCGTTTCTCATGATGTACTCTGCATAGAAGTTAAATAAGCAGGGTGACAATATACAGCCTTGACGAACTCCTTTTCCTATTTGGAACCAGTCTGTTGTTCCATGTCCAGTTCTAACTGTTGCTTCCTGACCTGCATACAAATTTCTCAAGAGGCAGATCAGGTGGTCTGGTATTCCCATCTCTTTCAGAATTTTCCACAGTTTATTGTGATCCACACAGTCAAAGGCTTTGACATAGTCAATAAAGCAGAAATAGATGTTTTTCTGGAACTCTCTTGCTTTTCCCATGATCCAGTGGATGTTGGCAATTTGATCTCTGGTTCCTCTGCCTTTTCTAAAACCAGCTTGAACATCAGGAAGTTCACGGTTCATGTATTGCTGAAGCCTGGCTTGGAGAATTTTGAGCATTACTTGACTAGCGTGTGAGATGAGTGCAATTGTGCGGTAGTTTGAGCATTCTTTGGCATTGCCTTTCTTTGGGATTGGAATGAAAATGGACCTTTTCTAGTCCTGTGGCCACTGCTGAGTTTTCCAAATTTGCTGGCATATTGAGTGCATCACTTTCACAGCATCATCTTTCAGAATTTGGAATAGCTCAACTGGAATTCCATCACCTCCAATAGCTCAATTGGAATTCCATCACTCCACAAGAGAAGACTCTACACATGGACATCACCAGATGGTCAACACCGAAATCAGATTGATTATATACTTTGCAGCCAAAGATGGAGAAGCTCTATACAGTCAGAAAAAAGAAGACCAGGAGCTGACTGTGGCTCAGACCATGAAGTCCTTATTGCCAAATTCAGACTTAAATTGAAGAAAGTAGGGAAAACCACTAGACCATTCAGGTATGACCTAAATCAAATCCCTTATGATTATACAGTGGAAGTGAGAAATAGATTTAAGGGCCTAGATCTGATAGATGGAGTGCCTGATGAACTATGGAATGAGGTTTGTGACATTGTACAGGAGACAGGGATCAAGACCATCCCCATGGAAAAGAAATGCAAAAAAGCAAAATGGCTGTCTGGGGAGGCCTTACAAATAGCTGTGAAAAGAAGAGAAGCCAAAAGCAAAGGAGAAAAGGAAAGATATAAACATCTGAATGCAGAGTTCCAAAGAATAGCAAGAAGAGATAAGAAACCCTTCTTCAGTGATCAATGCAAAGAAACAGAGGAAAACAACAGAATGGGAAAGACTAGGGATCTCTTCAAGAAAATCAGAGATACCAAAGGAACATTTCATGCAAAGATGGGCTCGATAAAGGACAGAAATGGTATGGACCTAACAGAAGCAGAAGATATTAAGAAGATATGGCAAGAATACACAGAAGAACTGTCCAAAAAATATCTTCACGACCCAGATAATCACGATGGTGTGATCACTGACCTACAGCCAGACATCCTGGAATGTGAAGTCAAGTGGGCCTTAGAAAGCATCAAGAGATGTAACCTTTTGAAAGATAAAGAAGGTTCATCCTTTTTTTTTTTAACAAAGAAGAACTTTTCTGCTTTATTTGCTCAGAAAGTTCACTGCTGAAAACCTGAAGCACTTCTTTTTTTTTTTTTTAATTTTATTTTATTTTTAAACTTTACATAATTGTATTAGTTTTGAAGAATCACTAACATCTTTACCACTAACTAGCAATCCTTATGAAGCATCTAGGGCTTCTCTGGTGGCTCAAATGGTAAAGAATCTGCCTGCCATGCAGAAGACGCCAGTTGGATTCCTGGGTTGGAAAGTTCCCTTGAAATTCTACCCACCCTTGTGGCTCAGCTGGTAAAGAATCCACCTGCAATGCTGGAGACCTGCATTCAATCCCTGAGTTGGGAATGACTGAGAATGTTTAATATTTCTAAATCATAACTTTAAATTGTTTACTAAAGTTTTGTGTTTTTTTTATATCTTACTATACACCTGAATGTGATGAAGGATATTTCCATTGTGTTTTTCATATTTGTTAACAGTTTCACTCCTGAAAGTATGCTTGTCCCTACCCCTGGTCAATCTTCATCAGAGTAGTCATTTCTTAGTAATAAAAAGTACAATATGAACTTAAGAGAATTTTCAGTGTTCTCAGTTTGAAAAGAGTATTTTAAATAGTATGTATTTAAATGCTTGGTCTTTATCAACTGCATTTCTAAGGTTAACTTCCTCCAAACAACTCTATAAAACGTCAGCAAAATGTTTTTTTCCAAAAGAGTAAAGCTGACTTTTGAGCAAACTCCAGGAGACGGTGAAGGACAGGGAAGCCTGGCATACTGCAGTCCCTGGAGTCGCAGAGTCGAACACAATTTAGCAACCGAACAACAAAAAATATCTGACTTGTGGGGAGCAGTACTTTTTTACACTTTTCTTTTTTCCCTCTGATCTGTTTCTGAGCCATGTTTCTTTGACAGGAAGTCTTACTGCTACCTTGACTCTTGATAAGAAGTAAACCTGTGAAATTCCTCAAATTTAGAATAATTCTAACCTTAATTATTTATTTACATTAACTCTCTAGTTCACTATGACCCTCAGAATCACCCCAAACTCCACCATCTTGAACAAATCCTTAGCCCTCTGTACCTTTCCCTTATATCGCAAAGTCTAGTGTTCTCTGCGTCAGCTTTTCACCAGAATCATAACTACCCACTTTGCCTAACTATTTACTAGCTTTGAATTTCTACAATCCTCTTTATAGAGTTTTGGGTTTTGATCATTAACAGATGAGTGATAATAAAAAATTGCTGATGTTCTAAAGTATCCATTTCCAAAGATGAGTATTTCAGCAATTATTTGCAGGCAGCTACTTCAGAGTAGAAACTGGTGGCATGATTTAGAAATCTGGCAGCAGCAAGTCTGCTGGTCCTCTGTGATAAGATAATTCAGATGTTCCTTCCCTAAAAGTCCCTCCCAACAATCATTTTCCTTGCATCACTCCATCCTCATTATCACTTCATGTACAAGAACATTTTTTTTTTTTTTTTCAGAGCTACAATCTTTTCTAAAGATTTTTCCCTGGAGATCTTACCCTGCCTTACCCATATTTTCTGTTCTAATTGGCTTTACTTTTTCTTCCTATGTGCACTCAATTAACTATGAATAATAATCACTCATTATAGGCAAGCTAATCCCTCTTATGGAGTCATAACTGGATGAGGAATTTTTTTCTGAAATGTTGGAAGGTTTTTGTAAAGTTTTCACAATTACCCACAGCCAACTCAAATACTGGATAATACTTGAGCCTCAAGTTTTCTTTAAAAAAAAAATATTCTATTTACAGGCAGATCTGATTAGAGTAGTATGAATAGAAAACCTTTTCCCTAAGGATATAAACCAAAGCTGAACATTTAGGATTTAGGCCATTAAGTAACCTCCTTCACCAGACATAACACTAAGAGGTTTTTCTTGCCTTTGACCAATGTTTTTTCCTGACCCTTTTGACAGTGGGATTTTAATTTACTCCTCTCAGTATTCAGAAACTTATCTACCTTAATGACTTGAGGAAAGTTAAATATTACAAGCAAGTAGCTGAGTTGAAATCATCCCTCTGGTTAAATATGTAAAAATAATTTGAAGCCTACTTTGTATTCCAATTTCAAAGGTTGCCTAGACTATAATTTCTGACAATTATCATTAATTCATTTTCTGAAGTATTCCCATTTCATTGTATTGTTGAACTGTACTATTAAAAGAACAATTCAAAGTATTCTCTTTATCAACCAGGTTAAAAAAAAAAAAAACCACACACGCAACAACTAAAAGGATTACAAAGTGTCACATTATCTTGACAGAATGGTACATGATGTTTTTCTCTGGTTTTCAGGAAAGTATATGTAATATTCATAAGGTCTCCTTCATCTAAACTATCTTTTTTAGTTAGCAATTTCTCCACTTCTTAATACCACACATATTAACACAACTGTGTAAAGATTAAGTACAATAGTTTTAATTTAAAAAGTCAAGAAGGATAATAATACTAATACCATGATTTTATCTTTCATCGAAAATTGCAAAAGGATAATGTATATTATTAACTGCATTAATAATAAGGTGGGGTTGTGAAGTCAGATACTTGCTTGTTGTACAGTCAACTCAGCTTCTTAATCATTGACACTGTAGTGACATACTGGCTCTGAGTCACTGAACACCTCTGAAAGCCTCCCCCCTGGTCTGGGGTTACTTTAACAACCTATATTACAGAGCTCATCCAACTTAACATTTTATTGTGTTATAAAAATATGGGAATTAAAATTCATGAAGCAAAGTAATTTACATACGTTTTAATACAGTTCTCCACATTTTTATATGATTGAGTTATAGTAACTAGACATGTGTCTGTTAGTAAGTGTGGACACTCTATGATGGGGGGGTGATGTTGGGGGGTGGTGTTGGGAGGTGGTCATCATCTGTTTGTTGTTTAATTCCTTAAAATAAATGTGTATAGTTGTGGAAAAAAAAAAAAAAAACCATTCAAATGAAAGGGTGGGCTGAAAACCTTAAAGGCACTCTCCACAAAATATCTTCATTATATAATTAATAAAACCAAAACACGTAATTACACTTCAAAATTCATTTAGGATATCTGGAGTTAACAGTAGTTTACCTATAACAAAGGCTTCCCTGGTGGCTCAGACGGTAAAGCATCTGCCTGCAATGCGGGAGACCTGGGTTTGATCCCTGGGTCAGGAAGATCCCCTGGAGTAGGAAATGGCAACCCACTCCAGTACTCTTGCCTGGAAAATTCCATGGATGGAGGAGCCTGGCAGGCTACAGTCCATGGGGTTGCAAAGAGTTGGACACGACTGAGTGACTTCACTTTCACTTTTACTTATAACAAAAGGGCATTTTATGTTCCTATAGGAATGCAAGTTGCTGTTTACTCCCTAAATCATGTCTGACTCTTTTGCGACCCCGTGGACTATAACTTGCCAGGCTCTCTGCCCATGGGATTTCCCAGGCAAGAATACGTCGTGGGTTGCCATTTCCTTCTCCAGAGCATCTTTCCGACCCAGGGATCAAACCCGAGTCTCCTACACTGGCAGGCGGATTCTTTACCACTGAGCCACCAGGGAAGCCATAAGGAATACGAAACCTGTGTATTAAAAAATAGCTTTGTTTCCCTTCTTCTTGCACTTTCCTTTCTAAACAAATGAGCCCCAAAGCAGTTAGATGAACAGAACTGTAGAGACATCAGTGTGACAGGTTTGGGGAGGGGACCTTAGTACCAGAACGAAATGTCAGAGCTAGATCAGCATGAAGGGAGCACCCACACAAGGAGTGGCACCCAGTGTGGGGTTCAGAGCCTGAGCGGGGTAAGGAGGACAACCCCACAAGCAACTCCAGGGTATACTGCTGGAGACCAAGCAGGAGGGAGAGGGCGTCCCTGGAGGGCTGGGAGTGGGCGCAGCAGAGGCAATTCGAGCCTGGCTATAAACAGGAAGAAAAAAAAAATATTGGGAATAACAAGGATTAGGTAGTTTGCTGTAAGAGGAAGTAATTACAAATACAAAAAAAGCAGATTAGAAGGAACTCTTGTGTTAAATTGGAATTGGGAATATCAGTTTGAATTCATGATTTTCTCTGTAATTATTATTCTTTTAATTGACGTATATATGGTTTCCCTGGTGGCTCAGTCAGTAAAGAATCCACTGGCAATGCAGGAGACTACAACACATGAGACGTAGGTTCAGTCCCTGGGTTGGGACGATCCCCTGGAGAAGGAAATGGCAACCCACTCCCAGTATTCTTGTCTGGAGAATCCATGGACAGGAGAGCCTAGCGGCTGGTGGGCTACAATCCTTGGGGTCGCAAAAGAGTCGGGCATGATTTAGCAATGATATAGAAACAAACATAACTGACATATTGGTCTCTTGTGTCTCCTGCATGGCAGGTGGATTCTTTACCCGCTGAGCCATCGGGAAACCCCCACGTAATAGTCATAGTTAAATGTCAGTGTTTAAGTTCACTGATAATTACATCCCTTGAAATTAACCTACAATGAAAATTATTTAACCTAAAATGAAATATTTTAGGCTTTAACTTAAAAATATGTGTGGGCAGACCCCACTTCTCAAAATACTTTCAGGGAATTCACACAGACTGTTGTTGTGGACCAGTATTTTGTAACTATGGTATCAGGCAGCAGTGAGAAAAGGTTTTCTCCTACCATCCATTCCCTTCCCCTCCTCCAGAGACAGAAGTCGTGATTCACTTCTTTATCCTCCTTTTCACCTTTTTGTCCTTCTCTATCCCATAGTTTAGGAAGAGAATGTAAATATTGTTTACATTCCAAGAACATGATTGATTCAGGAAATGTCACCCAACCACGAGCTTTACGAGTTAGTCGAACCTCTTAAAACTGTATATGCACTTAGGATTTGTGCATTTTTCACTGTGAAAGGGGATCAGAGCTCTTAACAAACTCAAAGAGGATGTGACCCACTAAAGGTTATAAACTCCTGCTCTATTAAGTAAATTCAACACTGATGTTTATAAGTAGAATCTTCCTTACTAAAAGTGGAAGACCATTCAAAGCAATATGTTTTCTAAGTTTCATGGTGTGTACCGTTTTCTCTCAACTGCCTAACACAGTACAGGCACATTGTAAACACTTATAAATTTTTGCTGAATAAATGTCCCAGAAGCCAAATGAATTTTAGACGTCATAAGGCGGTGGGTAGATAACAGAGGAGAGGATGGTAGACAGGATTATGGAGAATGTTATATATTTCAAATGAAGTGTGCCATGAGACAAAGACCCACTGGAAAGGGGTTGGAAGAAAAGCTACTGACTTCATGGTACTTCTTGGGTGAGATAGATAACCTCATGAATAAATACTGATACCTAATCACAAATCATGATTAAGTGCAGTTAGGCCAAGATAAGACATGTGAAGAGTGCATACAAAGAGGAGGAATAATTCATATTAAAGGGGTCAGATGGGATATCTGCAGAGATGTAACATTTGATCTGAGATCTGAAGCAGATCTGTAGTCAGCAAGGTGAAGAAGGTGGAGAAGAACATTCAAGGCCAGGGTATAATGTGTAAGAAGGGAAGACATGTGTAAAAAAAGAGTTTGGTGCAATCAGAGAACTAGTGAAAGAAGACCTGTGTGGCATGATTGTCTTGAATCTACAAGATGAGACTTGAAAGGGAGGTAGGGCCCACATTACAGGAATGCAAAAATCATGGTAATTAAAAGATTTTGAACTTGAGGCAACTCAACAATATGCAACAGAGAAGAACATTGTCAGATGTGGGTTTTAATTTCTGTACATGCACTGCATGTTGACAAAAAATTCTTGGGAATGCAGAAAAAAGAAACACAATTCTAGTTTCATTTATTTTTATTAAGCTGCTACTAACCTTTTCTGTATGGGATGACCCTGGTGCCTTCACTTGGTCCCTGTTCCACGGAGGAATGCCAGGGGAAGAACTTGACCTCCCTGATGGGCTAGGGGACAGGGGCTTGCTTGTTCCCTTGCTGTTAGCATATTCTAGTGCATTCGAATTTATGGGCTATTGGATATCAGCAATATGATTACTTTGATAAAACCAAAATTCTTAAATCATAGAGTTTTTGTAAAAGTAAGTAAGAAGATGGGGCGTGGCCATGAAAATCTTTGTCACCAACATACTGGTGGCACGTGCCACATGGTATAATCTACGCATTTTTCTTTCTTAAAATTTGATAATTTGTGATGAGAGAGGTGTTCCACAGGATGCTACTTGGCAGATATTTTGAAACAAATAAACTATTTAGCCTGCCCCTTCAAAGGATATAAGATATATAAGATGGTAACTGCTATTAAAAAAAAAAATTTGTGTGTACGATGATGGAAGAAAAAAAATCTTAATGAGTGTTTGCACATATGGTCATTGTTATATTTGTCCCCTCAAATGGGGTGTTACTTATCAAATCGCATATCTTAATACTTAGCAAACTTGGAAGAAGGATTTTACCACCTGTAGGAAAGACTCTCAAACAAAGGGTTTCCATGGATATTGAAAATGGGCTAACCTTAAAAACAATGGTTTGGCATCAGAGAAGATGGATATTTCCTAACTTAAAGTAATCTTCACAACTAGTGAATAATATTTTAAAATGAGTTCAATGTTTAAAAGGCAGAATTTTAAATGTACTTCTTTCGTTTGCACTATGAGTTACCTTTCTCTGACATGCCATCAAATCAAGAATCAAAATAAACTACACTATGGATTGGGGATTACTATAATGTGGAGTGCTAAGTCCAGATCTGACAAAGTAATAGGACATTCATACTATTCTCATTATTAATGATTTTTTGTGAGAGCAAAAAATTTGAATTACCAGTAAGCACAATTAATACATTTTAAACTACTTAATTTTCATCTTTTAAAATTTCTCCCTCTACATATGTTGTAAATATATAGCTAAATATCGGTACAGGAACACAGTAGTGCAGGTATGTGATTTATAAATACATATGCGTACTGTAGAGGTACATGCTCAAAATGTTTTTACTAATAACAATTCACAGTAAAAATTCTGGAAACCACTGAAGAAAGGAAACGGAAAGGTAAGGAGGGAAGGAAGACATCTAGTTAGGATGCTAATTGTGATGGATCAGGCAGACTGCAAGAGTATGGACACAGAATGTACAGGAAAGCATTTAAATGTGTTTTGGTGACATTATCATTAGAACATGTGATGCACAAACCACAGAGGTGAGGAAAACCAAGGATCAAGAACGACTGCAGGGTGGTCCAGTGGTTTAGACTTCCCCTTCCAATGCAGGGGATGTGGGTTCAGTCCCTGTTTGGGAAGCTAAGATCCCACATGCCTCATGGCCAAAAAACCAAATACAAAACAGAAACAATATTGTAACAAACTGAATAAAGACTTTAAAAATGGTCCACATCAAAAAAAAAAAAAAAAAAGAATGACTGCAAAGATTTTGGCATGAGCAAATGAATGCATGTTAAGTGATAATTTACTAAGGGCTGGAACCTGAAACGAGATCATGTTAAGTTCAAGATGATAAAGTAGTGGTTTATTATAAAGTATCTCTTGCACAGCAGCTCCTGCCAACTTCTCAGAAGAATTTCCATCTCCAGTGAGCAAAGGAGCCCCACCAATCTCCCCCTCCAGCATCCCTGGCACCATAACATTAGCTTTAGGTTAGCACCCACTGGCATGGCCTTCTCCTGGACCTAATCTCTGACTGTAAGTCCAGTCTCTCTAGCTCTGTTACTCTCTTACCACCAATATCCCATACGGTGACTGCACTGAGCCTCATAGGCACTTGTTTCATTAGCGTCTTAGTCCATTGGTCTCTTTTGACTCTTTCCTTTGATACTCTAGCTACTCCCCATAAAGCATCACCTCTATACCTTCCCAGGACCCCATAAATTCCCTCAAACGCTATCTGTACACCTACTTTGATAGTTACAAATCATATCGTGGCTACTGGCTTACATCTACTACATTTTCTACTGGATCCTCATCATTGAAGCCTGAGAGTGTCTAACTGGGTCTTTTTTTTTTTTTTTAATCTCTAACATCAATCTCATTGCCTGAACACAGTGGCTGCCCCATAGAACTTTAAAAACCTGAACTGTGCAGACAAAAATAACTGCTTTTTCTTTTAATTATTTACCTTAAATCTATTGAAATAGGTAAATGATACCTATCAATGCTCAAGAATCCAGTTCAGTCAGTAAACTAAAGGTAATTGTTTTAAATTCTAAAGCCATTAAGGCTATCATCAAAAAAAAAAAAAAAATCCACAAACAATGAATGCTTGAGAGGGTGTGGAGAGAAAGGTACCCTCCTACAGTGCTGGTGAGAATGTGAAGTGGTACAACCACTATGGAGAACAGTATAAAAGCTCCTTAAAAAACTAAAAATAAAATACCATACAATCCAGCAATCCCATTCCTTGGAAAAACATGCTCTAAAAGGGTACAGGCACCCCAGTGTTCACTGCAGCACTGTTTACAATAGCCAAGACATGGAAGCAACCTAAATGTCCATCGACAGATGGATGAATAAAGGTGTGGTACATACATGCAATGGAATATTACTCAGCCACTAAAAAGAATGAAATAATGCTATTCGTAGCAACATGGATGGACCTAGAAATTGTCAAGCTGCGTGAAGTCAGTAAGAGAAGGAGAATGTCATATGACATCCTTTCTATGCAGAATATAAAAAGAAATGATACAAGTGAACCTAATTACAAAACAGAAACAGACTCAGATCTAGAGAACAGACTTATGGTTGCCAAGAGGGAAGAGATAGTTAGGGAGTCTGGGATTGACATGTACACCCTATTATATTTTAAGTGGATAACCACCAAGGCCCTACTGTATAGCACAGGGAACTCTGCTCAATGTCATGTGCCAGGCTGCATGGGGCGGGAGTTTGGGGGAGAATGGATACTTGTGTATGTATAGCTGAGTCCCTTCACTGTCCACCTGAAACTATCACAGCATTGTGAATTGGCTATACTCCAATATAAAATAAAAAGTTAAAAAAAAACATTTAAAGCATTAAATCCAGTCTGTATTCATGAAATTTAAGCACACTGGAAATCCAATTCCAAACAATGCCAGCTACACATTCTTTTTTTTTTCCTATGAAAGTTAAAAAAAAGTTACTTAGGTTTCCAGGGATAAACCAGTGTCTGATCAGGTGCATTTCCAGAATCTGTCAGTGCAAGTTCTAGATGAGGAGCTGGAGGATTTCAGGGTGCGAAAAAGAAGGGAAGTGAGTAATAAAGAAGTGAGAGAAGAATGTCTTCATTTTGTTGTTGTCTGTTCTTATTTTCAGAAGTTAATGCATTTGTATCTAAAGACATGCTCTATTAGTTTAAGAATAGTTTTCTCATATTTAAAATTTACATAAAGGAATGTGAAGACAATATTCAATATGGTCTAAGCAAACAGATCCAGGAAAAATCATATTTCCAACTTTTTCAAAGGGGAATCTGATTCCAGAAAATTGCTCTTACAGAGTAAACTCTCCCCTGAACAACTGCACGGGTGTGGGTGGTCAACCTTTACAGAAATCCTCTGAAATATTTGATGATCCACATATAGCTATTCACCTTGACATGTTAGATGAAATGCAGAGGCAGCAATAGTAACCCTCATATTAAGCTCAAAGATATTCTCCAAGAACTGCTTCAAATAGGGAAAGAGCAAGTAAGGTGAATTGACACGTGTTTGTCACTGCCTTTGCAAGCTGCCTTTTACTCTTATCCTCTCTAACTACTTGAAATGATATCAATTAAGACAATAAAATTTCTAGAAGGAAAAAACACAATCTATATCATTAGCACAGAAGAAGCAGCTGTTTTAAAACAAGTTATTGCCTGAGATTCTTAGTGTCTATTCTATAATATAGGCTACAGTCTATATTTTCATCTTAGTCTACAGCTGTGCTGTCCACTTCAGTGGCCACTATCATTCTGGCTATTGAATACTTCAAAGATGGCCAGTCTGATTTAAGGTGCACTGCAAATGTATAATACACATCAGATAATAAAATTTTATTACAAAAAATGTAAAGTATCTCATTTATGTTTTCTATTTTCAACATTTACATATCACAATGATAGTAGTTGAATAAAGTTAAATAAAATACATTATTAAAATTAATTTCATGTTTCTTTTTACTTTTTTAATGAGGCTATTAGAAAATTTAAATTTACACATGTGACCTGCATTTGTGTCTGCATTCTATTTCTATTGGGCAGCCATGGTCCACAGAATGCCCTTCCAATGCCATCTTTAAATTGAACTCAAAAAATCATGCTTTTATGCTTTTATGAATGTGCACAAAAATTTTCAGAAAACAAGTAAAAGTGGTCATGTAATTTTGGAAAATAATACAAAATAAGCAATTTCCCCCCACTCTATTTCAACAAATAAAACTGGCAGATGGATGAATCTGCCAGATGGATAAATAAATAAAACTTCTCTCATGGTCCAGTGGTTAAGACTCCACACTTCCACTGCCAGGGGCATGGGTTCAATCCCTGGTCAAGGAACCAAGATCCTACATGCCACGTGGCCAAAAGAAAAAGAACTGGCAGAAAAGGCCTAGTAATGCAGAGTTCACTGCATATGGAACCAGTGTTCACAATGGCAAGATGGCAATGATCACAATGGCGATGGCAAGATAATCCTACGGAAAGGCTGTTCACTGTGCCAGAGAGGCTCTGTCTTACAAGCATATCGCCATATTCCAATTAACTTGGCCAAACTATGATGAGGCTGCCTAAGAAACAGGAGGGAAAGATAGAAAATTAAGGAAGGGGCAATGGAAATACTGAGGATGGGACAGCAAGGCACAGCAGGTCTCTCACCCCACAGTGCAGGTGCTTTCCCTGAGTGATGTACACGCATCAGGAAGGCCATGAACCTCTGTCCCCAGCTGTGTCTACTGATGGTGGATTTAGAATTTAGGAGAAAACAATGTCACAGAATGTAAGGATAAAACATAGGAAGCAACCACTGTGAAAAAAAGCTAAAGAACCATACATTAATTTCCCTCAATAGATGCTTCTAAATAATATCCCGAAAGGCAGTGTAATGGACACACATGCCCCACGACTGTGGCAGTCAGAACATCCAAAGCATCTATTCCCACCGTACAAACAGTGCAGAAAGCTACTGAAAAAAGGAATGAAATGGAACCTCTCCACGCGAATCTCCTCCAGGCTAACTCCCCCATATAGCACTTACAATATCACTTCATGCTTTAGAGAACACGATTTGACCTATTTTTGTTTGTATCCATTTAACAGAGAGCTGTGTTATAGTGGATCTCTGTTATACTTTGGTCTGGTTATTTTAGAAAGCTTGCCTTACATCAAGTCCTAAAGGGGAAAGAATAGACAGGAATGTGAGAAGAGGCCAGAAGAAGCAATGACAAATTCAAATGCCAGAGTTACCTGTTGTTTTTGATTTCATATTAAGTACATCCGGATTCATTATCTTTCACATTAAACCAACAATCACGGAAGGTGGAGTGAGACAGAATTTTTGCCTAAGTCTAATTTTATTCAGGGCTTCCCAGGTGGCACTAGTAAAGAAACTGCCTGCTATGCAGGAGACTCAGGAGATGTAAGTTCGATCCCCTAGTTAGGAAGATCCCCTGGAGTAGGAAATACTGGAGTAGCCCACTCGAGTATTCTTGCCTGGAAAACCTCGTGGACAGAGGAACCTAGCGGGCTACAGTCCATGGGGTCGCAGAGTCGGACATGATTGAGCATGCACACAATTTTATTTAACATGTTAAAGGCTCATGACAAAAGCTCTCAAAGCTTTAACCATTTGAACTAGCTTCTAGCTTAATGGTATCAAATTTTGTACTATATCTTGCAGTAATGAGTCAAGTTTTAAAAATTTAAACATGAATTGTTTTAGCATATGGGAAATTATAACCAGTGTATATGTCAAGCTATTAAATTAATCTCTTAAATATTAATTATAATCTATTTTGTTCCTGTAAACAATAACAGAGTTGAATAAAAACCACTAAAGTAAGTATACTTGGGTTCTACTGAAAACATTAAAAAATGAATAAAATTAAAATCATCTGATTCAACAGAGAGGAAAACTAGCCCTTTCCTCTTTTAGTGCTGAAGTACAAAATAGGCTAAAATTGAAAATAAGCATGAAAAACTAACTCCATATGTTATTTTAGATATCTCCAAATTTTTCCAAATTTCAAAGTACACTCTGAATTCTGAATCATTTTATCTTTACACCTTTGCATTCACTCAGCTCAACAAGCATTTACTGAGTGTCTATTATATGCCAAGCACTGTTTTACTTCCTTTCAATGGAGTAAGATAGCAAAAATTCATTCCTGATGAACAATACCTTCTGAAATGAGAAACAGGCAATAAACAATGAAATGATCAATGAATAAATCACTTAGAATGTTCAGTTCAGATCAATCGCTCAGTTGTGTCTGACTCTTCGCAACCCCATGAGTCCCAGCACGCCAGGCCTCCCTGTCCATCACCAACTCACGGAGTTCATTCAGACTCACGTCCATCGAGTCAGTGATGCCATCCAGCCATCTCATCCTCTGTCGTCCCCTTCTTCTCCTGCCCCCAATCACTCCCAGCATCAGAGTTTTTTCCAATGAGTCAACTCTTCACATGAGGTGGCCAAAGTACTGGAGTTTCAGCTTCAGCATCATTCCCTCCAAAGAAATCCCAGGGCTGATCTCCTTCAGAATGGACTGGTTGGATCTCCTTGCAGTCCAAGGGACTCTCAAGAGTCTTCTCCAACACCACAGTTGAAAAGCATCAATTCTTCTGCGCTCAGCCTTCTTCACAGTCCAACTCTCAAATCCATACATGACCACAGGAAAAACCATAGCCTTGACTAGATGGACCTTTGTTGGCAAAGTAATGTCTCTGCTTTTCAATATGCCATCTAGGTTGGTCATAACTTTTCTTCCAAGGAGTAAGCGTCTTTTAATTTCATGGCTGCAGTCACCATCTGCAGTGATTTTGATCTTAGAATGTTAGAATTTGGTAAATATAATGAAAAACTAGAACAGGGCAAGATAAGTCAAGAGAGCTGGGGGAAAAGGGGTTTCAGCTTTAAAAAGGGTGGTCGATGTGGCCTCATTGACAAAATGGTAAGTGATGAGAATGTTCTCTTTGTCAACTATAATTGGCACTTGCCACTGGCACTTGCCATCTACCTCTACAAGAATTTAGTCAGATCAGATCAGATCAGTCGCTCAGTCATGTCCAACTCTTTGCGACCCCATGAATTGCAGCACGCCAGGCCTCCCTGTCCATCACCAACTCACGGAGTTCACTCAGACTCACGTCCATCAAGTCAGTGATGCCATCCAGCCATCTCATCTTCTGTCGTCCCCTTCTCCTCCTGCCCCCAATCCCTCCCAGCATCAGAGTCTTTTCCAATGAGTCAACTCTTCGCATGAGGTGGCCAAAGTACCGGAGTTTCAGCTTTAGCATCATTCCTTCCAAAGAAATCCCAAGGCTGATCTCCTTCAGAATGGACTGGCTGGATCTCCTTGCAGTCCAAGGGACTCTCAAGAGTCTTCTCCAAAAACAAACAAACAAAAAAAGAGTCTTCTCCAACACCACAGTTCCAAAGCATCAATTCTTTGGCACTCAGCCTTCTTCACAGTCCAACTCTCACATCCATACATGACCACAGGAAAAACCATAGCCTTGACTAGACGGACCTTTGTTGGCAAAGTAATGTCTCTGCTTTTGAATATGCTATCGAGGTTGGTCATAACTTTCCTTCCAAGGAGTAAGCATCTTTTAATTTCATGACTGCAGTCACCATCTGTAGTGATTTTGGAGCCCAGAAAAATAAAGTCTGACACTGTTTCCACTGTTTCCCCATCTATTTCCCATGAAGTGGTGGGACTGGATGCCATGATCTTCGTTTTCTGAATGTTGAGCTTTAAGCCAACTTTTTCACTCTCCACTTTCACTTTCATCAGGAGGCTTTTTAGTTCCTCTTCACGTTCTGCCATAATGCCACTAAAGCCCTTGAAAGGAGCTCAGGGCAGAGAGCACACAGGAGGCACTCACTCTGTGCTCTGGGAAAAGCTGACAGAATAGGTCTTCAGGGAGTTAGATATTTTCAGGAGCCAATTTTCTGAGCCCAATTCTTGTATTTCCTGAGGTCTAGAAAGGCCCCAGAATTCCTCATGGTGACATCCGCTCCCCATGACTAGCAGAAGCCTTCTGCAAAAGATACATCCTTGATTGCGTGAACTCCACCTTCACCAAAATCACATACGTACTGACCACCTCTAACTCTGTGAAGCAGTTTCTCAGAGCTGTCTGAGGTGTCTTCTCCCTGGCTATCGTCCTTATTTTTCCCCAAATGAAACCTCACTCGCAACTCTCCTGTTGTGTATTTCTGAAGTAGATATCTTCCACAACGGTTACTGCAGCAGCATTTCCAACACAGAAGGAAAACCATTAAGGCCAAAGATTTTCTTTAAAACTCATTGCACAAATTCTCATTTTAAACTATCAAGGTCTGCTATAATACTGTTTATCTTCAATATGTGCTGGCACAGGAAAGCTATTGAATGGAGGGGTAGAACAGCAGGGGAGGATTTTAAATTGAAGAAGTAAAAAGTCATACTATTTATAATTTTGACGAGTTTGTTTTCATACAAAAGAGTTTTCTCCCCTAAAATTGTTTCTGGAATGGTGAATTGTTTTCATAATTAAAAATTTATTATTATTTTTTAAAGACTAGAAGATATTAGGAAGTGAGGCAGGCAAATAGATATCCTGGAAAAGAGTATTTCTAATCCAGGAAACAGCACAAAAGCAAGGGGAGAGGGTGTGTCTACAGTGGGAGGAATAGTAAGGGAAGTCAGGGTAAAGGGGACTAGATTATACAGAACCTTTTACAGACCAACTCTCACTCTGAGATCAATAGGGAGACATTGGGAAACATAAGCAGAGAGACGCTATGTTACAACTTGTTTCAAAGGACTTCTCTAGCATCTTGGTTGAGTATAAACTTCATAGAAAACAAAAGTAGAAGCAGGAAGACTGGTTAGGATGCTTTGGGAATAACCCAGGTGTGAGTTAGTGATGACATGGAAAATGATCATGACAAAGTGAGAAGCGGTTTGAGTCGGAATGTGTTTTCCAATCAATCCAGTAGGACTGAAAGTAAAATTGGAAAGGAGAGGTCAGGAATATCATCTTGTTTATGTAATTTTCCCCAATTCACTCAACTAGATTTAGTAATTCCACTTCTATACACCATTGAACACAAAGCTTCTTTATATTTCTATCAGAGTTCCTACCCTGTAGCACATTTTTTTTTTGTTATTGTTTAGTCGCTAAGTCGTGTCTGATTCTTTGTGACTCCATGGACTGCTGCACACCAGGCTCCTCTGTCCTCCCCTATCTCCCAGAGTTTGCTCAAATTAATGTCTACTGAGTTAGTGATGCTACCTAACCCTCATCCTCTGCCGCCCCCTTCTCCTTCCTTCAATCTTTCCCAGCATCAGGGTCTTTTCCAATGAGTTGGCTCTTCCAATCATGTGGCCAAAGTACTGGAGCTTGTTTCAGTATCAGTCCTTCCAATGAATATTAAGGACTGATTTCCTTTAGGATTGACTGGTTTGAACTCCTTGCAGTCCAAGAGACTCTCAAGAATCTTCTCCAGCACCACAATTCAAAAGCATCAATTCTTTGGTGCTAAGCCTCCTTCCTGGGCCAACTCTCACATCCATACATGACTACTGGAAAAACCACAGGTTTGACTAGACGGACCTTTGTTGGCAAAGTGACGTCTCTGCTCTTTAATACACTGTTTAGGTTTGTCATAGCTTTCCTTCCAAGGACTAAGCATCTTTTAATTTCATGGCTGTAGTCACACTCTATAGTGATTTTGGAGCCCAAGAGAATAAAATCTGTCACTGTTTCCATTGTTTCCCCATCGATTTGCCATGAAGTAATGGGACCAGATGCCATGATCTTAGTTTTTTGAATGCTGAGCTTCAAACTAGCTTTTTTAGTCTCCTCTTTCCCTCTTATCAAGAGGTTCTTTAGTTCCTCTTCACATTCTGCCATTTGAGTGGTATCATCTGCATATCTAAGGTTGTTGATATTTTCCCCAGTAATCTATATTCTAGCTTCTGATTCATTCAGCCTGGTATTTCACATGATGTACTCTGCATATAAGTTAAGTAAGCAGGGTGACAACATACAGCCTTATTATACTCCTTTCCCAATTTAGAGACAGTCCATTGTTCCATGTCTGGTCTAACTGTTGCTTCTTGACCTGCATACAGGTTTCTCAGGAGGCAGGTCAGGTGGTCTGGTATTCTCATCTCTTTAAGAATTTTCCACAGTTTGTTGTGATCTACACAGCTAAAGGTTTTACTGTAGTCAATGAAGCAGAAGTAGACTTTTTTCTTTTGGAATTCCCTTTCCTCCATGATCCAACAAACGTTGGCAATTTGATCTCTGGTTCCTTTGCCTCTTTGAAACCCAGCTTTTACTTCTGGAAGTTCTTGGTTCACATACTGCTGAAGCCTAGCTTGAAAGGTTTTGAGCATAACCTTGCTAGCATGTAAAACAACCCCAATTGTATGGTAGTCTGGACCTTTTCTAGTCCTGTGGCCACTGCCGAAAAATTTCCAAATATGCTGACATAGTGAGTACAGCACTTTAACAGCATCATCTTACCTGTACAATTCTCATTAGGGGCAAATGCTTTCACTTTTTTATGCCTCCATTCCCAATACTAAAATGCTTGGCGTACCATGGACAATCAAAACATGTTTGATGAACAGACCAGTCAGTGAGTTCTTGTGGAATGAAGCCACTTGTGCATATTTTTTGGGGGTGGTATAGCAGTCTAAAACTAGTATAGCAGAAGCACAACTCAGTGAAATCCTTATTTGTCCTATACTCAAACTTAGACCATACTGCCTTTGGATCAATCCACATTTACGGTAAAGTTTGCATGTTGCTGTCCATGTGGCTTCAAAATAGGAAAGCAATTTTCATCCTGCCCTGATTATGTATGTCCTTGCAGACTTTATAGCTCATTTGGAAATGTATATTGAACACAAAACTGTAGTGCTTAATCTGAACTTATATTTAGGTTAACCAACAGGCTCTAAAATTATGGTAAAAATGGCACAATTTGGAATAAAGATGAATATATAATATCCATATATTTATGTGCTGTGCTGTACTTAGTCACTCAGTCGTGTCCAACTCTTTGCAACCCCATGGACTGTAGCCCGCCAGGCCCCTCTGACCATGGGGATTCTCCAGGTAAGAATACTGGAATGGGTTGCCATCCCCTCCTCTAGGGCACCTTCCCAAACCAGGGACTGAACCCAGGTCTCCTGCACTGCAGGCGGATTCTTTACCATCTGAGCCACCAGGGAAGCCCTGTATTTATGTATAAAGATGAATATGTGTGATATTTTTTCAGGGGGCACAGTGGTAAAGTATCTACCTGTCAATGCAAGAGACACAAGAGACGAGGGTTTGATCCCTGGGCCAGAAAGATCCCCTGGAGTAGGAAATGGAAATCCACTTCAGTATTCAAGCCTGAAAATCCCATGGACAGAGGAGCCTGGAGGGCTACAGTCCATGGGGTCACAAAGAGTCGGACAAGATGGAGTGCACATGCACACCAACAGTGTATGAAATGCTGGATGACATAAAAATACCCTCACTGACAGAAATACTTTAGCTTCTTACAAATAGGCACCGGAAAACTGAAAGCACTACAGACACAGTCCAAATTTCGGCAAGTATGAGAAAGACCATGAAAAACATCATCATATTTTTACACACAGCTTCCAATTTTGGAAATAAATTCCTTGGTATAGTAAGATTTCCGAATATGGCTGATTTTCTACCTAACTTTAGGGCAATATTTCACAGAAACATTTTGCTTAAAAGATAACTAGATGCAGTTGATATGGAGAGATTATGCAACTAGTAAAGACCAGAGTGGTTATGAACAACTAGGTGTAGTAGTGATAAACAGTTACAAGATGGAAGAAGCTTTTTGTTTTAATTCTACAGGTGAAAAAACAGACATTTCAGGGATCATGTGCAGCCTGATATTCTGGAGCTAGAGTTTATCCTTGTAGTGGAACTCCTTTCACTATAAACATGACTATTTTGGTGAGCGTGTCTATTTGTCTGTCTGTTTTGTTTAACTACAGAAATGTCAGTCAAATACAGATCCATAGTAACTAAGAACAATCTTAACTGAAGAATGAAGTTGCTTTAGACTAAGATATCTAGCATCATGTTTAAGAATTTAAACAGCAATCTCCATTTGTGGGAGAGTATATATGCATATATTGTGTATGCATGTAGTATATATCCTTACATATATATGTATATAGTATATATTGAATTTTTTTTTCTATTTCAGTAGAATGCTTCTTTAAAACAATTGGAATATAACTGCTTTCCAATGTTTCTGCTGTACAACACTGTGAATCAGCCATATGTGTGCATATATCCCCTCGTTCTGGAACATCCCCACCCACCCCTCCCCACTCCACCAGGTCATCACAGAGCACCGAGCTCAACTTCCTGTGCTACACAGCAGAGTCTCATTAAGCAGTGTATATATGTCAATGCTACTTTCTCAATTGTACCCTGACTTCCACCCTGTGTCCCCAAGTCTGTTAGTCTGTTCTCTACATTGCATCAACCTGTCTGCAGCTGTTTGGTCCCTGTGTGTGTGTGTGTGTGTGTGTGCATGCTCAGTGGCTCAGTCATGTCTGATTCTTTGTGGCCCCACAGGTTGTAGCCTGCCAGGCTCCTCTGCCCATGAAATTTTCTAGGCAAGAATACTGGTTTGGGGTGTCATTTCCTACTCCAGGGGATCTACTTGACCCAGGGATTGAACCCCTGTCTCTTGCGTCTCCTTCATCTGCATGCGGATCCTTTACCCCTAGTGCCACCTGAGAAGCCCCAGTTTGGTTCCTGCACTCAGGATAAGGAACACCCAATTAGAATGAATGGATCTAGGGTGATAAGCAGACCCCAGGAATATGCTATAGAGCCAGGGGTTGAAGAGTGAGATGCCAAGGGGGAACCCTTTGTGAAGATGACCAATGAACTCTAGCGGCAATATTGTCTAATTGCCCAAGCTTAAAGTGTTCCCTTTACTACTCTGTAATTCCCTTAAGTTATCCCCAAGCCTTCCACAAAACTATATAAATTGTTTCAGCCTCACACTAGCTGCTTTCTGGGAAACAGAGTAAGGAGTCTAAAACCATGAATGCAGTTAAGTAGTCCCAGAGAGAACTCCAGCAGTTACGACATGGCTGGGTGAGAGAAGAGGGAAATTCTGAGCTGCAGTTTGGATTGACAAGTGACAGGGATGGATCTGTGAATGTGAGAGTACAACAAATTAGTCTGTTTTCGAGTTGAGATGAGATAATCAGTCTACAGTCCATATATAATAAAAATAGAATTTGGCAAAGTTTTAGCCAAGTACTAAATAAAGAAAGGATACCAGAAATGTCTAGCCATATGTGATTTTGCATAATGTATAGGTCATAATCTAATGATAAATTATAACATGAAAATTATTTATAGAAACTGGTTTGGAAATACAGTTGAATGTTAGAATATTAGGTTCAATCATATGAAATTGTGATTCTTAAGGTCAAAAACAGTTGCATGTCAACAGTTCAACCTAATAAATTTCAAAAATAATATTACATAAGGAGACCCTGCTCTTTCATGTCTATGATTACTCTGGTATGATGCACTGGTTTTTTGAAACTTAAATTTCAGTTCAAATTTCTTTATTTCAGAGAGTGTACATATATAAGAGATTTAATATCACTGGCCCAATTTTGAGTGGGTACATAATCCTGAGTAGTGGGAGAGACTTCTTTTTTATAGGAACAGGAATATTTGGTCTCCGGACAATTTAAATCCCACCTATACTTCCTTTAAAAAGCAGGTTGCTCTATTTTACTTCAGCTCTTACCTTGATGTTTCCATTTTAGTAAAACCATTAGCGAATCTTAAGTAAGATAAATACAGATAATATATCTTAAATAATATAAATGCAGATAATAAACATAATCCTATCAGCAATTTGGAAGCTAATACAAAATTCACCAAATATGAGTATGGCTCATAAAATTTAAATCTTCTAAATTATTATTGCTACTTTAACTCTGTTAGAGCAACTGTATTTTACCGTTTTACTGGATTAGTCAGGACAGGCGAGGTTATAACATAGAACAAACAGCTCCTTAATATCAGTGGCTTAAGGCAACAAAGGCTAATGCCTCACTATTGCTGAATGCCCACATGCCGGCATCAGGCTCTGCTCACTACGGTTACTCAGGGACCCAGGCTGACACAGCACGGTGATCTTTATGGTCACCGAGCCAGAGGCAAGTAAGCCCTTGAGGGACTCACAGGTGCAATTAAATCGTCTTCCCACTCTGCCCACAACTGTGGCTAGAACTATTCCCATAGCTCACCAACCACAAGGGCAAGAGAAAGTGCAACCCTAACATATGTTTGGATGGACAGACAGATAAAACTATTTGTATAATAAATAACATATAAAACATGTCTAACTGGTGAACAGCATTGATGACTCACAGTTTTACTGGAGGAAGAACAGGGGTTCATCCTTGTTCAAAAGCAGGAGATTTTCTGTGTATGTGCAAAGGCACAAGTATCATTAATGAGAAGCCATTCTTTTGGTTCAAATCAAGATTGAGGCAGGGACAATGAAACTGCCTTATTAAAATTAGGATGCCATCCACTAAACACCAAACAAATCACCATATTTTGTTGCTAAAGATGAATAAAAATCCTTGATTAAACTTCACAGTGCTCTACCTACTCTCAGCTCTGACTGACCACAAACTAATATTCTTTCAGAAAGCCATCCATGGAGGAAATAAAAGTGAATTATTTGTGTTGCTCCGTCTTTAAAAACACACTCGCTTGTGTTTTCAGCAAACATAGGCCTGATTTTTTTTTTTTTTTGGTAAGATGTGATTGATTTTAGCCATGAGTACAGAAGAGTACAATACTTTACTTTGATGAAGGAAGTCCAAAAACAATTTTGAAAGCCAAGTTCATGGCGGTCACTTTTTTCACAAAGTCTCAGAACAGATGACATTATCAAAACATTCAAAAGAGAGAAATAACATTACATCTTGTTGCATTAAATTCCATAATGTGCTCTCTAGCTAAAAAAAACAAAACAAAACAAAAAAAAAAACGAAATTACTTATAAAGTGCTAAAGTGCTTTGAGGCAAAAACTATTATCTTAAGTTATTTTCCTACTGTGTACAAATGAAAAGAAAAAATTACTCTGCATTTTCATTACCAGATGATGTTCTGTGAAATAACTGAAACCAAAAGAAGTTACAATTTATAAACAGTGAGGGTTCAATCTAAAATCTAAAACAGAAAAAAAAAAAGAAACTTCCTTCATGTTTTTTATTTTTTAATATAACAACTGAGCTACTCACGCTCAGTTTAATAAAAGGAAAAATATAAGTGGGTTCTACCTCAGTCCACACATCAGGACACCAGAAAATCTCTAGCTCTAAATCAAGGAAAGAATTAAGATAGCAGTAATTAGGCAGATTATACCTAAACAAGGAACATTTAATGCAAAAACTAGTTTTCAAGTCCAGAGAACATTCAACATATTTGAAATCTTTGAACTCACCTTTTTCTTAGACTATTTTGGACTCTGTGATAATGATGAAATTCTAGCAATATACATAACCTTAATTGTTCCTTGGGCCTCCAGGTGGCCATAGTCGTGACGAACCCATCTGCCAATGCAGGAGACATAAGAGACGCTGGTTGGATCCCTGGGTTGGGAAGATCCCCTGGCAACCCTTTTTAGTATTCTTGCTGGGAGAATCCCATGAACAGAGGAGCCTGGAGAAGTACTGTCTATAGGGTCGTAAAGAGTCAGATGACTGAAGTGACTTAGCACAGCACACAGTTCTTTTCTTTTGTGTTTTTATCATTTCAACCAGTTAAGATGTTTAGACATATAAGCGCTCACAGCATTTTATACTCTATAGAGAACAATACATCATGACATATAGATGATAGTCTTAGAATGTTACAGGTCATTTGATTTGGGACAATAATTTGATACTAATTCCTTCAGAAAACCCATGAGGAAAAGAATAAGCATTCAGCAAGAATTTAGCCACATCCTACACTCTACCCACTGAATCTTTACAGCAGCCCCATAAAGGGAGTTAAATAGCATTTTCTCAGAAAATGGAGACACCGAAATTAGGTATTTTGGTGAAGTTTGTAGAGCTAGTAAATAGTTAAGATAGAATTCAATCTCAGTTTTAAGGGTTCCAAAGCCCATGCACATTTTAGAAAGGATACAAATCATTTCCAATCATTTAAAAGAATGTCAAAGCTTTAGATTTCACTGATCATAACATAACCAGTGACCAAACTGATTTAATAAATTCACAAAGCTCTCCTCTGTAGCTGTAGTGTAACAAATGAGTCAGAGGTGGGTATTCATTTCCAATGAGTCGATATTACCTACATGTAAAATAATAAGAAAAAAACCCCAATATACAACCAACTTTTTTGAGCACTTGGGAGGCATTATAGAAAAAAGAAGTTAGTTTAGCCAAAAGGCTGGGCAGTCAAGCTATGTGGGTTGATTACTAATTCTATCACGCACTAGCTGTATAACCTTAAGTAAGTCACTTCACCTCCCTGTGCTTCGGTTTCCTTTTTAGTGATTCTTATTTGACAACTGAACACTTTTATCTCATTTAAAATTAAAAAAAGAAATAAAGCATATTCTAGAAGGAAAGTGTTTCCATTTTCATCACTTCAAACTCTATTTTGTTTTGAACATATATTTTCCCTTCTAAGACCTTCCCAGTATTAGACTCATAAAGGTTCATAGTATGCACCACAATACTGAGATGAAAGTAAGATACAACTTGGGGACAGGGTTCTCCAAAAACGACTGTCCATAAAGTCCATTTAGAAATTAGACATGCCCTGGTGTCTGAGTGGCTCAGAGGTTAAAGCATCTGCCTTCAATGTGGGAGACCCGGGTTTGATCCCTGGGTTGGGAAGATCCCCTGGAGAAGGAAATGGTAACCCACTCCAGTATTCTTGCCTGGAGAATCCCATGGACAGAGGAGCCTGGCAGGCTATAGTCCACAGGGTCGCAAAGAGTCGGACACGACTGAGCGACTTCACTTCATTTCACTTCACTGGTGTCTGAGAGCTACTATTATCTCAAAGCATAATTTAAGTCTTGTAATGTAATTTGTTCTTTTATTGTCTTTTCCAATTGCCTATTTACTACACAGATGATGATTTGCTGAGCTGAGGGTAGGACTGAAAAAGAGAAGGAGCTTTCTCCATGGCGCAGCAAGGTACAGTGAAATATAAATCAGCAGATGAAGCTCAAAGTCTGCTTTGATCTTTCCCCAAAGCATGTGCTGTGCTGTGCTTAGTCGCTCAGTCGTGTCCGACTCTTTGTGACTCCATGAACTGTAGCCCGCCAGGTTCCTCTGTCCATGGGATTCTCCAGGCAAGAATACTGGAGTGGGTTGCCATGCCCTCCTCTAGGGGATCTTTCTAACCCAGGGATCAAACCCAGGTCTTCCGCATTGCAGGCTGGTTCTTTATCATCTGAGCCACCAGGGAAGCCCTCCCCAGAGCATAGTAAGGGACATCTCCCTCCCCATGGGGCAGAAGATGAGGGCCCTTTAGATATGCCTCATTTTAATATTCGTGATACCATCTCTATTTTATTCTAGTCTTACCCTTTAGATGAAGAAGAGTTATCTGCATTAAAATATAAACCGGAGATGTCGTATGATCAGCGTATATTGGGCCCACAGTCCAACTCAAGTCATTCATAATGACTTTAGTATCTCAACAGAAAAAATCAAAAATATACCACCCCTCCTCCAAATATATTAGAAGTCAAAGCAACAACTATAAAGTTTGATGTGTTGTTTGAGGATTAAAGGAAGGAAGGAAAGGAGGGAAGGAGGAAGAGTAAAGAAAAAAGTAAAAATTGGCTATTTTGAAAATTAATCAAAGACTAAGGGCCTTCATTTTCAAAATTCCCTCTTCCACCTCTAGAAGAAGAAAAGTAAAGGTAAATTTATCATTGTGTGCTTAGTCACTCAGTAGTATCTGACTCTTTGCGGCCCCATGGACTGCTGCCCACCAGGCTCCTCTGTCCATGGGGATTCTTCAGAAAAGAATACTGGAGTGGGTTGCCATGCCTTCCTCCAGGGGATCTTCCCAACCCAGGGACTGAACCCAGGTCTCCCACATTGCAGGTGGATTCTTTACCATCTGAGCCACCAGGGAAGCCCAAGAATATTAGAGTTGGTAGCCTTTCCCTTCTCCATGGAATCTTCCCAACTCAGGAATCAAACCAGGGTCTCCTGCATTTCAGGTGGATTCTTTACCAGCTAACCTACCAGGAGAGCTAATTTATCATTATAAAGATAAGCTAATTTATCATTATAAATAAGGAAATGCACCACCTATGGAAACTTTCCAATAAAGAGATAATGCCCAAACTCCCACGGATGGAAAATTACTCCCAGAACCTAATATACTGTACATCATATTGTACTTAGTAAACCTTTTCTTACATGAATGAATAAATGAGTGATTTAGCAGTAAATTAGACATTAAATGCTTCCCTTGTAGCTCAGTTGGTAAAGAATCTGCCCGTGTTCGATCCCTGGGTTGGGAAGATCCCCTGGAGAAGGAAATGGCAACCCACTCCAGTATCCTTGCCTGGAAAATCTCATGGACAGAGGAGCCTGGTGAGCTGCAGTCCATGGGGTCGCAATGAGCTGGGCACGACTGAGTGACTAACACTTAGACATTAACTAAACTCCCTGACTGGTCTCCACAAGACTAGTTTCCCTTTTCCTGCCTCTTTGACACTGTTCCTCCACAGTTCACCCCACCCCACCACACTGTCCATATTTACCACGGATGCATGCCCAGCAGTTCCCAGTATCAATGCTGCTATACTGCTCAATCAACAGTTTTTATTACTTGTGCTCCAATGCTCCCATTTCCATAAAATATTCTGTGAATATTACCCTTTGGAATTGTTCTTGATGTGCCTAAAGAACGTGCATAGGATATATCCAGTGTATTGTACAGTCCAGAGTTGTTGTTGTTGCTTAGTCGCTTATTGTTGTTTTTTAGTCATGTCCTATTCTTAGCAACCCCATGAACTGCAGCCTACTAGGCTCCTCTGTACATGGGATTATCCAGGCAAGAATACTGGAGTGAGTTGCCATTTCCTCCTCCAAGAATCCAGGGGTAAATATTTAAATTTTCTGCTACAGGAGTGGCAGTCTTGGAGCACAACCTCACAGAGAACTCTCACTAATTTATTTTTTAGTTTACTGTGTCAATCTTCCCCTGGGTTCCTTTCTTTACCCATTGTCTTTAGCCAGTCTGATCCATCATTTGAACCATCCTCTCTTCAAAACCTCAATGCCTTTGCCCTTCCATGAATCAATGTATTTAACTATATTATTTGCTACCCCATTCTTTATGCTCTCTCCATCCACCCTTTTAACTATTGTATTCCAGGTTCCGTTTTTAGGTCTATGGTTGACTACTTTCCTAGTCTTCATTAGGTGAATTCATCTATAATCAGAACTTCCATTGTTGTGTATGTTGTGATGAACGCCCTCTCCCCAGCCCCCACCCATCCAACTCTCTGCAGCTCCCATCCTTCCTACTTTCCAGGCTTGTATATCCAATTCTCTACACTTGATGCGCTACTTCGATGTCCAACACAGCCCTCAATTACAATATGTCCAAAATGACATTCTCAGTTCTCTCGTCTACTCAGAATATCTCACTCTCCTGTGTTTTGTAATTCCATCCAAAGCTAGAATCATGAATGCCATCCCCCCTTTCTCTTTATTGCCCACGGCTAAAGGGTAACCTATCTCTTCTATCCCCCAAATAATTTTGAAATTCTTACTTTCATCTCTATTCTGCTGCCACCAGAGACTCTTCATTCTGCACTACCTGGATTCCTTCAATAATCTCAATAATCTCGCAACTGATTTATCAGCATCAGGCTTTGTTTATAATCCATCTGCCTTCCTGTTGACAAGATATTTCATTCCACTTATTTAAAATTCTTCAATGGCTCCCTAAGGTTTTCAGAATAAAGTCTAACTTATTTCAAAAGGCATATGAAGCCTTTCATATTAAAAGCACTTCTCCCATAAGACCTAATAATGATACAGTACTCTTCTGTAAGCTTTCCAAGGCTCAGGCTGCAACTATTCTTTAGTTCTCCATCTCTAGACAAGATAAAGAGCTGTTAAATTCCAGCTCTTTCACTATCAGGAGGCATTACCACCCTGAGTGAAGACCAGGGAAGACCAAATGCTGTTGCCAGGTCATTAGCAGAAGAAAACTATGTCCCTCCATATTCTCAGGTCCCTGCACAATGCTGGGGCTAAATACAAGTTCCAAGAACAGTCTTTCAAGGCTGCTTCCTAATCAAAGCGAGTTTTTGTAATATGATATAAGGTCAACTTACTCAAGTGAATGTTACTTGCACAAACACCTTCAGAGGTTAAAGAAATGATATTGGTTAAAAAGGGCTTCCCTGGTGGCTCAGATGGTCAAGAAACTGCCTGCAATGCAGAAGACCTGGGTTCCATCCCTGAGTTGGGAAGATCCCCTGGAGGAGGGCATGGCAACCCACTCCAGTATTCTTGCCTAGAAAATCCCCATGGACAGAGGAACAGGCTGCAGTCCATGGGGTCACAAAGAGTCAGACGTGACTGAGCAACTAAGCACATCACAGTACACTGGTTAAAAAAAAAGCAACTCTTGGGTATTCACTCAGTATGGCTAGCTACAGTGCCACGTGAGAGTCCCTTAGACTGCAAGGAGATCAAATCAATAGATTCTAAAGGAAATCAACCTTAAATATTTATGGGAAGGACTTTTGATGAAGTTGAAGTTCCAGTACTTTGGCCACCTGACGCAAAAAGCCAACTTATAGTCCTGATGCTGGGAAAGACTGAGGGCAGGAAGAGAAGGGGATGACAGAAGATGAGATGGTTGGATGGCAACACCAACTCAATGGACATGAGTTATAGCAAACTCCTGGAGACAGTGAAGGACAGGGAAGCCTGGTATGCTGCAGTCCATGGGGTTGCAAAGAGTCAGACAGAACTTAGCCATTAACCAGCAACAACAGAGTGCCACTGGTACTAGAGAGAACAGTGGCAGCTGATATACGGGCTGAAGTGGTGCTTGTCACACATTTGGACAAGACCATCCCAACAAACTGTGGTACATGTACATCAGTACAAGAATGATACTGATGGTCTTTCAAACTCAAGGAAAGTCAGCAGTAGCAAACTGAACCACATCTATACATAAGGATGCACCATCCCCTGCCTTCTTAGGAATTTACCATCTGAATTTTGTGATCACATCTTATTTTTATTTTACTTCCCTCAGATATCAGTATTATTGTGTTATTTAGAATACATAAATAATCTTTATTTTCTAAATGGAAACATTATTTCCTCAAAAGAGGGTACATGGCTTCACAGAAAAAAGATAATTAGTTGTATCTATTCTCAGCATTGAATATTGTTCCTCTCCATTAGAGCTTAAGAAATAATGAAACAGATAAATCCTTTTACAGAAATGCATATGACTCCATGGAAAAATTATTGAGGTCATTATTCTTTTCCTTGAGGAATGCAGATCAACTATAATTATATGTGACACTTCTGAACCTACACAGCGTTGCTCCAACTAACTCTATTTTTAATTGGAATATAATTGTTTTGCAATGTTGTGTCAGTTTCTGCTGTACAATGATGTGAATCAGCTGTATGTATACGTATGTCCCCTCCTCTTTAGTCTCCCCCCGCCCCAGCCCACCCCTCTAGGTGATCACAGAGCAGAGCTGAGCTCCCTGTGCTAGAGCAGCTCCCATGAACTATCTGGTTTACTAAACATGGCAGTATATACATGCCAATGCTACTCTCTCAATTTGAAGCCTTTCCTTTCAAACAGTTCAGACAGATTAGCTGTATCAATGTTTTATTTCAGCACGTTCATCAAAAACTTTGTCCTTACTCCTAAATATATTTTCATTAAAATTAATCTTCATTGGAAACAGAACAGACTTTAAGATTAAAAAAAAATTCAGAAATAAGGTCACATGTGATTAGAGCTCTATGTCTGAACTTACCTGATATGATTTAAGGAGATTTGTTTTTGAAGAAGTAATGTAAGACTGGAACTTACTATTAGCCAGAATCTTTTGTGGGAGGGAAAGCTTGTGTGTTTGTATCACCACTTGAAAATGTGCTAATATATGTTATTTTGATTATTTTATGTTCTGTCCCAGTGACATTTTTAATAGGAAGGATTCCAAGTTATCAAAAATTATTTAGCATTCTTATGGAATTGAAAACTGGAAATATTCTTGTTGCTTCTGAACATTTAGGCAGTTTTTAAAAGTTGGAGCGTTTGGAATGGTTTAAGTACAAAAGGTAGTGAATAGGTAGTGAGCGGTCATCCAATATGGTTTGTGTGTGTAAAGATGACTCCTAGGATGCATTTAGTTGGTTCTTATTTAATTATTTAACTTTAGTGAGTTATTTCAAGCTTAAACTTATTCAATAATCTTTTTCCACTGCTGTAGAAATGTTTAGTCATATTTCCTTTATAAAAATTTTGGCCCTAACAATTTATACATTCACAATGATAAATTGCCTTCCTCTTTCTTTTTTCACAATTATAAATCATCTCTCCCTTTCTCTCTTTACATTCTCTGTTGAATTTGTGACCCACTTTTGTCATTTCCCTAAACTGCATTACAAATTAGAAAACACACATCTGCTCAAAGTGCCAGCTCCATTGCACCTGGCTCAATTGTCTGGAGCAGCTGCAGCTCCAGAGGGTTTCTGTAAACTTGCTCATGGCCTTTACCCACATGCGCTTTCTCCAGATGCAGTCAGCAGAAAGGACATGTCACTCCAAAGACGAGGGACGAGCCAAACGACTTACGGTAAAAGAAGAAAAGAGCTTTCTACTTTTCAGTGTTGGAAACACACAGTGATACATCTCACACTTCTGGCTGAGAATCAAGACGATCATTCAAAAGGAGGCAAACAAACTTGTTTCTCATATTAAATAAGCCAGTTAAAGTAGAAATTTAAATTTCTTTGAAACACTTGTGTTACAGCCTGAATCCGGTCCCCCAGCAAGCCCTTCGTTGAAGCCTAATGCCCACTGTCACTGTATCTGGGGACAGAGCCTTCAAGGGGGTAATTAAGATGCAGTGGGGCTTCCCAGGTGGCACTAGGCAGTAAACGACCCGCCTGCCAATGCAGGAGACACCGGTTCCATTCCTGGTTCAGGAAGATCCCCTGGAGAAGGGCATGGCGACCCACTCTGGTGTTCTTGCCTGGAGAATCCCATGGACAGAGGAGCCTGGAGGGCTGCAGTCGCAAAGAGTCAGACACGACTGAAGCGACTTAGCACACATGCACACACATGCAAGGTTCAGTGAGGGAGTGGGGGTGCAGCCCTAATCCAACGGCACTGGGATCCCTGTAAGAAGAGGAAGGCGATATAGAACCTTCTCTCTGCAGGCACGTGTGCAGAGGCAAGGCCATGTGAAGACACAGCAAGAAGGTACCACCTGCAAGCCAAGGAGAGAGATCTCACCAGAAACCAGCACCTTAATCCCAGACTTCCATCTTCCTGAATTGTGAGAAAACAGATTCCTACTGTTTAAGTCACTCTTGTTATGACAGCCCAAGGAGATTAATACAGATGATTATCTCAATGCTCTGGAAAAAACTTGCTAGTACTTTGTACTAGCTAACCCTATCACAAAATGCACTGGTTTTGTGTTTTTTTTAACAATCACTTCAGTTCAGTTCAGTCTCTCGGTCATGTTCGACTCTTTGCGACCCCATGAATTGCAGCACGCCAGGCCTCCCTGTCCATCACCAACACCCGGAGCTCACTCAAACTCACATCCATCAAGTTAGTGATGCCATCCAGCCATCTCATCCTCTGTCGTCCCCTTCTCCTCCTGCCCCCAATTCCTCCTAGCATCACAGTCTTTTCCAATGAGTCAACTCTTTGCATGAGGTGATCAAAGTACTGGAGTTTCAGCTTCAGCATCATTCCTTCCAAAGAATACCCAGGACTGATCTCCTTTAGAATGGACTTGTTCAATCTCCTTGCAGTCCAAGGGACTCTCAAGAGTCTTCTCCAACACCACAGTTCAAAAGCGTCAATTCTTCAGTGCTCAGCTTTCTTCACAGTCCAACTCTCACATCCATACATGACCACTGGAAAAACCATAGCCTTGACTAGACGGACCTTTATTGGCAAAGTAACGTCTCTGCTTTTCAATATGCTACCTAGGTTGGTCATAACTTTCCTTCCAAGGAGTAAGCGTCTTTTAATTTCATGGCTGCAATCACCATCTGCAGTGAGTTTGGAGCCAAAAAAAAAAAAAATAAAGTCTGACACTGTTTCCACTGTTTCCCCATCTATTTCCCATGAAGTGATGGGACCAGATGCCATGATCTTTGTTTTCTGAATGTTGAGCTTTAAGCCAACTTTTTCACTCTCCTCTTTCACTTTCAACAAGAAGCTATTTAGTTCCTCTTCACTTTCTGCCATAAGAGTGGTGTCATCTGCATAGCTGAGGTTATTGATATTTCTCCAGGCAATCTTGATTCCAGCTTGTGCTTCTTCCAGCCCAGCATTTCTCATGATGTACTCTGCATATAAGTTAAATAAGCAGGGTAACAATATACAGCCTTGACGTACTCCTTTTCCTATTTGGAACCAGTCTGTTGTTCCATGTCCAGTTCTAACTGTTGCTGACGGTTAGAACTGTCTAAATGTTCCTGACCTGCATATAGGTTTCTCAAGAGGCAGGTCAGGTGGTCTGGTATTCCCATATCTTTCAGAATTTTCCGCAGTTGATTGTGATCCACACAGTCAAAGGCTTTGGCATAGTCAATAAAGCAGCAATAGATGTTTTTCTGGAACTCTCTTGCTTTTTTGGTGATCCAGCAGATGTTGGCAATTTGATCTCTAGTTCCTCTGCCTTTTCTAAAAGCAGCTTGAAAAAAAAAATAAATAAAAGCAGCTTGAACATCTGGAAGTTCACGGTTCATGTATTGCTGAAGCGTGGCTTGGAGAATTTTGAGTGTTACTTTACTAGCGTGTGAGATGAGTGCAATTGTGTGGTAGTTTGAGCATTCTTTGGCATTGCCTTTCTTTGGGATTGGAATGAAAACTGACCTTTTCCAGTCCTGTGGCCACTGCTGAGTTTTCCAAATTTGCTGGCATATTGAATGCAGCACTTTCACAGCATCCTCTTTCAGGATTTGAAATAGCTCAATTGGGATTCCATCACCTCCACTAGCTTTGTTCGTAGTGATGCTTTCTAAGGCCCACTTGACTTCACATTCCAGGATGTCTGGCTCTTGGTCAGTGATCACACCATCGTGATTATCTGGGTCGTGAAGATCTTTTTTGGACAGTTCTTCTGTGTATTCTTGCCACCTCTTCTTAATATCTTCTGCTTCTGTTAGGTCCATACCATTTCTGTCTTTTATCGAGCCCATCTTTGCATGAAATGTCCCCTTGGTATCTCTAATTTTCTTGAAGAGATCTCTAGTCTTTCCCATTCTGTTGTTTTCCTCTATTTCTTTGCATTGATCACTGAGGAAGCTTTCTTATCTCTTCTTGCTATTCTTTGGAACTCTGCATTCAGATGCTTATATCTTTCCTTTTCTCCTTTGCTTTTCACTTCTCTTCTTTTCACAGCTATTTGTAAGGCCTCCTCAGTCAGCCATTTTGCTTTTTTGCATTTCTTTTCCATGGGGATGGTCTTGATCCCTGTCTCCTGTATAATGTCACGAACCTCCGTCCATAATTCATCAGGCACAAATACGAGCTTTAAACTTTAATTAAATATATTATGCCACTGGCATAAAGATAAAATTTCCCCCTTCTATATTTGCCTTCAGTTCAGTTCAGTCACTCAGTTGTGTCCGACTCTTTGCAACCCCATGAATTACAGCACACCAGGCCTCCCTGTCCAGTCCATCACCATTTCCCGGAGTTCACTCAAACTCACATCCATTGAATCGGTGATGCCATTCAGCCATCTCATCCTCTGTTGTCCCTTCTCCTCCTGCCCCCAATCCCTCCTAGCATCAGAGTCTTTTCCAATGAGTCAACTCTTTGCATGAGGTGGCCAAAGTACTGGAGTTTCAGCTTTAGCATCATTCCTTCCAAAGAACACCCAGGACTTTCTCCTTTAGAATGGACTGGTTGGATCTCCTTGCAGTCCAAGGGACTTCTCCAACACCACAGTTCAAAAGCATCAAATCTTCAGCGCTCAGCTTTCTTCACAGTCCAACTCTCACATCCATACATGACCAAGGGAAAAACCATAGCCTTGACTAGACATGCCTTGGTGGCTTTCAAACTTTTGGAGTGTGATCCGTAATAATCTTAGTATGTGTGTGTGTGTGTGTATGTGAAGTGAAGTCGCTCAGTCGTGTCCAACTCTTTGCGACCCCATGGACTGTAGCCTACCAGGCTCCTCTGTCCATGGGATTTTCCAGGCAATAATACTGGAGTGGATTGCCATTTCCTCCTCCAGGGGATCTTCCCGACCCAGGGATCGAACCTGGGTCTCCCGCATTGTAGACAGACGCTTTACCCTCTGAGCCACCAGGGAAGTCGTGTGTGTGTATACACACACATATATATATGTGTGTGTTTGTGTATGTACATATATAATATATACTACATTTATTGTATATGTGTATGTGGAAATAGATATTTCCACAAAACAATACATTTTAAACTATCTAACAGAGATATTCTCTGTTTGACTCTATTTTACTTAGAAAAAAATGTTTGTGTGTGTGTTTTAAAAATGCATTTTAATGCCAGCTTATGCTAGAAGTTTGAAAGGTCCTTTTTTAGCTATGTTATCTAGCATATTTTCTGGTTACAATTTCTTTTGTCCCCCTTAGCATCTCAAGATCCTTAAAAGTGTACTGAAGTTAAAATAACCATAATTCTCTCCCTCTCCATCCACCTTATTCTCTCCCTCCCTCTCCCCCCTGCCCCCCTACCCCCCACCCCCCACACACAATAAGACTGAGGCAAATCAGTTGAGGTCCTATTCAAAGTACTTTTCACATGAGTTAAACTAGAATGTCAAGCATATTGTCCTGCTGATTTGTTTATAATAAAGTTTTTGGTTTTATGGTGTAACTAAGATATAGATTAATATACACAGACTGAATATATGAATTACCAACTGAGAAATATGGTATCCAAGGAGGGAAATCTTGGATAACTTACACTCCTTCTAATTACTATAGGCACCTTGGGTATTAATAAGAAATTATAGGACATGAGTTTGGGTAAACTCCAGGAACTGGTGATGGACAGGGAGGCCTGGCATGCTGCAGTTCATGGGGTCGCAAAGAGTCAGACACGACTGAGCAACTGAACTGAACTGAACTGAACTGATATGACTTGATGTGTTCAAAGAAAATACTTGTTTGTAGAGAGAAATTAATTTTATCATTTATTATCCTAGTCTATTTCTTTTGGGTGTATGTTTAAAGAATCACAATTGCTGTATCAGTCAAAGATTTTGACACTGATGTCTCTTGGTCTATGAACACCAGATAATGAAATAAAGGGATAATTAAAGGAAGACTGTGGATACTATATTTGCAAGTCTTATGAATTAGTAAAGTTGGCTAAGACCCAGAAGCAAAAAATATAGAATTCATAATAAAACACTACTCTGTCACACTCAAACTAGTAGTACTTATGGACCTTTCAAAATAAATTAAAATGTAACTCCTAAACTCCTAAAAAATTTCAGAGTCAAGATTGAAATTTCAAACTTTCCAAAATCTCATGAGTCAAAAATTCTAATGGTCATTTCTGTATATACAGTTGCATCAAAAAGATAAAAGGATATCTTTTTGAAAAGCTGAAATCTGTACACAGGGTAATGTGTTCTAATGCAAACAGCTTTGAGGAATACATGTGTGTGTACATGTGCATGTGTACACACTTACACAGACCTAGGAGAAAAGAAAACAACCGAATCCAATGAAAATTCAATATTATATATTACCTTCACTTTTTCATGCTACTGATATCTTGACACAAATATTTCCTGCTGTCTCTTTACGGAATAAAATTTACTCTATGCCATTGAGGAAATCAAGAAAAAAAAGAAATAATGAAGAAAATGTTTTCAACTGCATCTTTTTTTCATTACAAATTACTCTCAGCACCAAGATATCATCTGACATGAGAGGTATTTAAAAGTTTTGGTTAAGTCAATGAATTGCTATATGATTGATAGCCTCCTATAGCAAATGCACACCAAACATAAACATTAAAAATTTTAAGTAATGTGGAAATATTTTAAAATATTTAAATGAATTAGTAAATATTTAATATTTAAAAAACCAATGTTAAAAAAACATTAAAAGTAACCTTTCCTGAATTATTTAAATCATATTTTTACACACATTTTTATTTCTCACCTCTTCCTTTGTTTTTTTTGATATCACTCGGAGCCAGTCTCCAATCATACTCAGGACAGCAGCGAAGTAAGCAAGCCCTACAAGGATCCAAAACCACACGACAGGCTTATAGAAGTCTAGGTACTCAATATCCGATCCACCTGTGAGACAAAAACAAAGCAGAACAGAATGACTTCATATATAGAAATAATCAACATAGATTCCTGCTGAAATTATTAACCACATGTTGGCCTTCAGAACACAGAAATCTTATCAGTTGATTCATTTTGTTTACTTCATAAGGAATTCCTTATTTTCATGCCTGTAATCCTTATCTATTTTTCAAGAACCATTCAAATTAATTCATTTTTAATTGAAGTATAGTTGATGCTGAAGCTGAAACTCCAATACTTTGGCCACCTGATGCGAAGAACTGACTCTTTGGAAAAGCCCCTGAGGCTGGGAAAGATTGAAGGCAGGAGGAGAAGGGGACAACGGAGGGTAAGATGGTTGGCTGGCATCACCGACTCCATGGACGTGAGTTTGAGCAAGCTCCAGGAGCTGGTAATGGACAGGGAAGCCTGGCGTGTTGCAGTCCATGGGGTCGAAAAGAGTTGGACATGACTGAGTGACCGAACTGACAGTTGATTTACAATATTATATTGGTTTCAGATATAATAAGTTCTTAATAAGACCTTTCATTACTTCTTCAGGTAATAACGATTTTTCCTTGTCCCATGTTTCTTTCTGTTTATTATAATGAATCTCAACTAGTCTAGCACTTAATTATTACATGTATTTAGTTTCTCCTTCCACCGCTCTTACAATAGGGAACAGAGTTGACACTTTTTTTAGCATGCATTTAGCTTAGTATTTTTATCCTATTTCCCATCAATTCATGCTAACCAATCAGTACATGCAAACCAATCAATTCAAAGACAACCAGGATAGAAATTAGTTCTGATTTTAATATCATCAATACAATGGATTGATAACAAATGCCAGTGACAATATTTTGGTGGGTCTAATTTGAATAAGTAGCAATTTTCAGATGATACTGCCATTCATTATTATCTGAAGTTTCAAGGGAATTCCCATGTTTGTCATAAATTTAAATCTCTCACTCTCAAGAAAAAAAAAATTAGCAATGGAGTTCTTCTGCTTCAATCTTTGTTACTTTTCCATTTATTTGGTGCAATAATTGCACCTATGAGAATCTGGATACGTTTCAATGTATCCCAAGTTCAGCACATATTAATAGGGCTCTTATTAAATTTCAAACTTAATAATGTTTGAAACTTAATGTTTCAAAACAGTTATACTTTTCACAGGAGAGGGAAGCAGTCTCTCTCTTGAGAAATTAATAATGTGGCCTGAGAAAGCCTCACCTAGACAGCTGATCACAACGTGACATATCAAAGGATGGCAAAAAAGAATTAAAAAGTACTGTGACAGGACAATGAAGAAATGATTTTTACTTCTGGAAGGGCGAAGATGAGAAGACAGAAGGTGAGTCAAACAATGAGGATCAAAACAGAGAAAAAACTTAGTGTGAAAACATTTGATATAGCGAAAGGACTAGGAGCTCCCCTGTGGTTCAGAGGTTTAGAACCCGCATTCCAATGCAGAGGACATAGGTCCAATCCCTGGTTGGGGACTTGAGATCCCACATGCCGCGGGGTCCCTAAGCCCACATGCCTCAACAGAGAAGTGAGCCTGGTGCAGCTACTGAGCACTCACGCTCCAGAGCTTGTGCTGGAGCAACAAGAGCAGCCCACGTGCGGCAACTCAAGGAAGCCCTTACACAGCAACAAAGACTCAGTACAGACCCCAAAGGTGCTGCTAGTATCAGCTAAAGCTCCATTTGGAAGGGCATCAAGAGAATTGACAGGTAGAAGAGAGGAATCTAGGGGAAAAAAAGCACTGCTTTGCTCTTAAAGCAGTGGGGAGTAGGTAAAGGTTTTTAGGCAGATTGGTGTTTGACTTACATGTGCATAAAGATGTAGGGGCAGAGAGGGAAGGTTTGACAGGAAAGCCTGGTGAGAAACTTTGTTCTGGGCTAGCTAAGGAAGAATTGAGGCAGAGTCAGACTGTGATGGAAAGAAAAGACATTGGAGGCAGAATCGTCAGGGACTGATGACTACTTAGTTGGTGTGGTAAGTGAAAGGAAGGGCTCCAGGATGACCGGAGACCATAGACCCTCATTGGGTGGATGGTACCAGCAATTCAAGAAGAAACACAGGAGAAGGAACAGGGATAATAAAAGGAAAAGTCATTCAAACTGGGGCAAAATGATTTTGAAGTGCTTGAGGTGCCAACAGGCAAGACAAGCAGCAGGATCCTCAAATACAAATCTAACACTTAACAGGGCAGAGCTTCCCTGGTGGCTCAGACAGTTAAGAATCTGCCTGCCATGCAGGAGACACTGGTTCGATCCCTGGGTCAGGGAAGGTCCCCTGGAGAAGGGAACGGCCACCCACTCCAGTATCCTTGCCTGGAGAATCCCATGGACTGAGGAGCCTGATGGGTTACACCCCATGGGGTCACAAAGAGCAACTTAGCGCACACACAACAGGGAAAAGCAGGCAATGATTTTAGAATCAAAAGCATAGAGACTGGGGATGTTTAAACAGGGGTTGTGGACATAATTAAAAAACTCAACCTGTATATTCAGAAGAAAAGCTAATAAACAGCCACTATACATTAAAAATCAAATATAAAAATTTGAATATAACATACTCTCTATAACTTAGACTGTGAGTTACCCACAATGACATTTTCAAATATTAAAGGGTCAGAGTAAAAAGAGAACTTTTTTCCATGAGGCAAATAATAGGAACAGATAAAAGTTCAGCCTTTGTTGGGGACAAAGAAAAAATTTCAAGGTTCAGTTTATAAAGTCAGTAATATTTACCTTCAAAATATTGTAAAAAATTTACCTTGTGCAACATTTTTAAAAATATCATTTCTGGGAAGGACTATAAAGGCTAAATGCATCTTGGGATGGTTAAGACTTGGCCCATGGGGGATGCAGGGCTACAGATTCACAGAAGCGACTTAGGAAATGTGTGTGGAAATCTGTTACATGATAGGCTCACTAGTGAATTCCATTTTTTAAATGTTTCCATTTCAAAGAAACCAAAATGACATTTTTTTCCCAAGTACTTTCTCTTTCAAAACCAGAAAGTCCTCATCCAAATAGTTGTGACTCACTTAACACATAAGTTCACCAAAATGTTGATTTTAGAAGTTAGTGCATGCTCAAGATGACTTTTTATAAGTTTTCTTTCTTATAAACAGGATGTCACAGTTTGAAAAGAGTAAATTAACTTAATCACTAAAAGGTCTATATTTGGGTAAAATGTTCATCCCACAAGCTTTAGTGGATTCTAAGCCCGGGGTAGTGTGGGCTGGGGGATGTTTTTTCACTCTTAATTGCCACTCTTAAGATGAAATACTGGCAGTCAAGTGATCCAGGGAGAGCTAATGTATATACAAGTATTATCCAATACTCACAAAACCTTTTCACTTTCTGATATCTAAGATTTATGAATTAACTTTCACAGTATTCGATCTATTGGATTCAAGAATCTTAGCCAAATCTTAAAAATCTATAATGTCAAGATAACTTGCTGAAAAAGTTATTTTTTTTAATTAGGAAATATTTTTTAAATGTAATTATAAGCATTAATTTTAGTCCAGCACATTCAAGAAATTTGTACATGGGTCTCTTGCTAGCTAGTGTGAACCTAGTGCATAGTGCAGGGAGCTCAGCTCAGTGACCTAAATGAATGGGACGGGAGAGGGGAGGACAGAGAGAGAGGGGATATACGAATACATGTAGCTGATTGACGTTACTGTACAGCAGACACTAACACATTGTAAAGCAACTCTAACCCTCCCTCCCAAAAAAAACCACGTAGGGTAGTCTCTCTGTCCTGGCATAGTCCCTGCCTATTTGGCCCCTACTCCCGTCTCCATTCCACCACTCCACTGTTTTTTTTCTTTCTTGCCCAGACTCCTGAGACATGGCCTGTGGGCTGCTACAACCCACTCTTCCCTCTTCACCTGGCACCTCACTGCCATTTTCTTTGTTGCCACTGAAAATATGCACACAAGTCCTTTCCATTTTAAGAGCTTTCTGGCTAATCATTACAGGAGAGCAGACCGATGGTAATAAAAATAGCGAAGAGGGGTGGAGGTACCAAGCTTTTAGGAATCTTATAAACTTTTTAAAATAGTTAAAATAAGCCTCTTTCTGACTCTCATATGATGGCCTCTTTTAGATGGCGCCATTTTTGTCTGGAATTATTCTCCTTGCCACTTCAATAAGGAAATCACCAGCGCCTAATAAAGCTCCTCAAGCCCAGGAAAGTTTCAATTTCAGTCTGGCATTATTCCTAGGAGCCCATTCTCTCCTAAGACGAGCTTCCTAAACATTGTCCCACAACAATCCCTTTCTTACCTGGTTCCAGCATTAACGAAGCCCTTTCCTATCTGGTACCAAAGAGTTGTTGGTTGAAGTTCTTATTTTGGCCTTGTAGTCCTAGATAACCCAGTCCTAGCTAATACGCTCACTGTGGCTGATTTACAAAATATTCAAACTCTGATGGAGAGAGGGGAGTGAGAGTTAAGACTTACTGATGGTTTACCTCAATGCAGTCATGCCGTACTAAAGCCCTGAGTAGGAAGGTATTATGGGGTGTTATATTTCCACTCCTCATGAAAGTGAAAGTGTAAGTTGCTCATTTGTGTCCAAGTCCTTGCAAGTACATGGACTGTAGTCCATCAGATTCTTCTGTCCATGAAATTCTCCAGGCAAGACTACTGGAGTGGGAAGCCACTTCCTCCTCCAGGGGAGTCTTCCAGACCCAGGGATTGAACCCGGATCTCCTTCATTGCAGGCAGATTCTTTACTGTCTGAGTCACTAGGGAAGCCCTTCCCACTCCTCCTATTTCCACTGATTTAGCACAAGATTCTTTCTTTTTTCTTTTTTTTTTTTTAAGCACAAGATTCTTAATAAGGCCAATTGGTCATTGAGCCTTAAGCCATATCTCCAGATGTCTTTATCAGTAGTTAAGCTGATATTTCAAGTGCCATAATTCTTACAGTCTGTTCAGAACTCAAGGATGGAAGATTTGTATTGGGTTCCTAAAATCCTAATAGTAAGTATCCCCATTTTCCAATAGACAAGCCATACTCTCAGTAGGGTAGGTATAAGAACAGTTGTCAGGTCACACAGCAAAGGGGACAGCAGAGCTAGAATCACACTCAGGCTTGTCTGGCTTCATACATAGGCTCCTGTCATTGAACCAGGGTGTCTATGTCACCTGTGATCTGTTACTGTCCTTCCCATCATTCCCATTCAGTTACTGTCCTTCCCATTTTCCCACCTTCTTTTTTTTCCTCCATACTGTATAGCAGACACTTAGCTAGGGCTGGAGATGCTACATCAAACAAGGTGCTTCTTTTTCCCTCAAGGTTCTTACCTAGAAACCAGGTGGGTCTGAGGTCAGCACCGTTTTACTAGGAGCTTCTTGTCTTATGTCCCCATTCCAACAGTTTCCAAAAGTTGGTTCTGTTCTGCTCTATAACACTTGAATGTACATTGCCCTCTCTCCCTTAAATTTAATTTTCTTTCTTTGGATGATGCTGAATCACAGAATATTTACAAATAAGGATTTAAAGAATGATTCAGCCATTATGGATCAAACTCCATGTTTCTCCTCAGCTTTTCTAAAATGATATATATATTATAGAATATAGATAAAATATACAACTTTGTTTTAAAGAAAATAAAGGTCATGTTTTACATGGGTCTGTATTTTAATATAGATATCAAATATGGATTTCAATATTTTTGGTACATTTGACTTTCCTTTTATTCATGAAAGCTGCATGGTAGTCCACTCCAGTACTCTTGCCTGGAGACCCCCATGGACAGAGGAGCCTGGCGGGTTATAGTCCATGGGGTCGCAAAGAGTTGGACATGACTGAAGTGACTTAGCATAACACACATGCATGCTGTCTTAATATGAAGGGGCAAAAACTTATTTTCTGCTTTAGTATATTTTTCTTTTTTATAGTAAAGCAATTTAATTTAATAAAGTCTTTTCTTAATGCAGCAAGAATTAAGAGGCTCTTTCAATAATGCTGTAAATTATGTTTTCTTTTTTACAAATGAAAATATGACTTTAGTATTAAGCAACAGCTCACCCACTAAATCAAACTTTCCCTATGCTATCAAGTTAAAAAAAAACACAAGACCAGAAAAGGTAACTAAATCTCTCTAGCATTTGAACCTATATATGGGGATTCTCAATTTCAGCACTCAAGAAGTTGTCCATTTCCTGGTAGGTACTTGGTCTAAGACTAGAGAAACTGCCATCAGAAAAACAGCAGTCTCATGATCATAAAGAAAGAAAAATCCACACATTGTCTTACTCATCCTTTATAACGATGGAAATCTATAGGATATAGGATGTACATTATTGTTACATCTATAAATTATCTTTAAGTCTATATATCAATATACAGTAATTTGCAGTCTTTTTCATTAAACTTAGTACAATTTACTGCCTAGCTCACTGAGAATTAACTGTCAATCACTAAATGTTTTCCTTGTCATTTTTTCCCACGTGTTCTAAAATTCTTCTATACATCCATTTTGAATCCTAGAAGTTAAATAACTCCTTGGTTTGCCCACAGTCCTTAACTTCTGAACTGTTTGGGTCTAATCCCATTTAGTTAATTACACACATAGCTCTCAGTTTTCTGATGAGTTGAGTTCTCTGAGAGTCACCAGCTGATTCAGGGGGTGACCAGATGTCTTACAGAATTTTTCCATTTTAACACACAGAACTACCAAGAAGAGAAAATTATTTCCTATTTAATTGATACTCCTGGATTTCAAACATTATGTCCCATAGAACAAGACTAGTGCAATCATTACCACTAAGTGCTAAGCACAGCTATCTAATATACAGTACATGCTCACTAAACATCAGAATGGATGCACATATGACTGATGAGTATAAAGCATCTCCGTAATAGTCATGTAAGCCCTCTCTTCTCAATCAGAGAAATTTTTCAGAGCCATTGTGGTGGTGCTTAAGAACTGACTGTTCTTCAGTTGACCTCACTTCTGATCAGGTATTTTCCTTGTCATTTGCTAAATTCCTGGCAAATCTCTGCTCAGTGATCAGCCCAGTAACAGCAATTTTAATACCTGACCTTTGAATAGTTGCAAAACTTTTAGACCACATCAGTAACTGTTTTCTCAAAGTTGTCTATTAGGATAAACTGTTTGGAACAAAAGATGCTTGTCATGGTTTTTCAATGGAGATTTATATGTTTTCATGATAAAATCATCTTCCATTAAGCAAGCTCTGAGCACTTCACTAAATGAGTCATGTTTTTGGTTATAAGAGAAAGCAATGGCTTGGTTACAAAAAACTGCATTTCCAATGATGACTTTGAAAACATAATTTCAAGAAAACTTAATATGAGATAAACAAATATGTTTTTTTCCCAAGTCAAAAAATATGAAGACAAAAGATTCAAAAACTGTGAAAATCTATAAAGTTTTGAAAGGGTAAATCCCCTGGAAGGCCAGTTTACCTGCTTTAATTTCCCAATTTTTTTTTTTCTATTTAGAGAAGCATATGGCATTAAGCTTAAAGCCTGATTAACCCAGTAAGTACTCAAAACTACATGTGAGACAAAAAAAGTTTCATTATTCAACTAAATATACTAAATTTCACTGATCAAAATTCCAAGAATATATATTTGGATGGCAAAGTAAATTTATGCTCAGAACGAAAATGTGTTTTCATAATATCAACTATAAGGGTTTCTTAGAATACATCTAAACTTTTGGTTAAAATTTTTGGTTTTTATTAGAAAAGTAGCTAATGTGAGGACATTGCTTTGTGAAATTATGTATTTGTATCTGGCTTTTACTCAATCATATTATCTCTCATGAACTAACCTGGCTTAAAAAAGAGTGTTGCTGAAGACTTCTGGCATGGTGGGCTACAGTCCATGGGGTTGCAAAAGAATCAGACAAGGCTTAAGAGACTACACAAGAACAAAAAGATTTCTTTGGGCAATGTCTATCAGTTCATAGAAATGCACTTCTTGGTTTCCATGACTCACTCTAGTCCTAAGAGTATATATTAAAGAGGACACTAACTTTGAAAAATAATGTTAAATTATGTTAAATTAGGTAATTATTTGACTTCACTTCTGAAGAATCATTAACTAATTTTTTACTGACATATAACTGACGTACATTTCATTAGTTTCAGGTGTATAATACAGTGGTTAAACATTTATATATACAGATATATATAAAAATGAGATGATCATGACAATAGGTCTAGTTACTGTCACTAAAGTTATTACAATATTAGTTAATATACTCCCTATTCTGTAACTTATTTATTGTATTATTTATTTTATAACTGGAGGTTTGTGCCTCTTAATCAGCTTCACCTATTTTGCCCATCCCCCAACCCATAGTGATTTTTTAAAATGATGGATTCAGAAAACAAGTTTTAGAAGCAAGCCTAAATAAGTAGAGCTCAATCTTTCACACATTTCTATATAATTAATATAACTTCTTAGATTTTAATGAGATCTAACTCTCGGCCTATAAGACAAGCATGATTTAATAATTTATCAGTTCAGACTTCTCATCAAATGAGAAATAACATGACAAAAGTTAAGAAATAAAACATAGGAAACCAAGAGTAAGCTGTCAAATATAATTTTTACCAGTCTTCCCTGGTGGTTTAGACAGTAAAGAATCTGCCTTCAATATAGGAGACCTGGGTTTGATCCCTGGAAAAGGAAATGGAAACCCACTCCAATATCCTTGCCTGGAGAATTCTAAGGACAGAGGAGCCTGCCGCAAAGAGTCAGACATGACTGAGTGAGTAACACTGAACTTACCTCTACAAATTTGACTACAAATTATTATAGACATTGTTAAAATCAAGTAAATGATACTTTGCTGAATAATGTACTTTATCTTTTTATCTTTTAGGAAGAGTTGCTCTGTGAACTACAGTTAGCGACAGAGGGTCTGTTTATTCATATGTAAAATAAAAGTGCTGCAATGGACCTGTGGCTCCCAGGTCTTTTTTAGCTCTAGAATATTGAGCATTAGTAAAAGAACAAAAAAGGCCATCAGGAAGGAGTAAACACAAATTACTAAGGCAACCAATCAGCCAGTAAAACACATTATTCCATAAATATAAATGTAAGATTGAAATTTGCTGGGGGAGTTCTTCCTGAAGAAAAACCATTAAATGTTGTATTCTTATGTTCAGTCACATACACAGAGAAAGTTGACCTCTGAAACATATTAGTCTTTACTAGTAGTTGCTAAATGTTTCTGATACAGTATAGCCAACAGTGAAAAGGACTGCTGGGTGCAAATGTGAATTTAAATTTATTTATGAATTAGAAATATATTATGCCCTAACAGATTATATCATGAACATTATGACATACACAAAATGAAAAGTAAGCAGCCATAAAAAGGAAAGAAATTGTGCCATTTGCAGAGAGGCAGACAGACATGGATATTAATATGAAATTATGTAGAATCTAGAAAAATGGTGTAGATGATCTTCTTAGCAAGGGAGAAATAGAGACACTAATGTAGAGAACAAATACATGGATACAAAGTGGGGAAAGGAGGGAGTGGGATGAATTGGGAGACTGGGATTGACATATACACACTAGTATAAAACAGACAAGTAATGAGAACAGACTGTAGAGTACAGGGAATTCTACTCATGCACTGTGGTGCCCTAACTGGGAAGGAAATCCAAGGAAGAGGGGATAAATGTACACCTATGGCTGCTTCACTTTGCTGTACAGCAGAAACTACCACAACACCGCAAAGCAGCTATATCTTTGTATAGCATTAGTCGCTCAGTTGTGTCCAACTCTTTGTGATCCCATAGACTGTAGCCAGCCAGGCTCATCTGTCCATGCAATTCTCCAGGCAAGAATACTGACATGGGTAGCCATTCCCTTCATCAGGGGATCTTCCTGACCCAGGGATCAAACTCAGTCTCCTGCATTGCACGCAGATTTTTTTTTTACCATCTGAGCAACCAGGGAAGTCCAAAGGTAGTTATATTACAAATTAAAAAAAAAGAATCATAGGACCATAGCAACATAATAGATCTAGAGCCAAAAAATAAAAAATAAAATAAAAAGTAAGAAATGACATTTAAAAATACAAAGCAACAGGGGTTGACCTGTTTTCTTCCCATGGCAAAAGGTCCAGCTGCATGTATTTTCATGCCCACTCCCTGAGGATGAGCATTCTGCTTCAGAGTTGTCTGAACTACCACATCACATCATCTCTCGCTGCTTTTGAGATGCTTCTAATACTTACACCAATGTTACAACCTGTATCCTAAACATTTAGATATCACATTCCAAAATTTACTCCTTTTACTTTAATAACACCATGGTTTGAAGTGTATGTTTTTAAATTTGTCTTCAAAGAAGTCCAGGACAAAAATATAATCGAATTCTAATCCCATTTGGAGTAGCACTTGCAGACTTGAGAAAGGCATCAGACAGTGGGTGTCTATTAAGAGAAGTACATCTCTGTTTTCTTTGGAGATTTATAGCCTAATAGAAAGATGAGAAGGTTCAAGTTTCAGCAATGCTGCTTGCTTTTTCCTGGCAAAAATATCAAAATTAAGTGAGAATCCTATCTGTAGAGACAGCAAGAGGAAAGGCTCTAAAAAGTAAACAACTGATGTTTCCCAGATGGGGTCGTCACTTTAACTTAGTGGCTAATTTTACTTGTCACAAGGTACCCAGAAGGAAAGACTATTTTTATGTGTTCTACTTAACTATAGCAGTTATTTTCCAAGATGCTTTAAAAAACTCACATTTTTTTCCCCAAAGACTCTCGCGAAGGGCACACATTTCCTAGGCAGCTTTTGCCACATCTTTCCCGGTGTCTACCATTTCAATCCAAAAATGCTCCCCGGGCACACAGATCTAGGATGTAAAGACTACAGGACTAGGAATAGGGTTCTACAGTTTCACAAAGACCAAAATAGGTACAAAATACGTAAATTAAGGAGACAGATAAGTCAACACAAGTAGTGTCCATTCTGCTTCTCTAATTTTCTCAGCATTTGTCACTTCAAACACATTAAATTCCTTTGCAAGTTGTTTGCAAAGCTGTATTTTGCAATTTCTACCATTTTCCACTATTCTACCATTTTCTACTATTCCTCTGGAATAGTGAAATTAAAATAATGGGCTTAAAGAGGGGTATAATAAAATAAAACCTTAGTAATAATAACAATGTTTCTTAGACTATATCTAATGCCATGCAAATATTCTGTTCCCCTGTTCCCCTCCAATACTGTGACCATGACTCTGTATTCAGGGTTCCCACTGATATACAAGATGTTTTCAGATAGCTGAGAGAGGCTACTAAAAGACTAACACAATCCAGCCAGTTTCAGAGAGTTGGTCTCCTAAGGGAAATTAAAAACTAACTTTCTTCATCTTCTACAAAACCATAAAGTAAAAATATTTGTTCGTCTTTTTTTTTTTAAGCTGGTTTATACTGTGGTCACAAATATAACACTATTTTAGGATTCCACCCACATTTTTATTTATAATTTTTGTTTTTTTTAGAGAATATCAGACTATGAGGTTCACGCTGGACTGACACTTATTTAAAATCACATGTACACCATATTGTATCATTGAAATTTGCTAAGATAAAAGAACTTAAAAGTTCTCACTAAAACAAATAAATAAATGAGATGTGCATGCTTAGCTGCTTAGTCGTGACGGACTCTTTGTAATCCTTAGCACTATGGGGAAGGCTCCTCTATCCATGGGATTCTCCAGGCAAGAATACTGGAGTGGGTTGCTATTTCCTTTTCCAAGAGATCTTCATGACCCAGGGACTGAACCTGCATCTCCTGTGTCTCCTGCATTCAGGCAGATTTTTTACCTGCTGACTCACTGGGGAAGCCTAGAGTGAGGTGAGGAATGTATTAATCAATTGGATTCTTTCACAATGTATAATATATGTATATGAAAACACCACGATGTGCACTTTAAATATCTTACGATTTTATTGGTCAAATAAAGCTGAAAAATAAATATATTAATAAATAAACACAACTATGTATTACCATAAAACGTCAAAAATTAAATAGGATATAATAACATGTGCAATACAAGGCTGTTGGCTTGAAAATGGAAGACTTGTCACCTAATACCTATATATTCCACAGGTACTATAAGACCTATGGTTAATTATATTACACATAATTTAATTATGATTAAATATAATCACTAATTAAATTTACAGAATAGTACAATAGCCTGGGTTTCCCAGGTTGCACTACTGGTAAAGAATCTGCCTGCCAAAACAGGAGACGCAAGAGACATGGGTTTGATCCCTGGGTTGGGAAGATGCCCTGGAGGAGGGCATGGCAACCCACTCCAGTATTCTTGCCTGGAGAATCCCACGGACAGAGGAGCCTGGCGGGCTACAGTCTATTGGGTCTCAAACAGTTGGACACGACTGAAGTGACAGCATACACTCACAATAGCCTAAGATTAACATGCTGCTGCTGCTGCTAAGTCGCTTCAGTCGTGTCCGACTCTGTGAGACCCCATAGACGGCAGCCCACCCGGCTCTCCCGTCCCTGGGATTCTCCAGGCAAGAACACTGGAGTGGGTTGCCATTTCCTTCTCCAAAGATTAACATAGCACAAGTATAATTTTTTTTTAGTTGTGGTACAATTGCTTTACAATGTTGTATTAATTTATGCTATACAATGAAGTGAACCAGCTATACACACACACACACACACACACATATCCCCTTCCTCTTGGACGTCCCTCCTACCCACTCCCCATCCCATCCCATTCCACTTATCTAGGTCAACAGACAGCACAGAGCTGAGCTCCCTGTGCTATATAGCAGCTTTCCACTAGCTATCTGTTTTGCAAATGGCACTACACACATGTCAATTCCAATCTCCCGATTCATCCCACACCACCCTCTGTGTCCACACACCCATTCCCTATGTCTGCATCTCTTTTCTTGCCTTGCAAGAAATGGTTCATCTGTACCATTTTTCTATATTCCACATATATGCATTAATATATGATATTTGTTTTGCTTGTTCTGAATTCACTTCACTCTGCCTGACATCCCTACATCTCACTTTGTGCTCCATTAAACTTCTTTCCATTTCTACTTAAGCTAACTATATCTATGACGTTAATGAAAGGTAGAAAAATGGTTATTTTAGGACAAAAGTTTGTTGTCCAATATAGAGCTACAAATGTCTGAGGTTCTCCTCTCTACATTTTGCTAATTAGAAAACAAAAAGATCTCCACCCTTTCCCATCCAGCACAGAGATGTGAATGTACTGTTTTTGACCAAAAGCAAATCTTTGCTTGTAGAAACATCCCCATCTTCAAAGATATTATACATTCCCCAGAAAGAAGGGCTTTGCCAAGTTAAACTGTAATTAACAAATAATAAAAACAGATGCCTTCTCTGAAATTTTTATAAAGCTACACAACATATTTTCTTTTCAGATAATATTTAAGTAAGAAGTTTGAGTCAAAAAAGAAGAGTAAACAACTCGAAAGTATAAAACCCTCCTAAAATTAAATTAGGCTACTTAGTTTATTCTGGGAAGTTAACTAGCACATTCCTACCATAATGGTTATGAGCATGTTTTTCTAACACTTCAAGCTTATTTTTTTAAAGAAAAATTTAGATTTTTTAGGAGCTGGTCAAAATGATGCACGACAGAGAATTACTACATTCCTTTTATCACTATTACTACAATTTATTTAATACTGGAGTTAGAACAATAATGTGTGTGTGTGCTCAGTCATGTCTGACTCTTTGCAACTCCATGGACCATAGCCCACCAGGCTCCTCTGTCCATGGTATTCTCCAGGCAAGAATACTGGAGTGGGTTTCCATTTCTTCCTCCAGAGGATCTTCCCAACCCAGGGATCAAACCCGCATATCCCAAGTCTCCTACACTGGCAGGTGGATTCTTCACCGCTGAGCACTGGGGCAGCCCCTGAACAGTAACAATAATGAGATAATATAATAGGAAAAGAGAGATGAAATGATATAAGATTTAAGAGATAAAACAATAAAGCAAACAGCAACAGAAATAACATACATAGAAAAAGGAAACATGTCTTAAAGTCATGAATTTTAAAATATGGATAAACTGCTAAAAAGATTAAAAACACTGATATTAGAACTGAAAATTAGAGGAGATAAATATCTTAGAGAAAAGAAGGTTTTAAGTAGCTCAGCACATCTTCCAAAGTTTGAAGTGTTTCTAAAACTAAAATATGAGAGTGACATTACCAAGATGGTGACTAGCTTGTTCCTGGCTTCGCTCCCTCCTCACAAGGAGAGAAACTAACAACTATTCAAGGACAAGACACCACCGAGAGAATCCTAGGACACGGGAGTGGGGCTGAAGCACCCTGGGACCCCATATACCAAGGCAGACTGCATTAGAAGAAGGGATGTTAGCAGAATCGACTGTGGTGATCACTTCATTGCATGATCGATGTAAATCAAACCACCCTGCTGTTACCGCTTGGACATACCCAGTGATGTATGTCAATTATTTCTCAAGAAAGCTGGGAGGAAAAACTAAGATATGGAAAGGCCTAGTAAAAAGAGCAAAGATAATTTAAACTTGAATTCTTGTACCACTAAAAAAATAAGAGGCAGATAAGTGGTTTCTGAAATTAGAGTGGTACTATAACACTCTGAGCAGACAGTAATTTAAATTTCTTTTATAGAATGAAAAATAAATATGCAACTGTACCCTTTTGCGGACCTTCACTGTCATGGAATGATCACTCTTTTTTTTTTTTTGGCTCTGTCACTGTTATGGATGAAACTCTGTTTTCCAAAAATACGTGTTGAAGTCCCAACCCTGGCACTTTGAAACATGAGCTTATTTGGAAATAAGGCCCTTGGCAGATACAATTAGTTATGATGAATTCATACTGGAGTAGAGTGGGCTTTTAATCCGATGTGACTGGTGTCTTTATAAGAAGAGGGAAATTTGGTCACAGCAACGGGGGCACAGGGAGAACATGATATGAAGACGAAAGCAGAGATGAAGAGATGTCGCTACCACCCAAGGACCAGCAGGGACTGATGCTCTCCGCCTCCAGAAGCTGGGGAAAGGAAGGGAGGATTCTACCAGTCCCAGAGGGACTCTGCTCCTGCTGGCACTCTGATTTTGAACTTCTACAAGAGAATGAATTTCTTTTGTTTAAAGGCACCCAGTTTGTGGTACTTTCTTATGACAGCCCTGGGAAATGGAGGCAGTCACTGTGTTGTCTGCAAACCCAAGAGAAAAAGTTTAACTAAAGGAGAAGGGTTAGGAGAGCAGGGTATCTCCAAAATCTTACCTGCAACGTAGTCGCCAAAGCCAATGGTGGTTAAGGTGATAACCACAAAATAAATGGCATCCAGGGCACTCCAGCCTTCTATGTGCTTGAATATGATCGCAGGCAGAGCGACGAAGAGTACGCAGCCAAACAGAATAAAGATGATTGTGGAGATGATTCGTATCTTGGTTTGACTAACATTCCACTTCTAGGGATGAGAGAGTGAGAGAGAGGGGGGGGAGAGACAGATACTGAGAGAGAGAAATTGACTGAGATCGATGATTGATGGATCTGCAAAGTTAACCTATATATACTGTTTAAATTATTTTTTATTGGCGTGTAGTTGCTTTACAGTATTATGTACTGTAGAACAAAGTGAATCAGCTATATGTATATATACACACACACATGTGCACACACACACAGACACACATACACACACACATACTGCTTCTTTTTTGGATTTCCTTCACATTTAGGTCATCACAGAGCTCTGAGGAGAGTTCCCAGAGCGATACGGTAGGTTCTCATAAGGTATCTATTTTATGCATATAACCTATACGCACTGTTAACAGCAAATTAGCAAATGAGAATGGTATTCTATTCTTTTATAATTAATTTTCAATTATCTTTATGTAAATATATTAGGTATAATATGAATAACTGAAAATAACAAATGCTAATAATGATGCTACTTTACTTTTATATAGCTTTGCAACAGGCAAAATAGTTTCTAAAGTACATAACATTTGCTCAGAGAACCAAATTTCAGATTTACATCATTCTTTGTTTTCCTGAACTACTTTTGAAATATTTCTATTCTACAAGCAAACAACTGATTTCGGGCCAAACACAACCTAGAAATACATGAAAATTGAGAAAACTGAAGCATAAATTAAATATCCACTGTTGATAATTGATAAAATCATTAATTTCATGGAGACTTTTCCCCTCTCCCACCACATTTTCCTATCATTGTTCAACTGATTAAAGCGAAATACTAGCAGACTTAAAGTCCACGGTTGATTCCCATGTGAACTAGACAAACCATCTCACTGTTCTACGACCTTAAGCTGTACAGCTAAATATACAAGACATGATATGTAGACAATGAGAAGTCTTCAACACCTCTAAGCTAGAGCTGCCCTCAGAGGACCCACACTGTTTCACCTCTGAATTTAATATGAAACATGTGCATGCATGCATGCATGGTAGGTCGCTTCAGTCGTGTCTGACTCTTTGCAGTCCTATGGACTGTAGCCTGCCAGGCTGCTCTGTCCCTGGCATTCTCCAGGCAAGAATACTCGAGTGGGCTGCATGCCCTCCTTTAGGGGATCTTCCCAAACCAGGGATCAAACCCACATCCCCTGCGGCTCCTACATTGCAGGCATATTTTTTATACCGCTGAGCCACCAGGGAAGCCTCAATATGAAATATATCTAATGTTAAAACTGGAATTATAATTTCAATTGAAAACCGAACATTCAGTGATCTTATTTCATCAATAGTTAAATACTCAAACTTTTTATGAAAAGATAAAACATTATCAAATAATAAATAAAATGTAATAGTAGTGACGGAAGTAACAAAGCATCTATAATCTGACTCTCAAACACAATTATTTTATTCGTTCATAATTTTCAAGAATAAAAGCTTGTCATCATGGTATTATTACTATTTTTCACTTAAAATTCTAAGAGCATTTTCATTTTATTTATTTTTTCTACTATCATACGCCCATGAACATCTTCATATTTTTGGTCCTACTAAATTGCATACCTTAGTTAAATTTCTATCAGCAACATTATTAAAATAAGTTATAAGATCCCCTTTATCATGTTTGCTATGTATTATTCAATCCTTCAGCAAAGGGCTAAGGTTTACTAGCTATGTTAAGCTTTCACTTAGAATATCTCTAAATCTCAGAGTAATGCCTCATCATCAGTACTATTATTCATAAAAACGGCAAAATGGAGATTTAAGGGTAAAATAACTAGCTTAAGTGAATATAGCTAGGATACAATCCATTTGGAATTTGAGCCCAGGACGATCAGATTTCTACTTTTCTTCTGTATATTTCGCTTTTTCTCATTCATTAATGTATTCGTTCAGAGAAGTATAAAAACAACTATACAGTGAGTTATTTGCAAAAAGAGGCTCATGTAAATTGTTATACAAAACCCAATAACTTACATCTCACTATATCTGAGGTGAACAGAAAAGTTATAATATTTTTGAAAAATGAGACAATTAACATATGCAGTTAAATGGCTATCATACTCACAATAAATGTATCTTCCACTTTTGCAATTCCTTTTCCAAATATGGTCCCTAGTTGATCTCCAACTCCAGCCAACAGAAAGCCAAAGAGGGGAATTCCCAGTAAGGCATAGATGATACAGAATATTTTCCCCCCTTCTGTGCGTGGTGAGATGTTTCCAAATCCTAAAAATACAAAGAAGAAGAAGAATTCAGTTGTTTAGAAATGAGTAATAGTTTAAAACATATGACCTCAAACTTGATTCAAAAATTTCCAAATATTATAAAATATCAGTCCTAGATTTCAACTAATTAAGAATCCCTTTATACCACATAAGCTTTTAATGTAAAATCTTCTGATAAACAAGCACTCTAACAATCTCCAAAGTATAGCTAATGTTCCAATTAAACTAGATGATGAAAACTGAGGGAGTAACACGCACAATAAAGTCAATGTTTTCATTCAATTTACTTCTACCTCTCTGTGCTGCCAATGCTGTGACTACAAAGCTTTTGCTGCCATTTATTAAGTGTGTATTGCCTTAAGAGTATTCAAATATGCTTAAATTATTAAACATTTAATAACAACTTAAATTTTTTTTTTCATTCAAGTATCTACCAAAAAGCAGTAAATGAAAACTTAAAATTATCAAGCCTGTGAATTACAAATTGGCACTTGCCATCTACATTTACAAGGATTAAATCATGTGCAGCTGTTACTGCTGATTTTCAAAATCCCCTGCTAGGAGTTCAGAGTAGAGAACAGAAATGAGGTGCTCTGTGCTCTGGGGAAATCTGGCAGAACAGGTCTGCATATAGTTAGACATTTCCAGGAGCCAATTTTATGAGCCAAATTTTTGTATCTTTTCATGTCTAGAAAAGCACTAAAATCCTTAAATCTTTCATGGCGATGACTACTCCTTGTGACTAGCAGAAACCTGCAAAAAAATAAATAATGTGCTTAATTGCATATACTCCCCCTTCACCAAAATCACATATATACTGACCTTCCCCCCTACCTCTTTGGAGCAGCTTCTCAGAGCTATCTGAAAGGCTGTCTCTCAGGCTATCATCTCATTTTGCCCCCAAATAAAACTTAACTTGCAACTCTTATGATGTGCATTTTTTTAGTCGACAAACCTTTTTTTTTTTTAAGCCTCCAGTTCAAAAGCTGCCTTACTACTTCTCAGACCCTCTTACTGCTTGGAGAATATGATGTAAGCTGTCCACGCATTTAACTCATTTACCTTCCCACGCATTTACCTTGCATCTGCTCTTGTCTACTAATGCTTTGGAATGCTGAGCATCAGGGCAATATATACAAAGATCCATCCAGGGCATGTGTGAAGAAGTCCCAGAAGTCTTGTATCAAGGTAATTTGAAGAAGGAAAGGCCATCACAAAAGTTAGGTAGAATGTTTAACCTGGACTGTTTGGAAGAGTAGCATTTCTTAATACCATCCAAGCTGGAACTCAACCATCTCAACCCTGTCTTCTATTCTAGCATCAATAAGCAGAATACCAATAATAAGAGACTGTTTCGACCTGGATTCTCTGATTATTCCAGAGAGTCCTGCTAAGATTCAACACTTTTTTTATTGTCTCTCCAGATGAACAGAGGAGCCTGGGGGACTACAGTCCATGGGGTGGCAAAGAGTCAGACACAACCGAGCCACTGAACCACCACCACCACCAGATGAACAACCATGTGACCTGAAGTGGGCCAAGCATCTGAGTTATCCCACATCATCCCATTTTCTCTTTCTGCTGCTGCTGCTAAGTCGCTTCAGTCCTGTCCAACTCTGTGCAACCCCATAGATGGCAGCCCACCAGGCTCCCCCGTCCCTGGGATTCTCCAGGCAAGAACACTGGAGTGGGTTGCCATTTCCTTCTCCAAGGCATGAAAGTGAAAAGTGAAAGTAAAGTCGCTCAGTCGTGTCCAACTCTTAGCAACCCCATGGACTGCAGCCTATCAGACTCCTCCATCCATGGGATTTTCTAGGCAAGAGTACTGGAGTGGGGTGCCATTGCCTTCTCCGATTCTCTTTCTGCAGAAAAGGATAAATATCTTCAGAGTTACAACCATGAGAAGTAACCTACCACCAGAAAGGATCAAGGGTCAAAAAGAAAAGATACAATTAAAACAAATACTGACTGGGGCATCACTAAAAATAGGCTCTACCATTTAAAAAATAAAAAGCCTAAGTGTCAGAGGGCTCAATTTGATCTGCCCCACGTGAGTTAAAAGGACATAAGAAACAAGACTCCAACTTTTCATCCATCACTGACAGATTCAGCCAGAAGAAACCAGAACATCTTCAGAAAAGGGGACAAAGGATTTCCTCAGAAATCCTGTGTAGGTCACCGCATGAGATGGCCCCCAATCCAAAGAATTCTAGATGTAAAGAAAGCCGATCTACCTTTCACTGATCAAAAGACAGAGACCAGTTCCATATGGCATCTCTGTACTTCATCTTTATTATCTCCAAAATTAGCAGACGGGAGAATGAAAGGAGTAGGGTTGAGGGAGCCTGATGTGACTCTTCTGGGAGTCTGTTCCTGCTTCATCTTCCAAACATGAACCTTCTCCCGATAACATTACGCTGATCTCTCCTGCTCAACCCGTGCCTTGGAGGTGGAAGCCCTCATACAGGCACCCAGTGCACACACACACAAAGCCACCGAGCAGTTTTCTGACATTAAGGACATGCCAACAGCGCCCCGGACATTTGCCCGAGTGAGAGGATCACATGGCTGTTCAGGGAATGTTCCTCGTGTTTTCTTCCCTGTCTTCCATAAAAAAAGAGCAGTCTTCACTCCACGCATTTACCAGGTTTTAAGCAGTGAGTAGACCCTGGTTAAATGACTTGATACTATTAATGGACTTATGAAAAGTATCTATTGACTCGAAGCAACACAGCCTGCCAAGCTTGTAAAAGATTAATTTTAGTGATTGTCTGGACTTCCTGACTCTTTCCCTTGGTTAGTCAGCAGCATCTTCTTTGCCTCAGGGTGAAACAGACTGTTTTGGCAAGAAGAAAATGGAAAAGAAACAATATTAAGTTTTGTTGTAACTCCTAAATTAAGGTGTTCACACTCAAAACGCTTCGCCTGAGGACAGCAGCTGTCAGTTTACAGCATCACATATGCTTGGCAATAAAGTTAAAGGACTGGCAGTCGATCCAGCTTCCAAAGAGCTTAAGGGCACAGACTAGACTGAAGATTGAAGGGGCCTGACTGTGGAAGAGGTTGGGTGGGGCAGAAACCAGAGGACAGGATCTGGGAGGAGGCCAGGGTTCCACGGTATCTTGATCCTATCTTGAGAGATCAGTGGTTAAATTCTCAGGAATTCTATAAGTCAGTTGACTTCACATTGATAAACTGAAATCAACTACAATAGACATATTTACACCTCAGAAATTGTGAAGCACTACAATTTAGGACTTCTCCCTTTTCAGCTACTTAATATTTACCAATATACTACAGAATAAGAGCCAAATTTAGGAGACTGTACATAGTCTGTGCTAGAGATCTGAATGGAAGCCAAACCAATGCCTCTAGGCCAACCGCTGACATTTATAGGACTATATCATCAGAACAGCGATCATCTTGCCTTCACATCACTTTCAGGGAAGGGCCTTCTGCAGAAAGCTGCCGTAGGCCCATTGTTAGTGGAATACCTACATGAGGCCCATATATGCCACCCCCATCTAAATCGCTCCAAGTGGACATGTCACTTTTATGACAGAATTTATTAATACTACATATAAATAAGACCCTTTTCAAACACTTTGCACACTTGCAATTATATAAATATTTGTAACAATTGATTTAATATCTATTATATATATATATTCCTCACTTGACTGTGAGTTCCATGAGTGTAGAGATTGATTTATTATAGATATATATTTATTATTCCATGAGTTTATCATTTATGAGTTTCATGAGTACAGAGATTGATTTATTATTTATATATGTTAATAATAAATAATCATGCAAAGTGCTGGACTGCATGAAGCACAAGCTGGAATCAAGATTGCAGGGTGAAATATCAATAACCTCAGATATGCAGATGACACCACCCCTATGGGAGAAAGCGAAGAGGAACTAAACAGTCCTTGATGAAAGGGAAAGAGGAGAGTGAAAAAGCTGGCTTAAAATTCAACATTCAAAAAACGAAGATCATGGCATCCAGTCCCATCACTTCATGGCAAATAGATGGAGAAACAATGGAAACCGTGACAGATTTTATTTTGGGGGCCTCCAAGATCATGCAGATGGTGACTGCAGCCATGAAATTAAAAGACGCTTGCTCCTTGGAAGAAAAGCTATGACCAACCTAGACAGCACATTAAAGAGAAGAGACATTACTTTACCGACACAGGTCCGTCTAGTCAAAGCTATGGTTTTTCCAGTAGTGATGTATGGATGTGAGAGTTGGATTATAAAGAAAGCTGAGCACCAAAGAATCGATGCTTTTGAACTGTGGTGCTGGAGAAGACTCTTGAGAGTCCCTTGGACGGCAAGGAGATCCAACCAGTCCATCCTAAAGGATATCAGTCCTGAATATTCATTGGAAGGACTGATGCTGAAGCTGAAGCTCCAATACTTTGGCCACCTGATGGGAAGAACTGGTTCAGTGGACAAGACCCTGATGCAATAAATATTTTGCAAGTTTTCAGTACAAATTGATGGAATTTATAAAAGTAAAAGAAAGTAAAGAACCAATAATAGCTAAGAATATCTGGGGGAAAATGAGGTAGGAAGATTTGTTCTACATGATATACGTGCTGTGCTGTGCTTATTCACTCAGTCATGTCTAATTCTTTGCAGTCCCATGGACTATATAGCCCGCCAGCCTTCTCTATCCATGGGGATTCTCCAGGCAAGAATACTGCAGTGGGTTGCCATCCTCTCCTCCAGGGGATCTTCCCAACCCAGGCATGCAACCCAGGGCTCCTGCATTGTAGGCAGATTCTTTACCATCTGAGCCACCAGGGAAGCCCCTACATGATATCTACTGTACAGCTATTTAAAAAGCAATCTGATTAAAAATCTGTATAATTTCTTATAATTCTTTAAAAGTGATAAACAGAAAAGAATTCTTATCGTGACAAAGGGTGACTATCTCGAAACATTCAATATCATACTTAATATTAAAGAACAATAAGAGGAATCCCCTTACAGTCAGGGGGAAAAATGCCCATTTCACAATTTACTTTTTTTTATTATTCTGAAAGTTCTAGCAGGCATAACGGCAGTAAACATATAAAAGGAATGATTATTATAAAGGAGACAAATAGATTAGTTGTAGGTGGAATTAAATATCTAGTAAATACAGGAGAATATTAAAAATTATCAAATAGGTAAAAAGTTCAGTAAAATAGCTGAATACATGATAAATATGCAGAAACCAACAGCATTATACTACTTTAGCAAAATCTCAAATTTGCTAATTGAAATGGAAAAATACCTTACTTTTAATACAAGGGAATTATGAAATACCTAAAAGTAATCTTATCAAGACATATGGAAGAGCTTTAGAGACAGTTTGGGCTAGTGTAGAGTGAAATGCAACAAAACAGAAAAGACTAGAGTAAGGTTAGACATAGCACGTTTTAAAAGCATCATAAATTCAAAGTTGAATAATTATACAATTAATAAGGCTGAGAAAATTGATTATTATTTTGAAGAAAAATTCACCTAATATAAAAATAAATACCATGCGGATGAAAGATACAAATAACTTAACCAAACTAAACTACCTCCCTATTGATCCCCTCTGATTATGTTTCTTCCTTTGCCTCAAATGCATACCTTCCTCCTCCCACAACTCTTCACCTGGTTGATCCTTAAGATTCCATCATTATTTAGGTTAGAACTTAATTTCTCCAAGACGCCTTCCTTGAGCCCTCACTATACAGCCCCAAGGTCGGGCTTGGTCCCCTCCTGTATACACATTCCCTTTATCCTAAGAATCATCTCACTAGATTGTAACCATCAGTTCCATAAGTAGAAGTTCTGTGAGGGACCATACCTTGGTCCTCATTGCAGCCCTAGTGCTCTTCCTTTGGCCATTTAAAGGAAATATATTCTGGGATTCCCTGGTGGTCCAGTTGGTTAAGATCCCACTGAAGGGAGCATGGGTTTGATCCCTAGCTGGGGGACTAAGATCCTGCATGCTGAACTCACAGTACAACCAAATAATAAATAAGATAAAATTTAAATAACAACAACAAAAACAAAGCTCAATTCTAAAAAATAAAATTTTCAAAATATATATTCTTCCTGAAACTCCCTTTCTACTCTCTGCCCCTCACTGCAAGCCCTCTCTTCTTTCTATTCAGGCAGTTTCCATTTTTCAAATGTTGGCAATTTCAAGAGTACTTGATTCACTTTCAGAGCTTAGACCTAAAATGCCTTCAAACAGCTGGTTTGTTGTGGCTCTCATGAAATGGTGGGGTTATGGAAAGATGTTCACAAAGGAATCCCTCTCTTGATTCTCGTTATTCCTTCAAAATCTCCTCTGTGCCTAAGTTGTTAGCAGAGGTTTTTCTTTATTGTGTTGACTTCTGAATAGTACATTTCCTTTAAAAATAATCAGATTAGCATGTTTAACTTCCCTCCCTCTGGTAATTCAGGATTTTGTTCTTAGTGGATGAGTAGCAGATAACTATCATTTTCACTCACTTTCTCGTGCCATATTTTAAAAAGATTTTTAATCAGAGGATAATTGCTTGACAATGCTATGCTGGTTTCTGCCATCCAACATGAATCAGCCATATATGTGTGCAACCAAAAGAGCCACACATGTATGTGCATGGCTGGGTTGGGCTCTCTGTGTTATACAGTAGCTTCCCACTAGCTAGCTGTTTCACGCATGGTAGTGTAAATCCCGTAAGATCCCAAAGCCATATAGCTCTGCAGGCAACGAAGCAGATCCCCCGTCCACGACAGTCCTTCCATTCTCCTCCTCTGCTTCTAGATGGTTCTTCTGCCACTACCTCAGGCCATCCAAACAGCCTGACCATGGTCTTTTCTCCACCAAACCCATCTCATCACAGTTCATTCTCCCTAAAGCACAGTTAGGTGTTTATACTCCGTAATCTGTAAAACCCTTAGCTGTTCCAAGGCCTTTATTTAAAAATCACCATTTCTATTTCCCCAAACTCCCTGTTATGCAATTGTACTCCCTTCAGTAACACCAGAGTCATCATTACTCACTGAAAAAACTTAGCTCGCCTTTTTTGATTCCTTACATTTTTTATATTGTTTTCTCCTTCTAACTCGTAAGAATGTGGCCCCTTCAATCGTGATTTGAAATCTTTTCTGTCCTTTCTGTCCCCCTCACACATCACTTCCAATATATGGTCATTCCTCTCCCTTTCAGCCAGCTGTGATCTTGCTTTTTTGAACATCCATAACACTTGCTATTTCCTTTTCAGGGATTATGTATGACTTTTACATGAATTCCTGCCATTTGGTTACTTGCTTTTGTCTTTCTTCTGGATGACAAACTTCTTGGGAGCAGAGATATTTTTCTTTCCTTTACATACAAAAATGTGTAGTGCTCTGCTCAGAGCAGATGCCCAAGAAAATATATTGAATTAAGAAGAAACATCTATGGGTCTTATTAATATATTTTAATTAAATAGACATCCTCAGATCTAAATAGTTCTACTGTACTTTTTTACTCCTTTTAGTTTTATTTGGAGCTGACAAGTAAAAAGAGAGTTCTATACCTGTGCAAACTGTATTGTTTAAAAAGTAACCCCTAAAAGTAACAATTAAAATGATATTTTAATATAAAACAACTTACACTATTTTAGATGAAGAAAAATATCAATAGAGTAGGGTATAAGGATAAAATACTGGAGGTAGGATAAGAAGAACAGGGTAAATTCGGGGTGTCCTCTGTTAGCAACCTAAGAAAAAAAGGAAACTATTCAGAAAACAAAGTGAAATGATAATCACACCTGGTCTTTTTTATTTATTTGTTTTCTAATGATTTTTTTTTTCACGTGGACCATTTTTGAACCTGTTACAATATTGCTTCTGTTTTATGTTTTGATTTTTTTGGCCTCAAGGCATGTGGGATCTTGACCACGGATGGAACCCACACCCCCTGCAATGGAGGTGAAGTCTTAACCACGGGACCACCAGGAAAGTCCTACACCTGGTCATTTTAAAAAAGTGAGTCAAACCTACAGCACTGACAGACAAGCTAACCAAACACTAAATAAGAAACAGTAGTTCTAGAAAAAAATATGATTTTAATTAAGAGACAACTAAACAATGTTTTGATAAAAGAAGTATTCATTTCAGGACTTTAACAAAGTAGTACATTGTTTTTCTAGGTCATTGCTTTTAAACCAAGGGTGCAGATCAGAATCACAGAGAGAATTTTAAAAATCCACCCCAGAACACCTAAATTCTTATCTTCCACTGGGAGAGGAGGGGATTCTGTTCATGTATTTTTAAATATCTACAGATGTGATTCTGATTTACATTCTGTGACATGGGCATGGTTTTGTGGGTCTAAAGCTATTCAACATGGGGGGTAGGGCTCTTCAGGAGAAAAGAAAGCAAAATTAGGAAGTGAATTGTATGTAGGATGACCATGATCAGAGTACCTCTTTTAGATGAGCTATGGCATTACTTTATTTTCATTACCAAAAAAAAAAAATAAATAAAATAAAAATAAAATAAATGTCATTATCAATGATAAAAATAATGGCCAACACTATTTATTCACACACACACTCTTTTTCTGTCTCTCACTACATCACAGATACAATGCTACTCCCTTCATGAAACTGAAAGTGTTAGTCACTTAGCCATCTCTACTCTACAACCCCATGGACTGTAGCCCGCCAAGCTCCTCTGTCCATGGGATGCTCCAGTCAAGAATACTGGAGTGGGTAGCCATTCCCTTCTCCAGGGGATCTTCTCGATCCAGGGACTGAACTCAGGTCTCCTGCATTGCAGGCAGATTCTTTACCATCTGAAGCTCCAAGGAACTGCAGGCACTTCACGTGTGTATACACTCCATTCAACTTTCACAACCCTATGAGAGAAGTACTGCTAATTATCTTCACTCAGAAACAAACAGGTTTACTGAAGTAATGTGTACAAGGTTAAACACTGACTAGACTTTAAGGCTGAAATTTAAACTATTAATTCAATCGCTTACAGCAAGTATTTAGAATTAAGGATCAAGGCTACAAGTATCATCCCTAAAACTTAAGGGATTTCTCAGTTAAATAACCAGTGAATACGAACCATCCCTGGACATACTATTCCTCCAGTACTTGCTGATTTACACAGACTGGGAAAGAATGCATAGGAGCATCAGAACAACTGCGTCAGCTAAAGGAATTAAATTTTGACCTTTTGTTTCACCATTTCTATCACCAGCTTTCCTCTTGGCCCAGAAGCCACCGGCCTGCAGTTCAAACAGTGCTTCACAAGATGGCTCCCTTGCTATCTTTAGTTGCAACTTACATCATAAAATCCTACATCACAGTTGAATAATGGCAAATCTACAGGAGGCTCCCTATTTCTTAAGTTGCTTTTTTATTTTTTTTGCTAACAAGACACAGTTATAAAACTCTAAAACTGCAGGTAAAGGTTGAAGAGAAATTCTCTTGCAATGTAATCTTGCCAAAGAGCAGCAGTCATCTACCTGGACATTGTTTCTAGTTTTTCACTTAATACATTGGAACTGCATCCTTTCTCCTCTCACTGATTCAAATATGTGGGAGGAAGGAAAGAGATCCAGTGAGGGGAGTGGGAGCAAGAGAGCATATTTAAGCAGCGCTAGAGCTTCAGCCACTGGTGAGAACAGCCTAGACCACACAGGTCAAGGGAGAAGTAAAACATCTCACCTCAACGTTCTTCTCAGTCCCCATATGCCTCTCCTAGTGAGAGCATCTAATTCTCCTGGATTAGATTCTCAGTGTTCAAAGATGTGCATTTTGATAAAACATGACCACTAAATGTTGGTCAACAATTTCATCTGAAGCTCAAGCCAATAAACAGAGATCTGTTCAAGGTGTAATGAAATGATATTTCTATAAATGGCAGCAAATTCACGTGCTATTTAACTGCCTCTTATTATCTGGTTCTCCTCTTATCCCAAGAGGGGAGAAAAATGATCCAACAGCATCAAGGAAGTGGCAAACTATTTCTTAGCAAGTAATCTGAATAACTTACATTTTCCTACGCATATAGAGACTGTAATCAAGAATCTGAACTATGATAAATGCATTTTCTGGAAATCATACTTTAAAGGTTATTGTTAAAAGAATTTTCCGATAAGAATTTTAGTATAATTGGATGTTATCTTCCTGGTCATACACAGCATCAAATGACAAACCATCAAAGCAATAAAGAAAACCATACTGTCTACGGGAAAACATTCTGTCTTGGACCAACCTCTGGAAAATATTCTGTCTTGGACCAAACTCTGGTCTGGCTCTTCTGAGTTCTCTTTTGACTAAGCCTTGGGCTCCCATGTCCTTTTTTATAAAGTTCAGTTCTAGTAAGTATCCTGTTGAAGTTCAGTTTATCCAGAACTGTGCCCCCCACCCCCATTCTCAGTATTTGATCATCTTTTTTCCTTATCCTTCATCATTGCCCAGGTGATACCCAATCACCTCTGACAGGCCTTTAGCAAGAGTCCTGTTAGGGGGACTTCCCTGGTTGTCCAGTGGTTAAGACTCTGCGCTCCCAATGCAGGGGGCCCAAGTTCGATCCCTGGTCAGGGAACTAGATCCCGCATGCTGCAACTGAGAGCCCACGCTAAGACCTGGTACAGCCACATTAAAGAAGAAAAACAAAATTCCTGTTAGGGTGGCTTGATGAAAATCAGCCCCTTGTGTTTCCTCATGTCATGTCGCCTTTTAGTCACTTTCTATTTATGGATTCCCACCCTGTGCTCTTTGGCTATAAATCCCTACTTTGCTTTGCTGTATTCAGAGTTGAGCCCAGTCTCTCTGCCTACTACAAAATTGCTGCAGTGGTTCCTACACCTATCACATGGCCTGGATGACGTCTGCCTTACCGCTCTAATGAGTGTTACGGAATAATTGTTTTTTAACATTATAAGCACTAAAATGATAAAACTATACAATACCTTTAAAAAGAATACATTAGACATAATAAGTGTAATTTTTTTCTCTTTTTCATTTTAGAGAGTTGGATCTTGGAGGACAGTGATAATCTGAACTGCCAAGAAAGCTACACTATCTTTGATATGCAATAATTTTCCTCAACTGCAAACAGACTCACTCAAATCTCCCTTCAAGGATACAGAAGGCAATATAGCACAGTGATTCAAACTGCAGGCTCTGGAGCCCCAAAAAACTGGGTTTGAATTCTAGCTTTGCCACCCTGTCACTGAGGAAGTTACTAAAAAAATTTTTGAAAAAACACTGTGCCTCTGTTTTCTCATCTGTGCAGAGTGATGAGGCTTGTGTGATATACTACACAGGAAGGACATGCTGTGGTGCTTGGCACATGGCAAACAGTTGGTGAGTATCAGCTGGCCAATGCCACTTTCCTGCCATAAAGCTGGCTCAGGTACTGCCACTGGTGCTCTGAATAAGTGTCCATCTCACACACAGCTCGGTCGCTCAATCGTATCTGACTCTTTGTGACCCCATGGACTGTAGCCCACCAGGCTCCTCAGTCCATGGGATTTTCCAGGCAAGAATACTGGACTGGGTTGCCATTTCCTTCTCCAGGGGAATAAATGTCCACTGTTGATGAAAACAACGGTGATAAAGATCGTGGTGCTTATGCTGACGCTACTTTTCCCGCTGAAATGTGTTTAGAGTAAGGAGGAGTTAAGCCAATATTATTTTTCTTCCTTAAAAAAAATTTATTGGAGTATAGTTGGTCTCAATGAACTCCGGGAGTTGCTGATGGACAGGGAGGCCTGGCGTGCTGCGATTCATGGGGTCGCAAAGAGTCAGACATGACTGAGCGACTGATCTGATCTGATCTGATAGTTGGTTTACAAAATGGTGTTAGTTACAGGTGTACAGCAAAGTGAATCAGTTATACAGATACATATATCCACTCCATTTTAGATTTTTTTCTCATATAGGTCATTACAGAGTATTGAGTAGAGTTCACTGTGCTACACAGTAGGTCCTTGTTGGTTATTCATTTTATATATAGTAGTGTGTATATGTCAGTCCCAACCTCCCAATTTTTCCCTCCTCCCCTTCCCCGCCTCCAGTAACCATAAGTTTATTTTCTACATCTGTAACCCTATTTCGGTTTTATAGATAAGTTCTTGTAACCATTTTCTTAGATTATAAATATAAGTAATATTATATCACTTATATATTATATGGAGAAGGAAATGACAACCCACTCCAGTATTCTTGCCTGGAGAATCCCATGGACGGAGGAGCCTGGTGGGCTACAGTCCACGGGTCACAAAGAGTCGGACATGACTGAGCGACTTCACTATATATTATCAGTGGTCACTTATAATATATAAGTGATATTATATGTTATTTGTTTTTTTCTGTCTGATCGATTCCACTCAATATAACAAACTCTAGGCCCATCCATGTTGCTGCAAATGGCATTATTTTGTTCTTTTTGTGGCTGAATAACATACCACGCTCTTTTTTCATACTCTTCACTGGGCAGATTACACCATGGAACAAAAACAGTTATATGATACCAAGCAAATAATGAACAAAGTGCTCTGTGTTATGCAATTCACTGGTTATTGTCACAGCCAACCAGGCATTGGCAGCTATTAGATATTTCATCCGTCATTAGCAAGCAGCAAACGTAACAACTGGATCACAGCAAAACCTATTGTTTTGGAGGAACTACTTTAACGTCTCTCACAGGATCTCTGGATAGAATCTTATCTGAAATGGTCTATTATTTTTCAGTATTCACACTATAAGGTACCACAAATAAAGAGGGAAAAGTCACCTTAAGTTAGTGAACAAAATTATAAGATGTAAGAATTGAAATGGCAAATAGAACTCTAACCCCATCATTACACAAATACGAAAAGCTGAGGCCAAGAAAATTGAAGGACTGGTGGTAATTAGGCAGCAGACGCTGAAGAGACGGAATGCAAAGTTTTTAAGTGCTGAGTGTCCATATTTAATACAGTTTAAGTTAAAATTGAATTATGGTATAAGGATTTTTCTATGCTCGTCTTGGCTATTACCCTGGGGCAGTAATTCAGACCTCATCAACTACTGCCAGGGTCAAAAAGGGAAAGAAAGAGAATGTGACAGCCAGCCCGCCTGAAAGAAGTACAATTATCCAGATACTGAACCTGAGCGATGACAGCTGAAGTTGGGTCATTGAGATGAAAGAATATATCACCCAGACCATTAAGAGACATGGGTAAATTCAATTTAAATTTAATATCCAACATTTTTTAAGATGTACCTCAGATATGAGATTATATTTCCACGCATTCTTTGATTTTGACAAATTAAATATCTTCAAACTAATTTATTTGTGTATCTTATTTTTAAAAAAATACACTAAAAAATGAAAATTAAGGATGCTTATTTCCGTGTCTAAAAATTTATATCCTCAACATCAAGAGAGTAAGGCCATTTATATAAAAGGTTTTCCACACATGGTAATGGCAGATATGCTTTACTTAATCCAATATTCACAAGTAACAAGTGTTGGAGGATCCATCAGAGCCCTGCACTTTTCAAGTTGATTTTCTCCAAATTACTTATACATTTTTCCAAAGGTAACAATGGCATCATTCATTCACCTAGAAAGGTAGAGTCCTGAAACAGTCCCTAACCATTAGGAGAGACAGGTGGACAGATACGATCAGTTCACAAGGAATTTATGGTAAATCACATATACCCTGCTTTTCTCAACATATAATGCAATAGACGTCAGAGATTATGAATGTGAACCCTGCAGCCAAACCAGGTGGATTTAAAACCCCACTAAATGCCATCTACTTGCTGCATGACTCAGGCACGTTATCTAAACTCTCAGTGCCTCCCTTTGCTTATCCTAAAATGGGAATAATGACAGCAATACCTTATAGGTTGTTGTAGGGATGAAAATGTTTGAATATGTACATAAAGTACTTAAAACAGTACCTAGCATTGAATGTTATGAAAGTGTTAGTCACTCGATTGTGACCAATTCTTTGTAATCCCAAGGACTGCAGCCCACCAGGCTCCTGTGTCCATGGAATTCTCTAGGGAAGAACAACTGGAGTGAGTTGCCATACCCTTCTCCAGGAGATCTTCCCGACCCAGGGATTGAACCTGGGTCTCCCACATTGAAGGCAGATTCTTTATCGTCTGGGCCACCAGGGAAACCCTACTGAATGTTACACTTCTTGACTATTACTATGTTATTACATAAGGGACCATATAAAAGACAAATATTTCAGTCTGATGCCACAGTTTTGCTGATTTCTCAATGTCTTTTGGGTTTTATGCATGTGTGCTAAGTCGCTTCAGTTGTGTCTGACTCTTTGCAACCCTGTGGACTGTAGTCCACCAGGCTCCTCTGTCCATGGGATTCTCCAGGCAAAAATGGGAGTGGGTTACCACGCCCTCCTCCAGGGGATCTTCTTGACCAGGGATGGAACCTGTGTCTTATGTCTCGTGCACTGGCTTTATAGGTCTTACCAATCTACACCTAGTAGTGTCTCAGTGGTAAAGAATCTACCTGTCAATGCAGGAGACCTGGGTATGATTCCTGGGTTGGGAAGATCCCCTGGAAATGGCAACCCACTCCAGTATTCTTGCCTAGGAAATCCCATGGACAGAGGAGCCTGGCCGGCTACAGTCCATGGGGTCACAAAGAGTCAGACATGACTTAGCAACCAAACAACAACTAATCTACGTCTATTACACAGTTCTGTCAAGCAACTATCAAAAGCTCAAATAATCCACCCAACAACTGTTGGTGATTCATCACTCATAGGCTATTAATTTTCACTGGTTCTGTCCTATCTAATGCTCTGCTTTATGTGGGTCATTTCCTTTGGTGTCTAGAATTTATTTCCCACAGATAGTAGAAAATGTGCTCTTCTCAGCCTTGGGACTAGGAGAAGAGGGTGGGGAAAGGCCCATCCCCCAAACTCTGACCGGGAACGTTTGAACTGGAAAGATGTATAAAAGGAACTTAACACTGAGAATCTACTATGAGGGAGAGACTGTGGTATCCTAGGCACTTTGGGTATGTTTTCCTCGATTAATTCCCAAAGTAACATTCTGGAAAACGTGTCTTAAAACTTAGGGCTCAGAAATGTTAAGTAAAACAGACGTGAGCAATTGAAAGTTACACAACCAGTATTTAAATGCACATTTATGTGAGCTGGAAGCCTTGCCCCACTATGGAAACAGGCTGCCTGCTCTCGGATCTGATCCACTCTCCCGCCCCTGCCACAGACAGACATGCACACACACAAATGATTCCATTTACCTGTTTTAAATATATTTGACATTCACAGGGTTTAATTCAAAGGAAGGGTTCAAGAGGTGGTAGACTGGGAAGGTGTATGACCACCACTGTTTCTCACCACCTGCATCCTTACTTCTTAATTTCTTATACAGTCTCATTTGAACTTAAATTGAAGCATGAACACACACACATACACAATTACAAGAAGGCCTCATCATGCCCGAAATGTGAATTCTTGAGTATATTTTTCTCTTTTCTATAATCTCTTTACAGCTATGAAGACTATCTCAGATTAAGTCCTATACCTTGAATTCAATCTATTAGAAAACCTAATCCTGAATTGCAAGATTTTTTTTAATTTATTTATTTTAATTGGAGGCTAATTGCTTTACAATATTGTATTGGTTTTGCCATATATTTTAGTAAGAAATCGACAAGACACTCTTAAAGATAGCTCAGGATAATGGCTATAAAACATGATTTCCACAATTCAGAGCCTCTAGAGAGGGAATATGGGAGGCTTTTCCACTTGGTAGAAGGCAGTGCACTGAAATTACTAATTGGTAGTTAACTCTAGTTATGTTATCCTGCTACTAAGCCTGCCCACATTGAATTAAGTGGGAAGAACTTTTGAGGCCCCCATTCACACTCTATGTTCACAGTTTAGAAACACAAATCCAAAGCGAGAACAAATAATATAAAAACTGGAAAAGAAATATCATCTTTTAAACTCCTTTAAAATTGTGCCTCCCATTCCCAGCCTATTTTCCTGGTCTAGTCTTTTTTTCCTGGTCTAGTCTTTATTTTCCTTTATCCAGTACCACTTTTTTAATTGTTATATTTGCATGCTTCCCTTTTCTTGTTTTTGTTTTAATTTTTATGAAATATAGTTGATTTGGGGGCGGGGTGCTCCCCAGGTGGCGCTAGTGGTAAGGAACCTGCCTACCAATGCAAGAGACATAAGAGATATTGGTTTGATCCCTGAGTTGGGAAGATCCCCTGGAGGAGGAAATGGCAACCCACTCCAGTACTCTTGCCTGGAGACTCTCATTGACAGAGAAGCCTGACGAGCTACAGTCCATAGGGTCACAAAGAGTTGCATATGATTGAAGCAACTTAGGACGCATACAAACTTCATTTATAATGCTGTGTCAGTTTCAGTGTTCAGCAAAGTGATTCAGTCATACACGTGTGAGAGTGTGTGTGTGTGTTCTTTTCGAGATTCTGGCTTTACAGGCCAAATGGCCTCTGTTGTACTATTCAACTCTGCCATCAGATAGTCAAGACAATACTAAAATACACTGATGTTGCTGTGTTCTAATACTTATAGAACAGGAGGAAGGCTGAATTCTTAAAATCCAGAATGTCATGGATGGGGATTGTAATACTCTAGTTTTCTAAAGCATTTTTTATCATGTTTACAGAAAACAATTCAGAATCTGCAGGATTTTGGAAGAACTGAAAATATTTGACACTATAATATCACTCAGAGCTCAGCAGTAACATAAGATTTTCTTATTTTTAGCAATGTGCTTTTACATGGCTTCTTTCTGACCACTGTACTCAGTTCTCTAAGTAGTTATTTTGTCCGCCAGCTTCTACACCAGCATTTTACTACAATGTTTCTGACACAGTATTTTTTTTCTCAATTTTTGAAGTGCTACAAAATGTTACTTTCTATCAGTCTAAAATTTAAAATAGAAATTATTCAAGCCAATGGTTTTAAACCCTTCTAACAACTATGGGACACTTTGAGAATCCAACGTACATTATGGGTCATCTCTCCAGAAAATAAGATTATAAACCCCTGAGGCTTAACATACCAGAGGTTCACAGAATTTGAGTCACAGAGCTCATTTCAACCTTTATTGGACAATGAGGAAAAATGGAGGAAAAAAGCATCTTCTTTTAAAATGATGAATTTTAATTGCATAGTAGTTAAGCATTATTAAATATCCTTTGAATTTTCATAAAATCCTGGGGGACTGGAATCACAACTATTCACTTATTAGGAAATCATATGGACTATTCACATGAGAAAATAATTCAGAGATGTTCAGTGATCTGGTCAAAAGTACACAGTGAATGTTAGAATCAGGACAAACCCAGGTCTTCTAGTTACAAATTGTATTTTTTTTTCTTTGCTTTATGTTCTTTAGTCCAGTGCTTGGCAAATGTTTTCTATAAAGGGCCAGATAGTAAAATTTTCAGCTTTGCAGCCATACAGCCTCTGATGTACTGTTCAACTCTGCCATTATAGCATGAAGGTAGCCAAAGACAGTACTAAAATAAGTGGACACAGCTGTGTTCTAATTACATAACAGAAGCAAGGTTGGATTTTGCCCACAGGGTCATAGTTTGCTGACCCCTGCATTATTTCGCTTCTACATCAAAGGTAAACTTAGTTGTTTAATTTATTTTCCTAAATGGTTTTACTGTTTTGTATCATCATAATTTTGACCTTGATAAGTGATCATTAATAAAATGCAGTTGGCCCTCCATATCTTTGGTTTCTGTATCTGAAGATTTAATGAACCATGGATCAAAAATATTTAAAAAAAAATTTCCAGAAAGTTCCAAAAAGCAAAACTTGAATTTGGCAAATGCTGGCAACTATTTCCATAGCATTTATATTGTATTTACAACTACTTACATAGCATTTACATTAGGTATTAAAATTAATCAAGAAGTGATTTAAAGTATATGGGTTAAGGTATAATCTATAGGTTATATACAAACACTGTACCATTTTATATAAGACGACTGAGTATCTATGGATTTGGGTACCTGTGGGGGTTCTGGAGTCAGTTCTTCCATGTATTTCAAAAGGTGACTGTACTCTAAATGCTAATGGAACCCTATGCAATACCACTAATGAGTGACAACAAAATCTCTGCCAAGAAATTAAAACTAGAATTTTATATATTGATCCTTATTTTCATTTTGAGATAGTGACACTGATGAAACACTGAAAGGGAGGTAAATTTGGAACACAATCTCCTTCAGTAGCACAATATTAGATGTGAAAAATGAAAATCCTATTGCAGTGATGGAGTTAAGGAGACACAATTTGAAAAAGCAAATTAAATACAAACTATATTTTGTTATCATGTTTAATTACTTTGACTATCAAATAACATTCAAGGAAGTATCTAATTAGTATATTTGCTTGTGGAAGTTATTAGGGCTGTCACAAAATACCCTGGTTCTTCTGATCACAGGGCAGGAGAGCACTTCCCCACCTACACTCTTGAAGGTAGTCTGGCTAATGTCATGTTGGTAAAAACAGTGTGTTCACACACACAAAGCATGATCAGCCAGAGGTCAGTTTTCCACACTCTCCTTCTTACAAGGGCAGGGCCCTCCCATTGATCCACACTGGACATACAATGTGATCAGGAAATAAACTTTTAATTCTGTAAAGCCAACAAAATGTGAGGGTTGTTTACTACAGAAAATAACTTGGCAGATACTAATACAGAGGCACAGATTTTTTAAAATGATATAGAAAAACATTTATACAAATAGTAGTTCAGTTGGTAAAGAATCGGCCTGCAATGTGGGAGACCCGGGTTTGATCCCTGGGTCAGGAAGATCCCCTGGAGAAGGGAATGGCTACCCACTCCACTATTCTGGCCTGGAGAATTCCATGGACAAAGGAGCCTGGTGGGCTACAGTCCATGGGGTCACAAAGAGTCGTACATGACTGTCCGACTTTCACTAACTTTTATTATTCTCAACTAATAGTTAACACCTTGCTTCATTATATATTATTCTGATGATCGCATTTTAGGCCACCTAAATATCATTAAAATCAACTCATTTCATTAGATCAAACTACAAATTAACTAGATGAAGAAACTAGTCAAATCTAACACTGAGCATTGTGAGAATAACTGGTTTGAGCACACCTTAAGTATGTGAAGGCAACATTATAAATATTATAATAATTAAAATGAATGGATCAAATCTTTAAGAAAGAATGAACTTTCTTTGTTAACATTAGTAACATAAATAAATGTAATATAAAGTTTAATAATAAAATAAAAATTACCCTAGTAACAAAATTAGTTTTGATTTATTATACTGTCATTCAATGTACAAACTATTTTTACATACACGTTTATTTAACCTTCACAACAATTTTGATTGTGAGAAACACTAGCCCTCTTTGATAAAGAAGAAAATTCAGGATAATAGAAGAACTATGATTTGCTTAAAAGAATACAACCCTAGTTAGCAGTAAAGACAAAACCTAAACAACTTCTCTGAAATGAAATCTGATGTTCCTTCTCCTGCATCACTTCTTTAAAAAAATAGGGAGAAATATTTTCATTCTGAGAGGTACAATGTAAGTAAAACTAGCATGAATACATACAGAACTTCATTGGCTTGCAGTATAATATTTATTAGGAGGTCATGTCTACATCTGTTTCTTTATGCATCAAATGAAATTTAAACAGAGTTTCTATTAAGTCATCTACAGGTAGCAGTGAAGTAACCTATTAAAACCTGCATTGTTTGAACAGGAGCTGCTTAAGCGGATCATGATTTATTCCATACCCTCTCTTTCTTTTTACTTCTCTTGCTGCTTGCCTTTGGAATTTCTTTGTTAGCATCTACAATAAGGGAAACTTAAACTTAGAGAGGAAAGGCACAACATATCAACCAAACTTGTCCACTTCTCTGTTGTTTTTGCTTTAAAAATAAAGTTAATAGGGAAAGAAGTTTAAGATTAGTAATTAACATGCATTTTTGAGACCTGTGGCACTGAAGAATTGATGCTTTTGAACTGTGGTGCTGGAGAAGACTCTTGAGAGTCCCTTGGACTGCAAGGAGATCCAACCAGTCCATCCTAAAGGAAATCAGTCCTGAATATTCATTGGAAGGACTGATGCTGAAGCTGAAACTCCAATACTTTGGCCACCTGAAGCGAAGAGCTGACTCACTGGAAAAGACCCTGATGCTGGGAAAGACTGAAGGCAGGAGAAGAAGGGGACGACAGAGGATGAGATGATTGGATGGCATCATCAACTCAATGGAGTTTGAGCTCAATGAGTTTGAGCAAGCTCCGGGAGTTGGTGATAGACAGGGAGGCCTGGCATGCTGCAGTCCATGGGGTTGCAACTAGTCAGACACGACTGAGTGACTGAACTGGACTGAACTGAACTGTGACTTTCAAAAGTTTATATGATCAATATTTCCTCCAGTGGTACTTTAGAACCAAAAGATGGCTGCCTGGAATTCTTTTCTGTTTAAAATTAATTATTTGCATTGTACCTTATGTGCACACAAACCACAATAATTACTCATGAACCTCATTTGGCACAGGTACTTCTTTTGCATATATCATGTTATACTTTCAGTACCACATAAATAACAATGCCAATTTCCAAGAGTAAGATTGCACAAGTCTAGATTTTTTTTTTTAAAGGATTGGGAAGAAAACAAATATGTAGTATAATTACTAGCTTTAAGTAGACAGGCCCAGACAAATGTTATTACATTCCTTCCCTATCAAATGCAGTACTTGAGACAATTTTAAAAAAATGTTTTTCTGATAATCATCCCACCTATAGTTTTAATCACATTCTGAGCAATACTTGCCTATTTAGGGGTCAATCATATGTTCTTTAAAACCTATAATGTATGACAAACGTGCTGCATGTCAGTGCTTGGGAAAGGAGAAAAGACAAGATTAAAAATAGATTCTGTATTTATTCAGGGCATGAACTTCATGACAATTCTTTGCTTCCAACTTTAAGGTAATTTCACAATCACACCGTTTAACGTTGATTGCTTTCCAGAAGATTAAAAATATGTTAACACAAACTTTTCGAAAGTAGGCAGAAATATATAAAAGTTTATTTTGTTGCAGAATATAAGCAATTTCTGCCTTGAACACACCCAAGATATGGATGACTACGATGCTGATACCATATTCCTCCCACTGGCACTTTCAGTTTCTTTTATATCTACACTTGCTTGCTCTGCATTCTGCTACCACAAATAATAATAATAAACACTGCCTCACTCCTGGGAAGACTACATCCATAACACTACTGGATCACTCCTGGGAAGATTACATCCATAACACTCCTTCCAACTAGCATAGCGTTCTAAGGACTCAGAGCTCTGAATCAAACCTCTTTGTGGCGGACAAACATACATACTGATATACATAATGAGAAAAGAAGATGACTAATCTATTTCATTATTATTGCTTTAGAGTCTTTAACACTATTTAAGTAAGAATTCTGCTTTACTGTCTATCAAATATAATTTACACTCTGCAAACTTAACTACTGTTCAGAAGGCATTTTTATTCTCTGAGAAAGAAATGCATTTTAACTTAGAAAATAAACCTATGTGAAGATTTTGAATGGTAGGAACATATATATATATATATATATATATATATCTCCACACATAAATTTCTTGAGACAGGTTTTCCTTTTGTTCATTTTAGTAGATTAGAAGAGAAACAGAGCAGCAATGACCCAAAACAATTTCTTAATTTCAACTTCTGAATTTCAACTGCACAGCATTAGCATTACAGATTTTGGAAAAAGAATAATCTACTTTAACAAACTGGTATAAAGAAAAATGTAAGGAGATTGTGGAGTCAGAGCTGGAAGTCACCTTGCAAGATAATTCACTTTTTAAGCTGCTTGAAAGAAGTTCAGCTTTCCTTTAAAATGGGTTCCCCAAATCCAATATGCAGGTCTCAGAGAATATCCAAGAGACTAGAGAAAGGCCACTGAATTATGGGTACACCAAGTAAATATGATAGCACCTAACAACCAAAGCTGCAATGATGTCACCCCCAGGAAAATGCTGGCTGTCGAATTCTACACCCCACTGCCTCAAGTCTGCTCATTTCCAAGTCCAGTTAGTGGTTTCATGAGATAACAAAATTGTACAGAAAAGCTCTTACAACTTTTTCCTCACCTTTTAAGCTATAGTTTTTGTTGTTGTTGTTGTATGTTTGTTTTTTATCATTTCCAACAGGAAGGTCCTAGATTCCCTGATAAAGATATGCATAAGGCTTTACACTTTTCAATATACTCTTGGCATTTTCAAAATTGACCTTTTCTTTTTATCAGGAATTGTTTGTTTAAACTACTCTCTAGTTTTTTTTCTCCTTTTTGTCTACTCAAGTAAGCATTATGCTAAACAGGTGAAACAGGAGCTTGCCGAAAATCTGTGACCATTGTCCTAACAGCGTCAGCAATTCAATAATTCAATCAAGGTATAAGGAAATTGAGAGACTCGGTGGCTGGCTCAAAATACAGAAAGACTAAACATAGAAATTATATACTTGAATCCAATCTCTATAACTCAAGGGGAAGAAAACAAGAGTCCTTTGTAAATACAAGAAACATTACTCCGAGGAAATGTTTTCCATAAGACCTAACATGCTGCTTTGAGATTTTGAAGTTGCTATAGACCACAGTGCTATCTCGTTATTCGCATTCTGACACTCAGAGATCATGATGATTCAGTGATAAGCTTGGGCAAATCCTGGCTCTGGCATTTCAATTTACTTTCCACTGGGGAAAATTTTATTATATTTTAATGCCTTCTGGGAACAAAATCACCTTACATCTTATTCTAATCTTTAAATTGACCTCAAAATAGAATACAGTTTTCCATTACATCACTTTTGCCAACAGACTTTCCTAGAGTTTAAGTGATTTCTTATTAGCTTTAAAAGAACTTAAAATTTAAAACATTAAACTTCCCATGGCACCATTCTCAGAGACAAGTATATTTCCATTCATAAACTCTCTTTTGAAAAAAAATATTTATTGGAATATAGTTGATTTACAATGTTGTGTCAATTTAAAAAAACAGTTATACATACACATATATCCACTCTTTTGCTAGATTATTTTCCCATATGGGCCATTACAGAGTACTGAGTAGAGTTTCCTGAGCTATACAGTAGGTCCTTATTAGTTACCTATTTTATATATGGTTGTGTGTATATGAGAAGGAAATGGCAACCCACTCCAGTGTTCTTGCCTGGAGAATCCCAGGGACGGGGGAGCCTGGTGGGCTGCCGTCTATGGGGTCGCACAGAGTCAGACATGACTGAAGCAACTTAGCAGCTTAGCAGCAGTGTGTATATGTCAGTCCCAAACTCCCAGTGTATCTCTCTCCCCTCCCTTATCCTCTGGTGACTATAAGTTTGTCTTCTACATTCATGACTCTACTTTTGTTTTGTAAATAAGTTCATATACACTCTTTTGTTTTAGATCCCCTTCCCCATATAAGCTATCTCATATGACATCTGTCTTTCTGTGTCTGACTTATTTCACTCAGCATGACAATCTCTATGTTGCTTTCTCTCTTATGGATTAATGCAATAACCTTCGCAATGGCCTTCCTGCTTTCCCTTCTGCCCTCTGAACAGCAACATGAGTCACATTAGGACTCTCTTCTGCTGAAATTTTTCCTTGGCTTCCCACTGAATTGAGGACATTGTCACAACTATCAGGTCCTAACATGCTCCAGCCCCCGTTCATCTTGCTAACCTTGCTTCTTCTTTGCCATGCTGTGCCCTCTGCCTGAACTCATCTCTGCATTCTTCTCTTCCTGCCTTGGGCTTCCTGGGTGGCTCAGCGGTAAAGAATCCACCTGCCAAGGCTTGCCAATTGCAGGAGGTGCAGGTTTGATCCCTGGGTCGAGAAGATCTCCCTGGAGAAGGAGACAGCAACCCACTCCAGTGTTCTTGCCTGGGAAATCCCATGGACAGAAGAGCTTGGTGGGTTACAGTCCATGGGGTTGCAAAGAGTTGGACATGACTGAGCACACACGCATGTATGCTGGTTCCCTGGCTGATTTTGTTTCATCCTTTAATCTTTAGCTTAACCATTACCTGCTCTGAGAGCTCTTGAATCAGTCTGCTCTAGAGCACCTCCCACTCCACTATCGTCTCTCCATCACACACATGAACTTTTATGGAGCACTTATCACCATTGATAATGGTCTTGTTTTTCAGGGCACTGACTGATTTTGGGTTTCCTCAAAGCCAAGCTCTCCAGGAGGGAGCCTGTTTACCTTGTCTTTCTAGTCTGTCTGAATTAAAGAATAAACCAACAAATAAAAATTGAGGAAGGAAAACAACTAAAATGAAGCTTCCTAATACAACAACATGTATAAATTTTTGGCCATTTAAAATAAAATCAATTTATTTATTTTAATTGACCATTTTTTAAAACTTCTTTTTCTTCACAGCATCAACTAGCACTGCCTTCGAACTGTACTGACCTGCTGCCTAAATACTCACTTCAACAGTCAACGTTTGGACACCTCTCTCTTCATTGCATTACTCCCCAAGGCCTGTGGATTCTTGCGTCTAATTATTTCAACCTTTTGTCCTAATCCCATTTCTCAACACCAGCTCCAATCCACCCAGTCAATACTCTGACTCTTCTGTGGATCACGGTAAAGGCCTCTTAACTATTCCCTCACTGTCTATCTCCACATATTCTATTCCACACAGATGCATCTTCTAAGGTTACTTTTAACCTATTAACTCACTTTCCAAAAAAAAAAAAAAAAATTCCTTTGTTCTGTCTTAGTACAGTAGGTCCAAACTTCTCAAAAACCAAACTATATTCAACTGTGTTCTTCCCATTTGAATCAGTCAATAACATTTCCCACTACCCAGTTAAGCAATTCCTCTGGTCTACGTGAATACTTCTCTGTCTTAAAAATAAGTCAGGCTCATTCTCTCTTGGTATTTTTGCTTAGCTCTCTCACAGACCAGGAGGCTTTTATTCTCTCCACCAATCTAAACCAAAACATTTTCTTCAAAGCATAGCTCAAACCCAACTTCTCAAATTAAGCCTTTTCCTCCTGTTCTAGCCCACATGTTCTTTCCTTTTTCTCTTCTTATAGCACTGAAACAATCATTCCATGTAATATTTGATTCCACAAGAGCTATTTCTGTTATTATTCCATTATTTCCTAACCGTAAATTTTATCTCCCAAATTAGATTGCAAACCAAAACTGTGTTCTTATTTCCTTTTACACTCCCAGCAGCAGCAAAAGTAGCATAGATTTCAGGAGGAGCTACTATGCTGACTTGATTTACACATTCCTAAAGATGATCCCTTCAACTACAAACAACCATTTTGGATGGCCTGTAATTCCTAAACAGGCTTCCCAGGTTGTTCAGTGGTAAAGAATCTGCCTGCAATGCAGGGGGTGCAGGTTCGATCCCTGGGTGAGGAAGATTCCCCTAGAGGAGGAAATGGCAACCCACTCCAGTATTTCTGCCTGGGAAATCCCATGGACAAAGGAGTCTGGTGGGCTACAGTCCACAGTGTTGAAAAAGAATTGGACACGACTGAGCAACTCAACAACAGTTCCTAAACAGATCATACTCTCTGTTACCCCTAATCTTTCCCACATGAACCCCCGATGCCTACAAAGCTCTCATGTTACTAATGCCTTTAATTACCTGAAGTGAAGTGTTAGTTATTCAGTTGTATCCAACTCGTTGTGACCCCATGGACTGTAGCCTGCCAGGCTCCTCTGTCCCTGGAATTCTCCAGGCAAGAATACTGGTGGGTTGCCAGTATTCTTTCTTTTTCCAGGGAATCTTCCCAGTACATTTGCATTAAATGCCCTTAAGCCATAGCACCTGGCAGGCTATATGGTAAATGACAATTTGCCTACTGATCTCCCTGACTGATCTGTGTGCCACTTGGGCCCAAATAATTTACCTCTTATCTTTACAGTGGGAGACAAATCATGTTTTATTATTTACTGAATAAATAAATGAGCAAAAATGTTAGTAACCTGTTTAAGGAATTAAGAATTTTGTGTAATAAGTTATCAGTTGAATGTTATGTAATTTCCAACAAGCTGTATGTCATCTCATTTAGAATCTCCATCTGTTTTTTAATTCCAAAAATAATTATTAAGCACCCACTATGTGTCAGGCATTGGGGGATACAGAAAAGACTCAAATACACAAAAATCCCAGAACGTGCATCTTACTAGATGACCTAAGCAATGGAGAACAGTGTTTGCTCTGAATTAGTTGGAATCCAGAGAGTATTTCTGGGCCCAAGGTTTCTCTATACGGGGATGCTGGCGCTGAGATGATGCCGGCGTGGGCCAAAATGATGGCAGTTTGAATGGGGAACAGTAGTTAAATTCTAGATCTCCTTCAAAGGCATAGGCAGCAGGACTGGCTGATGAACTGGGAGTAAGGAATGAGAGAAAAAGAACTGTCGACAACGTATGTTAGCCTGTGCCACTGTGAAATGGAATTTGTGAAGGGTTTGGAAGGGTATGGTTTTGGAAAGAGCATGTAGATATATGAAGAGATTCTCTTAAGTTCGACCTTAAATTTTAACATTCTATTTTGTATAACTCAAGTTCTCTTGGGCATATTTGTAATGAATGGTAAGGGTCACTTTGACTTCTTAGATAAATCGTCTACACTGAGCAGAAAAATCTGGGACAGTATCCGCCGGTGCAGCTCCATGACACACTGCCTGTATCGGGCACCCCCCAAGAAGCCACTCAAACTGAGTCTCCCAGACCATCTCAAGTTCATTGTTTAAACAACCAATGCAATGCAGCTTAGTGCTAGAGGTTACAATGTCCTCAATTTCTAAAAACCACTTCAAAGGTCAGACAATTATTATTAGCAATATTAATAATTATACTGAATTTTATTAAATAATGACTTGGATGTCAAATGGAGACTTATGAAAAAGGCCAAACGTTTATCTTGCCCTAGACCATAAAACTAGTCTAAGGTCAGAGCAGACTGCCTTGACCTTAGAGTAGAAGACCATGGAGTAAATGTCACTGATCTAGAATGACTTAATCAGCCTCAGATTAAAGCCTGAGGTAGAACAGTAAGAGATGTGGGCTGTCAGGGAGCTACCTAAACAACCTAAATAATCAGCTACTGTGCTTAATGGCTATAATTTGGGGTAAGGCTGGTAATAATGGTTTATTTTTTTTTCATGTGTTGAAGTATATGTCTGCAAAACTTACTGAATTTGGGATTCAAAAAATGAGACTGTTTATAAACACAGGATGCAACAGTAAGTCTGTATAATGACTAAGTCTCTTGGAGAATAATTTAGTGGTGGTCACGATGAGCTACAACGTGGACTTTTTGAGTTTTCACTGGGCAGAAACAAACCTTTCTCACTCTGTCTGTGAGCTTTTTTTTCCTTCCAGACTCTAAGTAGTTTACCCAATAAACAGTTATTTCCATAGTAGAAATGGCCAAGCCGTCTAAGCTCCATAGTTAACCTATTATTATGGTTAGAAATCAAGGTTGCCATTCTTCCAGATTTTCACAGCCACACAACTTTTGACCTAGCCGATGGAAATATAAGAGTAAACATAGTTCTTTGACCTCTTAACGAAGGCAAACATCGACATGCTAAGGTATTTATTTCACTGGCAAGTGATTCAGCACAAAAAGGCATTACAGTGGATCCGCGTAATGACAGGACACTACAAATGCCTCTCAAAGGAAAATTTAAGCAAGAGTTCATCCATAAACTGTCCATGTTCTCTTATTCAGGACTTTGACAGAAGTACTCATTTGAAAACTGTAGGCACTTCATAATCTACCAATGGCAAACAATAAAATTAAAGCCTTTAGAAAATTAATTCGCGTGCCCAAATCAGAGGTCAGGCTCATGAGAGGAAATCTCATCACAAGCATATATGCAAGAGAATTCCTTTTGCACACATATTTTCTGCATAACTGTGATGGGCCCATTTTCTTCCCTTCGTTGAAAATTATGCTTTAAACCTACCTCCTTCCATGAAATAAGATAGCTGTAACCCCTCCCAATTCTCACAGCATGGCAAGCTTAGCTTTCACTATGGGGTCTGCGTTTATATCCTCGGAATATTTCTTGGGCACTGAAGAATAACAGAAAAGAAGTTGCCTACATCTACCCATTCTGCTGCCTAGGGGGTGCTGAGTAGATGCAGTCAGTCCCAAAAAAGAGACCATGTTCCACTTTCAAACACTATGACATTCAACGTGATGAAAAGATAAAAGGTCAAGGGCTTAAAGTTTCATTCTTTTTGTAATCCTCATATTTCACTGTTAATTTTTTACAGATTTGTGTTACTGGAAAAACATAATGCATAAAAAGGTCTGAAGCAATCATAATAGACAACCACTTAAGAATAGAACAATCTGCTAAAATCTAGAGTTAAATTTTATAAGTTGAAGAAAGTGATATCCAATAAGAACTTCATGAAAAGAATGTCAAAACTGTACTCAAATCATTTCTTTCTGTACTAAAGAATCAAAGATGCAGGAAAATTTTAAACTACTTGTCCCCTCTACCAAAATCATCATTTCAAGCCATTTCTTGATGTTCTTGTCCATTAGTCGAAGGACTCAACTGAACTGCTCCCGAGTTTTGGGTGGATTTCAAACAACTCGGTATTCTGAATCAGTAATTCATTTTCATCATTCCTTTGTTCAAACTCTCTTTTCAAAATCAATTTACTAGAGTCTAGTTTTCCACCTTGAGAAGACCATTTTGACCAACTGTAAAAAAATTCAAACAAATGAATTTTAACTCACAAGCTGTACCAAAATTAAACAACAAAATAAGTTGTCTCCTACCTATGGTTGTAATAACAGTGCCAGCAAAGAAGAAGGAACTTCCCAAATCCCAGTGACTGATTTGATTGGAGGTGTTTCCTAAAGGTATAATCCCTGCATTTATTGCTGCCACTATTTGCTGCAAGTTTAAAAAGAAATTTATCAGTACACATGAATCACATGGAGACATCAAACAGCATATATTCCCCCCAGACAACCAATTAGTCAAAAAGCATCAACTCTAAGGTCTACCCTTCCATTTAAAGTATACACTATAGATTAAAACTTTACACTGAAGAATTGAATACATTAAATTATAAGAAAAGTATATTTGATATCGAGAGAATGGATCTGCATAAAATTTATCATATAGTGTTATGATATGTATTCATAATGTCATCCAGTACCATTGTTAGAAATTTATTTGAATTAACTAAATATAGCAATAATTTTAATAAGCACCACTGAGTTAAAAATATCAGATTGCCAACTACAATTTAAGTAGTATATACTAGCTTCATCAAAAAAAAAACAAGTTTTTCCAAAATGCTAGTCATTTTGAATGGTAAATATAAGTATCCAATCCTGGATTGTGTACAACAGTATAGAGTATAAAATCAGTTGTTGTTGTTCAATCACTAAGTCGTGTCTGACACTGCAACCTCGGGGACTACAGTGTGCCAGGCTTCCCTGTCCTTCACCATCTCCGGGAGTTTGCTCAAACTCATGATAAAATCAGTAAGGTCCAACAATACAGGCTAAGATGACAAGGAACAGGCAATTGCCCTTCACCATCAAGCTTAAGTCAATCCATTGATATCGAGATTCTTAGAATCTCTACAGATTTTTATAAATTCTATGACAGTGCACATCACCGATGACTTGTAAATGACAGTCAACAATATTCATACAAGAACACTAGAATCTAGATGCTGCCTTGAGTAGTAATACTGGGAGACAGACAGAAAGATGATATTATAATCCCTTCTCAATCATCAGATGTTAGGGAGGGAAGACGGAGCTCCAGAAACACAAACACAGAAGAGAATAAGGAGAAAATGTATAGTGAAAGAGATACATACAGATTGTGGCAAAAGACGTTTCTGTTGGAAATATAGTTTTTAAATATTTGTTACGCAATTTCCAGACTTTAAAATTGGAAGGAACTTCATTTGATAGGCAAGGAAATTAAAGACCTAGAGAGGTAAAGTGACTTGTTCAAAGTCATACAGTTTATCGGCAAATGGACAAAAACTACCCTGGGAAAATGGACGTACTCCCCAAAGAACTTATTGTCAGATGTAGAAGAGCAGGTAATCTTGAGCTGAAATGCAATATAAAATTTCATTTGTCTGACTTGTCTTAATCCATAGGTTGAAACTTCAAGAGTTAATTGAATTGTAAGCTTTTATTTACTTTAACACAGTATGTATTCATTGTTTAAAAAGTTAAGGAAAATACAGAAAGGAATAAAGAAGATAATACAAATTACTCACAATTCCAGAATTGAGAGACAACTACAGTTAATGTATTAAGGTGTCTACTCCAGGCATTCTGTTATACATTCTACATAGCCAGACTTATGCACTATATGAAATGTATTCTCTATTTTTATTTAATATTATTCTACATGTGGTTTTCCTTGCAATTACCACATTTACTTAATCACTGCCATATATGTAGACATACACACTGTTCTAAAATTTGTTTAATTATAAAAACTGCTGTTACGAACATATTTGTGTATAAATATTTCTTTCATTTCTGAATATTTTTGTGGAAGAGATTACTAGAAATAAATTTGCCACATTGAAGATTATGAATATTTTAAAGCACTTGATATATAGTAGCAAGTAGCTATCCAAGAAGGCAGTTACAATTTATAATTGCCCCCACAGCAATTTACAAATGCAATTTACCTCTAATATTAATAATCTATCTTGACCGAACTGATAGGAATTGTTTACATTTATGTGTCCTTTATTGTGAGCGAAGTTGAGTGCTAATGTTTCCTTTAACATACACTAAATGCACACAAATATACATATGTACACATATATGCATAGCACACAAAGAAACTAGTTTTGAGATCACTGATTTTGTTTATCCGACTCTCTACTATGAATATAATATCAGATAAGCAGGTCTCCTTAAAAATACTGAAAAATATTTTTTGCAGCTACTAACCTATTATTCTCACATAAACTTTAGAAGTATTTAAATTTTATAGAAATTTTCATGTTTACAGGTTTAAAATATTTTTGCTGTTTAGATATATGTGTAATCTATAAATTAAGTAAGGAAAATGAATACGACTATGATAATGAAGGCAATGGCACCCCACTCCAGGACTCTTGCCTGGAAAATCCCATGGACAGAGGAGTCTGGTGGGCTGCAGTCCATGGGGTCGCTAGGAGTCGGACACGACTGAGCGACTTCACTTTCACTTTCTTGCACTGGAGAAGGAAATGGCAACCCATTCCAGTGTTCTTGCCTGGAGAATCCCAGGGACAGGGGAGCCTGGTGGGCTGCCATCTCTGGGGTCGCACAGAGTCAGACATGACTGAAGCAACTTAGCAGCATGATAGTGAAACTTCTTATCAAATAACATGGTGTGAATCTTCAATTACTGAATCTTCTTTTATATTCTAAAATAGAGCATTTTTTATTATACTTCACATAGACCTGTAAGGCTATTTTTAGATATTTTACTTTTTTTATATTTTAAATTACAATTGGTTATTGCTATTGTACACACAAATATAGGCTTCCCAGGTGGTTCAGTGGTAAAGAAACTGCCTCCCAACTCAGGAGACTTGGGTTCAATCCCTTTGTCGGGAAGATCCCTGGAGAAGGACATGGCCACCCACTCCAGTATTCTTGCCTGGGGAATCCCAGGGACAGAGGGGCCTGGCAGGCTACTGTCATAGAGTCACAAAGAGTGGGACAACCTGAGTGACTGAGCACGCACACAAACACAAATATATATTTCCCTTCTCTGAGCCAGCAACTCTCAGATTTTTTATCTCAAAAACAATTACAGTCTCAAAAAATATTGCAGACATCCAGGAACATAGGAATGTGAGTTACAACTATTGATACTTGCATTTTTGGTTGAATTTCTAACTTTCAAATGTTTTGATTAATTCACATAAAAATAACAATAAGTGTTAACACATTTTTATGAAAAAGAATTATGTTTTCCAAAACAAAGATTTAGTGAGAAGACAGGCATTGTTTTAGGATTTTATAAATCTCTGAAATGCCAGGCTTAATATAAAACAGTTACACTCTAATATATGCTTCTGCATCCAATCTGGAAAACAATATGGCAATTCCTCAAAAAATTAAAAACAGAACTACCATATAATCCAGCAGTTCTACTTCTTGGTATTTATTCATAAAACAAGAAAAACACTAATTCAAAAAGATACATGGACTTCTATGTTCAATTCAACATTATTTACAATAGTCAAGATTTGGAAGCAACCTAAGGGCCCATCAATAGACAAATGGATACATGTACAATGGAATATTACTCAGCCATAAAAAAGAGTGAAATCTTGCCATGTATGGACCTAGAGGGTATTATGCTAAGTGAAATTAGTCAGAAAGAAAGAAAAATACCATATGATTTCACTTATATATGAAATCTAAAAAATAAACAAAGCAAAACATAAACAAAAACATAGATACAAAGGACAAACTAGTGGTTGTTAGAGGGGGAAGGGCAGGGAGCTGAGGGAAGTAAATGAAGAGCACTAAGAATACAAGCTTCCTTATAAAATAGATAAGTCACCAGGATGTAATATATAGCAAAAGGAATACAGTCAGTAATACTCTAATAATTTTGTATAGAACAGGAGGTTACTAGATTTATCAGGATGATTATTCTGTAATATATTTACATGTTGAATCATTATGATTTACAACTGAAACAAATATAATATTGTATGTTAACTGTACTTTAATTAAAAAGTGTATCTTCAACATATTCATTTATTCAAAAATATTTACCAATTGTTTATGGTGCTAGGCAATGGGGAGACAACAGGGAAGTAAAAACATGGTTGATATAATTGAGAAAAGATAAGACATGTCTGTAGATTCCACTTAATTAAGTAAAATTAATCATTTTATTCCCTAGAAGCCAGCTAAGTCCTCCAACAACTGACAATATAACATCCATAGCCAGCATCATCATTTTAGTTTATTCTTTTGCTTGTCGATGACAAGGTTCGCAGCATCACCCAGACAGTTGGATAAGTTCCACAAATTATTTAAATCCCAAAGAAGCACATGTAGACTTAGAGACAGTAATGTCTGGCAATGTGTGGGTTGTAAATAGTTATCACAGAGCTGTGATTATTGCAACAGAAGCTTTAGATGGAACCAGGAACATGTCAAATCACTGTGAGAATGAGTCTACCATGAGGTCCTTCCTCTGAAATATTCTGATAAATTTATTTTATCTATTTGTACAAGGTCCCTTGGTCAACATCCAAAGGATATCAGATACCCTTGGCAAGGGCACTGACACAGACCTGAGAGTCTCTGTAATTTCAGTGTCAGTTCGGGCCATCAGAGCACTTAACAAATGCCTTCCTGAGACGTGTTCCTGTATGTGCCATAGTCTGTGATTAAAGCAACAATCACCTCATGTACAATAAAAACTCACTTTTCCACTAAAGACAACTTTTATGAACAACCATATTGACAATTTACGAATAAGCTGTATTTTTTAGGTTAGGGTAAAGGAAATGTAGGATCCTCTGCATTTAATCATAACATATTATTACCTGAAGTATTGATTAAGAGAGGACTTCCAAACATAAAACCTACAATAGAAATAGTATAAAATAATCTTCAATGGATTCACACTCAATTTTGCTTTTCAGCTCATCTACAATCATAGAATGTGCATTAAGGAAAGGCAGTTGTATTACATATATATATATATATACCCACAAAGTTACAAAAAAATTGTACAAATCTAACAAAGTAAATATATATGTATAGCGAAAAAAAAAGGAAATGAAAGACAGTTGCATACATGATTCTATTCAAGAATAAGAAATTAAACTTAAGAAACAGAGCTCTGAGAGGCTTATACTCCTAGAGTTGATAAAGGTAATTGCTCTTAAAAGTAATTATTAAAAAAATCTTGGTTTCCATGACAATGGTGGGTTTAGAATCAAAGTTCACTGAGTTCTAATGGGAATTTGAGCATTTTTGAATTGTACTGTTTATGTCTCAATGTCATCTGGCATTTTGGAACTGTATCGAGCTTTAACACCAAACCATGCTAAGACACACTTATTTGTAAGAGACTAGCATAGGTTTCGGAGAAGGCAATGGCACCCCACTCCAGTACTCTTGCCTAGAAAATTCCATGGACGGAGGAGCCTGGTGGGCTGCAGTCCATGGGCTCGCTAGGAGTCGGACACGACTGAGCGACTTCACTTTCACTTTTCACTTTCATGCATTGGAGGAGGAAATGGCAACCCACTCCAGAATTCTTGCCTGGAGAATCCCAGGGACGGGGGAGCCTGGTGGGCTACCGTCTATGGGGTCGCACAGAGTCGGACACGACTGAAGCGACTTAGCAGCAGCAGCAGCAGTATAGGTTTGGAACTCAAGGCAATCAATGACAATCATGAAAATGTTCCTGGGAGTCCAGTGCCCAGGAATAATTTTCTCATGTGTATTAAAGTACTTGACTAGCTTTAAGGAATAGCTATTAGAAAGTAAGCAACCCCAGGGAAGGCCTGATGAACACATTGTTTTCAGAGTAGGTTATATTGTGAATCTTAAAATACAATTTCTGATTTCACATTTTTTTTTCTCCTTTGCTCAGATGCTCAGATGTTCATGTTTACCAGAACAATACAGATTGTTCTGAAAGCCTACTACAGATTCCTTCCCTGTTAATATTATAATCAAGATGTCACTAAAATATGCTATTACACCTATAATCCTAAAAGTAGGGTCACAGTAGTGATCTGAAAATTTGAAGTGATGCAAGAATTTCAAACTGCAGGTACAAGGCACTGGCTCTAACTGGGCTATAGCAATGATGTACGGGGCTTCCCCAGTGCCTCAGCAGTAAAGAATCTGTTTGCAAGGCAGGAGATGCAGATTCAATGCCTGGGTTGGGCAGATCCCCTAGAGGAGGGCATGGCAACCCACTCCAGTATTCTTGCCTGGAAAATTCCACAAACAGAGGAGCCTGACAGGCTGCAGCCTATAGAGTTACAAAGAGTCAGACCTGACTGAAGCAACGGAGCACACAGGCACAATGATGTCCAGGCAACTGGTTCAGTGACAGCTTCTTTTAACTGATATTTAAGACTGATCTCACATTTTCTCCTCTGAAAAAGGACATTATTTCTTCTACTCAACTGATATAATAGCTAAATCCAACTAGAGTTATACTGACATCTGTATAAGTACAAAGTTCCTCAAAGAGGAACAAATACTCTCTTGCCAAATTTCTGTAAGACACAATTTTATACCTTTTTGGTCACTATATCCTTGTGGGGGAACTAATTTCACCCTGAGGAGGCTCTTCTTTAGGAAAGAAGTCAAATCACACATCTGACCATTTCACACAGGTCTGACCACTTCAACCATGTAAACAAGACTATTTTGAAAGACTTGAAGACGCATAATGAGGAAAGCAAAATAATTATGTTCTCGTTGCCAAATGACTTTGTGGGAAGATATTATGTAGGTATCATTGCTATTTATTGTTACGCTACAAAAAACAATCATCCATCAATAATATGCAATGATGCTTGAGAACTTTTGCCAAAGGCTACAGGATCCTTTTTAATTTCATGGCTGCAGTCACCATCTGCAGTGATTTTGGAACCCAAAAAAATAAAGTCTGACACTGTTTCCCCAACCTAGATAGTATATTCAAAAGCAGAGACATTACTTTGCCAACAAAGATTCATCTAGTCAAGGCATGTATGGATGTGAGAGTTGGACTGTGAAGAAAGCTGAGCACCGAAGAATTGATGCTTTTGAACTGTGGTGTTGGAGAAGACTCTTGAGAGTCCCTTGGACTGCAAGAAGATCCAACCAGTCCATTCCAAAGGAGATCAGCCCTGGGATTTCTTTGGAAGGAATGATGCTAAAGCTGAAACTCCAGTACTTTGGCCATGTCATGCGAAGAGTTGACTCATTGGAAAAGACTCTAATGCTGGGAGGGATTGGGGGCAGGAGGAAAAGGGGACGACAGAGGATGAGATGGCTGGATGGAGTCACCGACTCAATGGACGTGAGTTTGAGTGAACTCCAGGAGTTGGTGATGGACAGGGAGGCCTGGTGTGCTGCGATTTATGGGGTTGCAAAGAGTCGGACACGACTAACCAACTGAACTGAACTGAACTGAACTGACAGGATCCTTATGCTCATCCTTAACCTTCTGGCTATGTACCAATATACCATGATTACCTAATATCAGATGATGTAAGCTGCTTTGGAACCAGAAAGTGAAAGTGAAAGTCACTCAGTCGTGTCCGACTCTTGGTCACCCCATGGACTATACAGTCCAAGGAATTCTCCAGCAAGAATACTGGAGTGGGTAGCCTTTCCCTTCTCCAGGGGATCTTCCCAACCCAGGGATCAAAGCCAGGTCTCCCGCATTGCAGGCAGATTCTTTACCAGCTGAGCCACAAGGGAAGCCCAAGAATACTGGAGTGGGTAGCCTATCCCTACTTCAGAGGATCTTCCATAACCAGGAATTAAACTGGAATCTCCTGCATTGCATGTGGATTCTTTACCAACTGAGCTATCAGGGAAGCCCCAGAAAGAACCAGAGAGTATCTCAAAATGGCCTTTACTCTTACAGACTCAGCATTTCAGATGCAACACTGGAAGATCTTAGGTAACCTGAATCGGCATTTTTTAATCAATAAATAATAACATTTGTTTATCCATTTCCTAGGTGCTTTTTGGAAAATCTTTATTAGCCATACATATCTGTCTTAAATGTTATTTATAGACAACTGTTGCATAAGAAGCTTCTATTCTAATGTCAGTGATAGGTTTTAATCTTAATCACTGGGGCTGCTTTCTGGGCCATTCTACAAACTAAATCAGGTTCAGCCAAGAAGTAACATTCTAGAGTTTCATTGCAAGTTTACATACAAAGGCAACCCATGATATCCTTTGTACCACTGGAAAAATCCCCAGAAACCAAACTCATCTTCTTCGACTTGGGTCCTTTCTTGGTCTTCTGGAAAGTTAAAACAGTGCCACAGGCTTCCTTGCATGAGATATTTCTGTCAGAATGTCAATTGAGATAGTTGACAGTCCAACAAGGAATCAAACAACTTTCTGAAAACCATACGGTATTAACACACAGCTCCACAAAAACATTCCAGCAGTAGCTCTCAGCTAATGACAATACTGACTGAACTACGCCAAATGGCCAATATCCAAGCACTTTTTGATCTATCAAATGACAATTTCATAATAGCATACAACAGAATGGTATATATGTTTTCATTACAAGTTTATAACATGATAAATTTCATTGAGCCTAACACTTGTGTTGAGTATTTAGTTGCTAAGTCATGTCCGACTCTTTGCCACTCTTTGGACTGTAGCTCCCCAGGCTCCTCTGTCCATGGGATTTCCCAGGCAAGAATACTGGAATGGGTTGTCATTTCCTTCTCCAGAGGATCATCCTGACCCAGGGATCAAACTCACATCTCCTGAGTCTCCTGCACTGCACGTGGATTCTTTACCCACTGAGCCATCATACTGCAGAATTAAAGCTAACTCTAATAAGCAGGAAACTATTAACAGCAAATTAATCTAGTATGGTCTTGCATACAGTCCTACTGTGAAGGATATGTATGTGCTAGCTTAAGAAGAATTCTATATGGTTGAGAATGCTCTTCTGAGAAAATATGGACTAACCATTGCATCCTTATTGGAAATTCACATTATGTCCAACTTTTGCACACATCTCAGAAATCAGGTGATATTATCTACTATTTAAGATGATAACATTTGCTATCAGTAAATGTGTATATTCATCTTTTGACATCAAATATTTCATACTACTGTACCTTCTAACCTCTGGTTTAATAAATAAAACTGAAACACATTATGTAACTTATTTCCTAACAAAAATCAGTCAAGATAAAAAAAATTCTATAGTTACATAAAGATGACTTTTTTTTTCTTTTTTTTTTCCTGTCTAGGATAATTAGAGGCACCTACATAAATTCAAAAAAGAAAGATAAATCCCAAAATTATATATCACAATTAAATGAACTGTTTTAAGTATTGGCAAAGGTCAGATTTCTAAATCTAACATCAATATTTTTATTTTTAAAAGATATATTTCTGATTTTATATGCAGAAAAAAGATGGAGTAGAACATTTGCATATTTCATACAGAACACAGGTGATTACATCATTCTATATTTAGAGTCTGGTAAAGGAGGACGTTTTCAAGGTCTCCCCAGAGTATATCTTTTAAGTCAGAAAGGTAATATGCAGTAATGTTTTTAATCTCTTGTCTTTGTTGGACACAATTTGAGTCAAAACACATTTCCTATTATCTTAAAAAGGCTTTCAAAGCCCTTAGAATGTGTTTCCACACAATGCATGACCTAAGTTTAACCACACATTAATTAGAAACTTCTTGTAAAGAAGAGTCCTTTCTGTAAAAAATGCAAAAAGCTTACTTCTTAATGCTTAGAAAGGATAGTATTACCTACAGAAAGCAATTTCCACATATCAGATTTTAGAAAGCACCTCTAAAAGTAAACATCTTGCTTACCTTCCCAAGACTTTTTCTTTCTATTTAAGGATTATGCCATTGCATGTCAAAGCTATTTTTATACAGACTAATGAAGTGTACAGCTTTTTTCTTGTTCTTTTGTAAGTGTAAATTTATTTCCTATTAGTAGAAACAAAAGCTTAAAGTCCAAAGTAGGAAACAGCAGAAAGCTGGAGGTGGATGTTATCAACAGGGCCAGAAGCAAGAGGCACATCACAGGGTATGAGGCTCGCCTTCCCTGTTTTATCCACTCTGGAAGCTGTTTTTAAATCATACAAGTTATAGATATATATATACATATGTGTATATACAATATTGAACATTTGGAAAAATAAGAATTAAAATGTTCACTCACTGTCCCTGAAAACGCTTTTTTTTTACAACATGCATATATTCAATTTTTGGTTTTAATAGTTTTCATAATTAATGTGCTTTCAAGTTTTCATCTAATATAAGCATGTTCCAAGGCATTTTGAAGTCATCAAAATCTCACTGAGTAGCTACATACTACTCTTCTATCATTAAATGAATTTGTATAACGGAATCCAAGTTCAGGTGATCATTTGAAAGATGATTATAGAGATGATTTATACATCAGACAAGGATCAAACTGGAAACACTGAAATTCTGTTATTCTTTTAATCCTGCATGAAGTGACACTGTGATGTAGAAACAATAAAACATGGCCAAGATCTGAGTCCTTGTAACTCTGAAAGAGCCAAAAAAAATACATGTACAAGCAAGCGGACTGAAACCTGCATTTCCCCAGCTGTGCATTTTTCCATGAACTTTCCTACATTCCACATTATGGTCCATTAATATTCTATCAGAACGTTAATCTCTGTCTATCTGTCCCTTTCCACCTCATCTCAGCATAAATCAGGGGGCGGTGGGGGAGGTTAATGGAAGAAAAGGAAAATTTGGAGAGAGGAGACAGAGCAAGAAGTCAGAAAGAAACAAAAGAACAAGTAGAAAAGAAAAAGATAAAGGCTGTTTAGTTAACAAAAAGACAGGTCTAGAAGAATAAGATAGGAACTTAATACAAGTCATTGTCACACTCTGTCTAGGAAGTTCTTTTGAAAGAGGTTATCCTTAAAATAGGATATGGGTAGGTGGAAGAGTGAGATCAAGGAGACACAGCACTAGGCAATATTTTACACCAGTTTGCCCAAGGCACACCACCAACCAGCATTTATTCATGCTCTGTTTTTAAAGCCTGAAGTTCTAAACTGATGAGGAAAAAAATAGTCCAAGATGGAACAAAGACAGTTTTACTCCATCAATTACACACATCCATAGATAAATCCATCTATAAATCTCCAAATTTGGAGATTCTGTTGGCCTTTTCCACAGAATGTCACAGGCTTCCACTTATTTGATTTTCCATCACACTTATGCATAGATTTCCATAATAGATAACAGTTTAAACAAAAAAGTGCTTAACACCTACACAAAATTGATGCCAGGGGAAATAGTTAGGGAAGCTATTCAGGTTTTCAGAGAAAGGCAACCTCTTTTTCATAATATATTTTAAAAACAAGCGAATTTTTCCTGCCCTTCCTGAATATGTAAGTAAAACATCGTGACAAGGATTGAAAATCTTAAGGTGTGTGTACACCTGCAGAGTCAACAAAGTAAGTAGTTAACCCAGATTGTGTTAAAGTAAACCAAAATTCCCACACCACAAAACAGTCATCTGTAAAGGCAAAATATCACAATACTAAAACATTCCAATAATATTCTGATAATCAGTCCCTCTGTTTCAGGTACCACACAGTGTATGGATTTCTCACTTCAACTGAACTGACTCATTGCCATTAATAAGCCTACAAGAAATGTCTATGCTTTCAAAATCCAGGTAAAACTTCTTAACACATCGCAGAGTAGATTAACCAATGACTTGCTAACATTATGCAGAGAATAGGAAGTTTTGCAAAACTGCTTAATATGTTAATATGTCTGGGCTCTTAATGTCACAAAATCAAGTCAGAAAAACATAATATATGAATAACTTCCCAAAATGTAGTGATTCATACTTACTCTGTCTTAGCTTCTTAGCTTTTCTCAAAATTTCCCCCATCTTTCTCAATTACACACTCATACACTCACCAGTTACAACAAATGTGAATTGGTGGAAATCCATTTTGTCGAAAATAGGAGCCTGATAGGATTTCTTACACTTTTTCAAGCCAAGTGGAATGATGGAGCTACCCTTTGACAGCAGTCCAGTAGTTACTGCACAAAAACGCAGTTAAACTCTTCCCTCGGGCACCTCTCAGCCTGACTTAGGAGTGTCATGCCACCCATCTGCACTGAAAACGAGCCTGGCGTCCTCTCCTCATGTTTTTGACGTTAGTCACTCACATATGCAGTATTGTTCGTCTTCATTCACACAAGGACACCCATCGCAAGACCATTTCAGAGCACAGCAACCTAGGAAAGGGTCGCTGTTGTTTAGTTGCTAAGTTCTGTCTGACTCTTGTGTGACCCCATTGACTGCAGCCCACCAGGCTCCTCTGTCCATGGGATTTTCCAGGCAAGAATACTGGAATGAGTTGCCATTTCCTTCTCCAGGGAAATCTTCCCAGCCCAGGGACCTACAAAAGGGAAGATGCCCTAAAAGCCATGTGATAAGCATGAGACTAGAGGGCCCCCTCTGCTCAGAAGCCCAGGATATGAAGACACCATTACCAGGGCAGCCTGTGCTGGAGCCTGGGTCTAGAGCCTGGAGAGGTACCAAGATGGGCTAAACATACTTTGTGATCTTCACTTCTCCCGCCCCCCAAACTCCTTCAACACAAGAATGTGTTTATGCTAGTGGGATGAGCAGGATAGACTATGTTTAAACTGGGCAGAAAGAGAGAGGACTGAAAAGTCACAGTAAAGCAACACTTACTCACTTTTTTCATTTTTAGTCCCCTGCTGTGTGCAACTCTTGTGTGTGTTCCAGACAGCTATCTCTCCTTAAGGAACTATTGGGAAGCAGCAGTGCAAGACCTGAGATGCTTCATCATCTCATAAAAATAACCCTGTGACCACTATCAGTAATGGTATCATTTGACAGGAATTAGATGCCTCAAACGTATTTTCCACAAAAGCTGAGGTATAGAGAGACTAAATGGATCATGATTTTCAAAGTAAGTAAACAAATAATAAAATAACCAGATAAATCAGTCACTGATCTCAGTGTTACAGTTTATATATATTATAGCTTGGGGTCGGAGAAGGCAATGGCACCCCACTCCAGTACTCTTGCCTAGAAAATCCCATGGGTGGAGGAGCCTGAAAGGCTGCAGTCCATGGGGTCGCTAAGAGTCGGACACAAATGATCGACTTCACTTTCACTTTTCACTTTCATGCATTGGAGAAGGAAATGGCAACCCACTCCAGTGTTCTTGCCTGGAGAATCCCAGGGATAGCAGAGCCCGGTGGGCTGCTGTCTATGGGGTTGCACAGAGTCGGACACAACTGAAGCGACTTAGCAGCAGCAGCAGCATAGCTTTGGGTACCTAGCTTTCGAGATAACTATTTTTTATAGTATTATTTATTTGTGATAATACTTTGAAAGTTCCAAGTAGGAATTACATTTATAAATGAATTTTTTTTAAGTAATAGTCCCATTCGTAAGTTTGAAGCTGGGTGAACATCTTGTTTATTTTGTCTACCTGTGCATAATACACCCCAAATGCTCATCAGGCCTTGTCTTGTATTTTTGTGTCACCCATGGCCTGTATGTCTAGCATAATATTGATTGCTCAAGGATTATTTGTGGCAAAGGTTGTGCTTACTGATTTCTAAGTACACATAAAATCACTAACAAGAGCTGATAAGAGTTCTAATTGCATATTACAGGTCATGGTAAAGAGAGTAAGACTTTGCAGTAGCATTGGACACAGCTAATCTCTCCCACCTGGCAATGTGTCTGGCTCACAGAACACCATAGTCTAGCCTTCCTCAAATCTCCCTGACTTCTGTCTCATCCCCCTCACCTTTGAGCCCATGATTCTGTTCTCTATCCACTCACACACTCTTAAGTGATTTCATTTAAACTCAAGGCTTTCAATATTGTCAATATGATGATAACTCCCAGAGGTATTCTTCATCCTGCACCATTCCCTGCATGGATGTCTGAAAGGCAACTTAAACTGACCACATGCCAAGTCGAACTTCTAAGCTCCTTCCTGAACCTGCTCCATATGGGTTTTTCCCATCTCAACAGTTGGCAACTCTATTTTTCCAGTTTTTTAGGTCCAAAACCTATGACTCATTCTTGACTCCTTTCTCTCACACCTCACATCAAAATCTGCTAGTTTTACCCTCAAAAGATCCCAATGTGAAATTTCATCACATTCACTGCTTCCCTGCTCATCCAGGCCACCACTATCTCCCCCTGGGCTCTTGCAGTGGATTTCCAACTTCATCCACTAAATTCTACTCCTCACAGGGCAACCACAGTGATCCCTTTAAGCTATAAGTCAGATCATGTCCCTGCTTTGTCCCAAGTCTGTTCATGGTCCTGCAAGTCACTCTGAGCAAAATCTAGGATCCCATATACCAATTTACAAGGCTCTATGAATCACAAGCTGTAATCTAGGGAAAAATATCAACATCTCAGATATGCAGGTGATACCACTTTAATGGCAGAAAGCAAAGAAGAACTAAAGAGCCTCTTGATGAAAGAGGAGAGTGAAAAAGCTGACTTGAAACTCAGCATTAAAAAAATTAAGATCATGACATCTGATCCCATCACTTCATGGCAAATAAAAGAGGAAAAATTGGAAGCCGTGACAGATTTTCATTTCTTAGGCTCCAAAATCACAGCAGAGGATGACTACAGCCATGAAGTTAAAAGACACTTACTCCTTGGAAGGAAAGCTATGATCAAGGAAACCTACATAACATATTAAAAAGTGGAGACATCTCTGAAGTTTGACAGAAAACAATAAAAAATTCTGTAAAGCAATTATCCTTCAATAAAAAAATAAAAAAAAACCTTGAGAAAAATTAATTAGTCTTACATTAAAATATCTTTCAGTTCAGTTCAGTCGCTTAGTCGTGTCTGACTCTTTGTGACTCCATGAACTGCAGCACGCCAGGCCTCCCTGTCCATCACCATCTCCTGGAGTGCACCCAGACTCACGTCCATCGAGTCAGTGATGCCATCCAGCCATCTCATCCTCTGTCGTCCCCTTCTCCTCCTGCCCCCAATCCCTCCCAGCATCACAATCTTTTCCAGTGAGTCAAGTCTTCGCATGAGGTGGCCAAAGAACTGGAGTTTCAGCTTTAGCATCATTCCTTCCAGAGAACACCCAGGGCTGATCTCCTTTGGAATGGACTGGTTGGATCTCCTTGCAGTCCAAGGGACTCTCAAGACTCTTCTCCAACACCACAGTTCAAAAGCATCAATTCTTTGGCACTCAGCCTTCTTCACAGTCCAACTCTCACATCCATACATGACCACAGGCAAAACCATAGCCTTGACTAGACAGACCTTTGTTGGCAAAGCAATGTCTCTGCTTTTGAATATGCTGTCTAGGTTGGTCATAACTTTCCTTTCTAGGAGTAAGCGTCTTTTAATTTCATGGCTGCAGTAGTTTTTCCAGTAGTCATGCATGAATATAAGAGTTGGTCCATAAAAAATGCTGAGTACTGAAGATAGATGCTTTCAAGTTGTGGTGCTAGAAGACTCTTGAGAGTCCCCTGGACTACAATGAGATTAAACCAGTCAATCCTGAAGGAAATCAATCCTGAATACTCATTGGAAGGACTGCGGCTGAAATTGAAGCTCCAATACTTTGGCCACCTGATGTGAAGAGCCAACTCATTGGAAAAGACCCTGATGCTGGAAAGACTGAAGGCAAAAGGAGAAGAAGACGGCAGAGGATGAGATGGTTACATAGCATCATTGACCTAATGGACAAACTCGGGGAGATAGTGGAGGACAAAGGAGCCTGCAAGCTACATTCCATGGGGTATCAAAGTGCCAGACATGACTTAGCAACTTGAACAACAACAAATAGGATCTGAGCTCCTGTTACTCCTCTAATCTTTTTAAATATTTATTTCCCCTTCATTTATCCCCTCTAATCAAGTGGCCCTTGGTTAGAGGAGATAAATGAAGTGGCCCTTCTTGGATAGGCCAAGAATCTGCCTATCTCTGGGCCTTTGCTTTTGTTCTCTCTACCTGGAATGCCTTCCCCTGATTACTCACATGTCTATGTATAGCTATTTATTATCTTTGAGATCCATGCTAAAATATCTGAGTTTCCTGATCTGCTGATTAATTAGCCAAGGCAGTGAGGGAAAGGCTACCCACTGCAGTATTCTGGCCTGGAGAATTCCATGGACTGTATAGTCCAAGGGGGCACAAAGAGTCAGACACGACTGAGAGACTTTCACTTCACAGTGACTCTATTTCACAAACTGTGTTACTGTCTCAAACACTTAGAATTATGGGGGTTTTATTTATAATTACCTTATATATTTATTAGTTTACTTATTTATTCCTTCTATTAAGATTACTATAAAAATCTTACTGAGTTATTCATGGCTTTAACATTCACGTCCTTAAGTTGGGTGACATCAGCAAGATGGTAAAATAGAAATCCCAAGATTCTCCAAACCCACCCTGCCTCCCCAGAAAGAGATATTAATTCAACAATGCACAGACCAGTTCCCTTAGCAAGAAATCCAGAAATCAGTTAAGAAGTTCCTAAACTTCAAATGAGCATGAAATCACCTGCATCAAAGCTGGTAGAAAAAATCCTGGCACAACTCCCCCCAGCCTTGCAGTTCAGTGTGGTGCAACTGGGAGAAAACTCAGCTTCTGGCTTCTCCTTACAGAGGAAAAAAATTGGAACACACATCTAATGTCCTGGGTTTTGGGGTACCACCCACAGGACAGGTTTCAGTCTTGCCTATCTGAGAGCACTTAGAGGACTCCATACACTCTAGATGCCTAGCAGACACTGAGAACCAAAGTGCTAAGTAGACTGAAGCTTGCTTCTGCCCCAAAGGACCCATGGTACAGCAGTCAGTCAGTTATATCATAACAATCTCTCTGTCAGGGCACTGACAAGAGTGGAGCATGTGTCTAATACTCTGGCTTTTTGGGAGGCTACTCAAAGGACTGGTTTCTATCTCTTCTGACTCAAAGCACTAATAGGATGCAGCATATTCTAGAAACATTAGGATTACTGAGAATAAAAGACCTGGGAAGCCTGCAGTAGCTCTAGAAAACCTGAAGTTACTGTACATATACTCCAGAGGTAGCAAGAGATTACAAAAGGCAAGCCCATCTAACCGGGAGTTTATATGCACAAGTCTGGGCCTTCCTGGTGGTTCACATGGTAAAGAATCTGTCTGCAATGCAGGAGACCCGTGTTCAATCCCTGGGTCATGAATATCCCCTGGAGAAGGGAATGCTACCCACTCTAGTATTCTTTCCTGGAGAATTCCATGGACAGAGGAGACTGGCGGGCTACAGTCCACTGGACCATAAAGAGTCAGACATAGCTGAGCAACTAACACACATACATATCCACATAAAAGGTTTGAGAGACCCACCAAATCTCATTCTGGGCAGACTGATGAAAGTCTTTCCCTGTACATGATCAGTCTGTACAAACTGAGAGAGGTGGCTGTTTTTTCAAATGTGTAGATCACAACACCCAGTTACACTATGCACAAAGAAACAGGGAAGCATGGCTCAATCAAAAAAATAGCATAAACCTACAGAAACAAATACTGAAGAAACAAAGATATATGAATTACCTCAAGGAATACAAAATAGCTATCATAAAGATGATCAGTGAGCTCCAGAAAACAATGCATGAACTAAATGAGAATAGAAAAAAATAAGTATAAAAAAGAAACAAATGGGAATTTTGGATCTGAAGAATACAATAACTGAATGGAAAATTTTCTAGAAGCATTCAACAGCAGACCCAACCAAGCAAGGGAGAAAAAAAAAAAGGTTCAGGGAATTTAAAGACAAGATATTTACAGTTATCCAGTCAGAGGAACAAAAAGAAAAAGAATGAAAAACAGTGAGACTAGAGAGAGAATTCCTTGGTGGTCCAGTGGTTATTACTCAGTGCTTTCACTTCCAGGTCCTGGGTTCAATCCCTGGTCAGGAAACTAAGATCCCATAAGCTGAGCAGCATGGTCAAAAAAAGAAGAGAGCAAAGAGAACCTAAGGGATTTAGAGATCACCATCAAGTAGATCAATATACATCCAAACACCCAGAAGTAAAAGAAAAAAAAGAAGCAGTGTTTATTTGGGTAAATAATGATCCAAAACATCCCAATTCTGAAGAAGAAAATTAAAAATTCAAGAAGCCCAAAAGATTCCAAACAGGATGAATCCAAAGAAGTCCCCACAAGACACATATAATCAAATTGTTGAAAGTCAAAGAGAGAATTTTGAAAACAGCAAGAGAAAAGTAGCTCATTATATACAAAGGAGCCCACTTAGAGCTCTTAAGGCTCTAAGCAGATTTCTCGGCAGAAAACCTGCAGGACAGAAATATTTATTCAAAGTGCTGAAAGAAAAAAAAATGCCACCCAGGTATACTACATCTGATAAAACTGTCCTTCAAAAATGAAAAATAAATAAAAACCTCGCCAGATACACAAAAGTTGATGGAGTTAATTATCACCCAGCCTGCTTTAAAAGAAATATCAAGGGAATCCTTCAAGTTGAAGTGAAAGGATGCTAGCGATCAACAAGACAGCACATAAAAGCATAGACTTCATTATTAAAGGTAAACAGATAAACAAAGATAGAATATTGTTGAACTGTTAAGGTGGTGTATAAATTATTTTAATTCTGATATAGAAGTCAAAATACAAGAGTATAAAAAATAACTATAACTACAAAAATGTTAATGCACAAAAAGACAACCCATTCTTATTCATAATAGCATCAAAATGGATACATGTTTATAAATAAACTTAACCAAGCAGATGAATGACTTGTATAATGAAAATTACAAAATTTGCTGAAAGAAATTAAAGAAAACAGAAATAAATGGAAATACACCCCTGTGTTCATATATTGGAAGACTTAATATCATTGAAATGTCCATACTATGCAAAATTACCTGCAGAGTCAATGCAATCCTATTGAACTCGGAATGTTACATTTTGCAAAAATATTTTTAAAAAATTCTAAAATTCACATGGAACTAAAAAGGATCTCACATATCCAAAGCAATTTTGAGAAAGAACAAAGCTGGAGGCCCCACATTTCCTAACTTCAAAATATATTACAAAGCTACTTAATCAAAACAGTATAGTATTGGCATACAAACAGACATATAGACAACAGAACAGAAGAGAGAGCCCAGAAATAGATCCACACATACACGGTCAAGGGCTTCCCTGGTAGCTCAGTTGGTAAAGAATCCGCCTGCAATGCAGGAGACTCTGGTTTGATTACTGGGTTGGAAAGATCCCCTGGAGAAGGGTTAGGCTACCCACTCCAGTATTCTTGGGCTTCCCTGATGACTCAGACAGTAAAGAATCTGCCTGTAATGCAGGATAGTTGGGTTCAATCCCTGAATTGCGAAGATCCCCTGGAGGAGGGTATGGCAAGCCACTCCAGTATTCCTGCCTTGAGAAACCCCATGGACAGAGGTACCTGGTGGGCTATCGTCCATGGGGTCACAAAGAATTGGACCCGAATGAGTGACTAAGCACAGCACAGCAAGTACATGGTCAAATGATCTTGCACAAAAGTATCAAGACCACAAACAGGGAAAATATAGTCTCTTCAACAAACGGCGCTGGGAAAATTGGATATTCACATGCAAAAGAATGAAAGTGAACTTTTATCTTACATCATACATAAAAATCAACTTGAAATAGATTAAAGACTTAAACATAAGACCTGATACTATAAAACTGTTAGAATAAAACACAGGAAACAAATTTCATAGAATTGGTCTTCTCAACGATTTCTTGGACATGTTAACAAAAGCACTAGCAACACGACAAAAATACACAAGTGGGACTTCATCAAACTAAAAATGTTCTGCACAGCAAAGGAAACAATCAACAGAGTGAAAAGGCAACCTACATAATGGGAGAAAATATCTGCCAACTGTTTATCTGATAAAGGGTAAATGTCCAAAATATATAAGGATCTCCTACAACTGAATAGCAAAATAAATAAATAAATTTAAATATTTTAAATAAGCAAAAACCTTGAACAGACATTTACCCAAAAAAGACATGCAAATGGCCAAGAGATAACATGGAAAAGTGCTCACAATCACTACTCATCATGGAAATTCAAATCAAAACTACAATGAGATATAAGCTCACACCTGTTAGGATGGCCATTATAAAACAAACAAGCAAACAAAAAAATAGAACATAAAAAGTGTTGTCAGTAATGTGGCGAAACTGCAACACTTGGGCACTTTTGGTGGGAATGTCAAACAGAGCAGGTGACGCTACTATAGGAAATGGTATGGACAGGCCTCAAAAAGTAAAGATTGAGCTAGCTCATGATCCAGTTATTCCACCTCTGAATATTCAACCAAAGCAATACAAAACAGTTTCTCAAAGATGACGCTAGCCATCGTAGCATTGTTCACAAGAGTCAAGAGGTGAAGACAATCTAAATGTCAATCAATGGAAGAATGGATAACGGAAAAAAAAGTTGTATATACATACAATGAAATATTATTCAGCCTTCAAAAAGAAAGGCATTCTTTTACATGCAACAACTTGGATGAAACTTGAGGACATTACACTGTTAAATGAACTAGTCACAGAAGGACATATACTTCATGATTCCATTTACATGTGGTATCTGAAATAGTCAAACTCAACAGAAGCGGAAAGCAGGATGGTGATGTCAGGGTTTGGGGGAGGGGACAAGTGCAGGTGCTTCTCAACAGATACAGAGCCTCAGTCACACGTGACGCACGAGCTCAGAGGTCTGCCGAACAACACCGGACTTAGAGTTAACAACACTGTACTTCATACCTAAGAATTTGTTAACTGGGCAGATCTCAGGCTATGTGCTTTTTACCACAATAAAGAAATAATAATAAAAGATCAAGTCCCTGAAATAGGAGAATAATCTTAACAGGGTATGATACTTCCATAAAATGGCATACTAAAAAGCCATTTAAAAGGATTTCATAAACCTATAGTGAAAGATATAGATATAAATTCATGATATATTGCAAAGTGAGACAATAAGGATATTAAAAATTACATATTATAAGATACAATTTTAAATCATAGTCTCATTCATTCATTCACTCAGTGTAAGAGGCAGTAAGCAATAGATAGGTGCAAAAATAATGAGTCATATCTGTATGGAAATACAAACTATAAACAGATGGCAAAAGCAAAATATATGGATTATTTATTTCAACAAAATAAAAAATGTTAGTCTATCAGCTCTGATCCTAGAAAGATGCTGATATTTATAAGAGAAAAAGAAAAAGGATAAATTGGGAGGTGGGGGAAGTTTTAGGGAGTTTGAATTCATGGATCCAATATCATTCTGTTACTAACTGGTAGCAGGCTCTTAGAAAAATTGTTGAACCATTTTTTTTCTGTTGTTTAGCTCTAAAATGACAGAGTTTGACTAGGCAATGTAGATTCCAAGTTCCAAATTCAACAAGTTTATTCCTTAAAATGTTGTATGCAATTAATTCAAAATACATTATGAAAAAATTTTGCTGATGTTTTTCAGAGATCCCCTGACTTTCAGATATAAAAGTTACGACTTTTGCTTGTCCTCTGTATTTTGAGACTCAAAGACACACACTGCAGTTTGGTTAATAATAAGATTAATGTATTTTTTTTTTCTTTTTGCTCAAGGAAGAAGGCTATCTAATGCAATTTAATCCTGCATAAGGGAAGACTCACAGGGCATAAAACACACAGACAAACATACAAACATACACACAAGTTCTCTATGGATCAAGACTGTGAGGTACTAAAAAAAGGAGAATAAAGCAGGAAGTCTTGTCTTATCAAAAAAATGGGTTTTGCATTATTTTTGCATAATGCATACAGACAGCACTGTATGGCTGTCCACCAAAAATATGCCCAAGGAATGATACCAATATTATAAAAAACACTATTCACAATTTTAATTAAACCAATTTATTTAAAATGAGCCTCAAGAAATAGATTCTTCAGGCCTGCTCAAATTAGGAGCCAAATGTCATCATCTGATAAACATCTTCCAGAAATGAAAACTGGTGTGAAGCTTTGGAACTTATTAATCAGAGGGAAAAAAAGAACATTGATATTTATCAGGGAAAAAGTAATTATACAATTTTTATGGTAGTATGTAAGCTGTAACATGACCAGAAATATCACTATTGTGGGAAGTTTTAAATAAAAAAAAATTTTTAAGCAATAAATATATATCTTATATCTTAAAATAGAGATTAGGATGTATTTTGATAAAATAAAAACAAAATAAAGGGCTTCTGCCAAAGAGAGCCCATGCAAATCATCTAGAAATTACTATGCTCATTGAAATGATCTTCTTCCCAATGGATCTTACACACGCTAGGTTGAATATCTAGTATCAGCTTCAGAACCCTTAGTCATCTGTCCTCTCCCATCTTCCCCAAAAGTACACACATTACCACGGTCATCACCCTTTAACATGCCTTCCTGAAAGACTCTCTCTTTTCCTACTAGCCCAAACCTCGATTGTTCCCCCTTACTTAAAATTCTTCACAAAATCAACTTCCATTAAAATTTATCCAACTAATCTTTTTAATTTTATTTGATTAAATCCCCCTAACAAATCACTGTATTATCTGCCTAGCACTATTATGACATAATTACATCTGTTTCTTTCTTAATTTTCTATTTGTTGATTTCCATTGCACATAAAACCTAGACCATTTATGAAGACCAGAAAGCTTTGGCCGGCTTCCCTCAACTCACAAACAATGGCCCACCCACACCAGTGCTCACATAGGTCCTAGGACACACCAAGGATGCTCTTCACCTTTGCATTTGCTGCCAACTCCTCCTGGAACACTTCCTCCCAAGATCTCTACGTGACTGGCTCCCTCAGTCAAACCTCATCTCATTGGCATCATCTCAGAGAAAACTCATCTGAACACAGCCCTTTTAGAGGAGCCCTTCCCCTATCTCACTGGGTCATTCTTTGGTCTTTAGAATATTTGCACTTCCTGAAATTATCTTGTTGAGCTGCTTCTTTATCTTCAGTCACTTCCCACTGTTGTAGCAGCTTCAAGAGAGCACTCTGTCAGTATAGCTCTATGCTGATGATCCCTCTTGCTTAAAACCACACCTTTTAAAAAACACTGCATGCAGATGGAAAGTGCATTTTAACTACTTCCTTTAGATGGGTAGACCTTCACATCATGTTACTTCAGGTCTCTCTAAGAGCTGATATGCTGTCTGAACATGACAGATGAATGCACCAATATTTCTGAGTGAGGATTCAGTGGCATCACCAACTCGATGGACATGAGTTTGAGTAAGCTCCTGGAGTTGATGATGGACAGGGAAGCCTGGTGTGCTGCAGTCCGTGGGGTCGCAAAGAGTCGGACACAGCTGAGTGACTGAACTGAACTGAGGATTCAGAAAGAGAGAACTCAGGATGTTCAGTGTGTGTCCAAATGTCCAAAACATTCCAGTTCACAAAACTACACTACAAATCAATTCTTTTTCTCCTATTTGAGTGATAAGTTGACTAATCAAAATATAATTTTGTCTTATAAAATTTTTTCATAAAAACTGGGAATAAATGTCTCCATTTTTGATATGCTCTTGATTTGTGCATCCACTGGGACAGATGCAGAAGAGCAGCAGCCTGCCTCACCTTCTGAGAAGCAAGGGTAAAACAGATGTTCAGAGAAATCCTCACCAACCCCTCCCTCACTCAACAGGACCTTCAGAACTGCACCCAGAAACCTTTACATTTCCTTATGGACTGATATGTAATTAACATTGTAAACTCTGTTTAACTAGAAAACAGCACAATCGCCCGAGCAGGCTCTAAAGTCAAAGCCAAGGAGATTTCTGCCATATTCACCAGCTGCTTCTTTGCTCAAGAAACACCTGGATGCTGCTACGTGAAAATACGCTGCCCGCTAAAGAATATAATTTGTATTCATCTCCAAGACTATTTTAAAGAAAATAAGACCTTCCCTTTATTCCCCCTGAAAATAAAACATAAGAACTCTACCATCTAATAACAATGCTTCTCCTTTCTAACCCATTTGGCCTTGCCTTGCTTGGAAATCTGTTAGTGAATCCTGACTACACTCTCACCTTATTGGAAACACAGGCAGCACTACAGATACATGTGACTCTTGGTTAACGCAAAACCTCCCTAAGGGTGCCCCTTCAAACATGGAGGAGAAGCGAGGTACCTCTGCTCGAAGAGCTACACCAAAATATCTAAACGGACACAGGCCAGTGTCTCCTCACCCACAAATCTCAGACTCTGCTTCCTTGGTACATTAGTGTCCTCTTAGGCCGAATGCACACGATGTCCAAGGAGAGAGGCGCTCCTTTTACCATATCTGTCACTTAAATCAAATGTTTTTCAATCACCCTCTCTCTATATATATGAATAACAGTGACAGGAAAGGAGAACTTTTCATTTGCCCCAAAGGAACATTCCCTGTTTTCGCTTATGAATTTTGATGACCCCCTCATATTCCTCGAAGTGAGTTTTAGCAAAATAACAATAGATGCATAACTGGAGAAAAGAGGTTTTACAATAGCCAAGAAACTATGTGGGGACCCTGAAAAGGGAACATTCAAGAATTAAAAATTCTTTTTACTGAAATGTGCATCACTGCAACCAACCTGGTCATGTGACAGTGTCTACTTCGGGCCTTCACCTTGTCCAAAGTGCTCACATTCGTCACTTTACTTATTGCCCAGAGTCCCCTTCATGGTCACACCACCAGAGAACATAACTTACTTCTACAAGTTTCTGGTAAGCTGTGATTTCTTAGGTACCCCTAAAAAGAAGCACATACTTTTAAACTTGCTGGCTGGCTGCTGCTCTTGCTGCTCAGTCACTAAGTCGTTTTCAACTCTTTGTCACCCCATGGACTGTAGCCCACGAGGCTCCTCTCTCTGTGGGATTTTCCAGGCAATAATACTAGAGTAGGTTGCCATTTCCTTTTCCAGGGGATCTTCCCAACCCAGGGATCAAGCCTGCATCTCCTGTGTCTCCTGCATTGGCAGGTAGATTCTTTACCTCTGAGCCACCTGGGAAGCCATTTTTAAACTTGACACTCTGCAAATATTGGCAGTTTCACAAAACATCATTATAGACTGAGTACTAATTGGAGCTCTCTCACATATAACAACAAATTCTAAATAAACTGGAGTTTTATGAGAAAAATTAACATCAGAACAGAATGAAAGCACATTGAGTATATTTTTGAACACATATGCAAATAACTAATCATAGAGGGGAAATAAAGCAGTTGTGCATAGAGAAAGGAGGCTTCGCCAATCAAACAGCTATTATAAGGGAGTGCATAAGGACATAGAAACTAATTAGCAAAATGTAAGAAGTCATAAAAAGAAGAGTATGTACTAAAGACTGAGAAATAAACATTCTTTGTAAAAAAAGCATACATTTGGTTACAGATCTAAAAGGAAAGCCTTTAATAGTTTAGAAATGTAGATACAATACATATATATCTGAAAGGGTTAAATCTGTTTGAAGGTATCTGTCCTGCAGTTTTAATTTTACACTAAAAAGGGAAATGTCCAAGAGTGGAAGTACTACCATGATCTTGAGGATTGTGAAATGCCTGATCTTCAATTAAATTTTTAAAATCTCACGTGCCTGGGTGAAGAGGCACACGAATGAGAATTGAAGCTCATCTTTGTCAAGTGAAAACTAATGGACTTGTGAGAAAATAACCTAGGTTAACCATTTCAAATGAGCTTCCAAGGTGGCTCAGTGGTAAGGAATCAGCCTGCCAATGCAAGAGACACAGGCTCGATCCCTGGGTTGGGAAGATCCCCTGGAGGAGGAAATGGCAACCCACTTCAGTATTCTTGCCTGGGAAACCCCACGGACAGAGGAGCCTGATGGGCTACAGTCCATGTGGTCACAGAGTCGGACATGACTGAGCAAATGAGGACACACGCACGCACCCTTTTCAAATAGTGTTTTCAGTAACCTAGAAGAAGCCTCAAATCACTGCAATTCTTTGCCTGAAGGCATCATTCAACAATGCTAGCATACAAACGCTAGGCATTACTAGACAGGTAACAGAAGGAAAACAGAAGGAAAAAAAAAGGACAGAAAGAATCAAAACCGGCAGCCACTCTTGTGCTACATTATGATTCCTCCTCTTCTGGAATACTGTCCATAGATTTAATTGACACTTATCAAAATGTTAACTTATCCTTCAAAAAAGGATAAGTAAAATAATCTAAGAAATGCTGTAAGCTAAGGAAAAGATTAAAAATCATGACTACCAGAAAGTCAAAGACCCAAAACACATCGTCAAGAATTATAAAAGCATACAAGCTGAGTGAGAATGAATTTAGATGCAGTAAGGGATGAAGATTAAAAAGACAGTGTCCCTCTCTGTAGACGGGAATTACATTTCTTTGTTTGCAAAATTCACTAGGCAAGTGGCTTAAAACTTAAAGGATGTAATTCTATAAAAGAGCAAATGAAAGGAAAAACTTTATTGAATAGAAAGTAAGACATATCTCAAGAGAAGGTACAGGGTGAAATACAGCTAAATTCAAAGAGTTTAGATAAATTAAGCTTATGGATATTAGATCCATGACAGATTTTTATAATGTCAGAATGCACAGGGTAGACATATCCCTTTTAAAGCTGGCTTTATAAAGGGAACCATGGTACTGTTTCTAAATGTTCCTTAGTACCATTGTTAAGAGTAAGAAATCCTAAGCTAGATAAATTACTCTTCTTGATTCAGCCAAGATATTCAAATGTTCATAAAAATAAAAGGCAGGGAAACAGCTGAAAAAGATAGAAAACATCATCTCATTCCCTTACTGAAAAGGATATCATCTAATCTATGTGAATACTTAAAATTAACAAAATAGGAATGAATGGGGCCATGCCTCTGAGTTTAGACCAGAGGCTCCCAGTTTAATGGCTAAAAAAGAACCATCATTCATTTCCTGAGATGAAAATATTTCAGGATGTAGCAGTTCTACTACGCCAAGATCTAGAAGAGAGGAGTAGTTCTCTCTTGCAATGCCACAGGCTCTACTCTATACTCTTCAATGCTCCGTACTTGAACCCTTCAGTCAATACTTCAGTTTCCTCTGCACATTACTTATGAAAAGAATGAACCATTTGGACCAAAGGACCAAAAGAGAATTTAAATCCCCCACCACAAGGGACACTGGTGGCGGGGGGAGGGGGGGGTGGGGTGTGGGTAGCACTCTGTGTCAGGTCTTCTATGTCAAAACCCTTCAGATGATATCTAACATGAAGACTTGGAATATTCCTGAATTGCCCCCTACACAATGGTGAGCAAAAAATGGAGATGGCAAAATGGCATGCCTGTGTGATCCCTTGTGTGTACAGTTCTGCATGGACATATGCATATGTGTGCATACACACACACCAGTCTATTCCATTTGTATATAATGCCTAAAGAGAGGTCTTGGCCAACTCTGGGGGGAAGGACTTCAGATTGTTACCTTCTTCTTGGTATCTACTGGAATCATCTGGATTTTGTACAAGATACTATTAATACTTTGTGAATGTTACAAGTGAAGAAAGGGATGCAAGTGCTATAATCCTACAGACAGAATGTTAACTTAGTCTGTTGCAATTATTTCCCTCTGCTTTTGCACTTTTCACTTCTGTCCACCTCCTCCTTCCAGGTAAGAATTCACCAGCTCTAAATCGCCTTCCCTGACTTAACTCACCTGCTCAGGCTTCAGCATGACTTGTGCCTAATCACGTGTTTCTGCATTATATTTTAGCTGCTCACTGTGGCCTTATAATTGTACTCTAGCTTTCCACAAGCATTTATCTTGCCTTCACACTTACAGACCTGCTGCACCTTCTGCTGCTGATCTAAGTTCGGCATGGAGTATATAGGTGCACTAGCAACTTCAAATGAAGACAGTGTATCCTTGGTGCCCAAGTCAGAAATCTGATCTAGTCTGCAGGACTGGATAAAACCGGGGCCCAGGGTGAGAACACACAAGAAAATAATGTTGCTTTCGAAAAGGCATTTGGAACAATGGAAACGAACTACAGAATCTCCAGAAGGACAACTCTGCAATTCTAATGCTTGTTATGCCACTGTCAGGACCTTAAGCCAAAAAAGGCTGAGTAACCTGGGGTTAGACATTCTGTGCCTCAGTTTCCTTATCTACAAAAAGGGATGATGAAGAATAACCTCTCTGCTTCCTGACCAAACAAAATCAAATTACTTCTTAAAAAGATGTATTCTTGAACTAGGGCTTCTGGGGTACCTCAGCTGGTAAAGAATCCACCTGCAATGCAGAAGACCACGGTTGGATTCCTGGGTCAGGAAGATCTGGACAAGGGATGGGCTTCCCATTCCAGTATTTCTGGGCTTCCCTGGTGGCTCAAACAGTAAAGAAACTGCCTGCAATGTGGGAGACCTGGGTTCAATCCCTGGGTTGGGGAGATCCCCTGGAGGAGGGCATGGCAACCCACTCCAGTATTCTTGCCTGGAGAATCCCATGGACAGAGGAGCCTGGTGGGCTACAGTCCATGGGGTTGCAGAGTCAGACATAACTGAGTGACTAAGCACAGCATAGTCCAGCACCCTTGAACTAAATACTTATTGGGTACTACTATGATGCTGGGAGGGATTGGGGGCAAGAGGAGAAGGGGACGACTGAGGATGAGATGGTTGGATGGCATCACTGACTCGATGGACATGAGTCTCAGTGAACTCCGGGAGTTGGTGATGGACAGGGAGGCCTGGCGTGCTGCGATTCATGGGGTCGCAAACAGTCAGACATGACTGAGCGACTGATCTGATCTGATCACTAGACATTATGCTACACACATTCTTGTGTAACCATCTAAGCAAAAGGCCCTGGAGATGGAGTCACAAGGAAGAATCTAATCAAGGTACCATTTTGTCTCTTCCTGAACCACAAGGCACTTAATCTGTCTGTGCCTCAGTTTCCTCATTGTACAAATGTGAACTAAAATATACATGTCAGGGGCTGTGTGAATTAAGTAATGTAATATGCCTTAACATGCAAAATAGTATTCAAATATATGACAAAATTAAAATGTAAATATACAACTCTAAGAATTTTACAGCCACCATCATAATTGATATTGACAGATATAAACTAGTCACTCTAATACTATTTGAGCTTTATATTTAAGTCATGTTTTTAGTTTAGCCCAAATAAGTTGTCAGCCAAAATCTATTTTTAAATGTATTACAATGTATTTGCAAAAGAATTTCTCATATTCTCCAATAACCATTCCAGCTATAAAATCATGCCATTATTATTTGAAAATATTCCTTTTTAATCATATCAGTTTGGGTCATATTTTATTGATATATAATATTCATATAGGACCTTACTAATCTTTTAACAAATATTAACTACTTAATTTTCATATATCCTTTGGAGATAAAATATTTTTCTGACAACTACTTTTATGCTTTATACAAAAACTTAAGTGTAATTAGAAAACAGTGAATGAAAATATCTCAGTTGTTACTTAATGTACTTACACATGGAAAAAAAGTTTTCCATTTTAATGCTTTCACTCTGAAAGTCAAGATAGCATTAAAATATAGGGAGAGATGGGAGGCAAACACATCTCACTAAGAAAGTAGCAAATGAGAGAATTCCAGGAAATCCCAGGAAAACTGGAAATTGACAAGGTTTTCCTTAAGACTTCTGTATCACCCTTGATACCTTACTCCTTCTTGTAACTGTGAAGACAGTGTTCCTGAGCAATCCTCACCCTTGAAGCCCAGTTTTTTAAATAACTCCTAGATATTCTGGTAAAATAATCCATGCTACTAGAGGGAGAAGGGGATGACAGAGGATGAGATGGCTGTATGACATCATCAATCAATGGACATGAGTTTGAGCAAACTGGAGATAGTGAAGGACAGCCTGGTGCGCTGTAGTCCATGGGGTCACAAAGAGTTGGACATCACTGAGCAACTGAACAACGAACAGCAACTGGAAGTTTACACATTATGCTATCTAAAAGTGCCTTCTCCGGAGATTAACCCAAAAATATTTATGGGATGTTTAAATATTTGGGGGGTATTTTTTTCTTTGTTAAAACCATGTTCTAAAGTCAAAATTCATCCAAAAGAAAAGACAGCCATTTTAGATGCTTTCTGAACAACATGATATTGTATCCATAAATAAAATGATCAAAGATGAACATATGCGTGTGTGTATAATATATATGGGGCTTCGCAGGTGGCACAGTGGTAAAGTGGTAAAGATTTCTTCTGCCAATGCAGGAGATGCAAGAGAAGCGGGTTCAATTCCTGGGTTGGGAAGATCCCCCGGAGTAGGAAATGACAACCCACTCCAGTTTACTTGTTTGGAGAATCCCATGGATGGAGGAGGCTGGTGGGCTACAGTCCATAGGGACACAGAGAGTCAGACATGACTAAGCCTCTAAGCACACACACACACACACAAACACACACATATGTATAAAAGATGAATGTATGTTCCCCTAAATGGAAGCCAAATATTTTATATACCTGGATGCTTATACAAAATAAAATAATAGCTACCAAACCATTGTATACAGAATGGTGTGAATCTATGTAGAACCATGTAGTATCACTCACCACCATATACAATCAGTATATTTTGTGCATTTTTCATATGCCCAACTATCCTATTTGCCATTAAGAGAGCCACAGTCCCAAACATAATCACCCCCCATTCAAACATTTTCAGTGGCTCCCATGATTAGAGACCACTTTTTACATGTTTCTTTAAAGAGTCCCTACGCAAAGAAAAATGAAACCTTAGGAAGTGTGGGGGAATGGGGCGATACAGGTTGCTAAAATGAGAGAAACCGCCTTGAAATCTTAGGTTGTAAATCAATCATTCACGTAAATTTGGGATCTATTTCTTAGCAACCTTGACATGTTGACGTTCTCCTGGGAGTTTACTGTAATCTTTGCTCATCTCAACCTACACCCATTCCCCAGGTGATTTTATCCAAAATCTTGACTTCAAATGGTTTTGGCATAAAGATGAGTTCCAAAAGGATATCTTCCTCCTGACCCCTCCCCCAAAGGCCAACCCATCTCCAGCATCCCTCACAACATCAACCCTTGGATGTGCTCACAGGCATCTCAGATTTAACTTGGCTGCGCTGGAATTGGCCTGAGCCGTTGGGCTAAAATAACCATACAACACCGTCCCCTGATAAAGGCATGAGACACACCAAGGGTGCTGTTTTATCACCACGGCCTGAGGCGCTTCAGGGAGGTGAGCACCAGCTTGCTGGCATTATTTGTGGATGACAGTGTGACAGATGATTTGCACCTGGTCCCAGAGAGTCTCCTGGAAAGCAGTGCCACCGAGGCTGACAGTATGGCAAGAAAATGCCGAAGTGGCCAGCAGGGGACCGGAAACTCCAGTCAAGATGCTGTTTTGGTCTTCCTGGTCCCGTGGTGTTCTAAGCACACATGGGCGGTTCTTGATCCAAGGAAAGAGTATGGCCTGGCATGGACTGTGGGTGCTGCAGTACTGTGCCATGTTCCCTCACTGTTACTTGGGGTCCTATGAATCTTCTTTGGGCTTTCCAGGTGGCACGAGTGGTAAAGAACCCATCTACCAATGCAAGAGACATAAGAGTTGTGGGTTCAACCCCTGGCTTGGGAAGATCCCCTAGAGGAGGGCATGGCAACCCACTCCAGTACTCTTGCCTGGAGAATCCCATGGACAGAGGAGCCTGATGGGCTACAGTCCACAGGGTCGCAAAGTGTCGGACATGACAGAAGTGACTTAGCATGCACACATGCACGGATCTTCTTCAGTAACCAAAGTCTGTCTAATGGACACTATCAGAGTCCAAAAACTAAGCTCCCCTGGCACTCTTCCTCATCTCAGAAAAATGAAAACTGCCTTCTCTTAGTTCCCCAGGACAAAAATATTGGGGTTACCTTTAACGCCTCACCTTTGCCCTGCCCATCTTGTCCGTGAGTAAGTCTCACTGGCTAGCCTTGCAAACTATATCTAGAATCTGACCATATCTTACAACCTTTACCACAACCACCTTATTTCAAGCTTCCCTTATCCCTGATCCATCACCAGGATTACCACAGGAGCCTCAGAACTGCTTTCTCAGTTTTTGCCCGTGGCCTCCTGCAAATATTCTCTATTTGAGAATAGACATTCTCAAATCAGCAGCCAGAGGGATCCTGGTGAAACACACGCCAGAGGACACTCATCTGTACCAAAAAAGCCAAACTCCTGATTATCACTTACAAGGCCCTACAGGACCTGGCCCTCATTACCTGCCTGACATCCCTCTCTACCATGCCCTCCCAGCATCCCAGCTGCTCCTCTGCACGCAAGGCACGCTCTCATCTCTGGGATATGCCGAACCCTCTGCTGAGTGTTATTCCCCAGATGGTCCCTGAGTTAATTCCTTCATTAAAAATCACCTTATCCGTGAAGCTTCTTCAGTGACCTTATCTAACATTCATCACCAGGACCATCCAACATTTCCTACCCCTCTTCACTCTTATTTTTTCCTCCTGAGACTTATCACTCCCTAACAAACTCTCTTCCCTTAGGAGAATGCAAACTCACCCAGAGCAAGAATTTTCATGTTTTATTCTCTACTGTGTTTCAGTGCCTGGGACAATGCACATAGCAGGAATTTAATAAATACTTGTGAATGAATAAGTGATAGTAGAATTAATATAAAACAAAGTTTTTCTTTTTTTTTTTTTAAGTCTAGTCTGTTGGCATTCTAAGAAGGCAGGTAGCTCCAGGCATCCCCTGGTACCCAGCCAATGCCCTCAGTGGCACCCCTCCTCCAGAAGGAGGGGACCAGGCCTAGGATAAAGCCCACCTCCTTCATATGGAACAAGAGGCCTTGCTCTGCTCTGCCAGACTTGCTCATAATGCCGCCTGTCACACCCAGACAATCCAGTTACACCATGCCTTCTGCCTCAAACATCTGCTGATCCCCAGTCTTCCTCCGGAGAGCTCTGATTCCACAATGAAAATCCAGTTTCCCTTGCACTACTTCTTCTGTGTCTTCTCCACTCTCACTGGGTGGTTAATTTCTTCCTCAGCAGCTCAGCTCCAATCTGTAAGTGCTTACCTTATGATTAAGTTCATAACAGTCTCCTTCATTGACTCTGGAGGAGAGAGGATCTTAAGAGAAGCCAAGTTATTTCCATCACTTTACTTGGCTCAATATCCAGCACAAAGGTCAACACAATGGAAGTGCTCAATAAACGCCACTGAATGAATCCATAACGACAAAACTGAAAGGAGGGAACCATGCAGAGGATATAATCCCCCCAACAGGAAGACTCCAAGACCTAGAACTGAGGCTACCACACAACCTACCACATGTTAAATGTGTCCATTTCTTCACCCAAAGAGCAGATAGAATAACTTACCCATCTACCTCACAGAGGGTAGAGCTCAAATGGTAAAACAAAAGTCAAATATCCCATGAAATACTTTTTATCAATGTATAGATCAAAAATTTTTGCTCTTTTTTAAATCTCATAACTGATTCAGCAAACACGGAAATAACTAGATCAAAACCAGGTACATCTAATATAAGAGTCTTCCAGTAGTCACATATGGATGTGAGAGCTGGACAATAAAGAAGGCTGAGTGCTGCAAAATTGATGCTTTCGAACTGTGGTGCTGGAGCTGACTCTTGCAAGTCCCTTGAACAGCAAGGAGATCAAACCTGAATACTCTTTGGAAGGGCTGATGCTAAAGCTGAAGCTCTAATATTTTGGCCACCTGATGCAAATACCTGACTCATTGCAAAAGACCCTGATGCTGGGAAAGAGTGAAGGCAGAAGGAGAAGAGGGCAACAGAGGATAAGATGGTTGGATGGCATCACCAGTTCAATGGACGTGAACCTGGGCAAACTCCAGGAGTTGGTGAGGGACAGGGATGCCTGGTGTGCTGCAGTCCGTGGGATCGAGCAGAGCTGGACACGACTTGGCAACTGAACAACAACAGCAACCTGTAGCTCAGATGGTAAAGAATCTGCCTGCCACTCAGGAGACCCAGGTTTGACCCCTAGGTGAGAAGATCTCCAGGAGAAGAGAATGACAACCTACTCCAGTGTTCTTGCCTGAAGAATTTCATGGACAGATAAGCCTGGTAGGCTACAGTCCAAAGAGTAGGACTGAGTATCTAACACTTTCACTTTTTTTCACATATTGGAGAAGGCAATGGCAACCCACTCCAGTACTCTTGCCTGGAAAATCCCATGGATGGAGGAGCCTGGTAAGCTGCAGTCCATGGGGTCGCTAAGAGTTGGACACGACTGAGCGACTTCACTTTCATGCATTGGAGAAGGAAATGGCAACCCACTCCAGTGTTCTTGCCTGGAGAATCCCAGGGACAGAGGAGCCTAGCGGGCTGCCATCTATGGGGTCGCACAGTGTCGGACACGACTGAAGTGACTTAGCAGCAATATAACTATGCCTCTACGGGCTTACAACATTCAAACAGGAGTAAACCAGGAAGTGTTGTCCAAAAAGAATATTAAAATACAGGTTATATATTCTCTATGTATATGGAGAGAAAGCTATGCTATTGAATATAAATCATTGCATATAGAGGACTATAATTTGATATTCATTACACTTTACTAAATAAAATGATAGAGAACTTTGCAGCAAACTTTAATGCTTATTACCTGTTTTTAGAGGCAGTAAATTTAAGAACAAAAAGCACAGGCTCTGGAGTCTGTCCATTTAGCTTTGAATAACAGTACAGTCTAACTTTGAGAAAATTAGCTCCTTCTGATTCAGTTTCATGTAAGTTAAATATACATAATAAAGCACATTCCTCATAGAGTTGTTTAAGAAAATTAAAGGAAATAACACATATAAAGAGTTAGAACATTGCCTTGCACATAGAAATTACTCATTAAATTTTGGCTATTATTAATGTATTCATGACTCTTGAAATTTAAAGATGTTTCCATATATTTTTCTGTACTGATATCAAACTAACAAATGTAAAGAAAGTTGAAAAATCAAAGTTTTCAAAGTATTTCATCCCAGAAAAGATCTCTTTGTCTTGATATCTCTGCCGCCACCTCAGTCTTGCCTTAGAGGGCTTGTGCCAAAAACAGCACTTAGATGGAACACACATGTTGGGAATCAAAAGAGAAGAAGCTGCCCTCGTGTGCCTTAAGGCTGCATTCCCCTATCTCCCCTTCCGCCCTGCCCCCAAACGTAGGCTACCCTGTGACACAACCGCAGCGTGGAATGAGGTTGCAATCGCCCACTCAGAGGTGTAATTAATAGTAAAAAAAAAAAAAAGCAGAGACATCACTTTGCTGACAAAGGTCCATTTGGTCAAAGATACTGTTTTTCCAGTAGTCATGTATGGATGTGAGTGTTGGACCATAAAGAAGGCTGAGCCCCGAAGAAATGATGCTTTTGAACTGTGGTGTTGGAGAAGACTCTTGAGAGTCCCTTGGACTGCAAGGAAACCCAACCAGTCAATCCTAAAGGAAATCAACCCTGATATTCATTGGAAGGATTGATGCTGAAGCTGAAGTCCCAATACTTTGCCACTTGATGTAGAGCCGACTCATTGCAAAAGACCCTGATGCTGGGAAAGATTGAGGGCAGGAGCAGAAGTGGGTGACAGGGGATGTGATGGTTGGATGGTATCACTGACTGAATGGACATGGCTTTGAGCAACCTCCGGGAGATAGTGAAGGTCAGGGAAGGCTGGCGTGCTGCAGTTCATGGGGTAACAAAGAGTCAGACATGACTTAGTGACTGAACAATAACAAAGATTAGGTTAATGTAGGTAACCTAAGGTTAACTGATGCAGGTCTTACTGTCTTACTATTCACTTCCTCCTCCTTGCCCACTCATCACAAAAAGAATCCAGAATTCCTTCTCTATCAGCACTAGGCCTGAACTTCTAACATCACCTGTTTCACCCTCAGCACTGAAAGCCATGAAAGAGTGCAGACTCTGAGGAATAAAACCAGATCTGAAGACCTGAACTTTGATCCTAGTGATACTGTCAGAGTGAGTCAGTGGGGCTTTCTGTGTGTTAGTTTCCTAATCCGTAGTGTTGCGATACTACTGCTAATATGACTACTCATGAGGCTTTAAGGCAGGAGTAAAAGGGGAAACAAACATGGGGAAAACACTTGGAAATTTATGAGAATCACACAAATGAAATGTAATTCTAATATATGATTCCTGGCTCATTCGCTTTCCTCCCTATTTAGACACTGATCTTGACCCTTGGAGCCATGCCATTACAAAGATTTCTCTGATAAGAAGAAGTTATATTCAAAGAGAGAAAAATAATTTATTTAAACCACAGGGTTAGAAAGGTGATGGATATGACTATAAATAACAGGCAACCTCTGCATTTAAAAGTACTGAATAAGCACCAAAATCCTTAAGATTTTTTTGAGAAGCAAAAATACTCAATCAGCAGTGAATATCAATAAGGCTAAAATGGATTGCCTGTGGATAGCAGAAAGAAATAAAAATTAGGACATATACTGAGCTCCATTTGTGTTTATTCCAAAAATAATGTAACATTTTCTTTTTCTGCCAAAGACAAACAATCTCTCTGGAGAAGGTAAGAATGCAACTGCCTGAAACAGATGCTTCCACCCAATTAAAAGACAAGCAGGGAAGGAAAAATAACAACAAGAGCAAACAAACCTAACACTTCTTGAGCACCTCAATGCCTAACATGGATTATCTCGTTACTCCTCACAGCAACCTGTTTGATAGCTTTTCTTCCTTCATTCTAGATAGATTAAGGATTAGAGAGGAAATTACTTGTTCAAGATAACACCTCTAGTAAAGTACTCAAATGGAGTTTAAAACATCTTGCTGTGAAGTCACTTCAGTTGTGTCCAACTCTATGCAACCCCATAGATGGCAGCCCACCAGGCTCCCCCATCCCTGGGATTCTCCAGGCAAGAACACTGGAGTGGGTTGCCATTTCCTTCTCCAATGCATGAAAGTGAAAAGTGAAAGGGAAGTCATTCAGTTGTGTCTGACTCTTAGCCACCCCATGGACTGCAGCCCACCAGGCTCCTCCCTCCATGGGATTTTCCAGGCAAGAGTACTGGAGTGGGGTGCCATTGCCGTCTCCTTAAAACATCTTATCCAATCCCAAAGTTTAGATTTTTATCACAACTTCATGTTTCCTCTGCCAAAATAACCAGGAACTCTTCTAAAACTCAAGGGAAGTGGGGATTCTTCAAAGATTTTTAGTACCGCTACGGATGATATGCACAAATCAAGAGTGAAGTGGAAATGATCTTATGCAGGAATAAGAAATGGGATGGTTGAATCAATATTATCTGGCAGGTACATTGTCAATACTGAAAATGGCGCCATCATCTACAAATAGTAGGGAATTCAGTATCTAGTGGCTAAAGAACCTTTCCAAAATTTAAGTCCAATAGATGAGATGCAGAAGTGCTGAATGTGGTAGATGAGGATAAGAGCATACTAGCTTTCATAGCTTTTAACAAAACTTGAATGAGAACTTGTGTGTGTATTCTATAAATAGGGCAATAAAAGACAGAAGTAACATTTGGGGATACATGGCAAGAGGGAATATGAGAAGAAAGGCCATAGAGCAAGAAACTGGGTAAAAAATCACTAATAATTTCTTCCCTCAATCGACTATCCCAGCTCACTCAAATGATGTAAAAAACCAAACATAACATGAGGAAGAAACTGCTCAGTTGATGACTCACAGAATGGTTTTCAATCTCATTTGACTTAAAACTGGTAAGAAAAATAGGCTCCATAGAAAAATGAATATATATATAGAGAGAGAGAGAGTTAAAATGTGTTCAATTATCAATCAGATCTCTCCTTGAAATAAAATTCTAGGGTTTTCATCTTGACCAAGATTCTTGGTTGGATCAATGTATTCTTTTAAACAAAAGAAATCTACAACAAAAATATAGCCATCTCCAAGGCATCTAACTGAAATTTTTACATCATTTTGGGATTAACATTTTTTTGGAAAAAAAAGTTTTTCCATAAGAATACTACTCTGCCATTATAGAGTAAATTAAAACTAAATTACTTTTTATTCAAAAACTCCATTTTTCTGTGTTAGTAGTAAATTGCTTTTAGTTGGGGTTTAGAGAAGCAATGATTAATCACTTCTGCCCAGACACCTAAAAAGGCCAGTTACTGGAGTTATACTTTGGTTAGATTAAAGAAGTGAGCTACGGCTTGTTAACCATGAGGGGTACCCACCTGAAGCGGGTCGCACCACAAACCCATCTTTTCTTCCCTGCGACGGCCAGTGTCACAATTACTGCACTTTCCCCACCTCGTAGCTTCCCTTCATTTGTCACAGCCAAGTTTCTCAGCCGGCAAGGGTCCTCTCACCTTGAGGGCCTCCAGCAGGGTGACCCCATGTGCACGGGTGTTCACTGGCAGTTCCAAGACCAGGCAAACGGGAAGAAGGGAGGTGACAACAGGAAAGAAGCAGAGAAATACAAGGGCAGGAGGGGATGAGAAGGAGCAGCGAGCTGGAGAAATGAAGGTGAAGGAGAAGGAGAAGAGACGACAAAAGCAGGAAAAGAGGGAGGCAGCACAGCAACAAGAAAAAGAAACCAAAGAGGTCCAGGCTAAGGGGAAAAGTGGCAGAGGACCCCGCGGGCACATGGACGGCCAAATGCTGAGTTACTGCCTCTTCTTACTTGTCTTCCCCGCAGGGAAAACGGAGTAACAACTCCTGGGCACCTTACCTGGATGAGTTCGTCCAGCTCGGTTGAATTGACACAGGCGTGTTGGGAAATAAACGTCTGCTTCTGGATCACGATGGTGGTCCGCTGGGAAATCTCGTGAGGCTGCTCCAAGGCTTTGAACACGGTGGCTCCGATGATGAGATAGAGGACGACCACCAGGAAAATCGTGGAGACCGTCTTCCATTTCATAACATTGATGGTCGTGTCACTCTCCACCCGGGAAGCAAGCACGGTGGGTTTGGTGGAGAAGGAGAGCCTGGGTTTGGAGTTCTGAGCAGCAGACTTAGGATCCAGCAAATCAGGGGCCGCCACTGCCAACAACAGAGAAGGGAGGTTAGAGGGGTCAGCAAAAGTGGTCTGGATTCCGCCTGCTATCCTGGTGAGAGCTCCAGAGCCTAAACCAGAAGTGTGCCCATGAGGTTGCATCCAGGACCATATATGAGGTTCAGGGAGAAGGGGGTGGGTCTCAGCTCTCTGCTGCTATTGGGGTTTCCAATAGGAGGAGGAAAAAACCAGGAGGTGGACCAAGAACCTTAAAAAAAAATGAATAAAAGAATGACTGCAGTCTTCCTAATTAATTTAAAAATTTATACCTGTCCAACGTGCTAGTGAACACATTTGCAGAACTCCTAAGAGTTGATGGTACTAAAGTAGATATCTGAATGCTTATAAAGAAGGCTAATGTATTATTCCTGTTCTCAATAACACTCTATATCACAAGCAAATTATCTAAAAATTCATTACAATAAAGGAGCTGTATTATAAGTGAATTTGCACTCCAGATATTGTTGCTCAAAGTAAAACATTAGTAATTATCTGGTAAAACGTGATAGCAAATAAACCACTCAATAGCTCTATCATTTCTTTTTGCCCGCGTCCAAGGTGGGCTCATGATTAAGTATTCTCTGTAGGTTGTTATTCAATCTCTGATATCTTGAAAAAAGAAAAACAAAAGTATTGTCACCCATTCTGGCTCAATCACAGGTGCAGCCAAGAGATGACATGTTCTTTCCATTTTAACAGTGAACATTATCAAGAAAAAAAAATGAAAACCTTGTCTCACACCTTAGACCTACATGCTCTGTATAAAGCTAATTGCTCCATTAGAGTGGATTTATGCGTTCTCTTACAAATTCCCATATACTCTGAGGTGACTCTAAATCCATTTATTATTTATCTCAGCTGTTCCAAAATATCATTAATGGATTTATTTTTAGAAAAGTCAAGAGATACTAGACTTCAACCTGCTAAACGGAAAATAAGCCATTTACCACAGAGTATTTGATTGGAAAGGCAACACTGAACCAAAAGGGGTAATAGAATGGCTGAAAGAGGGGACACGTCAAAATATCATTAACTCGGACAGAATAATTGATTGACCATCCATAATTCTTACAAATATAAGTAAAATTACTTTGTTGTTGTTTAGTTGCTAAGTCATGTATGACTTTTTTCAACCCCATGGCCCGTCAGGCCCCTCTGTCCATGGGATTTCCCAGGCAAGAATACTGGAATTTCCTTCTCCAGAGGATCTTCCCAACCCAGGGATTGAATCCACGTCTCTTGCATTGGCAGGTGGATTCTTTACTGCTGAGCCATGAGGGAAGCCCAAAATTACTTTAGTGTTTAATAAAATTATAACCTAATCTGAATAACACTTTTTAGGTAAGTACATAAGAAATACCTATGTAATTGCACCCAAACATCATACAGGTACCTGAAATTACTTGAATAAGAAGGGAATAAGGAGTGTCATCACCGACTTGATGGACGTGAGTTTGAGTGAACTCCGGGAGTTGGTGATGGACAGGGAGGCCTGGCGTGCTGCAATTCATGGAGTCGCAAAGACATGACTGAGCGACTGAACTGAACTGAACTGAAGGAGTGTCAATTTTCACATGACTACATACTCTGCCCTCTTGTCTACCACTGTGAGTTAACTGTAGGACTGTCACAGTTGGAGTTCATAAAATAAATCATCTGTTGCCCATCAGAAAGAAGCTTTGCAACAAAGCTATATGAAGCACCAGACCTAAGTAAGGAGTGTTGTGTAATGATGGCAGGTAACAGAGTGCTCCTCAATCAGCATAACTCTGAATGATTCTGACTTTGAAGGGAAGTCAGCGCCCTGATGAAGTAACTGTAGCCTGGGCTCCAAGTGGGGATTCCACATAAGTACAGGTCATTTCAGCAGTTTCAAATGGTTCAACCTGCTATGCATAGATATGTACACATTTTCCTCCTGATACAGTCACCTGCTTCAAATAAAACCTCAAATTAGCAGACACCTTTTAACACGTGATATTCATAAAGGAAACTTCATCTCAAATAAGCACTGGATATGTGTTTCATGGCTACAGTCCATGGGGTCTGGACTGTAGACCACAGAGTCCAATGCGACTGATCAACTAAGCATGGCACAGCACGTGTTCAAGGCTTTAATTTTTTGAAACATTTTAATAGAAATGTTGATAACAGCTGAAATTACTGTCATCTGCTGTCTAGCCACCTCACCCCACCTCCAAGCTGCTTAGTGAGTCTCAGTGAAAAATAAAGGTCATCATCTAAAATTAAGCCATCTTTGGAACAAAAATAACAGAAAATCACTCAGAAACTCCACATTATCTCTCTGAAAGAAGCTGTCCAAGCCTTTCCTCCCCAGTTCTCTGTGCTCTCTTCTCATCTTTCTGATTTTTCCCATCACTGATTTCTTGTCTGCAGCACTGGAAAACACCAAGACCGTTTACCTTGATGCTCCCAAATCCCAACCCTAAATTGCAATGCCAAACTAAGATATTATATGATTGGGGGGAAAGGAAGAGATTTTTTTTTTTAAAGACTGTGTGTGTACTGTGTGTATTATTAAGCTAAAACATTTCCTGGTGTATTTTAATTCTTTTAAGTTATTGCTTTTTCTTTTTAATTAGCAGAAATATATATAATGCACATTTGGCAGACAGAATGGGCAGAACCTGGTGAAACACCAAAATAAAAAACAACAGTCTTTCTGCACGAATATGGGGAACCCTCTGGGTTTCCATCTCCATGTCGTTTGATGTATGATCATGAAGAGAAGCTCCTTAGAATAAGGAATCAAAGATTCACCCCTTCCACACACTCTGGGCACCATCACGCCCTCCCTTCTCTGCCTGCAGCACCTCACAGCCTCCGCTTAATCCTAGCCTCTCATCCGCACCCACGTCTGTCTTCTTAGCTCCCGGCCACAACTGACGACTCAATTCCAGGAGAAATGGGTTTTTTTCAGTACCACTGCCTATGCCACCGCGCTGTGGGCAACAAGTGTGACCAGGGTCACCCGTCGGGCGACTCCCAAGAGCTGACCCTCCTCCTTCGGAAACTCCCCTAAGTGTCCCAAACCTATACCCAAGACAGATGCAAAACACCCAGGCACCCGCGGGAGAGTGGGGAGAAGCAGCCAGGAGTGGATCCGGGGATAGATTTGCCTCCAACCCCAGACTGGGATCCAACACCTTGGACGGGAAACGAAAGGTGGAAAACGTCCGCGTGCTGCCAGCGGGGCTTTTGCAACCCTCCCGGGACTGGCTGGGACGGAAAACGCGCGGCGGGAGATGGGGAGGGGTGGGGTACCCGGGGGTCTCACCTCCTGCTCTATAGCCGGCTCTCTCCCGCGAGGCGCTGGGAAGCATGAGGCATGCAGCATTCACAAAATTTTTTTTTTTTAAAGACGGACTTGAAGCTTTTTACAAACAACACGCCATTGTACTCACTTCTTATTCAGAGACGGGCTGCGCGCTCCGAGCTGCACAGGCAGGCATTTTTTTCCCCCGGCTTTGTTTTACAAGGTGGGGAGAGCCAGGGCTGGACGCGGGGAGGGAGGAGGGGAGCGTGAGAAGACACGGAATCGCGGGAAGGAGGGGACACCCGCGGGCCGGGCAGAGGGCGAGGCCGAGGCCAAGTTGGGCTGGGGCGCCGCCGCCCCCGCGCGCGCCTGCGGCCGGGCCCGGGTCACCCGGAGAGCGCGGGCGACCCGGGTCCCGCGCCGGCCCGCAGCCGCCGCCGCCGCCGCGCGCTCCGCCCCGGGCTGCGCGCTGGCCCGGCCCCGGCGCGGCGCGGCGCGGGGGCGGTGGGTGCAGCCCGAGCGGCCGTGCGCCCCGGCGTCTTTGTGCGCGAGCCTCGCTCAGCCCCTCTTCGCATGTCTTTGTGCGTCTCCCCGGCAGAGCCCTCGGCGCCCCGGGGGCGAAGGTGGGGGTGGCACGGTCTGGGCGCGCCTGGCGCCCTCCAGCTCGCAGCTCGGCCGGCCACCGCTGCTCTCCCTTCCAGGCTCGCTCCTTTCCCTCCTTTCGGAACTCCCTCCCCCTGGGTTCCCCGCCCCCCCTTCCCCGTCCGTCTCACCGCCTGGGCTCGCCTCCCCGCCAGCCCTGCGAGCCCAACCCTCGCCTCGTCTCCCCTGGCTCTTCCGAGGCCCCCCTCAATCCGCGTCCCTGCCTGCGGGCCCAGCCCTTGGGTTCACCTGCTGCCTCTTCTCCTCTCGGACCGGTCCGCTAACCCTGCCCCCTCTCTACATCCTCACTCACGCTCTCGGGTACCCGGCTCCAACCTGTCTCCTTCCAGGTCGGGTTGCAAGGTGTGGGACCGAGCTTTGGGGAGCGGGGTCCTGGACTCCAGCACGTGGGCATCCTCCCCTCCCTCCCCCACCAGGGCTGTACAGAAACGTACCCCCTGAGATCCCTGGAGCGGGGACAGTAATAAGGATGCTGATTTCTTCCAGCCCGCGCCTGGGGAAGGTTTATCAAGCCCCAGCGACCTCCACCCACCATATTCCAGGGTGCTGGACCTGGGCAACTAGCTTTTGTCAGCACAACGTTGATCTAATGGGGGAAGGCACCGGGAGCCAGGATGAAGACATTTAGGGATGCAAAGGAAATGAAAGAAAAATCCATTTGGTTCTCAGAGCAAAACCTCTTTGGCTGGGCACAGAGGTAGCGAATGTGGTCAGTGGGGACCCCCGGACCTCAGTCTGAACTCGGTGCTCCGCGCGCACCTCCGCACCCGGATCCCAGCTTGTCAGGAACCTAGACGCCTCCCAGACTGGCACACCGCCGCGCTGGGGCAGCTGGACTCTCGGCTATCGGGGCGGGGGCGGGAACCGAACCCTCACGAGAGCGGGCAGAAAGTGGGCAGACGCCCGGCTGCAGCTGTGATGGACGAGTCTTCTCGCCGCACACAGGCTGTAACGGAACTTCAGCCGGTTTGTAAACTCTTTCCTCCTTCCCACTTGCGCAGCGGGAATCCCCTGCTGACCTCCGCCCTCCCACCTCCAGCGCTGTGAGAGAGTTTATCTTCCAGAACCGCTGCTCGGTCAGATTGGAGCATCTCCCCAGGGACCAGGAGCTATAGACGTGAAGGAGAGAAGGTAAAGCTGAAAGGCTCTGGATTGAAAAAAGAACGCTGTATGCGAGGCTGTGGCCGTCAACGATTTGAAACGCCAAATTACTTTTTAAATTTCAGAATAGACTCAGCCGGCTGTCTCCTTTCTCCTATTAAAAATATTTCCCTTATTAGGAATTCCTTCCTGCTGGAATTGAAACGGTGTTCTCGACTTCTGCTCTCAATAATAAAATAATCGGATGTCCTTTGTAAAATGTGAATCTGGTCCTCTCCCTCGCCGACGTAAAACCCTTTCAGACTCTCTTGGTCCCACATAAGGAGCTTCCTGGTCTGGCTTCTTTTTCTCATTCCTGGCCTCTGTGCATATTGTCACCTTCCCTCACACACCTTCCCCAGTCCTCTCCCCAACTTTACATGACTAAGATCCTGCATCAGTATGGTTCTCCAGAGAAACAGAACAAATAAGATGTGTGTGTGTGTGTGTGTGTGTGTGTGAATTTTATTTTGGCACACACAACTACGGGGGCTGCCAGGTCCATCTGAAATCTCTAGGATAATTCTGGAAAATCAAGCAAGAGTTGATGCTTCAGTCTTGAATTTCCTCTTCTGGAAAACCTTGGTTGTGCCCTACCCACATCGTCAAGGGTAATCTTTCCTTAAAGTCTACTGATTGTAGATGTTAACCATATCTACAACATACCTCCATAGCAACACCTAGGCAAGTATTTTATGAAATAGCTGGGTGATATAGCCTAGCCAGTGGGTTCCCTGGTAGCTCAGTCTATAAAGAATTCACCTGCAACACAGGAGACTGCCTGCAATGCAGGACACCCAGGTTCTATCCCTGGGTGGGAAAGATACCCCAGTGGAGGAAATGGCAACTCAGTCCAGTATTGTTGCCTGGAGAATCCCATGGACAGAGGAGCCTAACAGCCCATGAGGTCCCAAGAGTCAGAAACACGATTTAGCGGCTAAACCACCACAACCATGGCCTAGCCAAGTTGACACATCAAACTAACCGTCACAGGTATTATTCTCCAGATCACCCAGCTGTTGAAGCTTCTCCTGAATCCTAGTCTGGTGTCTCACTTCTGCTTCTGTTTGTGCACCTGTCACACTGTGTTGTGCTGCTTTAACCAGACTGTAAGTTCAGTTCAATAAGCTCAGTTTCTTAACCAGACTGTAAGCTCAGTTGACTACTCATTGGAAGGACTGGTGCTGAAACTCCAATACACTGGCCACCTTATGTGAAGAACTGACTCATTGGAAAAGACCCTGATGCTGGGAAAGATTGAAGGTGGGAGGAGAAGGGGACGACAGAGGATGAGATGGATGGATGCCATCACTGACTCAATGGACATGAGTTTGAGCAAGCTACAGGAGTTGGACAGGGAGGCCTGGCGTGCTGCAGTCCATGGGGTCACAAAGAGTCGGACATGACTGAGTGACTGAACTGACTGAAGTTCAGCTAGGATATAAACCATGGCTCTATGTTCCCCATAGTATCAACAGTAACCAGTGACTACAGATAAATAGATGTTTGATAAACATATGAATGAAAGTGTGATTGCAGACATCATTTACCTGACCTCCTTCTAGGTTTTTGGGACTAGGTATCTTACATTTATAGAAAATGAAATGAATTCACTTCAGAATCATTTTCTACCCTATTATAGGCTTCTTGTTCTCCTAGTAAAATGACCCTAAACAATTTGCATATCCTTTTTTTTTTTAACTTTTCCCCTTTTAATTAACAATTTGATGGTTCTTTTCTGTTGCATTTGGGTCTTTTGCAAATTTAGCCACACCTTGCCAAGCACTAGTCCTCCGTCCAGTTGGCTAATGCTTATTAAAGTGGGAGATTAACTCATAGCTTAAATCTGCCTATGGGGACTTCACTGGTGGTCCAGTGGTGAAGAATCCACCTTGCAATGCAAGAGAAGCAGTTCAATCCCTGGTGAGGGAACTAAGAGCCCACATGCTGTGGAGCAACTAAGCCCAGGTACTGCACTGCAGCTACTGAGCCCATGCACTCTGGGGTCTGTGGACTATAGCTAGAGAGTCCATGCGCCGTAACAAAAGACTGAATAATGTAGTGAAGATCCTGCCTGCTGTAACTAAGACCAGATGATGCCAAATAAGTAAATAAATATTTTAAATAATAAAAATAAATAAATTTGCCTATGTAGACCCTCCCTTACTCATGGGATGTAAGACTCACCACCAGTCCCAAATGCTGATTGGCCATTTTCCCTTCTCTCAAGTCATGTGCTGCAGTGGTCTTTCAGGTCTCCTTTGCATATCCTCGTATCAGACATACACGCACACACACACACTTACCACACACACACATATATATAGGGCTGGGGGTAGGGGGCCACAGATTTAACTTACAGAGAGATTAAATTAAAATTTTAAAAACAAACAAAATTTTTAGCTTTGACATTAGTAGGAATCATTCCAACAAGCTAGCCTCACCTCATAAATAATTCAAAAGAACCAAGAAACTTGTCTCCACACTGACTCTAGCCCCACACAGTCCCTCAGTTAAAGCCTCTTACTTCTTTAAGGGCTTTCTTGTGCTTACTCACCATGTTTGAGATAAAAGGGAAAAAAGGGGAATAGACTAGCTTGTATATCATTGCAACCTGAGAAACAAGGAAATGAGATGGTTTATCCTGTTTAATTTTACGTCTGCGTTTCAGGGCATATAAATCCCATCAAAGTTGGTTTAGAAAGACTAGATGGACTCTATTTCTTTCATGCTCCTAGACCCAGGCTACTCAACACCTGCTAACTTTATTTTACTGGATGGGAAACCCTGAAATACATAATAAAAATTCTGCACCCCAAATTCCATACTCCCCTTATTCCAGTGCTTTCAGATTCTGTTGTGCTCAACCAGCAGCAAGAAATCTACACTACTTCACTTTCATGTTTAATTTCCTTTTTGACCTTGCCCTACTCAAAGATAAAACAAAAAACAAAACAGAGCATGCCACTGACTTTTCCATAGTTCCATTCAGACCTGGAATTTTCCAATCAAGGTCACTTCTGTAAGTATCCTCCTAACTCTGCCACTTGTGAACAATGTGAATTTGAGGGAGTCCTTCTCTCTCTCTGACCATCAGTTCCCTCATCCACAAAATAAGAATACTACACTGAACTTGCAAGAGATTGTTGTAAGAACTAAACACATATATATGTTTAACATTGCAGGTCCTCAAAAAGATTTCCTTCTCTCTTGTGCTTGACCTAACCCAATGAACCGGGGGCTCCCGGCCGAACAAGACCACCAACAAATCTCAACTCTGTAATAAATCTCGTCATCTATTTAATCCTCTGAAGAACATAGTTACACAGGTCTAAGATGAGGGAAATGCATCATGTTTATCAAATATCTATTGAGTACCTACGAGGAACCAAACAGAAGCTCTGTGGCTAGATCAAGGCTACTGCTTTCATTAGCTTGTGGTCTGGAGGGGGAAAGTGCTAAATAAACCTAGAATGAAAATTCTGATAAGCTCAATAAATAGAAGGTAGGGAGTACAATGAGCGTACCTAATGTTGGACGGCCCAGGAAGGCCTGTAAAAAGTGACATCACAATTAGGCCCTGATGATGAGCAAGGGCAGAGAAGGGGAGACATAATGTAAGGAAAGAACTTCCTCAGCAGAAGGTGAAGCTTGTGGCCCTTCCTTGTGGCTGGAAGAAGCTTGGAGAATGTGGGGAGCTCAGAGAGGAAGACTGGTGGCAGACAGCGGTCAAGCTAAAGAGGCAGGCAAAGACCAGGTCATAACGCCTTGGATTTTAATTACTGGAACTGATGAATTTTCATCTAACTTCATCAGATGGCTTTTGAAAGAAATCACTCTGGTTGCTACATGGGGAATAGACAGAAGATGGACAAAAATGGAAACATGTACCCAGGGAGTTAGATGCTCTTGCTTAGTCCAGATGAGAACTTGGTGGTGACTTGGATGGGAGTGGGAGAGAGGATAAGAGAGGTGACATCAGTAGATCAACTGGACTCTGTGATCCCCAGCATGTGGGGAGAAAACGCTGGGGGAGAGTGTGGCCATTATCCAAGAGATTCTAGTTCATGCAAACTCAGAGGAGTCGACATGTATAGGCAGTACTTCCGTGAAATGCCTGCCTGATATGGTCCCTCCAGGGCCACTTACCTTCCCTGCTAACGGCTGTTATGTTTCTTGTGGGACTTACCCTGATTGAAGGTGCTGTGTGTGTCCTGGCCCTCAGTAACATAATCACGATTCCTTGGTCTTTCAGTTGGTTCAGGCACAGGCCTATAGCCCACTCAGTCAATGGAACCTATGCCAGGATTTCTGAGGAAAGAGACTTTCCTGCTATACCTCTCACCTTGAACCTGAAGGTTTGGGAGACTATTATGCCAGCAAGAGAAGAGAAGTTACCCAAGAATGAAGCCAGTAAAGAGCAGATAGAACCAAAATGACCAGGTCCTGGTGACAACATTTGATCAGTTCCCTGTATCAAACTACACCATAAGCCACACACATTTTCTTTTTGTATAAGCCAGCTGGTCTTGAGATTTCTGATACTAGAAAGTCCTAATCAAAACATTATAAAGCAAGGAACTGGAGGAAGAGAGAAATAATTTACCTGTATGGGGATGTCTAAGTTGACCCCCAACGATTCCTGCCTGCTGGTATTCATGCCTTGCACTAAACCCATCCCCCTCAAATGTGGGCTACCAATGAACAAAATGCAGTGTAACCAATGGGATGTCTCTTTCCAGGTTAGGTTATAAAAAGACTGTGGCTTCCCACCTGTGCATGCCCTCTTACCCTTGGGTAAGGGTCTTGGATCTTTCCTTCTGGTGGCAGCCAGCTTCCATGTCATAAGGGAGAGGAGAGGCGTGGGTGAACCTGGAAGTGAGTCTCCTATCCTCTTCTAACAGCCACATAAGTGAGCTTGGAGGCTGATCCCTCTCCCTTCCAGTCAGGAGATCACTATAGTCATAGATAACACCTCTTGAGAGTACAGCCTCTGGAGAGACCCTCAATCACAACTACCCAAGTAAGTTCCTTCCAAATTCTTAAGCCTCAAAAACTGTGAGATCAGAACACTCTTTGACATAAATTGCAGCAGTACTTTTTGGGTGGGGGGATCCATCTCCTAGATTAATGGAAATGAAAACCAAAATAAACAAATGATGAAACTTTAAACGCTTTTGCATAACAAAAGAAGCCATAAATAAAATGAGCAGACAACCTACAGAATGGGAGAAAATATTTACAAAATTAGATGACCAACAAGGGATTAATTTCCAAAATACACAAACAGCACATATATTCATAAACATATGCATATTAATCTATATCAATATATAACTGAATTATTTTGCTGTATACCTGAAACTAATACAACATTGTACATCAATTATACTTCAATTGAAAACATTAAAAAAAAAAAGCAACTATGAGACCATAAATGTTTCTTTGTTTTCAGGTGCTAAGTTTTGGGATAATTCTCCATGCAGCAACAGATAGTAATACAACCTCTAAGAGTTAAATTCCAAGTAAGCTGAGAAGTATCAGTCAGATCTGAGTCTGCAGGTTACTTTAAGAAGGCAATTCCTCAAAAGCCAAAGTGAGGCTTTCCCTGGTGGCTCAGTTGATAAAGAATCCATCTGCCAATGCAGGAGACACAAGTTCAATCCCTAATCCAGGAAGATCCCACATGCTCAGAGCAATTAAGCCCATGCACCACAACTATTGAACCTGTGTCTAGGGGCCAGAAGCTGCAACTATTGAAACCTACCCCCCCCAGAGCCTGTGCTCCGCAGCAAGAGAAGCCACTGCAATGAGAAGCCAGCACATCCCAGCTAGAGAGCCGCCCCCTCTCACCACAACTAGAGAAAAGCCCGTGGAGCAAGGAAGACCCAGCACAACCATAAATAAATTACAATTTTTAAAAAAGGCCAAAATGTATTGATTTTGAAATATTCATAAGCCTAAAATTCAAATATGTCGATCAGAAGGGAAGTTGGACATTATTAGGAGAAGAGCGAAGAAAGCAAAGAGGTAGATGTGGGCAGTGCCCATACATGCATTGTCTCGGGCAGTAAGTAGGTCTCAGGCTGGAGTGAACGTCAGAATCGGCTGGAATGCGTCTAAAACACAGATTGCTGAGCATGGCCCCTGAGTTTCTGGTGTCTTTTGTGTGTGGGGAGGGGGTGCTGAGAATTGGCACGAATAACAAGTTCCCAGGTGATGCCCACACTGCTAGTCCAGGGAGCATGCTAAGAGAATCCTGGAGGAAAAGCAGGATTTGGGTTCACTCTACTGGCGCTCACCGTCACAGAGGCGGTTTCTGCAGTGGTAAGAAATCGGGCGAGATGACAACTCAGGCCCTCTGCCCGTGGTTGGCGAATCACGCTGGCACTGGCACATATCACCGTTCACTCTCACTGTTAAGCACCTCTGTGTATCAGAAGAGGCTTCCCTGGTGGCTCAGCGGTTAAGAATCTGTCTGCAATGCAGGAGACCAGGGTTCAATCCCTGGGTCAGGAAGAACTCCTGAAGGACAACAGCAACCCACTCCAGTATTCTTGCCTGGAGAATCCCATGAACAGAAGAGCCTGGCAGGCTACAGTCTTTGGGGTGGCAGAGAGCTGGACATGACTGAAGTGGCTGAGCATGCATGCACATGTATCAGAAAGGCATTTTCCTGGTACTTGGGGACATACTGCAAGAAAAAAGACACACCAAATCTTTCTAATCATGGAGTCAAAATAAGGAAAGAATCACACCAGTGAAACCATGTCTGTGCCTATTGGAAAAATATCATCAAGTTACTGAGAGGGTTTCAGATTAAAGTACCTCACCCTAAAAAATGAAAAAAAAAAAAAAAGTCATTTTTTTCATTAAATTTCGCAAAATTTATCAAGGTTCATTTTGCAAAAATTAAAGTCACTCTAAAATATATGACACTCAGCAATATTTTTTAATGGCTTTATATATTTGCTTACTTTAAATACATATACACAAAAATATGAAGAATGATAAGATTTTAAAATGTAAACAAGACCGTCTCTTATAATGGCAATTCTTAGTCCCATGCAATTTCTTTTCAGTTTTGGAAATTTATGTAAGTCAAAACACCCAACTTTTGCATATAAAATCAGTTCTTTAAACAGTAAGTACATTTAAGTGTTACTCATAAAAATAAGTTAACATTCATATATAACTTTGCTTGAAAGAAAATAAGGTCTTGATTAAGGGTATTGTAAAGAAATCCTTATCATAATGGTACTCTGTTATAAGATTAAATTCTGAAAACATTAGAATTTACTTAGTTTACAAAGAGGAAATTCTACTTCAAATTTTCTTTCTCCTTTCAAAGCTGAGTATCATAAACTATCACCAGGAAATGAACATTTCACTGACATGTATCTAGACTAACAATGGATTTATTTTTAAATAATTTTTAAAGTCTGCCAACATTAGGCAAGCTAATTATATCAAATGTGGTGCTTTTTATTAAAATCAGCCATAATTCAGAGAGAACTAAACTTAAATTTTTTTCTTGATGGCTTTCATTTCCTAATGAATTTTCAGCACATCCAGTACTTTATTTAAAACTTGTATTGGTTATGAAAATTTGCCAATCCAGCATTATGTCTTCACCTGAGAGCACAGATTCTGACAACAATGAAGAACAAATCAATTTTTCTGCGTGATGAACAAATCAATTCAATTTATCTTCTAAAATTGAGTCACAAGATAGAAAGGCAATAGAAAAGCAAATAGAGACTGTGAGGTTTGAACTCTTTTAAAGATATTTGTTAATGTGTTCAATAACCAGAGATCTTAATGTCACCATTAAGATCACTACTAATGTCATCGTTAAGGGAAAGTCACTCAGTTGTGTCTGACTCTTTGCAACCCCATGGATTATACAGTCCATGGAATTCTCCAGGCCAGAATACTGGAGTAGGTAGCCTTTCCCTTCTCCAAAGGATCTTCCCACCCAGGGATTGAACCCAGGTCTCCTGCATTGCAGGTGGATTCTTTACCAGCTGAGCCACAAAGGAAGCCCAAGAATCCCGGAGTGGGTAGCCTATCCCTTCTCCAGGAGATCTTCCCAGCCCAGGGATAGAACCCAGGTCTCCCATATTGCAGGCAGATTCTTTACCAGCTGAGGTACAAGGGAAGCCCAATGTCATCATACAAGCATAGAATCTAACTTTCCCTCCTATGTTTCTGTGTCTGTGATTAAATAAGCACATACAAGTCTTGCTCAAGGCCTTTTACTAAGTTTATGGAAGAATTGAGATTAAAAACCTAAGCATCACCCAAGGCATGTTTGTTCTATAAGAAAGAAAAGAAGAAAGCAGCTTTTTCTTGAATTTTTAAAATTGTTAAGCTGATTGTGTGATCTCTCCAAATTCTGCAAAGTGAACCAGGCAATAAGACTGCCACCCCCACCGCCACCTGTCCCCAGGACCTTCACCAGCGGCCTCATCTCCACTAACCTCTGATCCAGCCTCCACAGTGTGGCCAGAGGAGGCTTTTAGAGATAAAATCCAGTTAAGCTGAAGCCCTGAAGCATACACTAACCTCCCATTGCCTTCACCATAGAGACTAATAGTCTAGGGGCATTCTTAGGGCCTTGAAAGTCTTTACCTTGGTAAAGACCCCTTTTCACAGTAAGGTCACATTCTCAGGTACTGGGGCTAGGACTTCAATATACCTTTTTGGGGGGACACAATTCAACCCATAACATTGTGTGTGGGACTAAAACAAGTTCCAACAGAGAAGGGATCTCATCATCTTGTTCCTAAGCACAATATCTTACATATAATAAGCACAAAAATAAATAGTCCTTAAATGAATGAAAGTCCACTATTAAGAGATATTATTGAAAGAATCCTGCAGTTAATTAGGGCTCAGAATCACAATGCATACAGCATCAGGCAGGAACATATATGCATGAAGTGGGTCTAGTGAACCAGTGAACTGGAGGAGATATTCTAGTCATATCTAGTTGATCCATGAAAGAACATGGATCCAGTGTGTTAAACCTTCCAGTTTTCCAAGAGAAGTCAGATATCCAGAGACAATATCCAGATATTATCTTAGAAGAAATCTTTCAATTTCAAATTGTTGTTGTTGTTCAGTTGCTAAGTCACATGTCACATCTGACTCTTTGTGACCCCATGGACTGCAGCATGCCAGGCTCCCTTGTCATTCAATATCTCTTAGAGTTTGCTCAGATTCATGTCCATTGAGTCATTGATGCTATCTAACCATCTAAGCTTCTACTGCCCTCTTCTCCTGCCCTCAATCTTTCCCAGCATCAGGGTCTTTTCCAGTGAGTCAGTTCTTCCCATCAGGTGGCCAAAGTATTGGAGTTTCAGCTTCAGTATCAGTCCTTCCAATGAATATTCAGGACTGATTTCCCTTAGGATTGATTCATCTGATTTGCAGCCCAGGGGACTTTCAAGAGTCTTCTCCAACACCACAATTCAAAAGCATAAATTATTTGGCACTCAGCCTTCTTTATGGTCCAACTCTCACATCCACACATGACTACTGGAAAAACCATAGCTTTGACTATACACACCTTTGTTGGCAAAGTAATGTCTCTACTTTTTAATACTCTGTCTAGGTTTGTCATAGCTTTCCTTCCAAGGGGCAAGTGTCTTTTAATTTCATGGCTACAGTCACCATCTGCAGTGATTTTGGAGCCCAAGAAAATAAAATCTTCCACTTTTTTCCCTTCTATTTGCCATGAAGTGATGGGACCAGATGCCATGATCTTAGTTTGTTTAATGTTGAGTTTTAAGCCAGCTTTTCTACTCTCCTCTTTCACCCTCATCAAGAGGCTCTTTAGTTCCTCTTTACTGTCTTCCATTAGAATGTGTCATTTGCATGTCTGAGGTTGTTGATATTTCTCCCAGCAATCTTGATTCCAGCTTGTGATTTATCCAGCCCTGGCATTTCGCATGATGTACTCCTCATTTAAGTTAAATAAACAAGGTGACAACATACAGCCTTGTCATACTACTTTCCCAGTTTTGAACCAGTCAGTTGTTCCATGTCTGGGGCCGTTGGAAGTGTAAGTTATTTTATCATATGCGCATTGCAATGCATGTTTGAGCATAGTATTTTGAGTGAGTGGTAACTGCTTCCTCTGCAATATACACCGTACCTGGAGCTCCAGGAAAGGGAAATGTAAGCAATAAAAGAGAGTTCCCATGTGTGATCTGGCAGGGAGGGTAAGCCATTGTTCCAAAATAAACAATGATAATGGCAAATAAAACGTATCTGTAGGCTGCACCTGCTCCTGAGGCTCTCTGAGTCCAGCCTTTGGGTTCAGGTAACATCAGATGCCCTGTGAGGTCACATCTGCAATAAAATGCAATGATTCTATCTTCTAGGCCATGGTAAGTGTTGAAACATCTCACTTCAATTGTAGTCATGCGGGGCTGGCACTAGGCTAAGGCGAGTGAGAGGGTACTTGCCTGGGGCACAAAATTTAAATGGGCATCAAAACACAAATAATATTTGAATACAGTATTTAAAAATCAATCTTAATGTGAAAAATCCATGGTGAACAAAAAGATTGCAGCTTTGAATAAAGAGGATCCAACTTTGCACGTGCAGAGGCTGGGCTCACTAGCCTCACCTTAGTCCTGGCCATGTTGTCCTGGTTCACTGATGCTTACCCTCCCTGCCAGATCACACATGGGAGCTTTCTTTTGTTGCTTACATTTCCCTTTCCTGGAGCTCCAGGTACGGTGTGTATTGCAGAGGAAGCAATAATCACTCACTCAAAATACTGTGCTCAAGCATGCACTGCACTGCACATATGATGAAATAACTTACACTGCAGTGGCATCTCGTTTTTCTCCCTCCTTGGAAAGAATGCCTCTTGAGCGCTGTTGTTTCTTCTCTTCTGAGATGTTGCAACTCATTTCTGATGGAATTGCCTTAACTATACTTTTCTCCCAAGTTTCAGCTTAATACCTGCTTACTTCTGCCACACTGCTAGATGCTTCAGACGGAGATCTGTCTCTAGCCCTGCAACAGCTTGCCAGTGGAGTCCAACAGATGCAGGTCTGTTACCATGGAATGCTCTTATGGTGGTTCAGCTTTCAGCTTAGAAATCACATCTGAAATGTTTTAAAGCTAGACATTATAGAGAACACCGTGACCTTTCCTAAGCAGCCACTCACAATACAGACCTTCTCATCCATCATCACAGCAGACTCCTCCATGAGATAATTAATGTGCACAATTAGGTAATAACTGAGGGCAAAATGTTAATTCAGGGTTGTCACAATCTCTAGAAAGCTTTCTTCAAAGCTTAAGAGCCATAAGACATGTCAACCTCACATAAGGACTAACATACCCAGTTATGCAAATAATATTTGTGTGCTTTTTCACTTCAGTTGTGTCCAACTACAACCCTATGGACCATGACCTGCCAGGCTCCTCTGTCCATGTGATTCTCCAGGCAAGAATATTGGAGTGGGTTGTCATTTCCTTCTCCAAATCTATTTATGAATTGTCAAAACACTCATTGCGAAAACAGAACTAGCATAGACACTTCAATACTGCCTAATCCCTGTAACCATAATTTGAATAAGAACAAGATATAATGAAGTCCCAAGTTCCTATGAAATCTGGGTCTTCAGACATTAGAAAACAAAAAATATAGTTAGAAAATTTGATCAGGACAGCTACCTGATCATATATCCTGACTATCCTGCTCTGTGAAACCTTCCTTGTTCTTAACCTCTGATAAATTTGATCATAGTTGTCTATGGATCCTGCTATAAATTCATAGCATCTTTTACCCTTATGTGTATATTTGTCTCCATGTCGTGCTTTCTCTACTAAACTAAGGCTCTCTGAAGACAAGTATCTTATCTGAGTTTTTTTTTATTTCTTATACACATAGTATATGCAAGTTTTTTGAATTGATGTAAATAAAAGACCACCACTATCCCAACACACAAAATCGCCAACTCTTATGACTTTCAAAGAGGATTTCACGGTAACCGTGACATTTATCATCAGAAAGCATTTTTTACATCAAGGTATTTTTAGCACATTGAAAGTCACTGTATTTCTTTCATGCTCTTTATTATCTCATATAATTTTGTCTTCACATAAGATTCACATGAAGGTCAGTGTAGTTCACTGGTGAAAATTGTGAGCTGCCCAGATTCAAATCCAGGCTCAGCCACTTATTATTACCGGTGCCTTAATTCCTCATCTGTGAGATGAGGGTGAAAAGTAATCAACCTCAACCTGTTAATGAGACCTAAAGAGTCAATTCATGATAAGTATTAGAACAGTGCCCTAAACAGAGTAAGAACTCGGTAAACATTGGTCACTATTAATAGTATTACTCACACTGATAGCCCTAAACCATGGAGAGAGGGAAAGATGATGGATCTGAGGTAAGTGAAAACAAAAAGGAGATCATTAATCTTCTGGGGCTTGGCCAGCAAACACCTGGAAACTGGCTTTTAGGAACCAAATGAACAACTGGGATTCAGGAAGGAAAATACAGCTGCAAAAGATGGAGTCATATTCTAGCCTTTCTGTTCTAGAATGAAGAGGACTTGGCAACCCAGAAGGCTTCTTCCTAGAGCAGGAAGCCTTGCCCATTCCACCTGATGGCAGAGAAGTCCTTACAAGGATGTAGCCAACAAAGGTGGATGGGTGAGATCCAGTTGGGTTAGGAAGGGAGACAGTAGAGGGGTTCACAAGGCTATACTGGGAGCCCAGAAACAGACCTAAACTCTCTTCTCATCGTTATAGATGGCATGTTGCCACTTTCTTTACCATGCACATACTCAGATCTCCCTTTGGCTATGGCCCCAACATTTTGAACTGTTGCTATCTGAAGTGAAAGTGAAAGTCACTCAGTTGTATCTGACTCTCTGCGATCCCATGGACTATACAGTCCATGGAATTCTCCAGGCCAGGATACTGGAACGGGTAGCCTTTCCCTTCTCCAGGGGATCTTTCCAACTCAGGGATCAAACCCTGGTTTCCCTCATTGCAGGCAGATTCTTTACCAGCTGAACCACAACTGGCCTTTAAATTGTGTTGACTTTACTTTCTGTCTCCTTAGCAACTATGATTGCTTTCAACATTTCTGGGTTTGCTTGATTCTTCCCCCCTTTCATTGTTATCAATGTTGTCTTCTGGACACAGATAAAACTCTTCCACAAACAGGTCTTCGGTTCAGGTAAAATTTTTAGAACCCCAAGTTGTTGGTTGCTAAGGGGACCAATGTATGCAAATAACATACACTGTAAGGGTTCCAGGAATGGGGTTTTCTGTTGAGCCAACAGGTGTAATGTGTATTTACTCCTGTGACTCAGATACTGTACCTGTTCCCTCTTCGCCGATTTATCAGGGATCTCTTCTGTTCTTCTCACCTTGGTATCACATTATGCTCATTTTAATTAAAATTGAGATGTCAAATATTTACTGTTTTATTTTTAACATTTTTTGATGAAAATCTGTTAGCCACCAGGCACAGCCATGAGTAGAATAAATGGCCTGTTTTTCTTGTTTTTATTTCTACCCCAACAGTAGAATGCTGTTTTGTGGTAGTATTTTTTTGGACAAACGTTGGGTATAAAAAGACTTTACTGTTTTGCATTAATATTTTCTCAAGAAGGGGAACCAGTAGTGTATTGTACAGATTCCAAAACGCCTTGCCAACCCTCTTGGTAATTAACTATAGCGTTTCTTTTGCCTGCAGTGATGTGTGTTGTTTGTAACATCTTCATATGTGGCATTACATTTTTCACATACTATATCCACATATTTCTGGCAATATAGATTTTAAATCTATGTATGTTTCCCGCTACCCTTGACTCTGAATTCTGAGTTCAGAGTTAAGTACTCTTTTACTATGATCCTATAACATAGAGTAGGCATTCAATAAAAATTTACCATTGCCATTGTCTATTGTTATTGAATCATTGCTATTGTTTACACATAAATAATACATATATACTTTAAAGCTCTAGGGATTGGTAGATAAAAATATGAAAACCAGACAACCCTCTCTGAAAAGATTTATCTAGCTGGGAAGACAACATTTCCATGAACAAAAATACGAATCATAAAGACAGAGCTAGAAGGTACCACAAAGGAAATCTGCTAAGGTACATAATGAATATTTATTTAAATAAATTACACGAGAGCATATGCCAGTTATATTTGAGAACCTCTCTTTGAGCATACTTTGTTAGCAATCCATTTGAAATATTAAATATGAAGATGTTATTTTTAAAATTCAATTCATGATGATTTTTTGTCATTAACTTGGGCTAGATTTCATTAACATTCAGCCAGTAAAGGCATCATCTCAGAGTCAATCGTTCCATGTAGAAAGCATTATGTATAACATGATTGTGATGACCATGTATAACATGATTATGGGTATTTATTATGTCAAGGGTATCTCTTTCCCCCTTGACAGTGAAATCCTTACGGTAGGGATGGACTCACCCTCATGTCACTCTCCCTAATACCTAATACATAGCAGATTCTCAATAAAGCCTTGCTAAATCTCCTGTATTTTAGCAACCTCAGAGACTTTTTTGTTTATAAACATTTTGCCAATTTTTAAGTAGCAAATATTACAAAATAACCTAAAATAGTGTAAACCTGGATTTTAAAAGTACTAACATTTTGCCATATTTGCTTCAGATATATATTTTTTATCCTTTTTTGATAAAAAAAACATATTACAACCACAGTCCTGATTTACTGAGCCCATCCTGTTCCTTTTCTCTGTCTCCTTCTCCCAAAATAACGGCCTCCTGGAGTTGGTGCTCATCCTTCTTGTGACTGTAAATGTGTTTTTCTCATGTGCCTATGTAGCCATAAAAATATAAAGCATTTTAAAATTTACATAAGTGGTACTGTATTAAATTAATTCTTTTCAACTGGCATTTTTTTTCCACTTAAAGCTTACCTTGTCAAGATTTACCCATGTTGAGATATGCAGAGCTTTTTCAGAATGATCCCTAATCAAATTTAGAGTAAAAATCTTTATCACTTAAAATCTAATATTTGCCTTAGGTTATAAAATGAAAGAAAGTCTTATGAATATGAGGCAAAGAGTCTCTTTCATGCCTTTTCACGTTATTGGACTACCTTGACCAGCCCTTTCTACTCACTGCTTTATCAAAGCAAAAAGTCCTGAGTTAAGAGCCAGGGATTAGAAATGATAGACAAGGCATGCACTTTGCATACTGACCCAAAGATCCACACCAAAAACTGTCCAGCAGTCACCAAATCCACACCCAGTTTAGAGCATTGGCAAGAAAAGGAGGTGGGAGGTTTTCTTTTGAAATTTAAGAAGAGACATCTTTCTTTTCCTTTCCTTTCAGTTTTTACTATGACTTAATAGTTAGACAGGCTATTAACTCAGAACATGGGTTGCTAATGTAAGTTGTCCACATTTCCCATCAAATAAGATTGTAGTGTTTGTGAAAGCAAAGCAGTAGCTTAGAAGAAGAGACTTGCTTGTTAATCACGTGCACAATTTCCTAAAAACATTTTCCTAGACAAAGTCCTTTTTATCATTTGGCTCCTGGGTACCTGCTGCTGCTGCTGCAGCTAAGTTGCTTCAGTTGTGTACGACTCTGTGCGACCCCATAGACAGTAGCCCACCAGGCTCTGCCGTCCCTGGGATTCTCCAGGCAAGAACACTGGAGTGGGCTCCCAGTTCCTTCCCCAATGCATGAAAGTGAAAAGTGAAAGTGAAGTTGCTCAGTCGTGTCCAACTCTTCGGGACCCCATGGACTGCAGCCCACCAGGCTCCTCCGCCCATGGGATTTTCCAGGCAAGAGTACTGGAGTGGGATGCCATTGCCTTCTCTGCCTGGGTATCTAATTCTCATTTAATATGAAACCAAAACACTGAGTCATAATTTACCTCTAGTCAATAACCAGATGAGTACTGCTAAGGGAAAGAACTTTAGTTTTGAAATCCTAAATGTTTCGATAAATGTATTTCATATATCTCAACTCACGAATTAGATGCTTGAATTTCTTACTTTTCATTCTTTTTATTTTCCCCTAAAAAATCTAGCCAAGACTAAGGACTAATAAAAAGTCTTTTGGAAAAAAATTTAAAGAACACCTAAATTTCTCTATAACTTCTGGTTCAAATCCAGTCTTTAAAGACAGATAAAATAGGTGGCAGCTCCTGGCTTTGAAGAGGATTTATCTGAGTGCATCTTCAAATTAGAGTACCTCTAAAAATCTTGTTTCATTTTAAAAGTTCTGTTTACAAAAAGTCTAAAAAATACCTGCTTAAAGCATTAGATAAATCTCTATGGGTAAGAATGCAAAGCCTTGATAATATAATGTCTAATCCCTCAATTTAAAATTAGTTTAAATAAGTAGTATATTGCATTACTTGCAAATTTTTCATCCTTTATTACCTTTCATTTCTAAAGTTTCCCCAAATCAAATCATAACCTAATCTGTTTAATAAGACACGGCTAATGTTTAAACACTGCACAACCCACAAACACAAGAAATAAACAGGATGTATGGCTTCCCAGGTGGTGGAGTGGTAAAGAATCCACCCTGCCAATGCAGGAGACACAGGGACGTGAGTTCAGTCTCTGGGTCAGGAAGATCCCCTGGAGAAGGAAATGCCAATCCACTCCAGTATTCTTGCCTGGTCCATCCCATGGACAGAGGAGCTTGCCAAGCTACAATCCATGGGGTCACAGAAAGTCTGACGTGACTGAGCATGCACACAGATAGCAGTGGGAAGGAAGCAATAGCAGAAAGAAGACAGACCTTTTCTTTGAAACTGCAAAGGAATTCAAGGATAAGTAATATAATTAATAGAGATGGACTTCAGCCTGAGCTCTTCAATATTAAACAACCCTGCCTTCAGTGAAGCTTGGCCTTGATGTTTAAGAAAACCAGAGTGGCCTGTTTCCCAGCTCCTGGAAGGGCAGACTCAGTAGTAGTTTTGCCGGCTTCCTCTCTGTCCCAGGTTCCAGCTGTACCTAGAGCAAGCCATAACTTTCCCAGTTACCTGCATCCCTTTATGGAGGAGCTCAGTGTCCGAGCAGTGAGGTCCTTAGAAAATACTGAGCAAGCCAAGCCTGTTGGAATCACCCAGTGAAATAAAAACTGTTCTAGACACTGGATTCTAGTGTCTCCATCACCAAGGTGATGCCGCCAAACACTGTTTCTGGGACTTGTGAAGTTTCTGAATTTTCTGAACTCTATGAAATCCAGTTATTTATTTTCTTTGGTTGGATCCATCCATATTAAATACTTACAGACATAAGCTTTCAAAAATGCAGACTTGACATGATTTTGTCTCAATGATCAGGATAGTTCAGATATTTCAAATAAATGTGGTATTTTAACTCTAACGTTTCATGTGGAATCCCATTTCTCTAATTCTCTTTGCCTGAGTACCTGTGAGTCTACATAGTTTACTTAGATTACCAAAAAATGCTTAATAACCTGGTAGATAGATAGATATGTAGATAGATAGATAACAATCCCTTTTTCTCAGTGATGTCATCCCCACATCATGTTTCTTTTCCTACTTTAGGACTGCTGGAGGGAACTGATCCATAAACCCTCCCAGATACATTCTATGGGGCCCCTTCCACTCTAGTTGCTTTTAAGTTCTTACTTTTACAGAGTCAACCAGCTATTAATTTTGTTTTCCCTTCAAAAATATTGTGAAGGGAGGATTTTCTAGTGGTTCTATTTCTTTGTGTTCTTTCTCCATTTCTACTCGGCACCAAATCCACCAGGTTCCTCAGTTATGATATTCCAGTAGGGAGATGAAGGCTAGTATATCATGCATTTGATGTGTTTCCTTTACTCTCTTCCCAATCAAAAGAAATCTGTCTGCCTGCCATTCAGAGAATCTGGATTAAGAGATAACTAGCTAACATTGTATGTTATTTGATGATGTATGCTTCTTTCAGGTAACATGCTGCTGCTGCTGCTAAGTCACTTCAGTCGTGTCTGACTCTGTGTGACCCCAGAGACAGCAGCCCACCAGGCTCCCCCGTCCCTGGGATTCTCCAGGCAAGAACACTGCAGTGGGTTGCCATTTCCTTCTCCAATGCATGAAAGTGAAAAGTGAAAGTGAAGTTGCTCAGTCGTGTCCGACTCTTAGCGACCCCATGGACTGCAGCCCACCAGGCTCCTCCGTCCATGGGATTTTCCAGGCAAGAGTACTGGAGTGGGGTGCCAATAGGTGCATTTAAAGGAAGCTTTGTTCACAAAGTTTAATGCTAAAAATGTCAGTCATTATGGCAAATTGATGAAACAATTTAATCACCCACAAAGATGATTTTTTAGGGTCTTACAGTGCTTAAAGTATGCGGTGACAATCACAGTTTCTAGGATTGGCCCAGATGTTTACTATCATTGTTCATGAAGAGAAGTCTCAGTAATCCCAACAAATCTGGACGAAATACAGAACAAATTAAACAAGAGTCAGTGCTATTTTTCAGATAGTTTGAAGAAATGCTCCCTTCCCTCACTTGGCTCCCAGAATGCTGACAGCAGGCTTAAGTCAGTTCCCCAGGCCAAGGATTAGGTAATTCCTCTATGGAGAAGTTGACAGGCCCAAGAAGAAAGGTCTGGAGCTCACTGTCTGCCTGGTCCCTATAGTAAAGTCACTACTCAGAAACTCACCACTCCACAGGCACCTCCCACCACACACACACATTGCTGTTAGTTCTCATAAACACAAACAGACCACCAGGGATCATCGAACGTAAGAGGAAATCCTTTAATACAAAAAAGAGCAAAACAACTTAAAAAAAAATCTCAGCACACAGAGACAATCCAGAGACCAAAAGATAATTTCACAGAAACCCTAAGTTTTATTCTGAGAACTAAGAGAAGTAACTAGGTGAGATGACGGATGTGATGATTAGCTTGATTGTGGTAATCATTTCCAAAACATACTTATACAAAATCATCATACTGTACTCTTTAGATAAATACAATTTTTATTTGTTGTTTATATCTCAGTAAAATAAAGAGATAAACCTATATTTTTAGTGAAAATTCAATAAAATTAATTATTGATCAAAAAAAGACAATCCAAAAAATAATAGGAGATTATAAAAAAGAAGTGATCAGGAAACAAAAAGAAACTCCTGGAGATCATGGCATCTGGTCCCATCACTTCATGGGAAATAGATGTGGAAACAGTGGAAACAGTGTCAGACTTTATTTTGGGGGGCTCCAAAATCACTGCAGATGGTGACTGCAGCCATGAAATTAAAAGATGCTTACTCCTTGGAAGAAAAGTTATGACCAACCTAGATAGCATATTGAAAAGCAGAGACATTACTTTGCCAACAAAGGATCATCTAGTCAAGGCTATGGTTTTTCCAGTGGTCATGTACGGATGTGAGAGTTGGACTGTGAAGAAAGCTGAGTGCCGAAGAATTGATGCTTTTGAAGTGTGGTGTTGGAGAAGACTCTTGAGAGTCCCTTGGACTGCAAGGAGATCCAAACATTCCATTCTGAAGGAGATCAGCCCTGGGATTTCTTTGGAAGGAATGATGCTAAAGCTGAAACTCCAGTACTTTGGCTACCTCATGCAAAGAGTTGACTCATTGGAAAAGACTCTGATGCTGGGAGGGATTGGGGGCAGGAGGAGAAGGGGATGACAGAGGATGAGATGGCTGGATGGCATCACTGACTCGATGGATGTGAGTCTGAGTGAACTCCGGGAGTTGGTGATGGACAGGGAGGACTGGTGTGCTGTGATTCATGGGGTCGAAAAGAGTCGGACATAACTGAGTGACTGAGCTGAACTGAACTGAATAAAAAATTGCAGAGAAGTTTGAGCAGATACATCTGAGGGTACTCCTTGGAAATTAACAGAAAACACAGAGAGTAGAAAAGAGGAAAGAAAATATAAGATGGAGTATTAGTTCAGAGGTTCTAGTGTTAAAATAGTAGTAATTCCGGGAAAAGAGACTTTAGCAGAGAAAATTGTCAGAGAAATAATAGAAAAATTTCCAGAACTGAAGACCAAAAGTCATCATACTGAAATACCTCACAGAACATACATCTCAATAAATGAAAAAAACTAGAAATTCCCAGAGCAATGGAGATAAAAAGAAGATCCATAACACTCCGAAAGAGAAGAAATAGGTCACTTACTACAAGACAGAATTTAGAATGATTTTGAATGTATAAGTAAGCTTCCCTGGTGGCTCAGCTGGTAAAGAATCTGCCTGCAATGCAGAAGACCTGGGTTCAGTCCCTGGGTTTAGAAGATCCCCTGGAAAAGGGAAAGGCTACCCACTCCAGTATTCAGGCTTAGAGAGTTACATGGACTGTATAGTACATGGGGTCACAAAGTCAGACACGACTGAGTGACTTTCACTTCACTTGGACATATAAACCCTAACATCAGAATTTGAAGAAAATTTAGCAAAAACCGCAATTTCAGAGTAAAAATGATGTCCAAATGAGAATTCTGTACCTACTAAACTAATCCTATGAGTTTATTTTTTTACTTTTTTTTTAAAATTGATGGAAAATTGCTTTAAAATTTTGTGCTGGTTTCTGCCATGAATTGCAAATTGGCCATAATTATATATATATATATATATACACATATACACACACACACACATATATATGTATATATACATAGTTGTCATAATTATATATATATATAAGATAGATATACATGTATATAGATATACATGTATATACATGTGTGTGTGTGTGTATATATATATATCCCTTCCCTCCTGAGCCTCCCCATTCCTCTCCACCTCATCTCTCTATGTCATCATAGAGTGCCAGGATGGGCTCCTTGTGTTATTTAGCAACTTTTCATTACTATCTATTTCCCCCATGATAGTGTATATATATGTATATATGTCAAGGCTACTTTCTCAATGTGTCCCACTCTCACCTTCCCCTGCTGGGTCCACGAGTCTGGTCTCTACTAGGTTCATCAGTACCATTTTTCTATATTCCATATATGTGTGTTAATATATAATACTTGCTTATCTCTTAGAATACAGTTATTTTCAGACATGCAAATTCTCAAAATATTTACCTTATATGTTGACAAGAGATTTAAAACATTCAAAACTATCAGGACAGAAGACCAACATCAATCAGAATGCAAGTCTATCATTAACTATCCATGTCTATCTATGTGGGGCATAATGTGGATTCTGCCCAGTTTTTTGTGAGCTCTTTCTCAGCAATTGTGGGACAACATAGCAGTAAAGAATCCACTTACCAATGCAGGAGACATAAGAGACGAGGGTTCGATCCCTAGATCAGGAAGATTCCCCTGGAGGAGGGCATGGCAAACCACTCCAGCATTCTTGCCTGAAGAATTCCATGGACAGAGGAGCCTGGTGGGCTACAGTCATAGGGTTGCCAAGAGTCGGACACCACTGAAACAACTTAGCACACATGCTCCAACAAAGCCAAGAAACAGAATAAGAAATTGGAAGACATGCAATACAGGATATAGAAATGAGGCAAACACAATTCACAGAAAGATGGCAAAGGGAAGTCCAGGACTTCAGAGATCAGACAGCCTTAAGGAGCAAATTGTCTGATTAAAAGAGGATATGAGGAAGGCTGGAGAGATGTCTGCAAGTAAAAAAATGAACTTCACAGATTTCCTCATGGGTGATACAGTGAGAAAAGATGTATATTTCTGTCAGAGACTTGAGGATCAATATAATGATATGTACATGGGAAACAACAAATTAAAAAATAAGGTGATTATTAATTTCAGAGAAAATACAAGTAACACTCAAAAGGAAATACAGTCACATTTCACTATGTGGGTCACAGTGAATAATATTTTTAAATGTTAATAATGTAAACACTGAATATTGGCAACCAATAATTGTGGTCTAACACCCTTGTACCTGTTTGCTTCCTAACCCAATATGTGCATTTAGTCAACAAATCCCACAAATTCTAGCCCGTGAGTAGTTTACACCTTTTCTTCTCCATCCCACGGTTTATAGTGCCAAGTCTTACCTGGCGGTGGGTGACCTCAGCTGAGAGGTCAACCCAGGGTCCTACCAGGATCAAGACTAGGTGCAGAAACTGAAAAATGGGTGGGCGTGGGTGACTGAAAACTCACTAAGCCGAAACAAAATCAAAATCAAACCAAGGAGAGTAATCAAGACAAAGGAAAGAAATTACCCAAAGAATGACGTTACTGAAGACAGTAATGAGAGCAAATTGGTCAAAAACAGACTCAAGCAAGTTTCTGCCACCCATTTGCTTTGTGACTGCTTTGTTCCTTTTTTTTCCCTATAAAATGGAGATAATGATAGTACTTTCCTCACAGGGCTGTTCTGAGGATTACATCATTTGTGACCTGTAAAGAGTGTAGAAGTGTCTGACACATAGATATTCGTTATTATCATTAGCACAGTTACTCTCTGAAGAGGCAGGAAAAACATCTTTCAAATGCTTATGACACATGGAGTAGAAAATCCAACATATGAGTATGCATGGGGATGTGGACAGGGAAGGGTTATCTTATCATTTTGCACCTGGATTCCTGCTGTGGGCTCGAAGTTGGTGCCCTCGCCTCTGCCATATCTCTTTCTAACCTTTTCCCCCACACTGGTCAGAATCCAACCTTGCTATAAACTTTCCAGTGGCTTCCCACAGCCTTCAAAATAAAATCCCAGCTACTGGCAAGTTACAGAGGCTCTTCGTTTGCGTGTTTCTTCAGGTTCATGTTCTATCTTGCTTCCACATATTATGACGCGAGTTCCCAGCCTTTTACTGCTATGTTCGCCCAAACAGCACAAGCTCTCCCAAGCTGACATCTCTTTGCATAAGATCTCCTTGCTCCTTGACCCAAATCCATCTGGATAACTTCCATTCATCCTTCAGGACACCTTCCAAGACTGAGCATTACCATCTCCCTCTTGTCTTCTCTCACAGGAAACTTTTTGGACTCTTCCTTCCAGCACCAAGTTTATTCTTTTATAATTCCCATTTCACTGTATTACATTCTTTCATTTTCTGGTACGTTCATTCTCCTTTGAAATCAGAGGGTAAATCTTTCACTTTCGAGATTCACAAATTTCAGACCAGGGGTCAACATGTAGTGGAAGTTTTAATAAATGTTTGAAGAGTGTATAAAATGAGTTTTGGATCAGCAGTTTTACTTTTAAACATATTAAAAGATTTTCAAAGCAGGTCTTAGGTTTAAACAAATCTTCCGTGATCTTATTTGCACAGTTGCTACACTGTTTAATTAATAGTGTTGAACTAAACTTCAGTCCACTCCACATCTAAGGGTCATGAGTACCAGCTTAAAGATTTTACTTTGTATTTTGGGCTTAGGGTTCTTGTAGATTCTATGTTTGTCTTACCTTCCTTCTTAGAGTTGGCCTTCTGGAAGCTTGATATATTTATTTTCCCACTATGTTCCACCTATGTGTAAAATACTGGATGTTGTAGAATTGCTAAGGTACTAGACACAAAATTCAGTGAGTTTGGCTTATGAGCTGACCGCGAGTCTTGTTTTGATCTCAAAGGGTTTAAACTGATGTGAAGCGGTGCTTAAAAAAAAAAAAACAAAAAACGTTGGAGCTATTAAAACCAAAGTGGAGAGTATTTATTGAGCAGGATTCATCTCTTTTCTTTAAATTAAGTCCACTCTCTTATCTGTGTCTTTGGTTTCCAGCATAATGTTGTGATTCCCTGAGAGAAATTTCTGGCCTTTTGAACAGGCTTAGACAATTAACTCTGTCAGAGACTTGTGTAGAATTTAATGAATGCCATGTATTGACTAGAGCCAAAAGGAAGAATGTTACTGTTAAAATCATAATATTGTGTTGAGGATTGTTAGTATCTATTATTACACTGTAAAATTACTTTAAACTGCCTAATAATTTATAAATAATTTTTTGGATTTAAAGTCAGTGTTTAATTAAAGCTTCTATAACTTTAAGATTATTTTCTTCTAAAAATAAAACAAATGCTAATAAATCCTTCTTTATCCCAACTCTCCCTTGACTATTTCCTAAATAATATGTTTCCAAAGAAACAGGCTGAGCCACTGTTAATTACTTAAATTAATTATCAGGACAACTATTTTTATTAGAGAAAAACAATACATCTGGAATAGTTTTAAAGAAATTCACTTCTCTCTTAAATCCTCTCAGATATACAAAGTAACTCTTAAGATATTTTTGGAAGGCCTCAAGAGTTTGCACCAGTGAATTAATTAAGTTTTAATCCACAGACTATTTGCATATTTGGCAAGCTATCATAAATTTTTAAATCAACAGACACTTAAAAATAATCAATAATACAATTTAAAACTTGTTCCTTGGAGGTTTTTTCTTTTAAAAGGGACATTGAAACTTAATTTAAAAAATAAACTATATAAATACTCAAGAGATTTATATTTGTAACTAATTTCAAAATTTAAAGTATGTCAAACCTCATTCTTTTTACATGGATGCTTAAAGCAGATGCTTCCAAGCATTTTGAGAATAAGCAAAGACCATATTGTTTGAAGGTGATAATAGTTGATAATAGGCGAATCCATCAATAATAAACCTCACTCTCATTCAAGCTATGATTGGGAGATATACACAAAGTTTTATCTATAGGCAGAATTATTTCTATAGAAGAAATGTTTATTGTCCATCATTAGAGCTATGGTTTAATAAATCATGATATATAGGCATTATTGAACATTACATACAAATTAAAAACTGTTTTTTGAAGATATTTTAATGATACGGGAAAATATTCTCAATCTGATTAAATGAATATTTAAAGGGTTTAGAAGTTGAACATGATACATAGCGTGATATATAAATCAGCTACTATAATATCAATTTTTTAAAAGGTGGTAAAAACAGAATGTATTACATGCTACCAATTTTGTGCTAGATCTATTTCTATTATACATGGTTATGTGATCCAAATTTTCCTAACATTCATGTCTTCTGTAATTAGAAAATTTATTGAGAATTTAAAAAATATTTTAAATCTGCATATATACCAATGCAATGGACATGAACGTGGACAAACTTCAGGAGATGATGAGGGACAGGGAAGGCTGGTATGCTGCACTCCATGAGGTCGCAGAGTCAGATATGACTTGGTGACTCAACAACAATAATATATATAATCTTCTAGCTGTACAATCATATATTCTTAAACTTAATATTTAGCTTAAATAGACAAATGTCTTCCTCAATGTATTCCTTCATATTTTTATATCCACACAAAAAGTGATAAACTTAAGAAATCATATTTGGTGTTGATATTATTAGTCTCAGTTTGAGAAGATAATTCGTATTCAGTAAATATCTAAGGCATCAGAATGAAGAATGAGTTTCCATTCAATATGGTAAAATGAGTTACAAAAGCAACTCACATGATAGGTATGTAGAGAAAAATGTAGATTCATAATTTTGTCTGAAACTGCTCTGATCTTCCCCAAATCCCTTACCTGCTATATGGCATAAGAAAAAGGGAGAAAGGGAGGGAGGGAGGGAGGGAGGGATGAATTGAGTTCAAGTCAGTTCAAAAGTCCATTTGAGGGATTTCCCTGGTGGTCCAGTGGTTAAGAATCTGCCTTCCAACACAGAGGACGTGGGTTCTGATTCCTGGGCAGGGAACTAAGATCCCGCACGCCCACAAGCCACAACTACTAAGTTTGTGCACTAAGTCACAGGAGCCACAACTACTGAGCACACAGCACCTCAACGAGAGGGAAGACCATGTGCCACAACAGAAACCCACACCTAGAGCTGATGCAGCAAAAAAAAAAAAAAAAGTCTATCTGAGCCATTAATTTATACCAGACACCTAGGTATTATATGTCCTTTGGGAATATTTGCTCTGTCCTCAATCACAATCCCTCGTTGCTTCTTTCAGAGATGGGGTCTAGGGAACAGAACAGTATTTACTTGTCTCTTGGTACTGGGAGGAAGGAAGCCACAGAGGGCATGTCCCTCCTTTGTTGGGCGTTAGTTGACACCCTGAAGTATCATCAGGCCAGTCTCTTCTGGAGCATTCTGCTAGTATCAACACGTGACGTCTGGGGTCAATACACCGAGAGTCTCTATTCTGCCTGTGGGTTGGGGTTCAGGCCCTGCCTGCTGACTCAGCCTCACCTCAGCTCTGGCTGGCTGGCACTGCAGACCCTCTGAGTCTTGGCCAAGTCTACAGTCCCTAGGCCGGGTCTGCTGGCTCTCACCTCAGAACCCATGCTTCAGGGAAACCAAAGCCGGGCCGCACACTGCCATCTATATAAGCTTCAAGACTGCAGAGTCCCCAGGCACACTGACCATGCTGGTTTGTCCTGTCAACTGTGTTGGGCCCCAAGCCCACCCCTCTCTGTTGCCTCAGCCCCTCCATGCATGAGGACCATGTCACAAAAGAGAAGCAAGGCCTAAGAATGTTGGCAACCCACACTCCTATGGCCTCATGGCTCAGACCAAGAGGGTATGATTCTGACTTTTTACCCATGTTTTCTTTTTATCTTTCTTCTTCTCCAGGGTTCGATTAGGTAGATTTTTCTTTTACTTCATCTTTTCTCTATCACAGAGTGCCTGTATATAAAATTATCTGATCTAGTTTGGCCAGACCTGGCATTTTAGACTGTTAAATGGGAGCTATAGAGATTTAGAAAATTCTTTTTCTTTCAACAGCCTCTGGCTTTTAAAGCCACTGATTTGCTGCAAGAGTCTGTATTGAAAGTCATAAATAATTTTTTTTTTTCTTTCCTTAACAATCTTAATCTCACTTCGCCCCAAGGCAGATGGATGCCCTGAGTTGTTTGTATGTTGAAAGTAAAAAATAAAATAAAAGCATCTGAACTTTCTTCTAAGTAGCATTTCTTACTATTTGTATCACTACTGACTTAGCAAATTTTACTCGTTATTAACTTATCAAGTTAGAAGAAGGATGGAAAAGCTTTCTGGATTAATAGCTTTATTGGAATGCTGATTACCTATAAAGAATTTCAAATACTGGCAAGGATTCTGTATTCAGAGTCTGAATCATTAATTTAACAGATTTCGTATTGAGTTCCTATTATATACTAGCCATACATAACTCTTGGCACCAGGAAACATTCTGTAAGCAAGACAGGCGTGACCTCTGTACACTTGGTGCTGAAATTCTTGGGCAAGGAGACATACACATATACATACATACATACATATGCCCAGATACACATATGAGAGAAACAGAAGTGAGAAGAGCCTGTGTGAAGAAATAAAGTAGTTTACTGTGACCCAAGAGACTGGGTGACTTTTGCATGGAGTAGCAATCTAAAGCTGCTCAGAGAGTGACTTTTAAGCTAAAATCAGAATGACAAGAAGGAATCTGGCATATGAAGATAAGAAAGAAAAGGCAGAGCTATTTGAAAAGCCCTAAAGGGAAACATCAAAACTTGGCAAGTTCAAGAAATTGAGAGAGAAATGTCTTCAGTCTGGCTTGAGGGTAAAAGGCAAGGAGAAAAGTAGAATAGAAATTGGAAAGGTCAATGAAAGCGATTATGCAGGGCTTTGTAAACAAAGAGAAAAGGTTTGGATTTTATCGAGTGCAAAGGGAGGCCATCCCACAGGATGCTTTTGATAGGGGAATAATTTTACCTTTGGGGAAAGACTGTGGGAGGCAAAAGTGGAAGCAAAGCTTGTCTTTTTTTTTTTTTTTTTTCAAAGCTTGTCTTAGAAAACCTGGTGACTGCCAACGAAGGCTCAGGCTAGAGAGATAATAGTATAAAGAAAGTGGATGAATTTAGTACACGTTTTGGAGGTAAAATGAGCAGGATTTTTTGATGAATGATAGAAAGAGGAATCAAGAATAATTTCTTTGCTTCTGGCATGTTCTGAAAAGATATATAGAGTTAGAACGAGCATATATCCATCCCCAATCTGCATAACTTATAGTCCTGGATTCATCGTTAGTTCAGTCAAATTGCAGCCCATAAGCCACAATTCTGTCCCTCCTAGAAGGGCAAGGAGGCAGTGAATATCACAAACATGAGGACTGAGTGCCTCTGGCAGCCAGTGAATAGGTAAGTGACCTGTATCTACCTAGTGGAGGGGCATGCCTGCCATCACGGGGAAGAGAAAGAGATGCTGTTCCTTGAAGAGGGTTGGGGCAAAGCTTCAACCGAGGATACATGGCATTCAAAAACTGAACCTCTTTCATGTTTTCTTCTTCCCTTTTTATTCCTCATATTATACTTTCCTATTCTCCAGGTTTCTTCTCCCTCTCTTTTTCTTCTGAAAATGTGTTAGTTTTGCCCTTCATCATCATCATCACGATCGTATCATCACCATCAGCACCATCATCACTGCCGTTATTTATCGCGCATTAAACCAGCACACACTGACAGTCTGTATTACTTCCTGAAACTTCCCTGGGGGAGACATGATAGACCCCTCGAAAGGTACCCTGGGCTTGACAAGACAAAGCAGCTTACCCAAGGCTAGGTCACCCAGCCAGGAAGCGGCAGAGCTGAGTGTGAAAACAAGTCTGTCTGCCTAAGCTCTCAGGCTCTGCGACTCCTCTCTCCTTCCTTCATATTCCTTGTCTTCTCTTTCCCATCCCTGTCTCCTTTCTTCTTTGTCCCCTTCATTCTGGCTTCCCCTGACCTGCTCCTGGCCTGTCTGTCTTTCCTTCTTCTGTCTCTTCTCCCGTTGCCTTCTTCTACTCTAGTCAGACTACCCTGCCTTGTCCCTCTGTCTTATCTGGCTATTCCTGATCTGAAATTTGCATTATTATTACAAATAGAAATTAGAAGTTATGGACTATTAGAACTGAGAGAACTTCAGGGGCAGAGCCAAGGCTTAAAAGCAGGTCAACGTAGCTTCTATTCCAAAGAAACACTGCTCCTAATATAGAAATACAGACGGAGGCAGAAACCATCTTTTTTCATTGTCACCTGGTGGGTCTTGCCTTGACTCTCACATCCAGAGTCAGGCCATTTGTGGAAACTATTCTCTCTGCCCTGACTTCTAGCCCAGTCCCTCTGTACATGTGGGACCTTTGTCACATACTCAACCAGGCTTATAAGCACTTAAAAGATCATATTTCCTACACTTACACCTACATTCCTACACTTACAAGTCTCTACATCACTCGCTATGTATAATTCAAAACAAGAATAATATTGAGCCAAAAAATAAGGGCAAGAATGTCCAAAAAAGTTGTGATTATTCTATAACAGTTCTCTGCTTAAATATAAAAGCTCAAATTCACTCCAAAAATATATTTGTACCTCTGGTTTACTACTGCCCCAAGCGCAGACTTAACCTGACTTTTGGGTAATCCAACATGGTTCCTAACCATGGTACTGGTCCATGGCCCAAGGGTTGGGGACCCCTGGTTTAAGGCACATCCTGCCTTACAAACATAGTGTGGATGCTGTGCATGCATGCGTGCCAAGTCGCTTCAGTCATGTCCGATTCTGCAACTCCATGCCTGTAGCCCACCAGGCTCCTCTGTCCATGTGATTCTCCAGGCAAGAACACTGGAGTGAGTTGCCATGCCCTCCTCCAGGGGATCTTCCTGACCCAGGGATGGAACCTGCGTCTCTTCTCCTGCATTGGCAAGCAGGTTCTTCACCACTAGCGTGGCCTGGGAAGCCCATTCCTGAGTGAACAGCAGAGCAAAAGATTTAAGATTTATCAGTATCTGGGTATTTTTATGCCACCTTCAGAGAAGTGTTTTATATTTTCCAATAACTTTGTGGGATTAGAGACTCTCACTACGTGCTCGGAATATCTTCCCATTTCAGACAGAATAAGACATGCATCATTTCCACAAGCCATGAAAAAGGACTAACAAGTGGATGTTGCACTGTGCATTGATTTTCAAGTTACAGGAAAGCATTCCTAAAGAACTGCCTCCATAGTTTTAGGCATATTCTCAGAAGCTTAGGTGGGGCAGCAGAGGAAAGGGACACGCTCTTCTAGTTACTATTTGCACAACATTTTTTTTTAATTTTCTTTTATTTTTAAACTTTACATAATTGTATTAGTTTTGCCAAATATCAAAATGAATCCGCCACCATTTTTTAAAAAAGATTTTTCTGATGTGGACCATTTAAAAAGTCTTTATTGACGTTTACTCAGGAATGGGCTTCCCAGTCTGTGCTAGTGGCAGAGAACCTGCCTGCCGATGTAGGAGATGTAAGAGACTCTGGTTTGATCCCTGGGTCGGGAAGACTCCCTGGAGAAGGACATGGCAACTCATTCCAGTATTCTTGCCTGGAGAATTCCATGGACGAAGAGCCTGGCGTGCTATAGTCCACAGGGTAACACAGAGTTGGGCACGACTAAAGCGACTTAGTACACACTCACTCACTGAGGAATAATGGCAATATTCTTTGAAAGACAGAGTGTAATCAACACTTCTTATATTATAAACTAATTATTCAAGGTCAAACTTGCAGGATTCTGATGTATTTTAGATTTAATGATAAATGATGACATTCTTGTAATATGCTGAGATAAGCAGCTCATTCAGTCCAATGACCATGAAATTTCAATTCTCTGTTCACTATTTAAAATAGGGATCTTACACTTGAATCCTGTGCTCAACAGTCAAATTAGTGCTTTCAAGATACAGTTTCATGAACACACAGTATTTGGTAACAACAAGTAAAAACAAACTTAGTGGAAAGAACACACAAGAAAAAAATGAAAAATGGTTTAAAGTATCAATATATGTGCACTGAGAATCATCTTTTTGAACAAGCCTTGATTGGTTTGTATAGGAAAAGCCAAGATAATGTCCCCCGTCAAGCAATAGTTTCTTTGTCTTTATATATCTTTATGGTTTGCATTATCACTTGCTATTTTTAGAAAGACATGCTAGTGACCTTGACACAAAACTTGAAGACTTTTCCTTGTGCATAATAACTCATGGTTGGTGCCTTCTTGGCCCCTGCAAGGAGAACCAACCAACTCCAATGGGTATTTGGTACATGCCTGGGGAAGCTAAGTTACACTGAAGAGAATACAGCTCATTTTTTACTCATGATGAATTACAGTTTCCTTCCGGTGGAAGGATGGTGCCGAAAACAAAGCAGTCTTTGAGACTCCTCAAGTTTTTCAAAGTGACCTGGGGGCTTTAGCAGTCAGAGCTAAAAATAAGGAGCTGTTTATAAGCCTTTCCGACCTGGAGGAGAAAGACTCAAAACTCCCTTTAACAGTCTCCTAACTATCCAATTCCCTCCCATCAAAGAAAGTGACATTGACAATTCTGAATTAAAAGAAATCTCAGCAACTGTAGAGTTCTTTTATTTTTTTAAGATTTTTTTGATGTGGACCATTTTAAAAGTCTTTATTGAATTTGTTACAATGTGGCTTCTGTTTCATGTTTTGGTTTTTTGACCAGGAGGCATGTGGGAGGATATTAGCTCCTCTACCAGGGATCAAACCCGCACCCCCTGAGATGGAAGGCTAAGTCTTAAACATTGGACCGTCAAGGAAGTCCCCACCTTAGATTTCTTTAATCAGGGAATCAATACTAACAGAAATTGAAAAATTCAAAAATATAATTGCAGGTCAAAGTTATAGATTTTCTGGTATCTATGCCATCATTTACATAAGGTATAAGACCATTCTGACTGACTAAGAAAAGACAGCTTTGAAAAGCAGCAATAAAAAAAAAAAAAAGAAAGAAATCAAAACCCAGCAGCTAGGGCTGTACTTCATTCACAAATATGTATCTAAGACTTTATTTCTACCTTTGTAAGCTAGAAACACAATGAAGAAGAAAGTGTTCTTTTTCATTTTCTCTTAACTAGAATTTTCTAGTTGTGATTGTGAATTGAGTTCAAGCATGAAACATCACTTTTTCAGATAAATTTCTGTCCAAAAAAAGTACATATAACAAATTCCACAAGCTGTAATAATTTGCTTTGGCCTTTTTAGCTCTCCCTGCCTGCTGGTTTGTTCATTCATTTATTCTCTGCTCATTTAACAAATTTTCCAACATCTAACCTCATGTCCTCATACATCCCAGGGCCTCAAACATTTTTCAGTTGGTACCTTCCTACTTATTACCCAAAGTATCTAGGCAAAATATCAGTCATTGTCACTCTTATCTCGGGAGAATTTCAGGAGACACGTAGCAAGCATCCTTCCTGAGAGGAGTTTTGTTTTTCATGTGTCTACACGGGTTTATTCTTCATGCCTCTGTTGCATAGATGGGAGTTGCATAATGATGGTTGAGCCATCATTAACTGGCTCAACCCAGAATACAAAAAACCCTGCAAGTGAAAACTTGAGAAGCTCGAATTCCTCTGGGTTTGTGTTCTTGAATCTACTCAGCTGACTTTCACATAACTATCATTTACAGGTAAGAGAGGAATTGAGTCCCTTGGCACAAATTCAGTGAAATACCTGAGTATTTCTTCATCTACAGTATGCTACTTCATTCTATGTGATAGTCACAATGCAAAACTGTTCCTCTTCCCTTCTTTCTCATCATAAAACTAATGACTATTGAACACCATTCATGGCTGATGTTCCAAACATAGAAATCATCATGTGACTCTTCTCCCACAACTTCTAACCCAGGATTTCTCAGTCTTGGCATCACTGATATTTGGAGTTGAATAATTCATACTGTGGGGATGCTGTCCTGGTCACAGCCGGATATTTAGCAGCATTCATGGCTTTCCAGGTGGCACCAGTGGTAAAGAATCCACCTGCCAATGCAGGAGACACAAGAGTCATGGGTTGAATCCCTGGGTTGGAAAGATGCCCTGGAGTAGGAAATGGCACCCCACTCCAGTATTCTTGCCTGGAGAATTTCATGGGGAGAGAAGCCTGGTTACAGTCCATGAGGCCATAAGAAGACACATGCTACTGAGCAACTGAACACTGGTTGACTTCTCCATGCTAAAGCACATCCCCAGCAATCACAACCAAAAATGTTCCCAGACATTTTCAAATATCCCCTGGGGGAGAGGGGTGAAAATCATTCCCAACTGAGATCACTGAACCCAAAAGCAAGTCCTCAAAGCTGACATTCCAAAATTTATCTTGAATCTAAATCATCTGACCCAGATCTAAGCTCTCACCACTCACCTGGACCACAGCAATAGCTTTTCACTGTAACCCCTTCAGTCTATTTTCTGTTCTATAGTCAGCTGCTGCTGCTGCTAAGTTGCTTCAGTCGTGTCCGACTCTGTGCGACCCCATAGACAGCAGCCCAACAGGCTGCCCCATCCCTGGGATTCTCCAGGCAAGAATACTGGAGTGGGTTGCCATTTCCTTCTCCAATGCACAAAAGGGAAAAGTGAAAGCGAAGTCGCTCAGTCGTGTCCGACTCTTCGCGACCCCATGGACTGCAGCCCACCAGGCTCCTCCGTCCATGGGATTTTCCAGGCAATAATACTGCAGTAGGTTGCCATTGCCTTCTGCATCTATAGTCAGCATGATCTTTTAAAAATCTCAATCACATTATATCATTTCTCTTCTTAAAACCTTCCAGTGGCTTCTCACTACACTGGGAACTCCTCACCATGTCACCTCCCAGCACTCTCCCCTTGTTCATGGTTCTCAAGTGTCATTGCTTTTATTCTATTTCTCAAACCAGCCAAGTTTTCCACTTCAGAACATTCATATACTCTCCTTGGAATGCTGACTCTTTTTGTAGTATTCAAGAGTTTATTAAAGTACCATTTCTCAGCAAGTTTTTCCAAAATCATCATCTGTAAATAACTCCCTTCTCCCCCAAACACTATATGTCATTACCCTACATTAGTTGTATTGCAGTCTCATCTAATCATCTTTATTTGGATTTACAAGTCACTTTTCATTTTTACTTTACTTTTCATTTCATTTATATTATTTTCAGTTTACACATTTAAAATAATATATGATTTTTATATGATTAACTCTACTCAAATCAATTCAATGTGGTACATATATATTGTGGCTCAGCTGGTAAAGAATCCACCTGCAATGAGGGAGACTGGGTTTGATCCCTGGGTTGGGAAGATCCCCTGGAGAAGGGAAAGGCTACCCACTCCAGTATTCTGGCCTGGAGAATTCCATGGACTGTATAGTCCATGGGGTCACAAAGAGTTGGACACAACTGAGCGACTTTCACTTCACACATATACAATGGAATATTACTTGGCTGTTAAAAAGAATGAAGTAATGCCATTTGCAGCAATGTGGATGAACCTAGAGAGTGTCATACTAAGTACACCAGACAGAGGAGAAATATATGACATCCCTTGTATGTGAAATCTAAAAAGAAATGATACAAATGAACTTACTTATAAAACAGAAAAAGACTCACAGACTTAGAAAATGAACTTATAGTTGCAGGGGAAAAGGATAGTTGGGGACTTTGGAAGGTCTTGTACACACTGAAAAACAAAAAGAATTCAGAGGATTCTTATCTCATCCAGAGTTAAAACAAAAGCCCTTCCAATTACCTGCAAGACCCTGCATGATCTGGACCACGTCTACCTTCCCTGCATGATTTCCTAACATTTGCCTCCCAAAACTCGAGCCACATGCTGGCCTTCCTTCTACTTGCAAACATGCCCAGCACGTGCCCACTTCAGAGCCTTGGCACTGGCTGCTCTCCAGTCTGAATGCTGGACCCTAGATGTCCCATGACTCTCACATCCACTGGGTCAAGTGACCTCTTGTTAGAAGGGCTGGCCCTGACTACATTATATGAAAAAGTAAGAAAGAAAATGCAGCCCTCATCTACCATCAGCTTGGAGTTGTCCTCGCTATAATAGCCAGGTAAATGCATTTTTCTCTTGAATTATAAACAATTTTACAGAACACCAACATTAGATAAGGCTACTTTGTGATGTGATAGATCAAGACAAAAACAAAAGCAGTCTGTAATTGTGATGAGTAGAGACTGAGAGAGAGGAACACTGTCACACACTCTCCTTTCTCCTGCTAATATGAGTGACTGCTCCATCTTTATCGATTTCAGCCGTAGCTCCACTTTGTTCCCTACACCTCACATATTAAGACTATTAAGCAAATCATAGAATTGCTTTGACTTTCTAACAGTAACCAATCAAGAGCAAAACCTCACTTCCTTAAAAGTTCTCCAAAATCACACAACACAAGGTCAAACCCTGTAATAAGTCCCCTCTTAACAACCTCTTACCAAGACATCCCAGTTTCCTACGGTGTGCAGTCTTCTTCGTTGCTATGAGTTAATCAACACCACTTTGTTTGACTACAGGTGTGTTTCTGTTAGATCTTGCCTGGTGGGTGGGCATCAACAATAGCATCACCAACCTCAAGAAGCATGCTCCATGACTTTAAGCAACATGTCAAAAAACACCAGGTTTCTGGGAGGATCCAAGTGTACAGCTCTTGTTTATGTGCCACTTGGTCAGTGCCATCTGTCACCTTTAAAGATGTCCCACTTTGGAAGATAAATCATGCGGTCACCATATCTTTAATCTGCACTACTTTTCACAATAACCCTCGTCACCATCACACATGATACTTTTTGTTTGTTTCCTCTCTGCAATCCCTGTCCCCGGCTCCTACTCCTCAACTAGAATTTAATTCCCACAGTACAGAAACTTTACCTAATTTTTGGCCTCACCATATGGCTTGTAGGATTCTATTTCCCTAACCAGGGATTGAACCTGGGGCCTTGGTAGTAAAAACTCAGAGTCCTAACCACTGGACCACTAGGGAATTTTAATTTTTATTTTATTTTTTTTCTAATTTTTATAATTTTTTATAATTTCTCTAATTTTTTTTTAGTGTTCTATCCCTATTACTTAGAACAGTTCTTGGCATACAGAAGGCTCCCAGTAAATATCTGCTTAATGAATTAACTAATGAAAAGTTATAATACTACAGGAGGTCTTTGAACTAGGAACAACTTTAAAAAAAATCATCCCAACATATATATCAGTCAGATTTCTATATATTAATCTGTAGAAACAAATCAAAATTTAGCACCATTTATTCTGCAAGCAAATGAAATGCTTAGATTTACACTTAAAAAATATGCACAAGATCTGTATGTTGAAAATTACAAAATGCTAATGAAAGAAATCAAAGAAGACAAAAAATGGAAGTTTATAAATTGGAAGGTTCAACATAGTGAAGATGTCAGATCTCCCCCAAAGTTGAACAACCAGCCTAATGAAATTCATAGACAAGCGTATTCTAAAATTCACGTGGAAAGGTACAGGCTGTAGGATAGCTAAAGTAAATAAGAATAAAATAGAAGGAATTGTTCTGATACAAAGGCCCGCTGAAAAGCTATAATAGTAAGTGGAATAAACACACAGGTTCAACGACCAGTACAGGTAATCCACACATTTATGCCCAGTTGATTTTTTTACAAAGGTGTAAAGCAATTTAAGGGAAGGAAGATAACTTTTTCATCAAATGATGCCAAAGCAATTGGACTTTCATGGGCAAAAGAAAAAAGAACCTAAACATCACACATTACTCAAAAACTTACTCAAAATTAAGCATGCACATCCATGTAAAACATAAAGTTATACAACTCTTGAGCTTCCCTGGTGGCTCAGTGGTAAAGAATTTGCCTGCTAATGCAGGAGATGCAGGGTCAATCCCTGGGTTAGGAAGATCATCTGCCGAAAGGAATGGCAACCCACTCCAGTATTCTTGCCTGGGAAATCCCATGGACAGAGGAGCCTGACAGGCTACAGTCCATGGGTCACGAAAGAGTCAGACACAACTTGGTGAATAAACAACAATAATACACTTATAGGAAAAAATAATAAAATCTTTGGGATCTACGGCTACACAAAGAGTTATTAGACTGAACATCAAAGGAAAACTTGGTAACTCAGATCCCATCAAAAGTAAGAACATTTGTTCTGCAAAGATCCTGTTCAGAGGATGAAAAGACAAGTTACAGAGTGAGAAAACGAATTTGCATGCTACATATCCAACAATAGACTGTTATCTAGGTAAATAAAGTTCTCTGGGAACAACAGTTTTTAAAAAATGCAATTTGAAAACAGGTAAAAGATATGAAGAAATGGGACTTCCCTGGTGGCCTAGGGATCAAGAATCTACCTTGCAATGCAGGGGACGCAGGTTTGATCCCTGGTCAGGGAACTAAGGTACCATGGGCCACAGAGTAGCTAAGCCCAGTGCCGCAGCTACTGAGCCCGCGTGCCACAACTAGAGAGCCTGTGCACCGCGACACAAGATCCTGCCTGCCACAACAAAGGTCCTATGCTGCAGCTGAGACCTGACGCAGCCAGATAAATAAATACTTTCTAAAAAGACATGAAAGAGACACGATGGAATATTACTCAGCTACCAAAAAAGATGCATTTGAGTCAGTTCTAATGAGGTGGATGAAACCAGAGCCTATTATACAGAGTCAAATAACTCAGAAAGAGAAACACCAATACAGTATATTAATGCAAATATATGGAATTTAGAAAGATACTAACGACGATCCTATATGCAAGGCAGCAAAAGAAACACAGATGTAAAGAACAGACTTTTAGACTACGTGGGAGAAGGTGAGGGTGGGATGATTTGAGAGAACAGGATTGAAATGTGTATGTGTAAATCTGATGACCAGTGCAAGTTTGATGCATGAAGCAGGGCACTCCAAGTCAGTGCTCTGGGACTACTCAGAGGGATGGGGTGGGGAGGGAGGTGGGAGGAGGGGGGGTTCAGGATGGGGGGACACATGTGCACCCATGGCTGATTCATGTCGATATATGGCAAAAACCACCACAATATGGTAAAGTAATTATCCTCCAATTAAAATTAATTTTTAAAAAAGATCTGGAGAGCCCTTTCACTGAAGAGAATGTACAGATGGCAAATAAGCACATGAAAATATGATTAACCTTTATATTAGGTTAATCTAATATATATATACTAACCTATTTATATATATATATATATATAAACCTACCTATTAGGAAAATGCACATTAAAAACACAACAACATGAGACATCACCAAACACCCATCAAAACAGCTAAAATAAACTTAGCATGAGTGCTGAGTTGTGTCTGACTCTTTGTGTGACCCCACAGATGGTAGCCTGCCAGGCTCCTCTGTCCATGGGATATTTTAGACAAGAGTACTAGAGTGACTTGCCATTTCCTCCTTCAGGAGATCTTCCCAACCCAGGGATAGAACCCATGTCTTCTGCATCTCCTGCATTAGCAGGCAGTTTCTTTACCACTGAGCCCCCTCGGAAGCCCAAGATAAAACTTGGTGATAACCTCAAGTGCTGGCAAGGATGCTGAGAAACTGGATCACTCGTATATTGCTGATGGGAATGGAAAATGTTCAACCACTCTGGGAAACAGTCTGGTGGTTTCTTATGAAACAAAACATGTAATTATCATATGACCCAGAAGTTGTGCTCTTCAGCATCAGAGAGATGAAAATTTATGTGCTCCCAAAAACCTATATATCATGTTCATAGAAGCTTTATTCATAGTAGCCAAACAGTGGGAGCAAGTCACATGCTTTTAATAGGATAATGGTTAAACAAACTATGGTACATCGTGAAATACTACTCAGCAATTAAAAAAAACAGAACTATAAACTACTGATACACACAAAACTTGAATGCATCTCCAAGCTTGGAGGAATTCTTGCTGGATGACACAGATTGACCAAGGCATGGAGTCTGGTGAACCAGAGCGGTGGATTCCAGTCTCCCCTGTCCCTTTGGTTGGGTGCTCAATGGTAAGACACAGAGCTAGCAAAGAAGGGAATACAGTTTACTCTGGCTGTTATCTGTCTACAACAGTAGGGCTCCTTTGACTTGAGAAAAACTTGAATTGAAAAGCATAAAAGCCTTTTTAAAAATAAAAAGTGTGAGGGACTACATTTTATTTGGTGTTACTGTTTGTTTTGTTGCAAAGCATGATTCTGTGTAGCACATTCTATCAGCCAGTGTGAGAAATAAAGCCACAAAGTCTACAGGAAATTCAAAGAAACTTCTCTTTTAATCACTAAGCATTAAAAGCAAAAACAAAAAACCTCATATCACTGAAGATTCTCACGAAGGCTATAGTGTGAATGCTGCTCCCACACTTTGGAGTGGACGCATGTTGCTTTTTGTATTAAAGTCTTCTCTTGATATACAGATATATGCCCAGTGGTGGAATACAGGCTCATATATAACTCTCTTTTTAGTTTTTTTAAGGAAACGCCATACTGTTCTCCACAATGGCTGCACGAATTTACATTTCCACTAAGAGTGTAAGAGGGTTCTTTTTTCTCTACATCCTCTCCTACACTTATTGTTTGTAGACTTTTTACTGATGGCCATTTTAAATTAATTTTTATTGGAGTACAGTAGCTTTACATGTTGTGTTACTTTCTACTGTGCAGCAAAGTGAATCAACTGCATGTATACATATATTCCCTCTTTTTTTTTAATTTCCTTCCCATGTAGGTCACCACAGAGCACTGGGTAGGGTTCCCTGAGCTATACAGTAGGTTCTCATAGTTATCTATTTTTATACACAGTATCAATAGGGTATATATATGTCAATCTCAATCTCCCAATTTATCCCACTCCCCTTTCCCCCTGTTAGTGTCCATACATTTATTCTCTATTTCTGTTCTGCAAATAAGATCATTTATAGCATTTTTCTAGATTCCACATATATGCATTAATATGCAGTATATTTTTTCTCTTTC